>NC_068362.1:93701565-94351565 GCF_020536995.1 Dreissena polymorpha
CAATGTTTATGTTCACATTGTTATCCTATGACAATTCCTCCATTATCATAACGCATATGCCTGTGAGAAAATTTGTCAACTTCACAAATCAACAAATCAACCGGTTTGACCCTTTATTGTGTACTCATTTGACCACTTTAAAAATGTTATCAGCCACATCAAGCACAATGCACTGATATATCAGATGCCACATCAAGCACAATGCACTGATATATCAGATGCCACATCAAGCACAATGCACTGATATATCAGATGCCACATCAAGCACAATGCACTGATATATCATACCACCACATTGATATCTGCTTAATATCCTGTTGCCTGATATATCAGATGCCACATTCTGCATCACTGAAAATGTAGTTTTACCATAGCTATGAAAAACAGAGATGTGATCCAAATGAGGCTACCTCTGTAAGCGTTATGGCAGCTGTCCCTGTATCCACGTACCTCTGTAAGCGTTATGGCAGGTGTCCCTGTATCCACGTAACACATTGCATATCATGTTCAGGAACTGGTCAGCATAGTCAGGTAGCTCTGTCATCAAATCCTTCAGCTCAGAGACACTCTTGTCCACTGTCACTGTGCTCTGGAAAGTTGGAGGAGATCTAAAGCGTGTTCCTCTATTAGGAATGGAGCCCATGACCTCCCAGTTGCTAGGCAGACACCATATATACTACACCAGGGCAACCTCAAATCATTGTTATTTGCGGGAAATTAATTTTTGTTGCTTTTGATGGATGACCGATCCTCGAAATACACACAAAAACTCGGCAAAAATGATTGATGCAAATGTGTCTTTCCTTTTTTTTTAAACCATGACATTTTATGTAATATTATTGTGTCTCATATCATGGGTGTTCCAAGCAACTGATTATAGAAAATGTTGAATTTGTGTTGTTCATTTCAGGCCTATATTTTTATAACCTTTAATGCAAGAATAATTTGAGCCTTGTTCTGGGAAAACAGAGAGCTGAATGTGTTTATGAAAAGTGTGCGGATTGCATAGGCTAATCTGGGAAGACACTTTGCTTTGATGTTTTTTGTTTTGTTTTTAAAAGAAAGTCTCGTCTTCATAGTGAAAATCAAGTAAGGGCAGATATACATATATAAAGGCACACGCGTTAAGCCCTGTTGTCCCAGAGGAAGGCTCATTTTTCAAAGCTGGTACCTGTAAAAGTGGGCGTGGCACCCCCAGCTCCTTCTGTGTCTTGTGATCTATCACATTCCTTAGAGCATCAAAACCTGTAGGCAAACAAAAAAACATTTTTATTCTTTTAAATGCATGTTAAATAATCTATCACATTTCTTAGTGCATAAAAACCTGCAGCCATGAAAAGAGACATGATATGAGCTGCGTCATGCCAAAAGGGGTTTGTGCGGCCAGTGTAGATCCAGACCAGCCTGGGCACTGGATATGCATGTGCACAGTAGGGAGCATCCATGTCCTCTATTAAGTCACTTACGGTTCATGTAAGTTTTTTGTAATATCGTAAGGAACTCCTTACCAGGCTGTACAAATGCATCTCCATTGGGCAGGCTTTCTGGACCTACACTGGCAGTATATGGCATAAGACTGCTTTTTGCATGACATGGGTCATATAAGGAGACATTATGATATATATGGCTATAATATTGCTGACCAACCTTAAGCTGATACTTGTGAGCTCTATCATCATAAACAACAGGGTATGATTCAGCCTTATTCTGGGAATACTGGGCTTAGTGTACATGTCTCAAGTGTCCTGTCCAGTACAGTCTTTAAGGCTAAGTGCACATGTCTCAAGTGTCCTGTCCAGTACAGTCTTTAAGGCTAAGTGTACATGTCTCAAGTGTCCTGTCCAGTACAGTCTTTAAGGCTAAGTGCACATGTCTCAAGTGTCCTGTCCAGTACAGTCTTTAAGGCTAAGTGCACATGTCTCAAGTGTCCTGTCCAGTACAGTCTTTAAGGCTAAGTGCACATGTCTCAAGTGTCCTGTCCAGTACAGTCTTTAAGGCTAAGTGCACATGTCTCAAGTGTCCTGTCCAGTACAGTCTTTAAGGCTAAGTGCACATGTCTCAAGTGTCCTGTCCAGTACAGTCTTTAAGGCTAAGTGCACATGTCTCAAGTGTCCTGTCCAGTACAGTCTTTAAGGCTAAGTGCACATGTCTCAAGTGTCCTGTCCAGTACAGTCTTTAAGGCTAAGTGCACATGTCTCAAGTGTCCTGTCCAGTACAGTCTTTAAGGCTAAGTGCACATGTCTCAAGTGTCCTGTCCAGTACAGTCTTTAAGGCTAAGTGTACATGTCTCAAGTGTCCTGTCCAGTACAGTCTTTAAGGCTAAGTGCACATGTCTCAAGTGTCCTGTCCAGTACAGTCTTTAAGGCTAAGTGCACATGTCTCAAGTGTCCTGTCCAGTACAGTCTTTAAGGCTAAGTGCACATGTCTCAAGTGTCCTGTCCAGTACAGTCTTTAAGGCTAAGTGCACATGTCTCAAGTGTCCTGTCCAGTACAGTCTTTAAGGCTAATCAGGGACTAAATTTTCCGCTTCAAAGGATTTTTTATCATTTAAAGGACACTTTCTGTCTTGACTGTATTTTCATTAAGAATAGACTACCTTTAAATGAAAAATTACATAAAAAGGAAAGTGATGTCCCTTATAATCCTGTGTGGACTGCACAGGCTAATCTGGGATGACACAACGCTTATGAAATTAGCCCAGTTTTCAAAGAACACAGCCCCAATAATTGAACACTCAACACTCAATATGTAACTATCATGTATGCTTATATATTTTTAAACATTCACTTGCACATGTAAAATACTCTATGTTATATTTGTTCACTTGAATAGATGTGAAAATGTGTCTAAAGGACATCATAAAATATGACATACGTAATATAATTATGAAACATTGTACCAAATAGTTACCAAAAATCAATATATTAAAGTCTCTTATTTAAAGCATTATACTGATAAGTAGCAGTTGTGTTACATGACTATGTATACATTAACAACTCTTATTGGGGATGTTGGGCATGCTGTGTTTAATGCGCATAATACAATCTAGGACAAGAGCGGTTACAATTGAAATAAACTTTCAAACAAAAGCATGCCAATCCACATCAATGCAATTCAAGTTCATAATAATATTCAGATATAATAAAATGGGAGTAATGATGGAACATGAACAGTATTATTTATCGCTGAAATGACAGAACATGAGATTTGTTTTTGAGACCCACTTCATGCAAAAATGAGGCCTATGCAAAGAAACAGACAAGCTTGAGACAAGTCTGGTCATGAGCTACCATGTCCGCTAAATAGACCACTAAACCATGCATGACATTATAGCAGACAGCTGTACGGGATACATATGTCATAAGACCCATTTTTGCATTGTGTGGGTCATATCTGAGATATGGCTGTCTCACAATAATTCCTTGATGACTTTTGCATGCTCCATTACAGTGTTCTCCAAAAAAATGTAGTAACCAGTTAGATTAAGCCAGCAACTAAGCTCTAAAATGGGCATTGTATATCGCCATTTCTAATTAATATTTGGGGGCAACGTAGCCGTCACCTAGATTGTTAGTAACCGCTGAAATTGCTGGCCGCCATTGCTTCCGGAGAACACTGTGGAAAAAAATCAAGGGGAGTATTATTGGTGCGCAGTCAGTTAACCTTGATTAGTAACTCGGGCCCATTCTGAGTCAAAGATAGAGTCATGTCGTTCATTTGCTGGAAAACAACCATAAATTAATTTTACAATATGAGACTTGTTATGGGAAACCTGGCCTTAATGCATGTGCAAAAGTGTTGTCCCAGATTAGCCTGTGAAGTCTGCTCAAGCTTATAAGGGAAGAAACATTCCGCCTAAACTTTATTTTCATTTAGAAGAGACTTCCTTTCAACAAAAAACAAGAAACACCCGTCTCTGCTCCCAAAAGTTTTTTTTTGTCACAATATTGCACTATATATTCAGATAAAAGGAAACGTCTTGAGGGCACAGTAGTTGGGGGGGACAATAATTTTTTTATATAAAATTTCAAAGGGCCATAACTCTGTGAAAAATCATCCGACCAGAACCCGCTGATAAAATGCACATCTCCTCTTGATAGTGAAGCTTCCCATAAAGTTTCATTGAATTCCGGTCATTAGTAGCTGAGAAATAGCCTGGACAAGAATTGCACTATATGTACAGTTAATGGAAAATTTCAAAGGGCCATAACTCTGTGAAAATACATCGGACCAGAGCTGGCTGATGATATGCACATCTCCTCTTGGTAGTGAAGCTTCCCATAAAGTTTCATTCAATTCCGGTCATAAGTTGCTGAGGAATAGCCCGGACAAAAATTGTGCATGAACGGACACACAGACGGACACACAATGCGGCGACTATATGATCCCCCCCAACATTTTTTGGGGGAGCATAAATACATAAAAGCAGAAAGTGATGTCCCTGATTAGCCTGCGCAGACTGCATGGATGAATGCATGACACTTTACCGACATGCAATAAGCCCAGTTTTCCAGATCACTGCTTATATTAATTATATCTTAACATGATTTCATATGCACAATGACTGCATTAATTATATCTAAACATGATTTCATATGCACAATGACTGCATTAATTATATCTAAACATGATTTCATATGCACAATGACTGCATTCAAAGTTAAAAAGAAATACAGAAGCCAATAACAACAACAAGAAATTTAATTCCAAGTGATGCAGAGGTCAACAAAAGACAACATACAGCATTCCAAGATGAAAAACAATACACAAGTCAAATAACAATAACGAATTTCATTCAAAATTGAAGGGCAATTCAGAGTTTACCAACAACATATTGAAACAAGAGAAATAACAACAAAAAATGTTATTTAACATTAAAGAGCAATATAGAAGTCAAATAACAATAGCACATTTCATTCCCAGAAGAACAGCAATGCAGCAGCTAAACAACAACAACAAAGTTCATTCCATCAGCGTGTTCTGGGAAAACTGGGCTTAATGCATGAGCATAAAGTGTTGTCCCAGATTAGCCTGTGCTTTTATGGATTTTTTTGTTTATGGGAAGACTCATCTAAACATAAATCCATCTGAGGCTAAAAGTGTTGTTCATCGTGAGCCTGTGCATACTGCACAGGCTAATCTGGTAGGACACTTTTCACGCATGCATCAATCACAGTTATTCCAGACCCCAACTACAATGTTGATATTTAAAACAGAAGTCATACAACAACACAGCCCACTTACTTTCCTCTTCTTCGTCCACTAAGGTCAAGGTAAAACACATTTAAATATTATGTACATGTGCATGTCACTAACATGTATAATCTTGCACATGTACATGAATTTCTATACTTAAAACATGTGTTGATTTTTTTACAAGTAAATGTCCTTGTCAAGAAGCATTTTTGTAATATCAAAAAATTCATTTAACTCACTCAATTTTTTCCTTGATAAGCTGGTTTACCAGAACAAAGTGCACATACTTATGCAAGGAAATGTCCCAAATAAACAACAAGAGGGCCTGAAAGGCCCAAAGTCGCTCACCTGACATTCAAAGGAACTGACCAGTTCTGTGCAGCCCAAGATGTCATTAGAACAATATGTTCTTACCAACTTTCATGACTAGTGAACACCCTGGCAGCCACGTTTTTCAACAGACCAGAACCATTTTCATACACATCCAAGATATAATTTAAACAAGGGCTGTTTGTAAAACATGCATGCCCCCCATATGGGCTGTCAGTTGTAGTGGCAGCCATTGTGTGAATACGTTTTTTGTCACTGTGACCTTGACCTTTGACCTAATGTAAGTTATCATCCGGAAACCATTGTACTATTTCGAGTCACTGTGACCTTGACCTTTGACCTAGTGACCTGAAAATCAATATAGGGGTCATCTGCCAGTCATGATCAAGGGGGGAGTGAGAGGGGGGTATAATGTGGGGTGGGGTAATTTATTGGATGTTTAAAAAAAAAAAAAAAAAAAATTTGGGGGGGGGGGAGGGGGCGGGGGGTAGGGGGGGGGGGCTGGGGGGGAGAGGTAGGGGTGGGTAGGGGGGGGGGGGGTAGGGGTGGGTAGGGGGGGAGTGAGAGGGGGACATAATGTGGGGTGTGGTAATTTATTAGATGTTTAAAAAAAATATAAAAAAATGGGGGGTGGGGTAGGGGGGGTGGGGATGAGAAGGGGGGTATAATGTGGGGTGTGGTAATTTATAAGATGTTTTAAAAAAAAATTGGGGGGGGTGGGGGTGGGGGTGAGAAGGGGATATAATGTGGGGTGAGGTAATTAATAAGATGTTTAAAAAAAAAAAAATTTTTTTTTTTTTTTTGGGGGGGGGGTGGGGTAGGGGGGTGGGGGTGAGAGGGGGGTATTAATGTGGGGTGGGGTAATTTATTAGATGTTTGAAAAAAATATTGGGGGGGTGGGGGTAGGGGGGTAAGAAGGGGGTATAATGTGGGGTGTGGTAATTATAAGATGTTTTAAAATAAATTGGGGGGGGGTGGGGGGTGGGGGTGAGAAGGGGATATAATGTGGGGTGAGGTAATTAATAAGATGTTTTAAAAAAAAAAAATTTTTTTTTTTTTTTTTTGGGGGGGGGGTTGGGGTAGGGGGGTGGGGGTGAGAGGGGGGTATAATGTGGGGTGGGGTAATTTATAAGATGTTTGAAAAAAATATTGGGGGGGTGGGGGGTAGGGGGGTGGTAGGGGGGATTGAGAGGGGGGGTATAATGTGGTGTGTGGTAATTAATTAGATGTTTAAAAAAAATGGGGGTGGGGGGTGGGGGGGAGGGGGGGGGGGTTAGGGAGGGTGGGGGTGAGAGGGGGATACAATGTGGGTGTGGGCAATTTATAAGATGTTTAAAAAAAATTGGGGGGTGTGGGGGTGGGGGGGGGTAGGGGGGTGGGGAGTGAGAGGGGGGGGGTATAATGTGTGGTTTGGTAATTTATTAGATGTTTAAAAAAAATGGGGGGGGGTGCGGGGGTGGGGGGTGAGAGGGGGTATAATGTGGGGTTGTGGCAATTTATAAGATGTTTAAAAAATATTTTTTTTTGGGGGGGGGGGTGAGGGTGGGGGGGGGGGGTAGGGGGGGTAGGGGGGAGAGGTAGGGGTGGTAGGGGGGGGGGGTAGGGGTGGGTAGGGGGGAGTGAGAGGGGGACATAATGTGGGGTGTGGTAATTTATTAGATGTTTAAAAAAAAAATATAAAAAAATGGGGGGTGGGGTAGGGGGGGGTGGGGTGAGAAGGGGGTATAATGTGGGGTGTGGTAATTTATAAGATGTTTTAAAAAAAATGGGGGGGGGTGGGGGGGTGGGGGGTGAGAAGGGGATATAATGTGGGGGTGAGGTAATTAATAAGATGTTTTAAAAAAAATATTTTTTTTTTTTTTTTTTGGGGGGGGGGGGGGGGGTGGGGTAGGGGGGTGGGGGTGAGAGGGGGGTATAATGTGGGGTGGGGTAATTTATTAGATGTTTGAAAAAAATATTGGGGGGGGTGGGGGGGTAGGGGGGTAAGAAGGGGGTATAATGTGGGGTGTGGTAATTATAAGATGTTTTAAAAATAAATTGGGGGGGGGGTGGGGGTGGGGGTGAGAAGGGGATATAATGTGGGGTGAGGTAATTAATAAGATGTTTAAAAAAAAAAATTTTTTTTTTTTTTTGGGGGGGGGTGGGGTAGGGGGGTGGGGGTGAGAGGGGGGTATAATGTGGGGTGGGGTAATTTATAAGATGTTTGAAAAAAAATATGGGGGGGTGGGGGGTAGGGGGGTAGGGGGGATTGAGAGGGGGGTATAATGTGGTGTGTGGTAATTAATTAGATGTTAAAAAAAATGGGGTGGGGGGTGGGGGATGGGGGGGGGGTAGGGAGGGTGGGGGTGATGAGAGGGGGATACAATGTGGGGGTGTGGCAATTTATAAGATGTTTAAAAAAAATTGGGGTGTGTGGGGGTGGGGGGGGTAGGGGGGTGGGGAGTGAGAGGGGGGGGGGTATAATGTGTGGTTTGGTAATTTATTAGATGTTTAAAAAAAATGGGGGGGGGGGGGTTGGGGTGCGGGGGGTGGGGGGTGAGAGGGGGTATAATGTGGGGTGTGGCAATTTATAAGATGTTTAAAAAATATTATTTTTTTTTGGGGGGGGGGGGTGAGGGTGGGGGGGGTAGGGGGGGTAGGGGGGAGTGAGAGGGGGGTATAATGTGGTGTGTGGTAATTTATTAGATGTTTAAAAATATTTTTTTTTTTTGGGGGGGGGTGGGGGTGGGGGGTAGGGGGGGTGGGTGGTGAGAGGGGGGTATAATGTGGGGTGAAGCAATTTATAAGATGTTTAAAAAAAAATAAAAAAAAATAAATGGGGGGGTATTCGAACTATAGTGTTAACAAGGTTTAACTATAGCCATATAAGGACAAATGCCCCGCCCCCTGGCGGCCATGTTTTTCAACCAACCGGCATCATTTTTGAACTCGTCCAAGATATTATTGGGATGAATCTTCTGACCAAGTTTCATGAAGATGGGACAATAAATGTGGCCTCTAGAGTGTTAACAAGATTTTACTAAAGCCATATATAGCCATATAAGGAAAAATGCCCCGCCCCTTGGCAACCATGTTTTTCAAGCAAACCTAAACATTTTCGAACTCATGCAAGATATCATTGAGACCAATCTTCTGACCAAATTTTATGAAGATTGGAAATAAATGTGGCTTCTAGAGTGTTCACAAGGTTTTACTATAGCCATATAAGGAAAAATGCCCCGCCCCTTGGCAGCCATGTTTTTCAAGCAAACGTAACCATTTTCGAACTCATCCAAGATATCATACAGACCAATCTTCTGACCAAATTTCATGAAGATTGGACAATAAATGTGGCCTCAAGAGTGTTAACACGGTTTTACTAAAGCCTTATAAGGAAAACTGCCCCGCCCCCTGGCGGCCATGTTTTTTCACCGATCTGGACCATTTTCAAACTTGTCCGAGATATCAATAAAACCAATGTTTTGACCAAGTTTCATGATGATTGGGCAAAAATTGTGACTTCTA
Source organism: Dreissena polymorpha (assembly GCF_020536995.1). NCBI lineage: Eukaryota > Metazoa > Mollusca > Bivalvia > Myida > Dreissenidae > Dreissena > Dreissena polymorpha. Next base: position 93,710,596 of record NC_068362.1, read on the forward strand.
GATAGTGCTGCAACAATATGCCAAAAACCGTATTGCAATATATTGTCAGTTCAAAAACCAGTATTGCAATATATCGCAATATATTGCTAACTTGTACCAAAATTATAACTTGCCAATCACCGGATAATCCCGTATATTCCAATTTGAAAGCAAATTCTGGTATATATTTACTATACATGTGCTCAAGAATAACAAGAAACACAAACATTCGCAAATTTTCTTAAGTATCAAATACATTTTGGCATTCGTTACTATTTAAAGATGTGATGAAATAACGTTCAACCGGGGCGTTTTTTCCACTGAACACGCGTAATTCACCTGACGTGATGTTCCCGTTTTTATACAACACAAAATACACCCATACTTTCCATGCCATGTTCTACATGTCTGTATAATTTTCGCGCGCTTTTTATTGAGACAAAGGATAAAGATCTTTTTATTTGACGCTAAAAAAAATATTGTCGCATTAGCATTAAAATTTGGAAGCGTAATTCCGAAATTCCGAATACAAATTTAATAATGCTCAATTCAGAATCGAACAAAACATTTACAGCTGTGCGCAATTAATTCAACGATAATCTGTTCAAAAGCATCGAACGAATCCTCCGATTGTAACAACGCTACTTCGTATAATACACTTTCAGAATGCTATTTTTACGGAATTTTTTTGTACACTGCTTTGTTTTGTTTACCTTGTTATCATTATTTCGAATGGCTTTTCTGGACGAAATTTGAATGCATTTTTGTAAAATGTTTGTACCGGTATGATGAAAGTCGTATCGCAATACAATATGCGGATTGCGTATTGCGATATATACCGATAAACCGGTATATTGTTGCAGCACTACTTCTAGAGTGTTCACAAGGTTTCTCTATAGCCATATAAGGAATACTGCCCCGCCCCCTGGCGGCCATGTTTTTCAACGGACCGGAACCATTTTTAAACTCAACCAACATATCATTTAGACAAACATTTTGACAAAGTTACATGAAGATTGGGCATCAAATGTGGCTTCTACAGTGTTCACAAGGTTTTTCTTGTTTTTACCTAGTGACCTAGTTTTTGACCCAGCATGACCCAGTTTCGAACTCAGTCGAGGTATCAATGGGACAAATGTTCTGACCAAATTTCATGAAGATCAGACAATAAATGTGGCCTCTAGAGTGTTCACAAGGCAAAATGTTGACAACGGATGACGCACGACGGACAAAAGGCGATCACAAAAGCTCACCAAGTGGGGGAGAATAGCAGTATATATACTGCTATCCTTTAAAGCCACAAAACCATACAATATTTTTTCTGCTTAAAATGACTGGCAACAATATGATATCTTTCTTAAGCCAAATGACAAACTTATGTGCATGCATATAAACAAAAATATTTTAATCCTTTTCTGTTGAGAAACGCACTTTACATCATTTGTAGTCTTAAAACACAATACAGTAAAGTCCGGTAATCTTGCGCGTCCCGTAATCTTGCACACTTTGCATTTGCGAATCTCGCAGACGACGAATGGTTTTCTTTAGTGATGAAAGATGGAATTTCACATTTTAAAGAATTAACGGATTTAAAAGTTACGTATTCCATGCAAAATTAAATTCGATCATTTCATTTAAACACCGGTTGCGTCATCCCTATACATCGTAAACACTGGCCTTCTTACGAAAAAATTCAAAATGAATCACAAATTCCCTGCAGTCTTTAGCGTTTTCATACTTTAAATTATGAATTCATATATCCAACGTGTAATTTATTATTCCATTGCACAATATCCGATAAGTTTTGGTATTTTTTGCCATAAAAATATATCGCATCAGACGACATAGTCATTATTTCCCGCAATTCTATCAAACCAATTTGGTATGATCTCCGCATGCGCAATGGCCTAGTTTTGATATTTTCTGTAAAATATGGAAGCATGATCGTGGTATCAAACCTGTTTTGCATTTTTTTCACGCATACCGGTACTTTTTTATTAATTGTACACTATTATTAGTGACTATATTATTTATTGATTTGTAGTGAACAAAAACTGCACTAGAAATCCACATTTAATTTCAATGGTTTTACAAACTGATTTTAAAAATATTTTTCTGGAATGCTTTTTGTCAATAATTGGACACCATATGTCTACAGTTTTGGAAATTTTGCCTAAACGAGGTCATTATACAAAGTGCGCAAGATTACCGGACACTCTGATAGTTTGAAAATGAGGTGAGTCATGTTTGTTTTGGAATCAAATCGGACAGTTCTTCACTGAATTAATTAGATATTTTTGTGTTAATAAGCACATGAACTTATTATTTTCATATTAAATTTAGTTATTTTGTTGCCAATTTATAAAAGAACATGTTTTTAAACCAATTGATCCTTAACTGCGCAAGATTACCGGACAGCATCGTAAGTTAAATTTAAGACTTTTCTTGCTAGATTCACGTTTTAAAGCTTTCATTTCTATCCCTAAGATACTGATAAGCAGCTAACAGCATAAAACCTGAACAGACTGCAAGTTACTTGCAGGCTGTTCTAGTTTTCTGTTGGTTGCTTATAGCCATTTTCATTATGCTTCTGACTGGGAAAGGGTTAATTGAATCCACATTTTTTCAGTAAGCAGATTACCTTTTGTGGCGATGTCTATATTGTTGGAGACAACGTAGTGGATGTGTCCTAGATACGTGTCCTCCACAAAGTTCTTCACAAACTCATTAAGGCTTGACTCCCTGAGATCACACAAACATTCATTCAGGGCATGTATACACTAATCCATTCTTAGACTTTAAAATAAAGAATAGAAATAAAACCAATAAAATACGCTCAGCAATTGAATATATAAAGGCTCTTCAATTTGCTTTTGTGATCCATAAATTGTTCAACATGAAGAATTATGTAGTAAGAGGTATTAAATTTTGTGTCATGTAAAAATGTATTTAACTATGAGAACATAACAGTTTCAAGAATAATCTACATTTTTAGACTTTAGTCTAAGAATTGGTTGGTGAATACGCGTCCAAACCTCATGACTTCAAGCATTTTCATTGGTTAGCATATTATGGATTCCATCCATGGGAAAGCAAAGCTTTATTAAAACAAACATTCCCATTGGTTTGAAGGATTCTATCCATGGAAAGCAAAGCTGAATTGTAACAAGCATTCTCATTGGTCTTTATTTGAAGGATTCTATCCATGGAAAGCAAAGCTGAATTGTAACAAATATTATCATTGGTCAGTATTTTAAAGATGGAAAGCAAAACTAAATTATAAGAAACATTCTCATTGGTCAGTATTTTAAGGATTCCATAAATGGAGAGCAAAGCTGAATATAACAAACATTATCATGTGTCTGTATTTTAAGGATTCAATCTATGGTAGGCAGACTGAATTTTAACAGTCATACATATGGCCAGTTTTTCGAGGATTCCATCAATGGAAAGCAAAGCTGAATTGTAGCGAACATTCTCATTGGTCAGCATTTTTATGATTCCATCCATGGAAAGCAGAGCTTAATTGTAACAAACATTCTGATTGGTCAGTATTTTAACGCTTCAATCCATGGAAAGCAAAACTGAATTGTAACAAACTTTTTATTTGGCCAGATTGTTAAGAGTTCCATTCATTAAAATCTAAGCTACATTGTAACAAACATTCTCATTGGTTGGTATTTTTGAGTTTTTGAGCTGTGCTGTCCTGTTGTTGACACAAAATGAGTGCTATTTCCCCAATTTATGACTCAAATATAACCCTATCCCTTAACAGAAATGAAACAATGATTGTAGATAATGTTTACAATTTCCTTGGGTGCATACATTTCTGAAGTGTATATTCAAGATACACTCAAAGTGGACAAAAGTTTGCCCTGAACAGGCACATTATTGATGAGCTCTTATGTAGTTCTTACCCAGGTTGAAGGGCTGATGAGCTCTCCACTTCCTTGATAAATATCTGCAGCTGTTTGTAGATACCTGCACACCATAACAACAACTGTGACATTTTAAACGACTTTGTTATAGATTATAATACTATTCAGTGTGGCATAAAATGTCTACTCCAAGCCGATTCAATATTTAAATTCAAATAAAATACCCCTTAGAAGAAAGAACATAGCAAACAAGTAATACATACTGAATCTCAGGTACTAGTCAAGAATTTTGTTAAATAATGTTTAGTTTGAGTTTGTAAACACCCCCAAATATATCTCTTGCTTTTTATTAGCATCTTATTTTATACATACATTTGTGCATCTCTAGTTTATAATTGAAAAAAAGACACACGTAACAAACATAATCGGTTTACTGATCCAGTTCTTACTTCGGATGTTGTCCACAGATGGCTTGCACACAAAGACATGTTTTGGTGTGTCCATATGCATGGTGCCCCCTCCAAACAGCTCACTCTGTCAACCAAAATATCAATTTGAGCCTTGCTCTGGGATGACAGGGCTTAAAGCATGTGTTGTAGTGTCATCCTCATTTAGTGACATGACTTAAAGCATGTGCGTAGTGTCATCCTCATTTAGTGACAGGACTTAAAGCATGTGCGTAGTGTCATCCTCATTTAGTGACAGGACTTAAAGCATGTGCGTAGTGTCATCCTCATTTAGTGACAGGGCTTAAAGCATGTGCGTAGTGTCATCCTCATTTAGTGACAGGGCTTAAAGCATGTGCGTAGTGTCATCCTCATTTAGTGACAAGACTTAAAGCATGTGCCTAGTGTCATCCTCATTTAATGACAGGGCTTAAAGCATGTGCGTAGTGTCATCCTCATTTAGTGACAGGGCTTAAAGCATGTGCGTAGTGTCATCCTAATTTAGTGACAGGGCTTAAAGCAAGTGCGTAGTGTCATCCTCATTTAGTGACAGGGCTTAAAGCATGTGCGTAGTGTCATCCTAATTTAGTGACAGGGCTTTAAAGCAAGTGCGTAGTGTCATCCTCATTTAGTGACAGGGCTTAAAGCATGTGCGTAGTGTCATCCTCATTTAGTGACAGGGCTTAAAGCATGTGCGTAGTGTCATCCTCATTTAGTGACAAGACTTAAAGCATGTGCCTAGTGTCATCCTCATTTAATGACAGGGCTTAAAGCAATGTGCGTAGTGTCATCCTCATTTAGTGACAGGGCTTAAAGCATGTGCGTAGTGTCATCCTAATTTAGTGACAGGGCTTAAAGCAAGTGCGTAGTGTCATCCTCATTTAGTGACAGGGCTTAAAGCATGTGCGTAGTGTCATCCTAATTTAGTGACAGGGCTTAAAGCAAGTGCGTAGTGTCATCCTCATTTAGTGACAGGGCTTAAAGCATGTGCGTAGTGTCATCCTCATTTAGTGACAGGGCTTAAAGCATGTGCGTAGTGTCATCCTCATTTAGTCTGTCAAGTCTACATAGGCTAATCTGAGACAACACTTTCCACTTTTATAGTATTTTTTGTTTAAAGGAAGTCTCTTCTAAACAAACTTCAAGTTTTAGCATAATGTGTCCTCCCGTATCTGATAATCCCAAAATGTTTCAAACCACTCAATTTTAGCCAAGAGATACGCATATTTTATTTCTTATATTCAAAAAGCTCTTCTGATATGGAGTGATATTTACTAATCGTGTATTTGTGTTTGGTGTATAAATATAATTTTCATAACACCATCTTGACTTGTACTCAAGTTATTAGAAACTATTTTAGAAATTATGTACTAATGAATGCATTGACCTTTACCCCATCCAAATGCAATCCTTTGCTAGTGTTGGATATTAGGCATTTATGCATGAAGTTTCAATACAATACCTCATTTACTATTAATTTATTTAGAAGAAACCATTTTTCTATATTAAGTAACACTGACAATGACCCCCTCTCCTATACTAGAAGAAGTTATGATATAAGGTATATATGTTTGTAATTTCATAGCAAAACCTATACAGTTGAACACTGCCAAACAACTTCAAATTATTTTTTTTGCCTTTTGATAATGTTTTCTTGTCCATTTCTTCCCTTCTTTGTTAAAATAAAATACACATGATAAATTGTAATTTCCTAACTCAAATTCATCTCCCTTTAAAACTTACCTTCTTCTTAACACCTAATAATCAAATACTATTCTGGTGTCGCAGCTAAGTTGACAGTATATTTTTCAGGTGTGATGACTTGGCACTATTTTACAAGATTCCAACGACTTCAACATCACAGTGTACAATTGAGCCATGTTCTGAGAAAACTGCATGAGCATTAAGTGTCGTTCCAGAAAAGCCTGTGCAGTTTGCACAGGCTAATAATGGACGTCACTCTACGCTTTTATGGTATTTTTTGTTTAATGGACGTCTCTTCTTAGTGAAAACTCAATTTAACCGGAAAAAGTCGTCCCTGACTAACCTGTGCAAACTGCACAGGCTTTTCTGGGATGATCCATTACGCACATGAATAATGACCAGATTTCCCATAACAAGGCTCAATAATTCCAGTGTAATGTTAGTTGGCTCTAACCTCAAAGTGGTGTGTGTCCTCCACATAGCTGTTGGTACTCAAAGCGTGAATTGAAGCATCGAACCTGAACAGGGATCCCTGAAATGTCAAACCAAAGTAACTTTTTTTTACTAAGAACCATCAAATTGTTCATTTTGTGTCTGAATCAATACATGTTTTCTACATCTACAAATATGATTTTATTCTGCATCTGTCTAATACATGGTTGTAATTAACGGGCGCCACCTCTTTTTTTAGATGCTTGGGCTGCGATTGTATGTTTCTGTATTTGTGGATGAATTAATCTTCCCTTAATCGTACTACATTGCCCGATTTTTTAAATAATGCGAAATATGCTGAAACAATATATCAAACCTACCTACCCTGTATAATTATCCAGGAAATTTCAAAACATCCAAGCCTAAGCGCCACCTCAGAAGTTGCATTGGCTCATTTATTAATGCATCTCAAAAAAGAGGCGGAGCCCGTGATTAACGGTTGTGCAATAAATAGACTCCAAAGTTTCTCTACATGCCTTTAGTAATTGAGTTTTAATAAATTTACTTAAAAATTCAGTCATTAGTTAATGTCATTCACCTCTATGGTTACTTTTTTCTGTTTATAAGGCCGGATATTCATGAACTATTACTGTTTTTCATTGAGACCTTGACGCTGAGATAATACCGCTGTTATTAAAACTAAAATATTAACAACAGACCAAAATATTTAACAAAACATATTAAAGCTTTATTAAAACATAAGTAAGAACTCCTTCTTACTTTCCGAAACCATCAATCAACTTGATAACTTAAGTAAAAGTGAGTAGTACTAGTATGTGCTGACATTAATTGTAAATTCTGAATATCAGCTTAACCCTTTCACACTCAGAAGCAAATTGAACATGGCAATATGCACCCAACATAAAACCTAACAGCTTGAGAGTAACTCTCACGCTGTTCAGGTATTATGCTATTTGCTGCTCACAAGTATCTTAGAGATGGAAATAAAGGCTTTTAAGCTTGAATCTAGGACAGGTCCTAAATTTAATTTGATTTTGTAGATGACTAGAAATGTGTCAAATAGCTTATCTGAGAGGTAAAGGATGAATGACTATGTATGATCCAAAGGTCACATTTTTCGGTTTCTGTGTCTTTTTCATTTCCAAGCCCAAGGTACTGATGAGCAGCAAACAGCATAAAACTGTAACAGACTGAGTTGCTCGCAGGCTGTTCCGGTTTTATGCTGGTTGCATATAGCCATGTTCACATTACTTCTGAGCAGGAAAGGGAAAATGACTATTGCAGATCTAAAGATCATCTTTTTCTGTTTCTGAGCCTTCTTCCTTGTGAAGAACGTACCTTGCTCTGTGAAAAGGAAGTTTAATGCATGTACAACAAGAGATGTGTTTGTCAGAAACACAATGCCCCCTATTGCTCCACTTTGAAATCAAATTTCCATATATCATTTGGCAGGTTTAGAAATTATCTCCTTTTTAAAGCTTATTACTTCCCTTGGATTGTATTTTTTGACTTTTGACCTTGAAGGATGACCTTGACCTTTCACCAGTCAAAATGTGCAGCTTCTGGTACACATGCATGCCAAATATCAAGTTGCTATCTTCAATACTGTGAAATCATTTATTTTTGCCAGCACGAAATTTCGTCATTTTTATAAAAATGACGTTTTCGTCAGCACTTAAATTCGCCAATTACTGACTTTGAAAAAAAATGCTTCAGTCAATATCTGATTTGTTTTTTCCGAAATTATCGCGGTTGCAAAAAATCGTAGTGGGGAAAGAGGGAGGACACTTGAGAGTCACTTGCAGGAGGTGGGGCCTGTTTGTCACATGTCAATATACTAGTATTTTGTTAGGTCAGGTGATCAGTAATTTGCCCCCATTAGTGTATCATTATTATGATTAGCGGATTAGTGGGACCGAATAATCGTTAACGAGTGTTTGAAACCCGGGTTTGAAACAGTGAAGCCAGTCGCTAATTGGTCTTATTCATTTATTATCATGGCAAAAATTATAACAATCTTACCTTTATCGGCGCAAATTAGAGAAGGTGCGAAGATTATTGGTTAAAATTAGTGTTAGCAAACTATTTGGTCAGTTTTCAATAAAGTTTCAAGAGTTTTGCATCGTAAATATATGATCACTTTAAGTACAATAATTTTCGGAATGTAAAATTAGCAGTGCATTATGGGACAGAGGTTTCAAAGGGAAAAGTTCGTATTGAATTGTAACTACCAATGGACGAGTGAGTTTAAATTAGATTGAAGGCAATGGGATACAAAGCAATGTTTTATTGTGTCATACTCAGTCATCCGAAACACGTGTTTTCCGGGGATTTCCTGAAAATCACGCAAAAATAAAAGTGAATTTCTGAAAACAATTTCCCTACGTTTGGATGGAACTAATCGTCATGATTGCTAATTTCTCTTTACCTGTTACGTTTTCAATTGCTTCAAGTAACAATTATTTGAAACATGTATCGTAAAACTTGTAAAAGATATCAATGATTAAAAAGATCGATAGCCAATAAAACCAAGCACAAGCTATTTTTACACCTGTATTGTAGTTAAACGCAAACAACCAAACACAAATCAAAATGTTCTGTATTGATTTGTATTCAAGGCGGAGAATGTATATACGGTAAGTATATGCATTAAAATTTGTTTATTGTCTTTGATCCGGATCTAATCCGGTGCGTGGAGGCTGTATAATCTTCTGCAACAACACTGAAAAACACAATACACACAATGGGTAATAAAGTTGTTTACAATTAGCGCTTATCATGACAATTCTTCCTAAACGAAGTCAACGCAGTCGATACAGCTGTACTGCTTTCGCGTTTTAGAGCAATTTCATGTGTCAGTTAAGTACACTGTGTAATCTACAACCTTTTGTGTCAAACCCAGATTTATCTTGATTACGTAACAGACGGAGTATGTATGCGTGGATTACGTTGGATTTTAGCGCCTCATGCCTTTGGTTATTCAGTCTTAATTTGTTCAAATATGGGACATAATTGTTCGTTAGGATCTTGAATTCGTCTATCGGTCGACTGACGAAATATACGAAAATTAATGCCTGACGATATATAATGGTTTCACAGTATTGCAAAAGTTATGGCCAATGTTAAAGTTTTCGGACGGACACACAGACAGACAGACAAACGGACTGACAGTTGAACTGCTATATGCCATCTTACCGGGGGACATAAAAAATGCCGTCCCAGATAAGCCTGTGCAGTCCACACAGGCTTATCTAGACAACACTTTCTTGTCACTTTAAATGAAAAATACCATACCACCCAAAAGTGTCGTCCCTGATTATCTTGTGCCAACTGCATAGGCTAATCTGCGACTACACTTTACGCACATTCATTATGACCAGTTTTTTAGAGCTCACCTTTTTCTGTTTCTGAGTCTTTTTCTTAGTGAAGTACGTGCCAATGTCCATAGTTGCCTCCTCATAGTTACTGGGTGCCTGTTGTCGTGACTTCACCGTGTTACGCACGTCTAAGTACTCATTCAGTAGCAACTCCGTCTGGAAGTAACAACAACAACACGGGGTGTCAGTTATATATCAGCTGCATTCTGGGAAAACTGGGCTTATTGCATGTGCGTAAAGTGTCCTCTCAGATTAGCCTGTGCTGACTGCTCATGCTTATCTGGGACTACACTTATCACACATGCATGAAGCTTAGTCTTCCCATAACGAGGCACTAACAGGTACTCGTTCAGTAGCAACCCAGTCTGGTTAAGTTCAAAAGGTTCAAGGTCAGATTTAAAGTCTGATATTAATAACTCAGAGCTCCAGATAAGGATTTGTGAAATAAGTAATGGTACCGCCACTGACAGAAAGAAAAGGAGTAACGCTGAAAATCAATTAGTACCTGTACTACCATATCCAAAAATACAGGTAGTACTGTACTACCAGTGGGTAGTAGAGTACTAGGGTGTTCTAGCGTGTATAACCGACTTTACAGAAACATTTGCAGCAATTATAATAAATATATTTAGCTTCTAAAACAGTTACTTTATTAGGTTTTCCATTCTGAGTTATGATGCAAATACAACTACACATTAAAACTCATGACTAAATACTATTTCTTCATTTTCCTTGACAAGAAAACACAAGCCAACTAGTAAGCTAAGTAAATGAACACTAATGTCACTGTTTCATCTCAAAAGAATCATTGCTTTAGCAGTTAACTGTCAAAGTTGGCATAGCCTTCGATGAAATCAAATTGATAATTATCTGGTCGACAATGTCTTTTTCTGGGTTTACAGGATTGAATCTAAGGATGGTTAGACGACCGTATGAAGCCATTATATGACAACAAAGTGTTTTTTAAACCGCTTTCGGTTTAGCCGGCCTTAACCGCGCGCAGACATATTGTTTTTGACGGGTTTACGAGTTACCGGAAATCACGCGACAGAATAGACAATAATACCAAACCCAGTCTACAACTTTTCGTTAATTTAAAAAAAACGAAAAGAGCCGTTAGGTTGGAGACCAACAAATCACGCCGCGTTGATGCGGACGTATCGGTACGGCCAGATATTTTTTGTAAATGCGTAAAAAGGATATTAAAGTCGTAATTGTAGGTCCAGTTTATAAAAATAAATGCGTAAACCTTCATGAAAAAGCCGTGTTTACGGCTGTACGGCCCTTATCTGGAGCTCTGATAACTTGTGACATGTTCAGCTGAATTTTACATCAACCCCATGATCACTAGAATATAAGTCGCCAAATGACACTTAGCGTGGCATGCAGCCACAGCACATTGGCTTATTTCAGATAGTACACTAAAGATATTTGAACACCTGGGACTCCTCTTATAAAACATGCATGGTACGAAACATTTAAGTTACACTTTTTGAAGAAGCATCAAGCTAGTACTTTTTTGTAAATTTCTGTAATTTTATTCAGTTCTTAACAAAAAAAAATTTAAATGTCCTTTATTTTTACTACCATACTGATTATTAATTTCCGTTTGTTTTGTAAAAATACATTTGGGCAGGTACTCACAAACCCATTCTTAGACTAAGTAAAAACAAACAATATACTTAGTTGGAAGAAAAATATGTTCAGCGTGTGAATATATACAGGGTCCCTGTATCACTGGTGATAATGTCTTTAAAATACTGTTCTACACAAAGAATGATGGCGATAGAGGTGCTTAATACCGAGTTTGATTCAAGTTTTAAACAATTCTTAATTATTCAAATTTTGAGAATATTCTTTATTCTTGACCTATGTCTAATTATTATTTGGTGAAAACAAGCCCTATCCAAGATGGCCCTAGTTCACTCACCTGAGAGGAGTCGGTTCATTCAATCTTTACCAAACGTCAAACTTCACCCAGATATTGTCCAGACAAACATCCTGGTCAAGTTTCATTCTTATTGAACCAAAACTCTGGCATATGGAGTGATTTTATTTTTGTAAGATTTAACCTGGTGACCTATATTTTGAGTTGACCTCCCTTATCAAACTTTGCTTACAAAAAATAAATATTATGACCAAGATTCATAAAATCTGAAACAAAATTGTCACCTCTAAAGTGTTAACAAGGATTTTGTATAATATAATGAAAATTTGGACAATCTAAGGGCAATAATTATGGCACTAATTATGTGATATATATAAAACCAATCTTTTCAACAAGTTTCATGATGATTGGGCAAAAAATGTGACTATAAGAGTGTTCACAAGCTTTTTTTACTATATAAATATGAGAAAACTGCCACCCCCCCCCCCCCCCGGCAGCCATGTTATTCAACTAACCGGAATCATTTTCAAACTCAAGTCTCATATCAAGGAAACAAATGTTCTGACCAAATTTCATGAAAATTGGGCCAAAAATGTGACTTCTAGAGTGTTCACATGTTTTCACTATATACATATAGAGAAAAATGCCCCGCCCACTGGTTGCCATGTTTTTTCATCGATCTGGACCATTTTCAAACTCCTCCAAGATATCAATAAAACCAATGTTTTGAAAAACTTTCATGACAATTGGGCAAAAATTGTGACTTCTAGAGTGTTTACAAGGTTTCTCTATAGCCATATAAGGAAAACTGCCCCCCCCCCCCCCCAGCAGCCATGTTATTGAACTGACCGGAACGATTTTCGAACTCAACTCTCATATCAAGGAAACAAATGTTCTAACCAAATTTCATGAAAATTGGGTCAAAAGTGTGACTTCTAAAGTGTTCACATGTTTTCACTATATACATATAGAGAAAAATGCCCCACCCACTGGCAGCCATGTTTTTTCACCGATCTGGACCATTTTCGAACTGGTCCGAGATATCAATAAAACCAATGTTTTGACCAACTTTCATGACAATTGGGCAAAAATTGTGACTTCTAGAGTGTTTACAAGGTTTCTCTATGGGCAAATAAGGAAAACTAACCTCCCCACCCCCTGGCAGCCATGTTATTCAACTGACCAGAACCATTTTCAAACTCAACTCTCATATCAAGGAAACAAATGTTCTGACCAAATTTCATGAAAATTGGGCCAAAAATGTGACTTCTAGAGTGTTCACGTGTTTTCACTATATACATATAGAGAAAAATGCCCCGCCCACTGGCGGCCATGTTTTTTCACCGATCTGGACCATTTTCGAACTCGTCCGAGATATCAATAAAACCAATGTTTTGACCAACTTTTATGATGATTGGGCAAAAATTGTGACTTTTAGAGTGTTTACAAGGTTTCTCTATAGCCAAATAAGGAAAACTGCCCCCCCCCCCTGGCAGCCATGTTATTCAACTGACCGGAACCATTTTCAAACTCAACTCTCATATCAAGGAAACAAATGTTCTGACCAAATTTCATGAAAATTGGGCCAAAAATGTGACTTCTAGAGTGTTCACATGTTTTCACTATATTCATATAGAGAAAAATGCCCCGCCCACTGGCGGCCATGTTTTTTCACCGTTCTGGACCATTTTTGAAATCGTTCGAGATATCAATAAAACCAATGTTTCGACCAACTTTCACGATGATTGGGCAAAAATTGTGACTTCTAGAGTGTTTACAAGGTTTCTCTATAGCCAAATAAGGAAAACTGACCCGCCCACTGGCGGCCATGTTTTTCAACGGACCGGAACCACTTTTTAACTCAACCAACATATCATTAAGACAAACATTTTGACAAAGTTACATGAAGATTGGGCATGAAATGTGACTTCTACAGTGTTTAAAAGTTTTTTCTTTTTTTTGACCTAGTGACCTAGTTTTTGACCCGGCACAACCCAGTTTCGAACTCGGCCGAGATTTTATTTGGGCAAAGCTTTTGACCTAGTTTCATGAAGATGTGACAAGAAATGTGGCCTCTAGAGTGTTTACGAGGAAATGTTTACAGACGGACGGACGGTCGGACGGCTGGACATACGACGGACAAAGACCGGTCAGAAAAGCTCATCTGAGCAATCAGGTGAGCTTAAAAAGCATAGTAAAATGCAGTACTTCCTACAACTGACCGAATAATTTGTGTGTGTAATGAGTAGGACATCGATGTTTCAGCACATGATTGGCAACTGATGGTCTCTCCTACTTACCACTGCCTGTATCTTGGACCACACATCTCTTTTAGTGTACATGCTCTCAGGCTTGATGTAGACCCCAGATTGCTGAAACCACAGGTATCACAGCATCATCAACATGTGTGGAGTCAATGTACTGAGCCATGTTCTGGGAAAACTGGGCTTAATTCGTGTGTAAAGTGTTGTCAACACCGGCTAATTAGAGCCGCCGCCATCCATCTTGACTGGATTGACATTTAGAAAAGAATTACTTCAAACAAGAATTCATTAAAAGCAGAAAGTGTTGTCCCTGATTAGCCTGTGCAAACTGCACAGGCTATTCTGGGATGACACTTTCCAAACATTTCCAGAACATGGCTCAAATGATCAAATCTGTAGACCTCGTTAGAAAGCATTCTAAGCCCATTTTCTACATTCAACAATGGGGCTGTACAACATGGGAGGAATCTTTAAAATGAACACCTGTTTCTTGATTGACAGCAGTCTTTTTAAAATAGTTTTTGTTCAAAAAGTACAAATAAGGATGCAGATGGTGTCAGAAAAGCCATAATCGATAAAATGACCCTTGTAATGCCAAATAGGGTCTTATGCCATATATGCATCTGCACAGCCTGGTCAGGAGCTACTCTGTAAGGACATCACCAAATGTTGCCAGACTCGATAGCGGACAGCGTATCTTGTGACTGAACTGCACAATTTTGCAAGCTGGTCTGAAGCACAGGAGGGAATCCCGATTTTTTTTTAAAATATATATGCTATACTAAAAAAAACAAGAGCACCGCCTTGCGGGTGCAGACCGCTCATCTATTTTCTTTTTAAAGGTGAAGGGACTCTCATTTTCAATCACAAAGGAGGGAGGAGTGGAGTGAAGAGGGGTGTATAGTGTGGGGTTGTGGACATTTATTACATTATCTTCCAAAAAAGCGAAAAAAAAAAAAAAAAAAAATTGGGGGGGGGGGGGGGGTATAGTGTGAGGGTGTGGTGATAATTTGTGAGATGATCTTAAAAAAAAAAAAAAAAAAAAATCAAAAAAAAAAATTGGGGGGGGGTGTGTGGTGGGGGGGGTGGGGGGGGGTATAGTGTGAGGGTGTGGTGGTCATTTATTTGTGAGATGATCTTAAAAAAAAAAAAAAAAAAAAAAAAAAAAAATAGGGGGGGGGGAGGGGGGAGGGGGGGGGGGGGGAGGGCACAGGGGATAGTTTGGGTGAAGTCTATTGTGGTATGTCAGGTAAGAGTAGTTTCATCAAAGTATCAATCAAATCTAATCATAAATAAAGAAGTTATGGCAATTTTAGCAAAATTTAATAATTTGACCTTGAGAGTCAAGGTCATTCAAAGGTCAAAGTAAAATTCAAGTTGCCAGGTACAGTAACCTCATGATAGCATGTAAGTATTTGAAGTTTGAAAGCAATAGCCTTGATACTTCGAGTGGATCGAAACACAAAATTTAACCATATATTAAAAGTTACTAAGTCAAAAAAGGGCCATAATTCCGTAACAATGACAACCAGAGTTATGCAACTTGTCCTTTTACTGTACCCTTATGATAGTTTGTGAGTGTTCCAAGTATGAAAGCAATATCTATGATACTTTAGGGGTAAAGTGGACCAAAACATAAATCTTAACCAAATTTTCAATTTTCTAAGTATAAAGGGCCCATAATTCCGTCCAAATGCCAGTCAGAGTTACATAACTTTGCCTGCACCGTCCCCTTATGATAGTTCATAAATCTTGCAAGTATGAAAGCAATAGCTTTGATACTGTAGGAATAAAGTGGACCTAAACACAAAACTTAATCAATTTTCAATTTTCTAAGTATAAAAAGGGCACATAATTCTGTCAAAATGCCAGTCAGAGTTACATTACTTTGCCTGCACAGTCCCCTTATGATAGTTAGTAAGTGTTGCAAGTATGAAAGCAATAGCTTTGATGCTTAAGGAATAAAATGGACCTAAACACAAAACTTAACCAAAATTGTCAATTTTCTAAGTATAAAAAGGGCACATAATTCTGTCAAAATGCATGCCAGAGTTATCTAACTTTGCCTGCCCAGTCCCCTCATGATAGTAAGTAAGTGTACCAAGTTTGAATGCAATAGCATTGATACTTACTGAGAAAAGTGGAACTAAACGCAAAACTTAACCAAAATTTTCAATTTTTTAAGTATAAAAAGGGCACATAATTCTGTCAAAATGCACGCCAGAGTTATCTAACTTTGCCTGCCCAGTCCCCTCATGATAGTAAGTAAGTGTACCAAGTTTGAATGCAATAGCATTGATACTTTCTGAGAAAAGTGGACCTAAACGCAAAACTTAACCGGACGCCGACGCCAACGCCAACGCCAACGCCGACGCCGACGCCAAGGTGATGACAATAGCTCATAATTTTTTTTCAAAAAATAGATGAGCTAATAAAAATAAAATATATATATATATATGCTATAATAGAATCGGGATTCCCTTCTGTGGTCTGAAGGTGTGCAGGCTGCATATGGCATAAGACCCATTTTCCCATAACACAGATCAAATCTTGATATTCATCTAGTCTGTTTACAAAGAACATGTTGACAACACATGACACACAGCACTCAAAGGGCAATCACTGAAGCTCACTATGAGCATGTTGTGCTCACATGAGCTAAAAAAAGGATTTCCTTGGTGGACTTCTGTGAATACAATGATTGTTATTGAGTAAGGTTTAGTAAAATGCCATGCTCAATTACACATGCAGATATTACCACAGACAACACAAGTTCACTTAAAAATAAGAAAAAAATTAAACTAAAAAAGTTAACTTCAAAACGCTATTATTACAAAATAACAAAGTTTGATTCCCAATATCTACTATGTCTTCTGCCTGTGTTCATGGAGGGGTAAATACATGGTGTAGTATTGGTGGAAGGTTTTGAACAAATTTAAAAAAAACCTAATTATATTTAAGGGAGAAAGGAAACAACACAAATATGGCAACATTGCAATATGATGGTGTAGGCCTAATCATGTTGACTCACTAATCTGCCTTTAAATAGGGTCATTTTGGTGTAAAATACTTACACCTTTCAAAGTAATTTAAGAAAAAAATGAAACACACTTATTCAATGCCATGACTTCTTTATAGAGATTCCCTGTCAGATATGGTTTATTTCTCAAACCTGTGAAAACTAAATGACTTACAGATTCAGATGCATCCATTCTTAACGCAGGCAGTTATTTTAGGTATGCATATATTTTAACTTTGAGATGAAATGTTGACCCTAACGCTATAGCAACATGTTAAGCACACTACGACATCTGTATATGGTGATCGTTTTTGAAATTGTCTAAGACATTATTAATTGAAGTTAGTACCTTTTTATGTTATTTCAAATGCATCGAAAGCCTACGGCTTATTGAAATTCTATGGGTAGAACCAGTACCTGGTGTCTTTGGGGGAGATCTATAGAACACTGCCACAATGGGGATCAACCCCATGACCTCCCGGTCACTAGGCTGACACCATATCCATTACACTAAGGAAATCTTAGATTAATATTACAGAAAAGGCATGCTGCACTATGCCCATAATTGACTTCTGACCTGTAGGAGAGTATAAAACCTTTGAGCTGGGAACAAAGGCAATACGCATGACATGCCATCTTCTTACAAAATTCTAGGTTGGACATTTAAAAAAGTTCAGATAAATGAAGAAATACAGTCTGGACAAGCTCAAATGTACATACAGACAGACACATGCACGCATCAGATGTAAATACAGACTGACACATGCACAATTCAGATGTTCATACAGACGGACACATGCACACATCAGATGTACATACAGACGGACAATGGCACGCATTAGATGCACATACATATGGATGGAGAAGAACAATGCTTAATAACTAAGAATTTGAGGGGGCATGACAATGACTGATGAGTTAATGACAACTAATGCCAGAAGATATTTGTAGTCCCTTCAATAAAATACGCTACTTATCACTACTATCCTGGTTGTTTCTGAACAGTATAAGAATCTTGTACTATTTGGAGTCAAGATATTGGTGTGCAAGTATACAACAAAATGTGATGATAATAATATGTCAGGCAAAATAAGTAATCATTTCAAATAATGCACATCGTGAAAGAATAATATAAGGTAAATATATCCA
This sequence comes from Dreissena polymorpha, assembly GCF_020536995.1. NCBI lineage: Eukaryota > Metazoa > Mollusca > Bivalvia > Myida > Dreissenidae > Dreissena > Dreissena polymorpha. Next base: position 93,728,753 of record NC_068362.1, read on the forward strand.
TATCAAAATGCATAAATTTTCAGCCACACAAAAATGTTGAAGTTATTTTTTGAGGTGGAGTCAGTCTCTGTGAAAAGTGGTTCTAATGTATGTGAGTAAAGTATTGTCCCTGATAAGCCTGTGAAGTTTGCACAGGCTAATGTGGGATGAAACTTTGTGCCTAGACTGAACTTTTGTTTAGAAGAGACTTCATTTAAACTAAAAATTCCATAAAAGCAAAAAGTATCATCCCTGATTAGCCTGAACCTATCACAAAGGCTAATCTGGCACAACACCTAATGCACATGCATTAAGTCTGAGCCTGAACCTATCACAAAGGCTAATCTGGAACAACACCTTATGCACATGCATTAAGTCTGAGCCTGAACCTATCACAAAGGCTAATCTGGCACAACACCTTATGCACATGCATTAAGTCTGAGCCTGAACCTATCACAAAGGCTAATCTGGCACAACACCTTATGCACATGCATTAAGTCTGAGCCTGAACCTATCACAAAGGCTAATCTGGCACAACACCTAATGCACATGCATTAAGTCTGAGCCTGAACCTATCACAAAGGCTAATCTGGAACAACACCTTATGCACATGCATTAAGTCTGAGCCTGAACCTATCACAAAGGCTAATCTGGAACAACACCTTATGCACATGCATTAAGTCTGAGCCTGAACCTATCACAAAGGCTAATCTGGCACAACACCTTATGCACATGCATTAAGTCTGAGCCTGAACCTATCACAAAGGCTAATCTGGCACAACACCTTATGCACATGCATTAAGTCTGAGCCTGAACCTATCACAAAGGCTAATCTGGCACAACACCTTATGCACATGCATTAAGTCTGAGCCTGAACCTATCACAATGGCTAATCTGGCACAACACCTTATGCACATGCATTAAGTCTGAGCCTGAACCTATCACAAAGGCTAATCTGGCACAACACCTTATGCACATGCATTAAGTCTGAGCCTGAACCTATCACAAAGGCTAATCTGGCACAACACCTTATGCACATGCATTAAGTCTGAGCCTGAACCTATCACAAAGGCTAATCTGGAACAACACCTTATGCACATGCATTAAGTCTGAGCCTGAACCTATCACAAAGGCTAATCTGGCACAACACCTTATGCACATGCATTAAGTCTGAGCCTGAACCTATCACAAAGGCTAATCTGGCACAACACCTTATGCACATGCATTAAGTCTGAGCCTGAACCTATCACAAAGGCTAATCTGGCACAACACCTTATGCACATGCATTAAGTCTGAGCCTGAACCTATCACAAAGGCTAATCTGGAACAACACCTTATGCACATGCATTAAGTCTGAGCCTGAACCTATCACAAAGGCTAATCTGGAACAACACCTTATGCACATGCATTAAGTCGGGTTTTCACAGAGCACTTATAAAATACTACAACTACAACATGAACTTATAAATGCCAAACATTCAAGAAACAATAGTTGAACGTGTAAAAATAAACTACACTATTAACTCAACAACTTCAAACTGCTCAGACATACAGATGGACAAAATATAAGAAAGGAACTACAAAAAATGAAAGGACAAAATGCAAGGAATGAGCAATGCATTTACCTCTGCTTTCTCGTGCTAAAACCATTGGCAAGAATCAAGTATCTGGATCTTACAGTACTTTGCATCAAATAGTTTGACCATAAAGTACTTGCATCAGTTAATGGGATACAAACAAACATAGCATCCAATAGTGGGATATGAATTAATGTCACATCACAATAAACTTACCATCAGAAACTGAGATCACAATAAAATAAGCATCAGATACTGGGATCAGATCAAAATCAATCAGATTATAGTTTTTAATTTAATGGGATCATTATGTATTAAGCATTAATAACTGTTATCAGAATGTGTATCTATCATACACAAAGATTATACAATGCCCTATTATTCAAAGGAAAATCATAAGATAACTATTAAATTATCATAATGACAAAATTCAAAATAATGTGATTATAAAAAGTTACTCAAAAATAGGAGAATTTAAACAAAGTCTAAACAGTAGCGCGTGCCGTCCCTCAGTAAACCATACACACATGCATGAAGCCAAGTTTTCAGAGGGCATGGCTTATATAATTATATTACCATGAAATTCACTAGATTGTTTATACCCAGCTAACTTTATGCAGGTGAGAGAGGCAATAATGTCAATAGAACTGTGCTGTATATATTTTAAGTTAGTTTTAACTGCTGTATTGTGGTAAGTCATCTTTGTCCATAAAACACTAAAAATATTCTTATGAAAATAACACAATCTCATGAACACAAGTGGCCTTTTGCATTATTAATTTATTATCTATGGGATATACCACCAAACTTACCATAATTTTGCGTAGATTGGCCAATACAACGTCATGGATGTTGGCCACACTTCTGAACTGTCTGAAGATGATATCTAGGAGGTCACTGAGCTGTCTGGGCAGGAACTGGCCCATCAGGTTCTCACCTGGACTGCCACTACTATAACAGAGGGGGGATTATATCGCAATGAATGTGCGTAAAGTGTTGTCCCAGCCTTGACTACCACTACTATAACAGAGGGGGATTATATAGTAAAGCATGTGCGTAAAGTGTTGTCCCAGCCTGGACTACCACTACTGTAACAGAGGGGGAATTATATAGCAATGCATGTGCGTAAAGTGTTGTCTCAGCCTGGACTTCCACTACTGTAACAGAGGGGGGACTATATAGTAATGCATGTGCGTAAAGTGTTGTCCCAGCATGGACTACCACTACTGTAACAGAGGGGGGACTATATAGTAATGCATGTGCATAAAGTGTTGTCTCAGCCTGGACTTCCACTACTGTAACAGAGGGGGGACTATATAGTAATGCATGTGCGTAAAGTGTTGTCCCAGCCTGGACTACCACTACTGTAACAGAGGGGGGACTATATAGTAATGCATGTGCGTAAAGTGTTGTCCCAGCCTGGACTACCACTACTGTAACAGAGGGGGAATTATATAGTAATGCATGTGCGTAAAGTGTTGTCCCAGCCTGGACTACCACTACTGTAACAGAGGGGGGACTATATAGTAATGCATGTGCATAAAGTGTTGTCCCAGCCTGGACTACCACTACTGTAACAGAGGGGGAATTATATAGTAATGCATGTGCGTAAAGTGTTGTCCCAGCCTGGACTACCACTACTGTAACAGAGGGGGAATTATATAGTAATGCATGTGCGTAAAGTGTTGTCCCAGCCTGGACTACCACTACTGTAACAGAGGGGGAATTAAAAGTAATGCATGTGCGTAAAGTGTTGTCCCAGCCTGGACTGCCACTACTGTAACAGAGGGGGAATTATATAGTAATGCATGTGCGTAAAGTGTTGTCCCAGCCTGGACTACCACTACTGTAACATAGGGGGGACTATATAGTAATACATGTGCGTTAAGTATCGTCCCAGATTGGACTACCACTACTGTAACAGAGGGGGATTATATAGTAATGCATGTGCATAAAGTGTTGTCCCAGCCTGGACTACCACTACTGTAACAAAGGGGGGATTATATAGTAATGCATGTGCGTAGAGTGTTGTCCCAGTATCAGAGGGGAAATTATATCGTTACGCATGTGCATAAAGTGTCGTCCAAGATTGGACTACCACTTCTGTAACAGAGGGGGGATTATATAGTAATGCATGTACGTAAAGTATCGTCCCAGATTGGACTACCACTACTGTAACAGAGGGGGGATTATATAGTAATGCATGTGCTTAGAGTGTCGTCCCAGTATCAGAGGGGAAATTATATCGTTACGCATGTGCATAAAGTATCGTCCCAGATTGGACTACCACTACTGTAACAGAGGGGGGATTATATAGTAATGCATGTGCTTAAAGTGTCGTCCCAGATAAGACAGTGCATAGGCTTATCAGGGACAACATATTAACGCACAATAAAAACAAAGTAGGATCCATGAATAATTCACTATATATTAGACATCATGGATTAACAATTGTGACAAAGAGTGCTGCTAGTGGTTATTTAGAGGAAGTGCAGAGTAGCAACTCTTTTGTCAGTATTTTTGGAGTTATTGTCATATGCTTTTTTTTAATTGTCCATTTTTGTGAAGAGAATAATTCTGGAAGTAAAGATGTTAAGTTGCATATTATTTTAATAAGTTCCATATCTATTCGGTCTTTAATAATATAGTTAAATACTTTGCATGAAATATATAGAAAGCATTTATTTTTAACAAGTAATTTTAATAATGATAAAATAATACTTATAGTAATAAAGTAATCATGAGAAAAAATATATTTCAAGAATGCTACTTAATGATGCCCTTGAATAAGTAGGATATATTTCAATCAATAATTGCAGAAAAATTGAAGAGTGACATTAAAGTTTCATTTTATTTTGGCACCACAAACCTTGTTTGTGTCAAGAGATTTGGAAAAGGAAAAGGCAAAGTTTCTTACAAAGGAAGGCCATCTACTTTAGACAGTCAGTGTTACTCATCTCACACACAGATTTCTGTACTACTACTTAAAATTTGGAGGTAGGTGTTTGTTTCTTTAAAGAAATTGGTGACATGTGTAATATACATCATGTTTTATGGTTGGTTCACTAGTTACACTATATCAATTAATGTAAACAATAAACACTTCCGCAATAAAGAACATTAATAGGTGTTTGTCTTTCCATTCCTATCATCATTCAGTTCATCCATCAGTCAATTTTTCCCAAACGTTGTAAGCCCTCAAACTTTCAGATAATTTTTGTTGATAAATAACTTTGCAAGATTGTCAACCTATATGACATTTTGTGCTGTTGGCAAAAGACCAATGACAATATTCCAGATCTATGACATTTTGAGCATCAAAAGTCAATATAATAGATGCTCGGCAACATGCCTCACCTATGGTCAATACTGCCTGTAATTACATGTATTTAACAAGCTGAGCCATGCACATGTTTGAATAGACCAGTTGAATGTTATTGTTTACATTCGGGATTTTCCGCGCATGCGCACTGACTGGTTGGCAAAAACACTGGTTACAGTAACGTAAAACATGTATACATGTCTTTTGTTTAGTCAATAAAACGATACAAAAATCCGAAATAAACATTAAAACTCTTCAATAATATTGCACAAATATAACATTAAGTACCAATAAATGTATATTCATAAATATAATTTCCTCTGTATAAAAATACGAATTAGTTATTACCGGCAGATGTAACATGGTCGGAAGACTAAAACCTGGCAATCCCACAAAACAAAACATAAACTATTCTTTCGTATTCTTTGCGATAGTAAGATTTTGATAATTTATATTTCAAAAATAATAACACATACATTAATTTGATTATAATTATAAGTGGTGTAGATAGTGTTATTGTTCATAAGCGAACGATAGTGTAAGAGGTGCATTTAATCAATTATAAAACGATGCCCTAAAAGCGGAATACATTAGAATTTGTAAATATTGTAGTTATTTAATTTTCCATTGAATGAACTATCGTTTCGTTTCCATCAAATGACATTATCATAAAGTTTAGCATACATATGAAAAACAAAAACTGCATATTATGCAAATTGAACTGTCTTTGCGTGCACTGTCTTTACTGGCGATAAGGAGTGATAACAATCTAGCATTTTATGATAAATAAATCTATATTTTTTACCCTTTTGTTGTTTGCTTGTTTTCATGATGTCGTTTCGTACACTACAGTAATGTACAATCATAACACGTGGTAGCCGAGTTTACATTTGCCGGTACTCGTTAAATAGGTTAATTAGGTAGCAGTAAAATTGCACAATATTTTTAATTTATAGTTATTAAACACTGTATTATTATGATTAAACTGGCTAATATATACACTAGTTACTGCTAATCCATTTCCGACAAATATCTTCAATTTTTTAAATATGTTAACATATTTTATCAAAGCAACTGTTTCGTATTTTGGCTTTACAATTTTGCTTAGATGATCGCTCAATATGCCAAGAGATGACATGGAGGTATCATAAATGATGTTTAATAACCAGACACTTGTATGCGACATGTGGTTTATGCAGGGACCCAAATAGGTCCCTGGATTTGTGACACCATGTGTTCTTTGTAATTGTTCGGACAGTATCCGATCATAACGAGATAATCGGTTTATGATAAACAAAGGTGCAATAAAACACTGGGTTAAAAAGGCTGAAACAAAGAGTGTCAAAATTGGTGTGAATAATTAAATAAAAACAATTACATTTATGAAGAAAGTTATTTAATGTGTAACAAGGTAAGGATTTTACAGGCATAAATGTTCGAATAAGTTACTATATGTTGCATACATAAAGTCGATCTATTTGCTTTTTGATTTATTCTGAAAGAAAATAAGTATATGAGAATGTTAAATCTTAAAAATGGTCTCGAAGATGTACAAAAAAGAGATTTTTATGGTAACCACATATACCGAGCTCGTATATTGTGTTCCACTCCCGAGTTCATTTATAGTAAAAAAATAATAATAACAACAATATAATCGTTAAAAAAATGCATTTCCTTGCACGCTTATGTTTTATCCAGACATAGTTAGTAAATTTATATTTGATATTGTGCATGATTATCAATAAAAACGACGATTATGTCAACCTTCTCTATATGTGCTTATATGAATTTCACCTCTTTTTGCCAACCAGTGGGCGGAGTCTAATATTTGCAGGTGCGCATGACGTCACTCGTCAACTGGTCTATTGACCTTAAGTGTGACCTTGACCTTTGCCTTAGGGGCACTGAAACACCTCCAAATGGTGAACATAGCTGTTACATTATTAAAATTGCATGATGAATTATTTTGTTATTAAGTGGCATTGCATTTGAACTGTATACACATTTCAAATTGCCAAAAAAGGACATTTAACCAGCCAGGTTAATTTTGAATCTGAAATTTTACCTCTAATTGTTACTTTGACCTGTAAGCTAGAGAGACCTTCGTAACGCATGACATGCCTTCTCAAAACGGTGAAAATTTGTGGTAAATTACTTCAAAATGGCAAGATGAATGATGAAGTTACAGTAAGGAAATTTGTTTGAAGGTCAAATTTAAACTTTGACTTATAAAAGTGACGTTGGCCTTTGAAATAACAAGACGATTTAACTCATGACATGAAGACTCCACATGGTGATTATTTGTCGTAAATTGTATTCATATTAAAAGATGAATGATGTTACAGTCTGCACATACTGTCTTATGGCCAAATTTAACCTTTGACCTGTAAGTGTGACCTTACTTTTGAGGTAGAAGGTGGGGTGTTAAAGGCAACTATTGAAGTGATGATTAATATTGATAGTTTGATAATGTATATATTTTATCACAACATAAAATTCAATTTGTATGGTCTTATATGATAGCTGTTTATAAGCAGAAAACTTCATCAATATAAGCACAGAAATATTAAACAAGAGCACCGCATAACGGTTGCCAACGCTCAGCTGCGGGTGCAGTTTTGAAGAAATGAAAGCTTGTCAGATTTTTTTTTTTTAGAGGTCACAGTGACCTTAACCTTTTACCTAGTGACCCAAAAATGGGTGTGGCGTGTAAAACTCATCAAGGTGCATCTTCATATAAAGTTTCAAAGTTGTAGGTGGAAGCTCTTCGATTTTAGAGCCAATGTTCAAAAGGTTAACAAAATGTTAAGGTTTTAGCACGACGCGGACGGCGGACGACACAACACAACAAGCTGGCTATGACAATACCTCGGAGTTTCTCCGAAAACAGCCGAGCTTAAAATGATTGAAAACAAGAGAAGTGTTTGTCAGAAACACAATGCCCCCTACTGCGCCGCTTTGATACATGTTTTTTTAACTTTGACCTTGAAGAATGACCTTGACCTTTTACCACTCAAAATGTGCAGCTCCATGAGATACACATGCATGCCAAATATCAAGTTGCTATGTGAAGGGATAGAAGTTATGAGCATTTTTCGAAACCTAAACGCGAAACCTAAACTCAAAGTGTGACGGAAGAACAGACGGACAGACAGACGCACAGACGGTCCGATCACTATATGCCCTCCTTCGGTGGCATAAAAAGGTGATGAATTCCTGAAAATAATATATGAAAATAATGATGTGAATTGTTTGTAAAACTATTGTAGCTGGAAAGATGCCCCACAGAACAAGCTCTTTTGGACCACATTGAAAGCCTGACAGCGAGCCAGCTGGTTACAGTAATGTGAAACTGGATTGCATTCCGGACTGTGCTATGAAATACAGCCTACAGAGTGAATATGACTTGTTGAACAACAACTGCAAACCCCATGGCTAAATACTTGAATAAGTCAGACAGGAATTGCTGCAAGGATTGGTGGATATTGATGTGATTGTATTCAGAAATGTGCAGTCAAATACAGCAAACATTATCAATATTGTTGCCCAGCAGCGTCTGCTGTCACTTTAACCATTGTCAGGATTATGATTATAAATTTTGTTGTTTATTACAGGGTGCATTTCTGAGGTTAATTTTGCCATAGCAATATGACTACATTGGTGAAAACTTCTTCAGCTTATTCTTTGTTAAACCCAATGTAAATAACAAGTTTTCAAAACTTGTTTTAATATTTCAAATAAATGGTATTTAACAAAATGAATGAAGGCTAAATAATGTACTATCATGTTGTTTCAAATAATGAGAGATGTTTTAAGTTGAATGAAGTTAAGTTCAACACACAAAATTTATATTAACATTTTACTTCGCAAAGTTCAAATTTAAATTGTTAATGGTCCATTCAACAATACAAAAACTTACATATAGAGGCTAACCAATTTTCACCCAATGTTCATACACACACAATGCTAATTGATGTAGATTCTAAACTTCGCAGACAATTACAATTTGTTAAAGAGTAAACTCAATGTCATAAATAATGTCACTTAAATGCAAAATGTTTGGAATGTGGCAATTCTTTAAGAATTGTGTCTGGAAAATCTACATAATGTAAGGAATCACAAACAAATAACTTCTAATTATGAGTTATACCTAACATGCATATGATTCTTCTTTAGAATGTATTAATTATACATGGACTTTAGTTTGCATGGTCCACTAGATTAAGATATTTGTAATTGAAGACCAGTCACAAATTTCTTTTGATGCCCTTTGAAAATTGGTGCAGCATAGCCTATTCATGTATTTTTCAGAGGGCTCAAAACTTTCTAACACTGTCACTAGCTACGTCAGAAGGCACTAAATGTGGTCATTATTTCTTTAATGATAAATTAATACATGGGAATAGTTCTTATCAGAGTTGATTGTGTTAATTTGTACTTCTGAAAATTGCGTATTATTTTTGAAAGGCATTTTATACTATCTATGTTTGGAAACTCAATATAATAACCAGACTTTACAACTTAGTACAAGCTTATTGTCTTCAGAGGCATTGCCAGTTGATGCAGACATAATGAAGATGATGATAAAATCAAAAATCAACAACCTTGTAATGCAAAATTCCACAAGAAACCATCGGAGACGGGTGATGCTCCCCAAAGGTTTTTTTTGTCACAATATTGCACTATAATTATATTCAGATAAAAGGAAACGTCTTTAGGGCACAGTAGTTGGGGGGACAAGAATTTCTTTTTTGAAAATTTCAATGGCCATAACTCTGTGAAAAATCATCCGATCACAACCCGCTGATAATATGCACATCTCCTCTTGGTAGTGAAGCTTCCCATAAAGTTTCATTGAATTCCGGTCATTAGTTGCTGAGAAATAGCCTGGACAAGAATTGCACTATATGTACAGTTAATGGAAAATTTCAAAGGGCCATAGCTCTGTGAAAAATCATCCGACCACAACCGGCTGATAATATGCACATCTCCTCTTGGTAGTGAAGCTTCCCATAAAGTTTCATTGAATTCCGGTCTTTAATTGCTGAGAAAGAGCCCGGACAAAAATTGTGCACGGACGGACACACGCACGGACGGATAAAGCGGAGACTATATGCTCCCCCCAAATTTTTTGGGGGGAGCATAAAAAGCAGAGGGAACATTCTTTTGCACCTTACTGTTCATCGGTCACTCCCATGGTCAGTCTGTAGAACATTCTGTTTCGGTGCATTATCTTGAGATTTGCTTAGACCCAAGTTCAATCAAACTGGAAAGCTGGTAACTTTAAAGGAATGGAAGACACTTAATTATTTTGAGGTCACCAGGTCAAGGTCACAGGAGCTTGTTAAAAAAAAATTAATTGATGTCATAGTCAGTGTCAGTACCATAAATACTCATAATAAACATCCTTTAAGTGGCCTTCAGTTGTGATACAACACCATCTTAACATTGGTAACCATCTCATAATTGGCAATTATATTCGTAAAACTATACCTTTGCCACAAATGTGACACAACATGCCTCTGCACCTCTGTGGAACAGGAATAGAAGCAATATCAGTGGCTCATATCAAGGGCACATAATTCAATTACTGAATGTGTTCTTAGTGCCTTGTGTATCTGCTCTTCATTGCAATGATATATTCAGAGCTCCAGATAAGATGCGTATCTGCGTATTTACACATAGGAAAATATAAAAAAAACGCATTAAAAATCAGCCCGGTGCGTAACATTACGCAATACAAATCTTGGTACGTATTTGTAATCAATTACAGTGTGTAACCGGTTTTAACAATAATCCAGTTGAGTCTTTAGTGTAAGTTAACATTTGAATCAAAAGTAAGTCAATCAAAACAAGCTTGTAATCAAAATGGCGGCCCATCATGTTTGTGGTTAAAAAGGGACGTTTTAAGCGACCAGCAGCTCCTTCGGGAATATTTTAATGAGTCTGTTCATATCACCGTTTTAACGACTTTCCTTTGCATTTATTAATATAAAAAACAAATAATAATATTTCTAGATTAAACAAGCCATGTAATATGTATGCTATCTGTGGAAATAGAAAATATCCCTCAATATTCCTAAGTACCCTTTATGGCTGAAACAAAGGAGTAAAATACGCTTTAACAATAATATCAGGGGGTAACATACCCTTTCGACTAAATCCTTATCTGGAGCTCTGGATATATTCCAAGTTTCAATTAAATTGCTTGAAAAATATGGAAGTAGTTCACACCACACGCTTTAAACATTTTATGCTTCCCTAAATAATGGCCACGTTCAAGGGCAAATCATTCAGTGGTGTTAACATGTTGCTAACAAAGTTGAAGTTAATTGCTTGCTCATGTCTGTGGGAGATTACATTTAACACAAGTCCTGCTTTTCAGCCTAAGGAATTTTTAAGAAGCATCTTGTTCGTTTTGTGATTCTTGACCTTTGCCTAGTCTTAGCAAATATTTACGGTACATTACCTGTCAACCAGCTGGTGTGAAGCTCTTGCTACAATTGCTACATTACCTGTCAACCAGCTGGTGTGAAACTCTTGCTACAATTGCTACATTACCTGTCAACCAGCTGGTGTGAAGCTCTTGCTACAATTGCTACATTACCTGTCAACCAGCTGGTGTGAAGCTCTTGCTACAATTGCTACATTACCTGTCAACCAGCTGGTGTGAAGCTCTTGCTACAATTGCTACATTACCTGTCAACCAGCTGGTGTGAAGCTCTTGCTACAATTGCTACATTACCAGTCAACCAGCTGGTGTGAAGCTCTTGCTACAATTGCTACATTACCTGTCAACCAGCTGGTGTGAAGCTCTTGCTACAATTGCTACATTACCTGTCAACCAGCTGGTGTGAAGCTCTTGCTACAATTGCTACATTACCTGTCAACCAGCTGGTGTGAAGCTCTTGCTACAATTGCTATCAGCTCTTGATGCATCCTCATCTTGATGGCCTGATAAATATAAAGCTTTTAAAGTAACATCGGCTGAAACAACTTTTAAGGAGATATTGTGTGTATATTTATATAGGGCTATAAATATGACAAGACCAATTGCCCAGGTTTGCAGAGGATTCTGATTAAAACAGCTTACTGGGTCTGCAAAGTATGATAGTTCATGAACACAGAAAGTGTTACAAGTAAATTACACATCTAGAAAATGGCTTAGAACAAAAGCAAATATCTAATAAAAACAAGATGTGTTTGTGAAACACAATGTCCCCCTATATGATGTTTGACCTTGTAGGATGACCTTGACCTTGTGAAGGATAACCTTGACCTTGACCTTTCACCACTCAAAATGTGCAGCTCCATGAGATACACATGCATGCCAAATATCAAGTTGCTATCTTCAATATTGCAAAAGTATTCATAAAATAAGCGATTTGGGCCACATATATTTGACCTCTGACCTTGAAGGATGACCTTGACCTTGACCTTTCACCACTCAAAATGTGCAGCTCCATGAGATGCACATGCATGCCAAATATCAAGTTGCTATCTTCAATATTGCAAAAGTATTCATAAAATAAGCAATTTGGGCCACATATATTTGACCTCTGACCTTGAAGGATGACCTTGACCTTTCACCACTCAAAATGTGCAGCTCCATGAGATACACATGCATGCCAAATATCAAGTTGCTATCTTCAATATTAAAAAAGTATTCATAAAATGAGTGATTTTGGCCACATATATTTGACCTCTGACCTTGAAGGATGACCTTGACCTTGACCTTTCACCACTCAAAATGTGCAGCTCCATGAGATACACATGCATGCCAAATATGAAGTTGCTATCTTCAATATAGCAAAAGTTATTGCAAAATGTTAAAGTTGGCGCAAACAGACAGACAGACCAACAGACCAACAGACAGGGCAAAAACAATATGTCCCCCACTACTATAGTGGGGGACATAAAAATTTGCCATCGCTCTGAGAAAACTGAGCTAAAAGCATGTGCACAAAGTGTCATTCCAAATAAGCCTGTGCAGTTCAAACAGGCTAATCAGGGATGGTACTTTCAGCCTAAACTGGATTTTGAGTGAGAAGAATTCATCATACAAATATACCCTACAAACCTCAGCAGCTTCTGGTGTCTTGTTCAGTATGTAGAGTGATTCAAGAAGTGAGGAGATCAACTTCTGAGGGTCATCCTCCACATGTGTGTCATCCCCTGCAAACAATGCACAATGGGTTTACAACATTGTAGTGATTGAGAAGTAAGTATTTCTCTATTTGCAATAGTATGAATACCAGTTCATCCATTTTTGGGATCAGTTTTATAGTATTATAGTTATAAAGCTTATATTTCCAAATGAACAATTTTGTCGTTTTAAGTAGAAACCGACAGGCCAAACATTAACCTTAATTATCTAAGTAAAAATGAGGCATTATTTTGCTTAACTGAAGGCCAGAGTTGTGGACATACCATATATAATGACCACTAAGACATACATTTATAAATTTGTTATTTGATCGAATCTTTGTCAAAGATACGTATACAGGAATCGATTGGCTTCACATCAATGTTAACCTGATGTTCAAAAAGAGGCATAACTCTGCTAAATTATAAGTCAGAGCAATAAGCCTTGATCAGTGACCTCACATGATGATTCTAAGAAGTATGTGAAGTTTCAATTGAATATGTTTAGTAGTTGAAGAGATATGTCATTGCTAAAGCTAGGCCTAAATAAATGGAAGGGTGCCCCGCCCTGCCGATCTGAAGATCCGCCCTGCCGATCTGAAGATCCGCCCTGCCCTTCTGGCGCCCCGCCCTGCCCTTCACTTTTATTATAAAAATATATGTATCTATTGTTTTTTAAATATTATAACATAAATTATAAATCTCTTGTTACATTGTAATTAATTTATTCCTCATTGTAGACATTTTATTTGCATGATTTAATAATAATGGAAACAATTTATTCTAACAATTATCAATAACATAAACATTAATATGCAACGGGGAGCATTCCAGATACAACCGCGCGCTCGCAAGTGCCCTTTTGACAAAATTCGGAGGGTTGAAAGTGCTCTTTTGATAAAATAGCCCCCACCCCCCCTGCCTAGCTGGAGCACTGTTTGCACTTGTTTCACCCAAATCAAATTCCAACCTAAGCCTGACTGCATAAGTGCAAAAGTGGGCATAATCCTGCTTTGTCGCTGATAAGTGGTGAACAATTGCAACTTTGAAAAAAACTTTCAGCATTTATGCCTAACTACTGTTATAAGATTCCATTTTCAATTTCAATAAATTTTAAAAGCTTTTGTTATCTGTTTCTATGAATGAGAAAGATACTTTTTAGGACATGATGTCAATGACACAGAACGATAGTTATTCGAAAATATCAATTAACGTAATACGAACTGTTGGATCTACTAAATGAATGAGATGCATGAGTAAACAGCAATATTATCATTGATTAATTTATAAGTTTAATAATAGGAATGCATTTAAATCAATTTATTATATATTAATTTATATTATTAACTAGAAATAATTTATCTCTTACCAGCAATAAGCCTTTATTTACATGACACTGTGCACAAACGACTGGGTGGGTTAAAGACCTAGCAATACTAACAACTCACCAACCATCTTAAAAGTGGGCACTCAAGAACAACTCTCACCTGTCAACAGCAGTCACTTTGGTCATCGCTGTTGTCAGGTTTGATGTTACTAACGTGGCATTATCCTACTTAAGAGCTGGTCAAAAGTATAGGTCATGGTCAGTTAAAGTTTCTGAACTTGTTAAGTTTTAGTTTGACAACTGTAGTAGATACACATGAAGTAGCTGCATGGCAACTTTAACCGGACAATTTTTTTTTTTGAAAAGGCTAAAAATTCTGAAACAACTATCTGCATTCTAAATCTACATAAAAACATATTGAGAGTTGTACATATAGTTATATGAAAATGGAGACTTTGATATCAAAGTCAAGGTGTCTGTGCACGATGACCTACTTGCATCCGAAAACTCCATCATGACTCTAAGAGACATGTCACCATGTCGGCCTGACCCAGTTCGACCTGACCCAGTTCGACTTTGAGAGGCCTGGGACGATACGGTATAGATCTGTCTGTTCAGCTCCTCTATGAGAACTTCATGCATACGCTGTAACACATGTTTGAACGAAAGTAAAACAAGGGCTGTTTGTAAAACATGCATGCCCCCCCATATGGGCTGTCAGTTGTAGTGGCAGCCATTGTGTTAGTATGTTTTTTGTCACTGTGACCTTGACCTTTGACCTAGTGACCTGAAAATCAATATAGGTCATCTGGCAGTCATGATCAATGTACCTATGAAGTTTCATGATCCTAGGCCTAATTATTTTTGAGTTATCATCAGGAAACCATTTAACTGTTTTGAGTCACTGTGACCTTGACCTTTGACCTAGTGACCTGAAAATTAATAGGGTCATCTGCCAGTCATGATCATTGTACCTATGAAGTTTCATGATCCTAGGCATAAGCATTCTTGAGTTATTATCCGGAAAACATTTTACTGTTTCGAGTCACTGTGACCTTGACCTTTGACCTATATGATTCCCCTTAGCCCCTTGGCATATATTTACTTTTTCTCTATGGAACTTATGAATAATGTCATGTTTTGTTCAGAAATAAGCTTATAACATCTTGTAAAATCTCACCTCTTTTCTTGCCAGTATTTCTACCTTCAGATCACGCAGAGCTTCAATGTGGGACAAATTACTCTCCAATTTGGCAACTGCAAAAGGAAGAATATGAGTGTAACAGTGCCCAGTTCAAAGGAATTTTTAAGAACATTCAAATTAACGTGATATTTTTTTCACACATTTATGACATTTAATTCACAGTTTAGTTCATGCATATTTTTCATATTCAATTCTAAACATATTTTTCATTCAAACTGTTTTATAAATACATACATACAAATTACACCTTTAAAATTTAAATTTGACTCAACAACTGGGGCTTATACAATGCAAATTATTAATTCATACTACTGACTACAGTACCTACCTGCCGCCACAATGCAGTTTGTAGCCTGTAGATATTCCCGCCGGGCAAAATGTGTGTCCAGTTTCTCTGGGACATTCTTCACTTGTTCACTGAAAAAAGTATTCACCTATTTATTTTTAATTGGAATGCATCAAAATTCTAAGGTTAGCCTGCTGTCAAGTCTGTTTCCTGTGTAGATCCAGGGCCGGTATTCAACAATTGTTAGAGTCTAGATTCTGAGAATAAAGAATATTCTTCAAACTTGAATATTCAAGAATTGCCTTAATTTTTTAGTCAAACTTACAATTACACACCTCTATCGACATCATTCTTCATGTAGAACATTTCTGCATTACATAATTTCCAGTGGTAGTCTGTAATTATAAACACTGGACCTATTTTTCTTGGTTCATAGTGTATTTTTTCATTATTTTAAAGTAAAACAATGATTGGTGAATACGGGCCCAGTATCCGGTTTCTTTGTAGGACATCTCAAGAACGCTCCCACGGTGAGGATGGAACCTGTGACCTCAATGTGGCTTGGGGGACATCATTACCATTACGCTACAATGTCACAAAATACAAGCAAGTAACTTTCCTAATGTGCAGCAAGAATGATACCACATATATTTTCCACAATATTTTGCATGAAAATGAAGTTCTCTCTAATTGAGCATAACTTTGATGTGTAATTTAAATATCAATTATCAGTGATTTTTGGCCCAAAATAACAGGCTGGTTCCCAATGTCAAAATGTTACATTTTTTCCCAATCATTTCCTGAACAGATTGGAAAGTTTTCCAATAAACAACATAATTGGTTTATTGAGTTTATTATACAGCACTAATTACATAGCACTTTATAATAAAAGAGGCCCATGAGGGCCTGAATCGCTCTATTGCTATAAACACAGTGCAAGTTTGGAAAGAATAAGATGGAAACTGTGTACTTAATCGCGCAAACAAGGAGAATTTTCTCAAATTCAAGGGGAGATTATTGTGTACTTATTTCTCCGATACTGCTCATATTCAATAGGGTTCAAGTCCTCATTGATATCAAGATACTGTGCAAATTTGGAAACAATTGCCTCTGCTCAGTCAGCAGCTGGAGCGTGCGCGTCACGACCGAGGCGAGAGTAACCCGCAGAGGATCTTCTTAGAGGGAACTTCTGCGGTTGGCTCTGCTAATCCAGCTGAGTCTGCCACCTTCGAGCCGGACGTCTTCCACATTGCTGGAATTTCTGTCTTTCCCAAGATGCAGCGGTCTCGTCAACCGCTGTTTATCGTCGGGATTTCACTGACCCGGACCTGCCAGAGGTCCTGTCTGTAGAGGGACGTGGATAGTGGGACAGCGAGATCACCAGTGTGGAGGAAATACGGGGCGGACCTGGTGCTGCTCTTCTGCTCCGAGCAGTCCCTAGAACATCGAGGGGGTGGCCCTATAGAGAGACCCTGGGACGGCGGTACTCAGTACGCTCAACGTGCTGGGGTAACCGTCTCGGGGATGAAGACTACGGCCGGTGACTTCGAGCGTGGCCATAAAGGCAGAGCGGCGAGCTGCAGACCCTTGGGAGCTGCGTCCAAACAGAATTTTGTCTTTGAGATTGTCTATTGTCTACCAGTGCACATTAAGGTCTCATTGGCCACCGTGCACTGGTCTATTTGGATCTAAATTATATCTTTGGCGAATACCCCCGCAGCCGGGGTTAATTTGACCTACTTTGGCTCAAAATTATTCTTTCTCCCCTGAAAGGTCACAGGGGCAGGTTGGACCTCAAAGACCTCGTGAAGTGGCCGGTAGGACCTGTAAATAAACTCTGATACACACACACGGAAATAATTGGATGAAAACTGTGGAATTAATTGCGTAAACAAGCGGGATTTCAAAATTTTCTCATATTCAAGGGGAAGTCATTCTGGACTTATTGCTTCGATATTGCTCTTTTTAAACAAGGGCTGTTTGTAAAACATGCATGCCCCCCATATGGGCTGTCAGTTGTAGTGGAAGACATTGTGTGAATACGTTTTTTGTCACTGTGACCTTGACCTTTGTTCGAGTGACCTGAAAATCAATAGGGGTCATCTGCCAGTCATGATAAATTGATCCAATTTAGCTGGCTGTATAAGTCCACTAGGCATAAATGGGTTAAAGTTTTAGGAAAGAAAAATACAATGATATTTGACCTTTGACCTTGAAGGATGACCTTGACCTTGACTTTTCACCACTCAAAATGTGCAGCTCAGTGCATGCCAAATATGAAGTTGCTATCTTCAATATTTCAAAAGTTATCAAACTTTAACCAAGGTTAAAGTTTTTGGACACACACATACAATGAATGCAATATGGGCTGTCAGTTGTAGTGGCAGCCATTGTGTGAATACGTTTTTTGTCACTGTGACCTTGACCTATGACCTAGTGACCTGAAAATCAATAGGGGTCATCTGCCACTCATGATCAATGTACCTATGAAGTTTCATGATCATAGGCATTCTTGAGTTATCATACGGAAACCATTTTACTGTTTCGCGTCACTGTGACCTTGACCTTTGACCTAGTGACCTGAAAATCGATAGGGGTCATCTGCCAGTCATGATCAATGTTCCTTTGAAGTTTCATGATCCTAGGCGCAAGCATTCTTGAGTTATCATCCAGAAACCATTTTACTGTTTCGAGTCACTGTGACCTTGACCTTTGACTTAGTGACCTGAAAATCAATAGGGGTCATCTGCCAGTCATGATCAATGTTCCTTTGAAGCTTCATGATCCTAAGCGCAAGCATTCTTGAGTTATCATCCGGAAACCACTTTACTGTTTCGAGTCACTGTGACCTTGACCTTTGACTTAGTGACCTGAAAATCAATAGGGGTCATCTGCCAGTCATGATCAATGTACCTATGAAGTTTCATGATCCTAGGTTTAAGCATTCTTGAGTTATCATCCGGAAACCGTTTTACTGTTTCGAGTCACTGTGACCTTGACCTTTGACCTAGTGACCTGAAAATCAATAGCGGTCATCTGCCAGTCATGATCAATGTACCTATGAAGTTTCATGTTCCTAGGCTTAAGCGTTCTTGAGTTATCATCCGGAAACCATCTGGTGGACGGACGGACAAACCATCTGGTGGACGGACAGACTGACATGTGCAAAAGAATTTACCCCCTCTCCTCGAAGGGGGGCATAAAAAGGGTTTGAGTCCTCATTGATACTAAGACACTGTGCAACTTTGCCAAGAATTGGATGAAAATTATGGACTTTATCACATACAAAAACTGAATTTTCATTTTTTTCTCAAATTCAAGGGGAGGTAAATCTGGACTTAAAACTACGATATTGCTCATTTTCAATAGGGTTTGACTCATCATTCAGATAACGACACTGTGCAAGTTGGAAAAAAATTGGATGAAAACTGTGGACTTGATTGCGTAAACAAGCCTTATTTCACAATTTTCTCAAATTCAAGGGGAGATAATTCTGGACTTATAACTCTGATGTAACCCATTTTCAATAGGGTTTGAGTCCTTATTAATATAAAGACACTGAACAAGTTTGAAAAGAATCGGATGAAAACTGTGGACTTTATCGCGTAAACAAGAAAAAGTCCAACGCACGCACGGACGACAGAAACCACGCCATGACATAAGCTCTTCAGGCCTTCGGCCAGTAGAGCTAAAAAGGGATCGAGTCCTCATTGATACAAAGACACTGCAACTTTGCCAAGAATTGGATAAAAATTATGGACTTTTTCACATAAAAAAAAATGAATTTCCATTTTTTTCTCAAATTCAAGAGGAGATAATTCTGGACTTATAACTCCAATCTTGCTCATTTTCAATAGGGTTTGACTCATCATTCAGATAAAGACACTGTGCAAGTTGGGAAATAATTGGATGAAACCTGTGGACTTGATTGCGTAAACAAGCCTTATTT
This sequence comes from Dreissena polymorpha, assembly GCF_020536995.1. Classification (NCBI taxonomy): domain Eukaryota; kingdom Metazoa; phylum Mollusca; class Bivalvia; order Myida; family Dreissenidae; genus Dreissena; species Dreissena polymorpha. The sequence continues at coordinate 93,748,542 of NC_068362.1, forward strand.
CACAATTTTCTCAAATTCAAGGGGAGATTATTCTGGAGTTTTTACTCTGATGTAACCCATTTTCAATAGGGTTCGAGTCCTCATTAATATAAAGACACTGAACAAGTTTGAAATTAATCGGATGAAAACTGTGGACTGTATCGCGTAAACAAGAAAAAGTCTAACGGACGCATGCACACACGCACGACAGAAACCACGCCATGACATAAGCTCTTCAGGCCTTCGGCCAGTAGAGCTAATAAATTCAAAATTGCAGTTAAACATGCACTTTTAAACAATGGGAATTCTGTTATGTACAATCATATTAATAATGTTCCATTTTTCCAAATTTCATGGCTTATCACACCATTTTTCCAAATCCAAAAGCACAGGCACAAATGATGAAAAATAATCAATGATTACAGCGTTATAGATAATTTTTTACCCATGGGGTAAATACCCCCACTTTTCAAAGCATGGGGGTAAATGGTCAAATTTTGCCTTGCTTGAAGGGTAATTTGCTAAAAGTAAAACAAGAATATAGCGGCGGTACAGACACACTACATGTACTTTTAATCATGTTAAACACAATAAACCATAAACTATGTGTATTCCTTCATAGTAGCCTTGTATTGTTGGCAGATTTAACATTTAAGACAAACTTCGTACTTATCGTCCACCAACGTGAGCCACGGAAAACTGTTTTGCCAACTTTCAACAGTTGTTTTATTAGCGTTTAAGTGTGTCCTTTTTGATTTGAAAACAGAGGAAATCAAATCATTCAGTATTGGCAGTACAATGTTTTCACTCGATACAACTTTTGCTGTATCAAAAGAATCAATTTTACTTTGAGAAGTAATTTTTTTGGCTTCAAAGAAGCCATGCTGACCTCTTCATGTAAATAAACACATAAGCGCTTGACTGTCTGTTATAAAAATCAATACTAAATTTACCATGCGTCTAGATGATACAGACTGGCTAACTATTTCTACAATCCAGCGCACAAATAAGCTCTAATTTTTACGATAGCCAGTCTCATATTTTGGCAAAAGACAATTAGCTGTTTATATTTTTTGTTTACGTTGTACGCAGAGAAATTACATCACTTGCGTTAGTCCAGATTGGCTTGCTTAAATGTACGCACGGAAATGAACAATTGAGCTTATCTTGATATTTCTTATGCGTATATTACGCTGATACGCAGCTGATCTAGAACGCTATGATTATATCATTGATTTGTTACATCAAAATTTTACAAATTGTTTTTCTTTGATTCTTTGATTTTTCAAACTCTTTAATTCATGGACTTTGTTCATGACACAAAGACTCAGTACTAAACTTAATTTAATTCAAAATTTTTGTCCAAATTTCATGATTTCATGACTCATAAGGAATGCTCAGTTGAATTATCCAAAGGGATATTAAAAAATTATAACTCTCTGATTATACTCCTTTAATTGACGTTTCGGCATAATGCCTTTATCAAAACATTGGAAATTATATGTTAACTACATTTTTACGTCTTTTGACTGCACAATTTAAATAACAAAGAAAAATGTTTTTAAACGTCAAATGACGTTGTACATGATGACGTCATAAATGGCGTTATATAAAATGGCGCCAAAAAAATGTAAAAATTCGCCAAAAATGAAATGACGTTAAACACTTACATATTGTATCTTAATCCTATGTTAAATGTGTGCTTTATATATTTAATAAATTGATATTTTACAATAAAATAATCATCATCATATGTAATTATAATCTACCTTAACTTATTATCATAAATTAAATAGGGTAAACTTATTTAATGACTCTTATTATTTCAATCCATATCTATGTATAATATTCTAATGATATTTGATTAAATAATCATATATACTTGCTATTCTATATATCATATACACATTATGGACAAGATAAATTGCATAAAGTACTATTATTTTTACATTCATTTATGTTGATGATTAATATAAAATGTTTTTCACATATATTTTTTACAAGATAGTTTCCCGTAGCAGGACATCAAGTTGATTTTTTGTATTTAGTCCATTTGGTGATTGCGTTTGAAACTTCTTTATAAATTCCAATTCTTTAATAAGTCTGTAATAATGGGAACTGTCTCTTATTTGTGTTAACACTGATACACCCATATCCTGCACTCTGTGGCCAGCACCATCAGAACATTTCAACATTTAACATACGATTAAGATACAATATGTAAGTGTTTAATGTCATTTCATTTTTGGCGAATTTTTACATTTTTTTGGAGCCATTTTATATAACGCCATTTATGACGTCATCATGTACAACGTCATTTGACGTTTAAAAACATTTTTCTTTGTTATTTAAATTGTGCAGTCAAAAGACGTAAAAATGTAGTTAACATATAATTTCCAATGTTTTGATAAAGGCATTATGCCGAAACGTCAATTAAAGGAGTATAATCAGAGAGTCATAAGGAATGAATTATGGGTTTGTATTAAAGAAAGGTTTTTGTGCAAAATAAGTTGTTAATCAATATGTATTTGACATAGTTATTCCAATCACTAAGCATAAATTACACAAATAGTGTATTGAGATGAAGAAGAGGCCTCCTTACATCTGGTCCAGTAGAGAGGCAATAGTTTTCTGCTCCACCCCCTCGATCCACAGTTTGCGCAGCTCGTCCCTCTTGCAATGGAGCAGCGTCTTACAGCTGCTCAGATCTTCTTTGATATTCTTGATCTTCGTTCGCGACTCTGACATAAAAAACAGCATTGGACCTATAATATGCTTATCACATCTGCCTTGACAACAGCGAAATAAAATGAGCCCCATTGTGGCCTTGTGGGAAAACTTGGATGAGTGCATGTGGCTAAAGCGTCGTCCCAGGCTAATCAGAGATGACACTCTGCGCTTGCATTGAATTTTTCTTTTAAAGGAAGTCTCTTCGGAGTAAAAATCAAGTTTAAGCGGAAAGTGGCGTCCCTGATTAGCCTGTGCCGATTGATAAAAACATACATATTATAATTATATAGCTGCTGTTGACAAATGTTCGCTAGCCTAAATTTAACAAAACATAAATTGTTCCTTTACTGAATGTTAGTTAACAACACTTACCATTCACTTTGTCACTGATGTCACTAAAGGATTTCAATATTGAGGTCAAATCCTGGTAGTTTTCTGAAATATTGACAAAATAAACTTGTTGAAATTTACACCAGTATACGAAAAGTACATAACCAATATCATACTTTATAACAGTAAATAAAATGGTTGACCCATTTTTACTTTTAATTCTGCACATACATAATTTTTACGTATGAATTTCAATATGGTAAGATTTATACAACTACAATAATTATGAACTACAATATTATCCCATTACACCAGTTTCAAAGTATTATACAAATATAAAATGAGCCTTGTTCAGGGAAGATTGGACTTAATGCATGTGCATGAAGTATAATCGCAGATTAGCAAGTGCAGTGTGCACAGGCTTACTACGGACGACACTTTCTGCTTTCATGGATTGTTTTGTTTATAGGAAGCCTCTTCCAAACGAAATCCAGTTAAGGCGGAAAGTGTTGTCCCGAACTGCATGCTAATCTGGGACGACACTATATTAAAATGCATTAATCCCAGTTTTAACAGAATGGAGCTCATATTATACCTTTCACTAGAAGTCCTAATTTTTTATCACTTTCCTGGAAGGCTTTTTCAATGCGCTTTTTTTCCTTTCCCCTTTGTTCAAAATCAGCACTAAAAAAATGAAAAACAAACACCAATAAACCTACACTGAAATTATATCAAATAATACATTTATTAATTATTATCTTTATAAGAAATGCTGAATACATGTCTTAAATAAAAAAATAATAAAAGTTTATTAAATGTAAATTTCATATATAAATAAGTGTTTTACCTCGATGAAAGTGTGCGAACAATTGACATCAGAAATCCAGACTGCAATACATAATAAAACATAGTTATACAATACACACAACCAACCCTATATATATATATACGGAATATTGTGCTAGTGGATTGTTCCTATATCAGCCGCATGGCTTTGATAATGACATATGACACAAGAGGCAGTCGCGAGTGATTAACCAAATAGAACAAGCTGTTAGGTCGCTGTGGCGTAGTGGATATGGTGTCCGCCTGGCGATCAGGAGGTCATGGGTTTGAATCCTGACAGTGGGAGCATTCTTTAGATCTCTCCTTAATGACACCAAGTACTAGTTCTTGTCCCGGGAAACAGAGTCGAGAGTGTTTCAAATAAGTCTTAAGCTTTCGATGCAATTGAGCTAAAATAAATAAGTTTAAACTAAACTAACCTCTTTCTCCACTGCTGTTTATATTAATTATAGATATCATGAATATGAGCCTTGCTCTGGGAAAACAGGGCTTAATGCATGTGCATTATAAGTGAGGCATTGTCCATAAAAAGTGAAAACAGGGCTTAATGCATGTGCATTATAAGTGAGGCATTGTCCATAAAAGGGAAAACAGGGCTTAATACATTTGCATTATAAGTGAGGCATTGTCCATAAAAGGGAAAACAGGGCTTAATGCATGTGCATTATAAGTGAGGCATTGTCCATAAAAGGGAAAACAGGGCTTAATGCAAGTGCATTATAAGTGGGGCATTGTCCATAAAAGGGAAAACAGGGCTTAATACATGTGCATTATAAGTGAGGCATTGTCCATAAAAGGGAAAACAGGGCTTAATACATGTGCATTATAAGTGAGGCATTGTCCATAAAAGGGAAAACAGGGCTTAATGCAAGTGCATTATAAGTGAGGCATTGTCCATAAAAGGGAAAACAGGGCTTAATGCAAGTGCATTATAAGTGAGGCATTCTCCATAAAAGGGAAAACAGGGCTTAATGCATGTGCATTATAAGTGAGGCATTCTCCATAAAAGGGAAAACAGGGCTTAATGCAAGTGCATTATAAGTGAGGCATTCTCCATAAGAGGGAAAACAGGGCTTAATGCATGTGCATTATAAGTGAGGCATTCTCCATAAAAGGGAAAACAGGGCTTAATGCAAGTGCATTATAAGTGAGGCATTGTCCATAAAAGGGAAAACAGGGCTTAATGCAAGTGCATTATAAGTGAGGCATTGTCCATAAAAGGGAAAACAGGGCTTAATGCAAGTGCATTATAAGTGAGGCATCCTCCATAAAAGGGAAAACAAGGCTTAATACATGTGCATTATAAGTGAGGCATTCTCCATAAAAGGGAAAACAGGGCTTAATGCAAGTGCATTATAAGTGAGACATTCTCCATAAAACGGAAAACAGGGCTTAATGCATGTGCATTATAAGTGAGGCATTTACCATAAAAGGGAAAACAGGGCTTAATGCAAGTGCATTATAAGTGCAGCAGCATCCATAAAAAGGGAAAACAGGGCTTAATGCATGTGCATTATAAGTGAGGCATCCTCCATAAAAGGAAAAACAGGGCTTAATGCAAGTGCATTATAAGTGAGGCATCCTCCATAAAAGGGAAAACAGGGCTTAATGCATGTGCATTATAAGTGAGGCATTCTCCATAAAAGGGAAAACAGGGCTTAATGCAAGTGCATTATAAGTGCAGCAGCATCCATAAAAAGGGAAAACAGGGCTTAATGCAGGTGCATTATAAGTGAGGCATCCTCCATAAAAGGGAAAACAGGGCTTAATGCATGTGCATTATAAGTGCAGCATCATCCATAAACATTGGAGTAGACAGTAATATTTTCAAAGTCGCCAGCAACTTAGAACAAAACAGGTGGTTTTTGTGCAGTTTTTAATTAACATTTTGAGGGAAAGTAGCCAGCGCCAAGGTTATTAGTAGCGGGTGAAATCCCGGCTGCCGCTGCTTTCCGAGAACACTGGTTAAGTGTCGTCCTCAAATTAGACTGTGCAGTTGGCACAGACTTATCAGACAACACTTCGATTTTATGGTGTTATTCATTGGAAAGAGGTCTTTTTTATGCCAAAATCAAGTTTAGGTGGAAAGTGTTGTCTCTGGCTAGCTAGTTATGAGGATTTTTCGAAAGCTTAACGCGAAACCTAAACGCAAACTGTGACGGAAGGACAGACAGATGGTCCGATCACTATATGCCATACCGAGCTAACCGGAACACTGCTGTAAGTCACTGGCGCCACCTCTATTTGGAGATGCATTAATAAATGACCAAATGCCACTTCCGAAATGATTAGGACCAGATCATGTTGTGAAATTTCACAGATAATTGTACAAAGGTGAGTACGTTTTAAATGTTTTTATGCCCCCGAAGAAGGGCATATAGTGATCGGACTGTCCGTCCGTCTGTCCTTCCATCACGTTTAGGTTTCAAAAAATGCTCATAACTTCTACGTCGCTTCAGATAGCAACTTGATATTTGGCATGCATGTGTATCTCATGGAGCTGCACATTTTGAGTGGTGAAAGGTCAAGGTCATCCTTCAAGGTCAAAGGTCAAATATATGGCTTCAAAGCGGCACAGAAGGGGGCATTGTGTTTGTGACAAACACATCTCTTGTTTCAACATATTTTGCAATTAAACAAAAACTGCCAATGAAGTGCAATTCAGTAAAGATTTCTTTATTCACAAATGATCAGAAGCATACCGTTTAGAAATGTGAAATCCCTTCATTCATGTTAGTTGTGACATGATAGAGTTTTTAAAAGAAAACCAATTCCTTGCCTGTTCGACATACAAACATGTATTCCCAGCCAGTTAAATCCCTAACTACATGTACATAAAATGAATTTGTTGAATATGTACGAGTTAATGCATGCACAAACAAAATGGCTTTTTGCCAATCTATATGTAAAGAGAAACTTCTGCATTTTTCAAAAAGAGATGGAGCCCATGCATATGAGATGAGGCTATATCCAAGAATTCGAGATAGCGTCAATGCACATTTATAGCTATTTGAAAGTGACATATTTTTTGACAGTTCCTGCATAATTAGCGATATTTTTTGCCCAATAGGGAAAAGTACTGATAAGCCAAAGTGGGAAAAACTAGCGGGACAAAACCTGAAATTAACAAAATTCACGTTGTGCAGTCTTCAGATTGGAAAATTGGTGTATTTGATTTGTTGCTCACAAATACTATAAAATTGATAATAAGGTGTAGTCAAGTTTTCAATATTATTCAAATGTTACACTGTAAAATCAAGCCAGAGAGCTGCATAGGGAAATTAACTTAATGTTGCATATAATTCCCCCCCACCCCGTTTTTATTTTTAATATAATGTAAAAAATATACTTATCAGTAAATTTCAAGCGTCCCACAGACTCTGATTTCGAAATTCAAGCATCCCCATGATGGGCCATTAAATGGCCTGTGATAGTACAGCTATCAAAAGTACGTCATGTGATAATGTGATTGCCATTTGACTGTTAATTCTTACATCGTGCCTTGGAGCCCCATGATTATGATTAGCCCCATCTTCTTGGCATTGGCTCCATCTCTTTTGGAAAAATGCAAAATGATCCCTTAGATTGGCAAGAAGCCAATGTTTCTGTGCATGCAGCAGCTAGTATATGTTTGATGTCGTCAGTGATTTAATTGGATGGAAATTTGCTAGTCACACAGGAAAACCACATCCTGTAGAATTATAAGTGAAATTTCAAAACATCCAGGCTTAAGCACCACCACTGAAGTAGCATTGGCTCATTTATAAATGCTTTTTTTAAAGAGGTGGCGCCCCTCATTAAACAGTCGTGAAGGATGACAACTTCTCCTCTAAAGTGACCAACTTCAACCATGAAATTCAACCCCCAGCACCCTCACACTACTTTGGGGGAAGGGGTCCGCAGCCCTTAGGAGGGGGAATTTTTTGTAAATGGGGGAATTTTATATAATAACAAAAAACAACAACTGTGTTGAACTGTTATAGTCATATATAATTTTATATTTCTATATATGTAACTGTCTATAGTACAGAAAGGTGGACTTTTACTCAATCTATATAATAGTAACCATATTTAAAATTCCAATATATTGCGGTTGAAGGGGTCCAAATATTGCAACCTTGATATATCCGGCGCGCGATATAAATTGTCAGGTTATTCATGCATGTTTATGTATGCATTAGCATTGTTTGGCAATCTCAAAACACGCTATTTACGTACCTTATTGAAGTATGTGTTATCCATATGTTATTCATCGGTATAAAACAAAACATTATTCCATGTAAGTATTTTCAAATGCGTATACAGTACAGTCCACGCGTTTTCCCCAAAAAACGCACTCACTCCGTGTTTTTTACTGCAAGCGAGTGTTTATGCAGAGTTTGAAAGCGTAGTAAAACGCGGCATTCCGCCGAGTTCGCTTATACCCGCAGCGTGTATTACTTTAGCCTAGTCGGTAAGTGCAGACAATTTCCGTTCTGCAATTATCAGCGACCGCCCCGCAACACCGCGTTAGCAGTGTGCTACTGGGCATGCCAAAAAATAACAAGAGCACCGCATAACCGGTGCCACGCTCGGCTGCGAAAGCTTGTCAGAATTATTTTTTTTTAGAGGTCACAGTGATCTTGACCTTTGACCTAGTGACACAACAAGAGATGTGTTTGTCAGAAACACAATGCCCCCTGCTGCGCCACTTTGAAATTAAATTTCCATTTATCATTTAGCAGGTTTAGACAAAATCTCCCTTTAAAGCTTTATTACTTCCCTTGGATTTTGTCCAATCCAACCGGGGGGGGGGGGGGGGGGGGGGGGAGGTCTGTAGACAGTCAAAAATGACCAAGTCAGACATCACTGACAACCAAGGCTTGTGGTTTATCAAAGAGATCATAGCCAGAGTTCATCATGTATGTATGGACATAAGTCCACTGGTATTTAATGAAAACTAGCATTCACAAATTAGAAAAGGTAAGAAATGATAATTATATCAAGAGATGTGTTTGTCAGAAACGGAATGCCCCCTATTGCACCGCTTTGAAATAAAAATGCTATATATCATTTGGCAGGTATAGAAATCATCTCCCTTTAAATCTCATTACTTCCCTTGAATTTTGTCCAATCCACTGGGGGGGGGGGGGGGGGGGGGGTCTCACAGTCAATTATGACCATGTCAGACATCACTGACAACCAAGGCCTGTGGTTTAAAAGAGATCATAGCCAGAGTTGATCATGTATCTATTCTATGGACATAAGTCCACAGGTATGTGATGAACATCAAAGAAATTATAATTATATCATTTAAAAAAAACCTTTGAAGTATCAATCATTTGAGTTATAAATAATAAAAATAATAAATCTGTACATTAACTGTGAAAAGAACTTCAATTCTTGGTAAGGAAATATATAATATGAGATTTATAATTATATAAATTACTTCCCTTGAAAATAATTGTCTCTAACAAATCTCTATTTTTAGTAGCAAATAATTAAAAGCCACTACCGTGACTGTGATTGACAACTCGAAATGTGCAGCTCCATGAGATACACATGCATGCCAAATATATAAAGTGGCTATCAGGGATTTGAATAGACGCAGAATCCTTTAAAAATGACTCATTTTTGATGCAACCCTTTTTTTGCGGTGCGTCATTTTGACGCGTCGAAAATTTGACCCGTGCGTCAGTCAGTTAACATCTCGAGTTCCATGGTCATAAATCCCGCTGTGCTCCTAATTGAAATTAATGTTTCAGTATTTGAAACTCGGTCTATAATCGAGGGAATACCCCGGGCATTGTTTATCTTATCTCATCTCTTCCAATACACATGTCACCGTCTAAATAGTGCGTGCCCAATAACTGGGTAATTAGCAGCAGTGATTACGTGATAATTGATTGACCATCCGATAATTGCAGGTTTTTTGCAGACTTTTCAGACGGCACGGTTAAAGAAAGTCGGCAAAATTAATTAAAGTAAAAACCATATTGATCATTAAAGGTCTATTAATTACGTAGATCCAATAGTAGATCTAAAGTCCAGCGAGTTTTGTCAGTTGTTAATCCACCGATAATTACGAGTAACACCCATCTTATATAAACTGGAATCACAGTTCATTTTTTATACTAACAAGTAATAATACTACACATAAACATTGAGAAAACACATTTTCTCGATAAGATATAAATTATCCGAGTAGAATTAAATTGCTGCGTCATGACCTTCGACATTGTAAATGGCGGACTTAACATTCAACCCGCGTTCAATTCAAAGCTGGCGATTCAAATTGCAAGTAATGGCGATTCAATAATGGAGAAAGCATTAACTGGATTTAACAAACATTTGATAAGGTTTGTTAAACCCGATAACAACAAGAAAAATTTGGATTATTAAAGTAAAACTACTATAGGCAGTGTCCCAGATAAGTTGCGTATCTGCGTCTTTCACCCTATTAAAATGTTAAAAAACGCAAAGAAATACAATATCATGCGTATTGAAAACGCAACCAATTTGGCTCTAACGCAAAGCTGTGAAATTAGATGCGTACGATACAATCTAAAATGCTTTGCTTATTTTCGGTATTTACTCTTTTGAATTATTATCGTAACATTTAACAAGCGCCTGGATAACGGAGCAGGACAACAGTCAAAGTAATTTAAAAGCTCTACAGTGTAGATTTCATAGTTGAATAATGCGTCTGACCAAATTATTTACTACGACATGCATGTATTTTCAATCTGACTTAATCCGTCGCTCATTGTGCATGTAGTAGTAAAGCATCTGTACTTTCAGCTTCTACTACGATGCAAAATAAAAAATGTTCAGCCTAAGGGTTCCTTGATTGAGTGAACAATTGCTAGAACATGTTTATATGTTTGACAGTAACAAAGATCTCAGTTAACATAAGAATATTTTTAAAGTTTATATTATGAACAGTTTCAAGGATTAAAGATGCTATGAAACATCAGTTTATTTAAGTTAATTAGGCTAGATTACAGTTTTATTGAATCAATACAAGCATGACAAGTGTGCATCTTCAACAGAAGTTAAGCAACAATGATTTTAAGGTTTTCATTTTTATAACTCATTTCACCCTATTTCAAGAATGAAATCACCCTATTTTTCAAAATCAATGGGTGAAAACCCTATTGCCCAAATAATTATCTATGGCACTGTATAGGTAAGGCATTCCAAAGTGTACATATTTCGGACATGTATAGTATTCGGATAAACAGTAATAGATATACTAGATGTTCCATGCATTTAGATTGTGTTTTGTTAGAAAAGCTATCATAGGGATGATGATAATATAATGACGATAAATATGTGATGAAAAGGTGCTACCCGTACATATCTTAAATTATTTAAATGTGTTAAAAGACTTAAATGTGTTGTAACCATAAGGAAGTATATTTAATGTACCAATTCATTAAAATATGTTGTGTTATGTATCATGGTATTGTTATTTAATAAAGCAGTATAACTTTTTGAGATATTGTGTTACTCTTAGAGCATATGTTTATCTAAAAAAATTGAATAATACAGACAAAAACACAATTAACGCGCTTCAAAATTGACCCCACCATTTTTCAATTTGACTCCTCAAAATTTCAGTCCAGGGGTCATTGACTCCTGGTTTTTAAAATATATTGAAATCCCTGCGGCTATGTTCAATATTGAATAATTTTCTCCCTTTTTAAAGCTTATTACTTCCCTTAAATTTGTATTTTTTTGACCGTATACCGTAAAGCGTGACCTTGACCTTTTACCACAATGTGTTTGTCAGAAACACAATGGTGCCTACTGCGCCGCTTTGATTTATTTAACAAAAATATATACGTGGGCCGGTCAGATAACTATGTCCATTTAAAGCTTATTACTTCCCTTGACTTTGTTTTTACGACCCTAGACCTTGAAGGATGATGTTCACCTTGAAATTTTACCACTCATAATGTGCAGCTCCATGAGATACACATGCATGCCAAATATCAAGGTGCTATTTTCAATATTTAAAAAGTTATGGCCAATGTTAAGGTTTTAGCACGACGCCTACAGCGGACAACGAGCTGGCTATGACAAGAGCTCGGGTTTTCTCCAAAAACAGCCTCGCTAAAAACATTGTTATTAAAAATTGTTTAAATACTGTGGCTTATAAAAATAAAGATAATTGTATAAACAAGAGTTCCGCGGTCGGAGATGACCGCATTGAAGCCGGATTTTTGATTTAAATGACAGGAAAGTACCTTTCGTGTTTTTGTCAATGCAATACTTAAATTACTGAAATATTGTTCAAAGGTCAAAATGAAATGTAAGTACTTTTCAAGGCATGAGCAAACCTTGTGTTATGTTTTGAATGCATGCATATACATGAACAACAATAACATTTAAGGTCACAAATATGAACTTGAATTGACAATTAGGAAAGTTTGATCTCAATTTTTTTATTAGCAAATTAGTAACATATTGTTTGAAGTTTCCATCAATTTCATTATCAAATGTAAGAAAATAAACTTAGATGAAATAATACTATTTATTGTTTTGCTTTCACATACCTACACAGAAATCCAGACATTTTTACATTCAAGGTCACAGTGACCTTGACCTTAGAATGAATGACCTTGAAATGACCAGTGGTCATCTAAGTGTGCTTGCAAACCTTCATGTCAAGTTTGAAGACTCTATGTCCAAGCATACCAAAGTTATAACAATTTTAACATTTTAACATTTAAGGTCACAGTGACCTTGACCTTCAAATGAATGACATTGAAATGACCAGTGGTCATCTTCTAGTACTGGCCAATCTTTATTTCAAGTTTGAAGACTCTAGGTACAAGCATACCAAAGTTATAACATGAAATAAGAACTTTAACATTTTTACATTCAAGGTCACAGTGACCTTGACCTTCAAATGAATGACCTTGAAATGTCCAGTGGTTACTTACTAGTTCTGGCCAACCTTCATGTCAAGTTTCAAGACTCTAGGTCCAAGCATACCAAAGTTATAACAACTTTAACATTTTTACATTCAAGGTCACAGTGACCTTGACCTTCAAATGAATGACCTTGAAATGTCCAGTGGTTACTTACTAGTTCTGGCCAACCTTCATGTCAAGTTTCAAGACTCTAGGTCCAAGCATACCAAAGTTATAACAACTTTAACATTTTTATATTGAAGGTCACAGTGACCTTCACCTTCAAATGAATGACCTTGAAATGACCAGTGGTCATCTGTTAATCCTGGCCAACCTTCATGTCAAGTTTGAAGACTCTAGGTCCAAGCATACCAAAGTTATACCATGAAATAAGAACTTTAACATTTTTACATTCAAGGTCACAGTGACCTTGACCTTCAAATGAATGACCTTGAAATGACCAGTGGTTACTAACTAGTTATGGCCAACCTTCATGTCAAGTTTCAAGACTCTAGGTCCAAGCATACCAAAGTTATAACAACTTTAACATTTTTTATATTGAAGGTCACAGTGACCTTGACCTTCAAATGAATGACCTTGAAATGACCAGTGGTCATCTGTTAATCCTGGCCAACCTTCATGTCAAGTTTGAAGACTCTAGGTCCAAGCATACCAAAGTTATACCATGAAATAAGAACTTTAACATTTTCGAGCACGCCGCCACCCCGCCCGCCCGCCCGCCCCCCCGCCCGCCTGACAACATCAATCTATAAGCCGAGATTTTTTCGAAAAAAATCCGGCTAAAAATTAATGTATGTTTTCATTCACAGGTACGTCTACAATATGAATGAATATACGACACGTAAAGTTTTGACAAATTAATATTTAATTCATAACACAAGAATAAATGTTCCGTTAAATTTCCAAATGAGAATAAAAGTTTGTAATCTGAAACACGCTTCCGATATTTAATGTTAACACGACGTTTACAAATGCTTCCAATAAAAAGTCACCATGTATATTTCCTGACAAAAGCGCGCGAAAATTATGCTGCAATGTACAAGTTCAAGGTTTATGCATGAAAAGCATGCGTGTATTGATTTTTTATACAAACTTTGTAGCGCAGAGTACACTAAATTCTGTTGATTTTGGTTAAAAGTTTGTTTTAGGTATTTTTAACACAATTATATCGCGAATAATTTGATGTTTCCTCCACATTAATTTCAATTCAAACACGCCGTTTCTTTATCGTTACGGTATTTTAGTAGAGTTATTATTGAAACCGTTATTGTACTGTATACTGATTAAAGAGAACATCTGGACGGAACTGGATTAAGTGTTTGTCGTTAAGAAAACACGCAAAGCTTGTCTTCTGACCTATTGCGTAGACTGCTGCCTATGGTGTTTTGACAAAAGGGATTAACATGTGTGAATGTCACTCTGCTGATTTGTTCCATAATTGACCAGACTCTGTTCCGACAATTAAAACCATTCCTTATGCATTCGTTGAACGTGTTTACTTGAGTAAGTTATGCCTTCAGACAGGAAGCAGCTTTTCTTTGATAACATCAAACTGTAAATTCACACAGATTTGCGAGACTTTTAATAGGGTCCTCGGTCATTTGTTCACATGTTCAGTATAGAAAAAACACGTGCTAACATGAAAACTTTGGATTAAATTATCATAATAAAAACAATGTTGCAAACTGTGATTATATTAATTGGTAAGTATCAGTTAAAAGACGCATTTTGTTTGTTGTATAGCAACGAGTTTTCTATACAACTACTTCTACAACCACATGGGGATCGATCTATCTTGTTTTGTTTTTTTATTGTATATTATATATATATAAATAAATATATATGCACTTGTAATAAATGTAATTTTATTTGAAAATCAGGAAGTTAAACAAAGTTAAATTGATCGTTATCTCGTTAAACACGGAGTTTCCCCCGCGTTGCCAACGCCGAGGGCGGCCGCATCGGCTTATCAATTTTGCCGATCGTTCAACGCGGAGTCCCAAATCATGCAAACGCAGTGTATTGCGAAATTTTCTTAATCTCCCTCAGAGATACTGTTCGCGGAGTATGGAGAGAAATTGGGAAAAACGCGTGGAGTGTACTGTAATTAAATTTGTAATCCGAAAACAAATGCCAAGTTTTATTGTTCAAGAAAGCATGCAAAAATTAGACCCCCAATGACTTCAACTTATCCTCATGGAAAGCATGGACTTTAATAGTAGTGCATTTTTACAAACTGAGGGAGCTTTACCTCTAAATTAAAAGCAAGTAGTTTACACTGTATCTAATGTGCAAAGATTGTTGAAATAGGTCAGTATTGACTTGTGACATTTACAGTTATAATTGTATACACCTTCATGTGTGCACTGGTGCGTTTCGGCAGTTCAAAGCAATTTCAAGAGAGAATGTTAACACCCGAAATGACCTGTGATGTTTGGCTAGTGTTGCTATTGTTTATTGCAGTTCACAGATGTTACAGTTTTGAACAATGAAACCAAACAATCTGGTCAAAGCTGGATTATGAATGTTGGATTAAACAGAAAATTAAAGTGGGTGAAAAAAGGGTAAAATACTAGCTTGTACCTGATTTTATCTGATTATGATCGTCACATTTTTGGGAGCCATAACCATAGCCGATTTGTGATATATTGGACAACACAATATAACGGACAGTGATATATTGGAGTCAATTTTCAACTATAAATCAGTGATTTTTTCTCATTTTTTAAGGGGGAAAAAAATCAGTTTTTTGGGGAAAAAAATATACTTTTCAGATGGGGGACTGCCGCCGAAATTCGGCGGCAGATTTGAAAGATTGAGGGCCCTGCCCCCATTCCAAATGTGTTTGCCCTAAAATAAAGGGATTTGAGTTTTTTATACAATGAACCATGGGAATCTTAGGGTACACCTAGGTAACATCACTGTCACTTGATGGGCGCCGAATGTCGAGGGGTGAGCAAATTGTTCAACCAGTTGGGGACTCTGATCGGGTACGACTTGTGTCAGGGTGAATGCTCTCTCGATTTATCTAATCGGGCCGAAAAACAACATCTACCTTATCGTGACTAAGTGAAAACCGTAATAAAATGAGTGTTTTTATTTTAAAACAAAACAAAACACAATATCCGAAAACTTGAACATACCGAATTTCTATCCCATGACAAAATCTAATGCATTTAGAATAAATAAGCAGGTTATAAAATACTTTTTACGAAAAGAAATTAATAAAAGTGTATTGATAGAAGTTTTACCGTTTGCTTTGCTTTTCCTGGAGAACTAACTGCCGATTTTCCATCCGATTCCATTTTTGCAGCTGTTTTTGTTGCAGCCATTCTCCCACTTCCTGTATTAAGTTAGACCTTATTCCATAAACATAAATATTGTATAAAATCCAGTATCGTTTAAATATCATTAATAAGTCAATTAAATTTCTTAGATTTATTTATTTTGTAAAATTACACACTTAAATAAACACTTTGATAAAAGAAATCTTTTAATTCTCTAAATTATATTTATGAAGTAGATCACTGAAGACGTCGTCTGAACCAAATGACAGTTCTCGAAGATCATGTGCACATTTTATACATTAAACGTCTTTAAAATGTACAGAAATATGAAAATAATATTCTGTACACAGCTTTATAATAAAATAACCTTACAGTTATGACCATTTTATTTTTTATTGCCATGTTACTTGTTGAAGGGTTTTGGTGAATTTCTTCATTGAAAGCTGGAAACATTGATTTTAAGGTTTGTTCAATTATTAGTTAAACATGAAGAACTAGTTCAACGATTAGACACAGTCAGGTTTAGTTTACAGAAAGAACTTTTATTGGGATTTTCCTCTCTCAGGAAGTTTGGTCAGGATGGCTGCATCAATCCATGTCATTGAGTCAGTGGGGAAGTTTCTGGGAGTAGGACATTCTTCTAAAGAAAATCTGCAGAAATGGAAAACCAAGGCAGAGGAAAAAATGAAGGTATTGATAAATTAAGCATTTCTGGAAGCTCTGTCTGGTCATGGTTTTACTGAATTTCTCTCCTCATAGTCCTTACTATGATTCTTGATTACTTTATTAATGAAAGTGTTCTGAATACAACATATTTCACTCGTTATTTGTTAAACAAAAGATAAATCATAAAGTATATATCAAGTTTAGTTATTGTCTAATGATTTTTCATGAAATATATGACTTTGAAGTTTAAGGTGCACGAACTTATAGGTTTAGAGGCTACACATGTTTGTATGAATATAATATTCACAGCAGATTGTCCCTGTCCTTTTTCTGAAATATATATCAATGATTTTTTCAGCATTAGTTTCAGACAGTTCAGCCTTAATGCACAGTCTCAGTTTTCTTAGCCATTTTGAGTCTAATAGAGTTTTTTAAATCGATTAAATGGCAAATTTGAGAATTTTTTATCAATAAAATGGACCAAATTGGAATGATTTTATCAACAAATATTGACACAATAATATAGATACATCAGGCCTTTTCCTGGCCATTTTGGGAGAAAAATGCAATTCATGTGAAAAGTCCACTGATTTGGGAAAATCTTATCTGCTTTAATATAACACTTTATAATAATTAAAAATCATATAAATTATAGTTATATACTTTGTTAGTTATTTATGAAATAAATGTGAGATATATTTATCATGATAACTGTATGAAACAGTTCTTTCTAAAAAAAAAAAAAAAATTTTTTTTAACATCTGGAGGGGATTTTTTGTACAAAATGGGGGAAAAATATATACTCTTTTTTAGGGGAATGGGGCCGAATATTGGCCCCGAAATTGTCATAAAAAAAACACTGCGAGTAACCGTTGCAATCCGTGATATCCGAATATCGATGACGTCACTTAATTTGCATACCAGAAATTTATGTCAGTGCGCTGTCAAATCTTCCCGCAAGCTGTCAAAGTCTTCTTTTTGATCAACTATGAGCTTTTTCAAGGTAAGTTTACGATTTATTTATTCAGTACCTGTTTTTAATACAAAAAATCCATACCCATTACACTTACATCCATGAATGTAGTTTTTAATAACTAAAAATCCAATGCAGAATGTCTGTCAGCTAGCGTCCGTAGATACAGGTGTCAAACTAAAAGTCCCCCATGTAATTAGTCCCATGGAAAGTTTATTTCAAAATTAATTCAGGTCTTACATATTTCCTATTTCTTAATATATTTTTTTTATAGTTTCCATCAAGTGTTCAAATGAAAAGGAGACACAATTACGATCCTAACCAGATTGTGCTCAGACTTCCCGAAACTCCGTCGGACCTACGGACATGTCCGACACAAACAGTCAAGGGCCGATCGAAATTCTTAACTCTTCAGCCCAAAATGTCAGACACAAATATTTTCCGGTTTTCCCAAGAAATTAAAAGTATTTACAGAACATCGGCAAAATACGGCGGAATACACACTTTGATGATTTTGTGAAATACAAGATTTGGTGAAATTCAAATGTATTCGTCTGTCAGTTAACCCGCTGTTGATTGGTCCAAAGTTGTATTGTCAAAAATCGGAAATAATCTGTCCTTGCTCGGTGAAAAATGTTCTAGAAATACATTTGGTTCCGTGCTTATTGTCGGCGAGTAAATAAATGCATGCTTCAAGCCAGAATCGGTACATTTTAGTGCTGCAACAATATACCGGTATATCGGTATATATCGCAATACGCAATCCGCATATTGTATTGCGATACGATTTTCGTCATACCGGTATGAAAATTTTACAAACATGCATCTACATTTCGTTCAGAAAAGCCATCCAAAATAATGATATCAAGGTAAACAAAACAAAGCGGTATTTTGTAAAAATAAATTGTTACGTAAAAATGGCATTCTAAAAAGTCTATTATACAGAGACTGAGTAGCGTTGTTACATGGGAGCATTCTTCTATGCTTTTAAACGAATTATCGTTGAATTAATTACACACAACTCAATGTTTCTTTCGATTCTGAAATGAGCATTATTAAATTTGTAATCCGAATTTCGGAAACACGCTTACGAAATGTAATGCTTACGCGACAATAAAAAAAGTGCTTTCTTCTTTTTCTCAATAAAAAGCGCGCGAAAATTATACAGACATGTAGAACGTCGCGTGCAAAGTGTGGGTGTATTTGTGTTGTATAAAACGGGAACATCACGTCAGGCGATTTACGCGTGTTCAGTGGGGAAAAAACGCCTGATTGGAAGTTATTTCATCACATCTTTAAATAGTAACAAATGCCAAAATGTATTTGATATTTAAGAAAATTGGTGAATGTTTGTGTTTTGTGTTATTCTTGAGCATTTTTATAGTAAACATTTACCAGAATTTGCTTTAAAACTGGAATATACGGGGTTATCGTGTAATTGGCGAGTTATAATTCTGGTACAAGTAAGCAATATATTGCGATATATTGCAATACGGGTTTTTGAACTGACAATATATCGCAATACACTTTTTGGCGTATTGTTGCAGCACTAGTACATTTGACCATCATTCGATCAACTTTTAGGTCACAATATACCAAAAGATTTCCTACACAAATTCAATGTAAAAGCAATAACTTTAACGAAAAATAAAGTCAAACTTTTGCGCATAGAGACCCTCATAACCATACCTTTTCTCGAAGAGCATTCCAAGCCAAATTGATTTAAGCAATAAAAAGATAGGTCACGCGATATGCAAGAAAGAACTTGTCACAAATCAAAAGTCACTGTTTTACGGCCATCTATTTACCGGCTTCTATCCAGTTCATGAGGGTTTACCGCCATCTGTCAAAGTCTTATGTAGTCTCCAATCTTCAGATAAAAGAGTGAATTTCTAGTAAACAACATGTTTTCCCTGCCACATGCTCACAGAAATATTCTAAAATTAAGTCATGGCAAGTGACCCTACAGAGAACCGTGTCTTCAAATAAATGATGTTCATGTTTTTAGAGAGTATAGCATTGCACTCCAAAGAGATTTAGTATATTGTAACCTTTAGTTTAAACAAAAGTGAAAGTTAAACAAAAAAAACAGCTTTCAGTTATCAACGATATTGAGGAGCATGCACAGAGTTTAACAGGGATTTATAACCAGGTGATTTCGTTTTCATTTTCCTTCTTTTGAATTAAAGCGGGTATATACGATCTTGTCAAATATTTATTAATTAATATAAAATGTGTAAAAAACGTATTATACATATATTTCAATATAAACTAAAATAAAAGTTAAGAAGAACACGGGTCGAAAAATGCGAAAGAAGCCATATATTTAATTCTGAAATCGAAAAAGGCTGTACAGCCGAATTCGCCAGCATGTATATAATGCATGTACGATGTGAATCTAAATTTAGTTTAACGGTTCATTTTAAATTTCTGCAGCGATATCGATTCATACGACACACGAACACTTACTAAAAAGACGAATGCATCGGTTATTGTAGGAAAATATGTACGAATTATCTTCGTCACAATCGGCTCGGGGCGCTAATTTGTATTTGCTGCATTTTATGAAATTCGTCTTAAATGTATCATTTGTCTTGTATGTTGAGTGTTATGATAACATATTTGTATCAATATATTACAATTTAACACATATAAAAATCGTATATACCCGCTTTAAGTAAATTTATAGTAAATATACATATTAAATGTGGAAGTATTGGAATGTCGCAAAGCCTGAAAAGCCAAAATGGGTTGCAGATGCAAACGCCCGTGAGCTAGTCGAAAAAATACAAGGATAAGCATCTTCTCGTAAATTTATTGAGTCTTGGAAGACAGGCAAACCATGAATTTGAACAAATTACTTTGTTACTCAAAACAATGTGATTAACTTAAGAATAGACTGATGTTATCGTTTCTTTCCAGAGCAATTGCCCCCAAGGAGCCCGAGCCTGGACACTTGCAGAACGATGAAGAAGACTGGGAACAAGATGACAGTGAAGATGACATTAAGCTTTTAAATAGATACGATACAGATAGTGATTTTATTAGTGACTAATAATGAGGAAGTAGATGTTAATAAACTTTGTCTTTGTTACTTTACTTTGTTACTCAAAGTAATATGATAAACAATAAAATGATAAAGCAATATTTACATATTTCTAATTATTTACATTTTTCTCAGTTTTGTTTGAATTTCACATATGTTCTTTGGTCTGACAGAATAACCTAAGGTCTGACAGAAAAATCTGACCAGTCAGACCAAATGTCTGACTGAAGGCTGTTGAGTTTCGGGAAGCTGGCCTACAAAGAAGTAATGGAAAGTGGGATGTCAATCTACAAGGCTGCCAGGGTGTTTGGGGTTCCAGAGAGTACCCTTAGAGACAGGCATTTAGGGATCCAACCTTTTGACCATGTCCCTTGTCATGGACAGAATCCAGTTTTCACCAGAGTCGAAGAAAATTTGTTAGTCAACCATGTGTCATACATGTCGAATATTGGGTATGGGTATTTGAGGCAGGCTTTTTTGGATATGGCAAATGAGTTTGCTGTCATTCTAGGAAAGAAGAGTGGAGACGATCCAACTTTCAAGGGGTCATGGTATGACAGCTTCAAAAAAAGGTGGCCTGCTATCCACCTTGCTAAGCCAGAGCGCCTTGCGTTGGTAAGGGCAAAGGCCACATCAATGGAAGCAATGGACAAACATTTCAGGGAACTTGAAAAAACTTGTATTGAAAATGGACTCAAGGATCACCCAGAAAGGATATGGGACATTGATGAGTCCGGTATATTGATGGAGCATTCTCCAACCAGAGTATTGTGCCAAAAGGGGAATACTCCACAAGCAGTCACCTCTCCAAGAGGTAAAAATGTTACCATAATAGGTTGTGGAAATGCAGCTGGCTCATTTATTCGACCTTACTACATATTTCCTGGTAATAGGTGGTGTGATGACCTTATGAACAACACATGTCCTGGAGCAGGAGGAGAAATGAGCGAGACTGGCTGGTCTAATTCGATTACTTTCCAGAATTATTTAGCTAACCATTTCCTCAAGTTCGTGAACACTGCTGAAGGCCAGAATCACCTAGTCATTTTTGTTGAACACAAGTCACATTTCTCATTATCGCTAACTAATTGGGGAAGAGAACATGGAATTGTATTCTACATTCTGCCACCGCATACTTCACATGTGTCACAGCCTTTAGATGTAGCTTGCTTTGGACCAATGAAGTCAATCTACAATCATGAATGCCAAACATTTATGAGAGAAAATCCTGGATGGACCATAAATATATTGTTGTTGAATTATCTTCCAAAGCATACCTAAAAGCGTTCTTTCCCAACAATCTAATAAGCGCATTCAGAAAAACAGGCATTTTTCCCTTTGTCCGAAAGAAATTAGTGAAATGAAAGTGATGCCCTCTGTAATTTATGCAGCCATTGAAAAAACTCAGCAAGAAACTGAAAATACTGGAACAAGTCCTATTAAAACATGTGCTGAACAGTTCCTTCAAAGTAAAACAATAGCTGTGGCCTCGAAGAAAAGAAAAATTTTACCATCTGCCATAATAGGAAATCTATCTTCTGCTAAAAATGCAAAAATCATAGCAGCTCAACAAGTCAAATCAAAGAAATCCCTTTTCAATCAACAGCTTCCATGTCCAAGTTATTCAAAAGAGAACGCCTTACCTATAAGGCTCAGTATAAGTGATTTATCTACATATGAAGATGAGGAGGAGGAACTTTGCTGCATTTGTGACAAGAGAATGCCACCTGCTGTAAACCCGGCTTTTGTTGTGGAGTTTGCACAATGGGCACGGTGTGATAAATGCTCTCATTGCCATGGACTCATCTCAAATACTGTACAAAAATAAGAGTTGTAAGGCATGAGTCTGCTTTTCTTTGTCCCCATTGTGACCCAGCAACAACAATCTAAATTTATCAACTTCAGTTGTTCATGACATTTTTAGTTGGATGTGTTCCAGTTGATTAATTGATCAATAATAATTTTCTAACAATAAATTAGTGCCAAATAATTTCAATATCTTCAGAGGAATAACACAAACTTATTATTTTGTTGTAAATAGCAAGCAATTTTAGTTCATAATAACGACTTTAAACATTTATAAACAGACAGTTACCCTTTCAAGACAGTGTTTAAAAAAGACCAAGCTCCCAGGGCGATTTTTAGATGGCCACTTAGCAACCGTCTAAGGTGGTTAGTCTAAAATTCAGGTCGATACGGCTTAGCTACTAGGAGCCCAATTCCTGCTTACTACGCGTATCCGCGCGAGAAAGAGTTGTATAATTTATGCAAGAGGTTTGAGTTCTCCAATTATATGCATTCACAAATGGAAACATGATATTAATATCGTGTTTCGAATGGTGCTTTTATAAAAAAGAATCAATAAACAATGATCGTATTGTACGTGTCGCGGAGGAGATTGTTTATGAATGAATAAAAGTCCACTTTCTGCAGCATCTTCATGACGTAGTATTTTTGCTCAGTCCATTCATAATATGAGGCTTTAAATAGATGCGCCTGTCGATAAACAAAGGAAAGTCCACGGGCGATAACAACACAATAGGTTACTCTCTCACATTCACCTCAGTGACGTAGTACAGGTCGTAAATTGAGGTTATTAATAGATTCGGGAAAAAGTTAACGCTTATTTATATTCTCAATTTATAAAACTTTGAACATAAGTTCAACAATAACTTCAGTGATACGATAGACAAAACAAAAAAAATGTTTCATAATCGCTTAACCCGAATATAACAAACAATTTATAATAATAATACGAATGACCTGTTTCGTAACCTCATTCATGCTACTACAGCGGGTATTTCTGGAAAACGTTCTTTGGTTCTCAGGGTTTTTTTTCCACTTCTTGGGAAGATAGCCCATGGCTTTGGAATTGCGAATTTTATCGGCATTTTCATGAAACTGGGAAAATAAATTCATTAGCCTTTTTTTCCACATGAAAAGTCCACTGATTAGGGAAATACTAAATTTGATATAACTCTTTATAATCATTCAAATTAAAAGAACAAAATCATATAATACTTTGTTAGATGTAATTGAATTGAAATTGAGATAAAATACGCATTAGACTTTGGGGGGGGGGGGGGGGAATTGGGAATTTTTTGCCACATTTTGGGAAAAAAAGTATACTTTTTGGGATTGGGAACATAGCCGAATTTCGGCTATAAAAATCAGGCCAAAAAAAACCCTGGTTCTCAACAGATAGCGGCGATCTTTTGTATTTACGGGTGCTAGCAACGCAATAGTAGAAGGTTAGTAGAAGGTTTAGCTTGTTTATATTCACAGTTCTCAATGCATAGACAGTTGGATATGAGTTCATCAATTACTACAGGCATACTAAAGGCAACCTCGAAAATGCTTTATAATCGCTAAAACCGAAAACAACTAAAAATATTATATTAAATATATTTATAACAATAAATATCTTTTAAAAATGTAGTCTGCTTATACGCTGACTTTGGAATAAAGTTTGCAATTTACTTTTCTAAATAAATAAATACAATTAAACAAAAGTTAAACTATTGTGTTGTGTTTTTCACTTGTAACTTGCATATTCACCGCATGAAATGTGTGTTAGCATTGTCAAACCACACATAAGTGTGAGTAGATAAAAAATATACTACGGGAGAGCACTTCATATGTGTCCTCATATTCCTTGTTATGAGTATCTTTCTTCACTATCGAAATATATCATATGTTGATATTTGATTTAAACGCAGTTTTCTTTCAACACATTTAAATCACACGTCAATAGCGCCATTATGCGAAAATGGGTCTTATGCGTTTCGGCAAGCGTTTGTTAAACCCAACATGTGCTTTTGTGCAGTCAGGCCATAGGCGATGCTGTTCGCTATAAAATCACTCAATATGTTATGTTTTTCCTTACCAGAAGGAGAGATAGCTGAGTGGGCTATTTATATGATGGGGGCATATGGAATAAGACCCATTTTCGCATGACAAGGGTCATTACAAATCTCATTGCGAATTGAAAATGCCACATTTGAGAACAATGCTTTTTGATACAAAATTGAATTAAAAATGGCAAACTTGTTAATAATGGCAGCCTATCCACACATCATACATGCCAGAATTTTTTAGGTCCAAAGCGGGACATTCCATAAAAAATTGTCGGGACATTTGACCAAAAAGCAGGACACCTAAAACGATCTATCATTCCACCTTTACTGTAGTCAGTATAGTTCTAACAAAAACTCTTGATACTTTTATTCAAGACATAAAACATCATATGAAGCATGAACTCTTAAACATAACAATAACAGTTTTATTAAATAAGACAATAGCAAACAACGAAGATAATATTCATCTTTTTAGAGTATAAAATCTGGAACATTACGACAACAATACTCATTATATTAAATTCAATGGCAAACATCAACGCAGGGGAGGTTATCCAGTACACTGAAAGTACGGGTTACAGTAAACTATCTACCGAACAGTTACATCAGCTTGACACGGAATTATTCCGCTATTTTGGAACTAAACATTGAATGTAAATGACTCATTAATGACGTAGAATTAATTTTATAAAACAATTGTTTTGTAAACCTTTTCAAACAAAGACAAAAACAAACACATTTTCAACATTTATTTCATTATAATACAACTATCGATAGCAATAAGCGACCACTATCTTGAAGACCACCATGGTGTGAATGCCTGATAAAATCAATAAATAGTCGATAAATCGCTGATAAGGTGTCATAAACAACACTGGTACACACGAGAAGTAGAATCGGATTGGTAATTGGGGGCAATACAGGGATTAGCGGTGGTAAGTGTTAGCAAAACAGAGCTTGAATAGCAAATTTTATTGGGAACCTATAGACCTTACATTGTTTTTTACGAATGTCGGGACAAATCGTCTCATATCGGGACGCCGGGACAAAGGGCCCAAAAGCGGGACTGTCCCGCCGAGATCAGGACGTCTGGCATGTATGCCACACATTAAGGAATGATTTCCAGACGTGCTGACCAAGTACGGCAAACATTGTGGTATGATAATTAAACGATTTTCTCTTATCGTGACACTATACTATTTTGCTAATGATTGTTTCCTCATATTGGAGGCGAAAGTGAAATTCTGCGAGATGGTTTGTAACGCGTAATTGTAACAGGGCCACAATTTGTGTCGTTTGAGCATACAGAGAGTAGTCCGGAATTCCTTACACTGAACAGTGCTTCATCCTTTGAATTGAGCACATACGCAGTGATGTAGCAAAAATTCAGAGGTTGTATCTCGAATCTGCTTATTAAATATTCGAAAATATTCATGCATGTCTGTTGGCATTATGTAAAAGTCACTAAGATGAAAACTGAGTAAAACAGCTACGCCTAAAAGCGCATTAGTGCTCTATACCTATGTTTATGTCAGCGTTGTTGACACCGTGTGAACTGCTCGGGTAGCAAGTAAAGCATAAACAGCAATGTTTATATACTTTTATTCCTCCATATACAAGATAAAAAGATTTTTGTATATTTTGAATTTGTATATGGTGTCAAAAATCAAAAGTTTTGTACACGGAACTTTCATTATAAATTTATATTCTTGGTGAGATAGTTATTTGATATTAGTAAAAATATTCCTTTAAAATGATGGTGACTGCAAATTTTCTTTACATTAAGTTCTCATTACCATTTTCATCATACTTTCTATGCTTTCAGAACGTCCAAAAAGCATGTTGATAAAATATTTTGTCTAAGTTATTTCTATGAAATAATAAGGATGATAAAAAGTGCACACAAAACTCGACCTGTGCGCTATGACATACACTTTATAAAGTTGAATGGCGTGTGTTCATTTCAAACTTGCGATTGATTTTGAAAAATGAATTGCGTGTTAAATTATGCAATAGCGAACATCTTCAGTGCCTTCAGCGCTTTGATTGTAAATGCACCGGTTACTGGTACACATGACCTTTCAACTTCACTTTTGCAGACGTGTAAATGGAGCCGTTTTACATGCATTTATTGCCGTTTCCTTCAATGTTTGGATTATGGACGATGATTATCGATTGATAATCTACAAATAAAGTGCAGGTAAACAGTTGCAATCTAATTCAATAACTTTTTGTACTTGATTTATATTAAGACCACCGGTAACTGGGTCAAGGAGCCTACTTCTCGTTGCAGGTTTTTAAAATCTGATTTTCGCATTTTTGGGATTTTTTTCCCCTCAGCAGACGAATTTTCCCCTAGATTTCATCCCCCCCCTCCCCCCCCAAAAAAAAAAATTTTTTATATTTTTTTTAAACCTTTTAAGGGACTGTCAACCGCGATTGACGAAAAAAGAAAAGTTTTAAAATACCGTATTTTTGTACAATTATTAGATTATATTGATTAAAATATCACGACTGGTATATTACATTACTTGAAAAAAGTACATTTTTTGCAGTTTATTCGGTTATAAAATTGTGTGATATAAAATCAAAAGTACATCGCGAAAATAGGTGACATAACGATATACACACTGTAAAAAACGCAAGTAGATTGATCATTTTATATATAAAATATCAACAAATCACTATGCATGCACAATTTGCATTCCTGGGTTTACCTGGTGACGATGATGATCAATGTACGTGCGTCATGTATAGTTAACTGGTAGTTACCTGGTAGACATACCCAGTAAAATTTATTACCGAATATACTGAAAATATGAAAACTTAACAACTTTTTTCATGTAATGTACTATACCAGTCGTGATATTTTAATCAATATAAAATAATAATTGTAAAAAAATACGGTAATTTAGAACTTTTCTTTTTTCGTCAATCGCGGTTGACAGTCCCTTTAATTATATAAGTTAAATTGATCCAGTGTAGAAAATGGAAAAATATTGCATAATTAAATTATCTGTTGCCTTGAATTTGTTTTAAAAACAGTAAAATATGTTATAAATGATTATTTAAGACTTTCCTTATTCCCCCAAATTCGGTGCTTCGCGCGAATTTTTTTCCCTAAAAAGGCCAGGCCTTTTCCCTAAAATCAGATAAAAAAAACCTGCCCTGATTAGCCTTTGCAGACTAAACATGCATTAAGCCAGGTCATTTTAAGAGCAAAACTCAATTAACCCTTTGAGCGCTGGAACCGGATTTTCAAGGCCTTTGCAAACAGTTTGGATCCAGATGAGACGTCACAGAACGTGGCATCTCATCAGGATCCAAACTGTTTGCTATTCTGATAGTATTGTTTGAAAAAAAATCGAAGAAAATTGCTAATTTTAGAAATTTAGCAAACAACATTTTAGCAGACAACAAATTTCTCAGCATGCAAAGGGTTAAGAAATGTAATACAGAATTGGTTGTTTGCAGGCCAAGGATTTTGGACTGAGTTTAGGCAGCAGTGCTGTCTATGTTTCCAGCAGACAGAAAATCCTGGAAGATGCGGAGAAGATGATCACAAGAATTGACCTCTTTCAAAAACTAGAGGAAAAACAAGAGGCCCAAGTAAATATGATACATTATGTTGTCATTTTGTTAAATGCATTCTTTTATTCCTTTATTACACACTCTTATCATGAAATAGCATAGAAATAATCATAGAAAAGAATATTTTGATTGTTATGACAGCTTGTATTACAATTTTAAAGTATCTGACATCTAATGGTATATTTTAGAATTTGTTTCTCATGGGTTTGTAAAATCTTAAGCAATATGATAGTAATCAGGGAATAATCTAGAATTTAGGCCAGCATTTTTTTCTTATTTGTTTTACGGGAGCGCCCGACCCTATTTTTCGACAAAAACAAATAAAATAAAAGTCACTTTCGTTTTTTTATTTACATTTCACCCGCCGAACTGGTATTTTATCTAAAACTAAAAAAAAATGCACAGATTGCCGAAAGTGTTGTTAAAAATTTGTTTATAATACGGGTTGTTTCGTTGTGCCAAGTCGACTTGTAAAGCGTCAGCGATTTTCATTTGCTATTGCAGCCAATACCACACGCTATTAGCCAATCGGTGAGTATTTAACAAATGATTTTCATATTGCATTTCCGAAAAGGGGGAATTTATCAACAACGAGACAAATGTAGCATATTTTAAAATCAAATTAATTAAAAACGAAGCAGAAACAATTTCAATTATAAAAGTTAATCTTCAGAACACCATTGTTGACATCATGCCCATATTATGTGATACGAAATTAAACATAATTAGAGTTTTTGCAGATGATGCAGAAGTGTCACCATCGATAACTTTCGGTGTGTTAAAAAGTTTTGGGTAGGTTTAATAAATATGCCTATGTATTAAAATGTAGAACCTGTAATATTTTTATAGATAAAAATCAACATCCCGAAAATGTCCAAGAAGTACTACTTTACGTTTCTTTTAATGAACATGACTGAACCACAGGTACTTGCATCAATAATCACATTCCCCACCTACCCATATATATTCTTTATTTAGAAAAAAAGTATGCAACACAGCTTCTGAAGAAAATAACATTGGGTCAGGATGTTTGTATGTCCGTCAAAGTCACAAGAAAGTTTTAATTATTTTTCTTGACACAGTAGCAAAATAACATGCTTATTATTCTTCATTAACTTAAAACAAAACACTTTTTCCATATATTAAACTGTATAACTATTTTTATATCGACATTTTAACCATTTTTCCGGTACCTTTTGACCAAGTTACGTCCCTTTGTTTGGATCAGTTCATTTTATTGAATTTTTTACAGACGAAACCAAAGTTTTGACTTTCAAAATGTCATGAAAAAGTAAATGAAATTTATTTCTTAATTATTTGATCAGTTTTGTAAATCAGAAATACATCTCAATGTATTTTTCAAAAATGAGTTATTATTCAGCCGAAATATGATGTTATATCAACTGTACATAATGTTTTCATACTGCAGGATTTGTACTGCAAGGAATGCAAGTAAATTTATCACACCTCAGGATCTGTTGATATATGTGCTCAATTGGCTCTATGTATTTGTTCCAAGGGTTATTATTATCTTCACATTTATATAGCTCTCTCTGTTTATTATATATCCAAGAAAATGTCATTGCTGTTTCTACTTAAAATAATACAGACAACACATTCCATAGAAATTTTCATTTGAACTTAAACTGTGAATAAGAGGGGAACAAAATAATGTGCAAAAGTTTACACCATTTTATTTTGACAATACTGTGAGTCTTTTATGAAATAATTAAAATAAAATACTATTTTAAAAATATACAATTACATAGTTCAAAAGTTGTTTTCTATATATAATTAATCTTGCGAGTAAATTATATACAGTCAGCAGAGTAATTCTACTAGAACAATTTAAATCCTTGTAATATTTAATTCTTTAAACGGCTTTCAAGAAAATGTTCAATGAAATAAATCTAGGTTTCTAGGTATATTGTGTCTTTTACCTCAATATTTTGTTGGGGCTAATGTGAAGCCAATGGACATGATACAAAAACTACGAAGATTATCACCATACAATGTCCCATACAAAATAATTATCACCTAAACCATGTGTTTTGAGAGAATAAGATTGTTTAAGCTCTTTATTATATAAGTAAATATTTTTCATGTGAAACAAGGACGGGTTATTTTTTACTCCAAATGTATGATTTGATCACACCTAAAAGAAGGAAACACTAACATGTTACACACCAAATATTGAACCCCTGACCCTTGCGGTTTCTGTGTTGTTAGGGATTATCAAATACATTAATCTATATAAATCAGTTGACCCCTGAAGCGCAAACAGTTTTGACCACAGAGACATGCTTTGAGAAAACTTAGCAAAAGAACCACTATATGGTTGGCAACTTGGCATGCAACGTAACAAACCAATGGGCCTTTCAGTTTCAGATAATGATTATATTATTTATATTTATAAGCAAAACAGTAACCCCTAGGGAGGGCAAATTTTCTGCATGATTTGAACAAACTTCAAAGAAGAACCTCATAACAATGTTACACACCAAATGTTGAGTCATGCCCCTTGTGTTCACTTTACATATATAAACACTATAACTCTCTCTGAATATAAAATGAAAAAAACAAATTCAGAGTTATCACTATCTTGTTTGCCTTCACATAGGCTTTAACATTATCTGTTACATGAATATAACCTGTTACAACATTTCAACTTGATTCAAATCGATGATAATATTATTGTTAACATCAGAATTGCGAGCATGATAATATTATTGTTTACGGCCGAATTGCGAGCTGTTGACCTACCGTTATTATAGTTTAGATTTGTTTGTTTTGGATTTAGCTTCAACACTTTATTTCGGAGGCATTTTTTTCTGTATTATTTATGACTAAGTTACACAAAGTTAAAGCAGGTTTTCATCCGGGGACTCTAGAAAATATCATAACACATTCTATTTAAAAGGTCGATTCTAATTGGTTCGTATTATACAGCAGCGGCTCGACTAGAGCCAATCAAAAGACTTGTTGGAGTCTTCAAGCCTCATTCGGTTAAACTCAGCGTTCATTGCTACACTCATGACTCATACACAAGATTGTTCGTACTTATCGTGATTCGTGTATGCGTTAACGGATACAGTTCAGCAATGCGTCCGAGTGGACGCACATATTTCAAAACGATGCGTCTATTTCCATATTTGTGCGTCATAGACGCGGGACGCACATGTAGATTATTCCCTGAGTATGCACCAAGCCCCTTCTTCAAGGCAATCTAGATTTTATATGTACTTCCCTGCTAATGTGTCCCCTTTGAAGTGATTTGATTATTTTTAGCTCACCTGAGCACACTGTGCTGCTAATGGTAAGCTTTTGCGATTGCCTTTTGTCCTTTGTCCTTCGTGCGGCGTCAACATTTGCCTTGTTAACACACTAGAGGCCACAATTATTGTCATATCTTCATGAAATATGGACAGAAGATTTGTCTCAATGATATCTTGGATGAGTTCGAAAATGGTAACGTTTGCTTGAAAAACATGGCTGCCAAGGGGCAGGGCATTTTTCCTTATATGGCTATATATGGCTTAGTTACAACCTTGTTAACACTCTAGAGGCCACATTTATTGTCAAATCTTCATGAAACTTTGTTAGAAGATTTATCCCAATAATATCTTGGACGAGTTCGAAAATGAAGCCAGTTCGTTGAAAAACATGGCTGCTAGGGGGCGGGGAATTTTTCCTTATATGGCTAAAGTAAAAAAAAAATAACACTCTTGAGGCAAGATTTATTGTCCAATCTTCATGAAACTTAGTCAAGAGATTCATCCCAATAATATCTTGGACGAGTTCAAAAATGATTCCGGTTGCTTTAAAAACATGGCAACCAGGCGGCGGGGCAGCTTTAGTAAAACCTTGTTAACACTCTAGAGGCCACATTTATTGTCTGATCTTCATGAAACTTGGTCAAAAGATTTGTCCTAATGATATCTTGGATGAGTTTGAAAATGGTTCTGCTTGGTTGAAAAACATAGCCGCCAAGGGGGCAAGGCATTTTTCCTTATATAGCTATAGTAAAACATTGTTAACACTCTAGAGGCCACATTTATTGTCTGATCATCATGAAACTTGGTCAGAAGATTTGTTTTAATGATATCTTGTACACGTTTAAAAATGGTTTCTGTTGCTTGAAAAACATGGCCATCAGGGGGCGGGGCATTTTTACTTATATGGCTATATATGGCTTTAGTAAAACCTTGTTAACCCTCTAGAGGCCACATTTAATGTCGGATCTTCATGAAGCTTGGTAAGAAGATTCATCCTAATGATATCTTGGATGAGTTGGAAAATGGTTCAGGTTTGTTGAAAAATATGGCCACCAGGGGGCAGGACATTTTTAGCTCACCTGAGCACAACGTGCTCATGGTGAGCTATTGTGATCGCCTCTTGTCCGTCGTGCGTCGTCAACATTTACCTTGTTAAAACTCTAAAGGTCACATTTATTGTCCAATCTTCATGAAACTTGGTTAGAACATGTGTCTCAATAATATCTTGGACGAGTTCGAAAATGGTTCCGGTTGGTTGAAAAACATGGCTGCCAGGGGGCGTGGCAGTTTTCCTTATATGGCTATAGTAAAACCTTGTTAACACTCTAGAAGTCACATTTTTAGTCCAATCTGCATGAAACTTAGTGGGAACATGTGTCCCAATAAAATCTTGGACAATTTCAAAAATTGTTCCGGTTGGTTGAAAAACATGGCCGCCAGGGGGCGTGGCAGTTTTCCTTATATGGCTTTAGTAAAACCTTGTTAACTCTCTAGAAGTCACATTTTTGGTCCAATCTTCATGAAACTTTGTCAGAACATGTGTCCTAATAATATCTTGAACGAGTTTGAAAATGGTTCCGGTTGGTTGAAAAACATGGCCGCCAAGGGGCATGGCAGTTTTCCTTATATGGCTATAGTAAAACCTTGTTAACACTCTAGAAGTCACATTTTTAGTCCAATCTTCATGAAACTTGGTCAAAACATGTGTCCCAATAATATCTTGGACTAGTTTGAAAATGGTTCCAGTTGAATGAAAAACATGGCCGCCATGGGGCGGGGCAGTTTTCCTTATATGGCTTTACTGTATGGTAAAACCTTGTTAACACTCTAGAAGTCACATTTGTGGTCCAATGCTCATGAAACTTGTCAGAATATTTGAACTAACAATATCTAGGCTAAGTTTAAAAATGGTTGAGATCCGTTAAAAAACATGGCCGCAAGGGGGCGTGGCATTTTTCCTTAAATGGCTATTTACTACAAAACCTTGTTAACACTCTAGAAGTCACATTTATTATCCAATCTTTATGAAACTTGATCAGAACATTTGTTCTAACAATAGCTCGAGTGAGTTTGAAAATGGTTATGGTTCGTTGAAAAACATGGCCGCAAGGGGGGGGGGGCAGTTGTCCTTATATGGCTTTAGTGAAAACTTGTTGACACTATATTAGCCACATTTATTGGCCAATCTTCATGAAACTTGGTCATTGGTCAGAACATTTGTCCCAATGAAATTTTGCCAGAGAATCAAAAACTAGGTTACAAGGTCAAATATAAAAAAACATGTTAAAAGTCACTTTTTTGGTCCAAAATAATCTTCATGAATCAGCTTGCATTTTTTTCAGAATAGTCTAGTTCCTTTGGCTTTCAGGTGAGCGCCTTAGGGCCTGATGGCCCTCTTGTTCCTTATATGGCTTTAGTAAAACCTTGTGAACACTCTAGAGGCCACATTTATTGTCCTATCATCATGAAACTTGGTCAGAAGATTTTTCCCGATAATATCTTAGATGAGTTGAAAAATAGTTCCAATTGGTTGAAAGACATGGGCACCAGGGGGCGGGGCATTTTTACTAATATGGCTATATGGCTATAGTAAAACCTAATTGTTAACATTCTAGAGGCCAGTCAGGCCACATTTATTGTCTGATCTTCATGAAACTTGGTTAGAAAATTTGCCCAATGATATTTTAGACGAGTTCATAATTGTTCCAGTTGGTTGAAAAACATGGCCATCAGGGGGCGGTGCATTTTTCCTTATATGTGAAAACTTGTAAGCACTCTTTAAGTCACATTTTTTGTCCAATCTTCATGAAACTTTATCAGAATATTTGTTTTAATGATATCTTGGATGTGTACAAAAATGGTTCCAGTCTGTTGAAAAACATGGCTGCCAGGGTGTACACTATTCATGAAAGTTGGTTAGAACATTTGTTCTAATGACATCTTGGGCTGCACAGAACATGTCAGTTCCTTTGAATCTCTTTGAGGTGAGTGAATTTGGGCTTTTCAGACCCTCTTGTTTAAATATATTTTCATTGTGTAAAGCTTAGATTATAAGACCACTTCCAAATTCTTTATTAAGACCATTTTTGTCTGACATCAATATTAATTGAAGCTTTCAATGACCCTACTAATCCAACCAGCAATCCAAGGCAGCCTCAACTAACCCTTCACAGCTCAGATACGCATTTTGACATGCTTGTTGTCCCATAGAAAATCTAATTAGATTTAACCCTTACTAGATTCAAGTTTTAAAGGCCTCATTTTCAATCTTAAGTTCTGATGAACAGCAAACAGCTTAAAACCAAAACTGACTGCGAGTTACTTGCTTCTGTTCTGAAAAGGGTTATATACGCTCTAACATTCCTATATTGCACTCACATATCATGAAAATGAATTATTGAAACTAACACTTTTATTGTTTTGGAAGCTTGTATTACAAACAGTTATTTAGCATCTATAGAATGATGTTGTTGGTCAATGGTGTGTACAATGAAAGCACATATGATGGTATGCACCAGAACCTTGCTTTAAAACCATGTAGATTTTA
This sequence comes from Dreissena polymorpha, assembly GCF_020536995.1. Classification (NCBI taxonomy): domain Eukaryota; kingdom Metazoa; phylum Mollusca; class Bivalvia; order Myida; family Dreissenidae; genus Dreissena; species Dreissena polymorpha. Next base: position 93,783,590 of record NC_068362.1, read on the forward strand.
CTACCACCCGCTATATATAAGATGCCTCCACTTTTAAGAAACTCGGTTATTTTACTTCGTATTTCAATTTTCGCAAATCCCCATTATAAGACCACTGCGCAATTTCGTATAGAACCAAGATGATATTCCAATTTAGTTTTTTGCTATAATACATGTGAAGATTAAAGACAAATAAAAAATGATTTTGATATTCATTACCGGTAATTGCCTTTGACATTGGAACTGATTATAGGCCTTTCCACAGGATTTTGTTTGGGCAAAGGAGCAAGGGTGTCACTTGACAATATATTATTTTTTCCTTTATCAATTACTACATTGCTTAAGAGCAATTACAAACACACAACATTAAAATGTTGCAATATAGGCACAGTGGTGCAGCCCTTGCCATAAAAGACCCTGGGAAAAGGCCAGATATATACTTAGAGGTTGAACTGCAAAACCTTGATGCAAAAACCATTCCAGTACAAAGATCACTTTTAGAAAGTTCTGTGGGCGGTGTTATAAGTTTAATGTAGTAAAATTATGAGAAATACCGTAAAAAGTTGTGTATAAGGCGCACTTTTTTACACCAAAATTTTATTTTAAAAACTTGATGCGCGTTATGCACAACTACAGCCATGCCAAGACATTTTTTCAATGTCAGTTACCCAGTTGCGGTAACTCGCATCATTCTGTTCCCCAGTGTTTTAACTGTAACTATGTTAATAATAGTGTTATATTTACGATCTGATTATAGATGGATAAACATTATAAAGTTAACATTAATATTTTCTATCTTTTTCAGGTACATACAGAGCATTGAAATCAAATAAATTTGAAGAAGAGAATGAAAAACAAGGAAGCCATTTTTATTTAAATGTTATTGTTTTCCCACAATATTATACCCTACTGTACTAGGGTTACACAATTTATTTGGGGGCACTTTTCGATTTACAATAGTATGTCTGAAAGGTCTTTCCCAATATATTTATGATTATTTTTCTTGCTTTTCAAATGTGTTAATAAAATTGATGTTGTGTTTGTTTACACGTTTTCATACGTCTTGTCAAGATTGAGGTTGTGATTCTCGAACAATTTGCGTCACCTGTCAAGTTTCGTGTAGCTGGGCTATTATCAAAACATGCGAACCGACAAACGGCTTCACACCTCCGTTGTTTGTTTATCGCCGGTAATGTCTTAATGGTGTTGAGAAGTTTGAGTCATTAAAGTTTCCTGTCAATTATAGACACTCGAAAAGAACGCATGTGATCGGAATGTAAATAGAATGCGCGGTTGTGAATTAGTCATGCATGAATAACCACGTGACAATACCAATCGATAATGTCAGTTTCTTAGTTATAACTAATCCATCCGATATGTGTTCTCCTCCACTATAAAATCATGGACAGTTACTTCGGAGACATATGATGAAAACCTTGATGGTATCCTCGTGGAAAGTGTTCATTTCATGCATAATTCATTTAAATCGAAACATTTATTTTTACTCATAATATGATTTTAAAAAAAACACACAAACTAGTTGTATCGTTATCGTCTTAAAAATAATTAATAATTGAAACAATAAAAGAACACGTAAGATTGGCAATGTAAATATAATGATTTTCAGTTAGCCTGCGGTACGGAATTTTTCCCCCGATTTTTTTGCTTCAAAAACTTTTTTCCCAATTTTTTAGCTTCAAAAAGTAGATGCGCATTATACATAAATGCGCGTTATACACAATGTTTTACGGTATATTTTTACCTTTACTTGGAAGAGCAGGATAAACTTTGGAAGTCCACAACACTGACCTGTCAGAATACATTATTTATTTATAAAATATGTTTGATCACTGTACAAAGCTTTACTTTTACGTCATAAAAAATGGACATTTATGGGTCTTCACCCAAAGGTGCATTGAAATCCTGCATTTCTGTCTAAAAATTTACAAAACTACTTAATGTATTGTTCCTATTTACTGAACAGTTGGGATTATATTCTACAAAAGATACGGTCTGAACCGCATTTCCAGTCTCTTACAGAACATGAATTTATCGTTTGTTATCGTAATTGTTTAATGCTTAAAACTCTCTGTTTTGGCTAGGATGGTGTATTTGCTGAATCCAAGATGAAAATAGAGCCAACACCTGGACATGCAGCTTCCTCAGACCAGTCAGTAGTGGTACCGGTAGATGTTGACCATGTGGAGCATGAGAACAAAATAGGGTCAAATTCTAGCACGAGATGGACTGAAAATGAAATGTACAGTACGGATGAGTCAGACACAGATTTTGATGCAGCTTTTAACACAAAAACATCCAACTCTGCGTATACATTTATAAATGTGGATACAAATGTCAAGTCAACATGTGAACCCAATAGTTATGTGAATAATTCACATGATATGTATAAAGTGGGTCAAAGGACAGATTCAAATCAACCGACTGATCAGGCTGCAGCAAAAAGTGGCTATAAACCTAACATTGTTTTCTTTGATGAATTATCAGCTTCTGCAAAGAACATTTCCTTCGAAAATGAAACATTGCAAACAAAATTTACAACTGGGAAACTAAAGGATCAATCATTGAAAGAATCGAATAAATCAACAATCAATAAGCCCATTGAGACCAGTGTGGAAAAACCTGAACCTGTGGTTTCTCAAGCCAAGACAGATACATGCCATGAAGAACAAGAAAATATCACAGGTAAACTCACAGACCTTCAAGGATAGAAATGAGTGGTTAGCTGTTCACCCTGGACAAGTAGATTTAAGCCAGGACCAGTCAACTTCAAAATTTTGTATTCCAACTACCGGTAGGCAACTAGCATTTTATGAAAGTTTGAACCTTTTTCTTCAAAGTTTAGTTATCGCTTTATTTTTTTAAATAATAATTAAAGCTCAAAAAAGGTAATTATTCATTTTTTCATGATCATGTCAGTATGTCATAAAGTTATCTGATTTTGTTATCTTTTGTAAGTATTAGATTTATAATGTGTACTTGGTTCTGGGCTAATTATTATGAGACCTAATAAATCCCAATTGAAGGTTAAAAAACAAATTAATTAACATTTCATTCATCTAAAATCCAGCTCTATAAGTTGAACCTTAAACAAAATGATATTGATTTCTTTTTAATACTCAATTTTAAGTACTTGTTGGCAAAAAATGAACAACACTAATATCCCAATATTGCCATAACAATTGGATTTTTTCCCATTCCCAAAATGGTGAGAAAAAACACTGAAAGATAGTTGTTCGTCTGGGCAACCTACTTTGAAGATTTAGTTTTATCTCTTCAGGTAAGCTCAAAGACTTAGATAGCCACGATGCAGACCTGCCTGTCTCTATTGTGGATATGGAAGCAGATTTCTGTACAGTTAATCAACCAAGCATTGGTGTGAGGAACAAAGAGCAAAAACAGAGGTAAAAAGAAATATCATATTCATATAAAATAGAAAATTTCATTCGGATTTGAACAAACTTTATAAGAACCTGAGTGTTTTTAACCAGGTTTTCCGAAGGAAAAAACTGGTTATTAGATTGGCGAATGTCGGCGGGTGGGCTGGCGGGAGGGCAGAACAAGCTTGTCCGGGCCATAACTTTGTCGTTCATTGTGACATTTTAAAATCATTTGGCACATTTGTTCACCATCATTAGACGGTGTGTCGCGCGAAAGAATTACGTCAATATTTCTAAGGTCAAGGTCACACTTTGAGTTCAAACGTCAAAAATGGCCATAATTGAGCTTGTCCGGGCCATAACTATGTCATTCATCGTGAGATTTTAAAATCAATAGGCACATTTGTTAACCATCATTTGAAGGTGTGTGGCAGGAAAGAATTACGTCAATATCTCCAAGGTCAAGGTCGCCACAACTAAAAATATATTTATTTTGAAACAAAGGGGGTAAATTTTAAACAATCAGTTCAGTTTGACTTGTCTCCCTTTATCAGACTTTTTTTTTCAAATTTAAAACCTGGTTTTGTGACAATTTTGTCCCTTGTTGTTTGATGTCATGTCTGGTTAAATTATTATGAGCCTCGCTTAATGCATGTGAGCAAAGTGTCCTCCCACATTAGCCTTTGCGTCTGCACACGCTAATCAGGGATGACACTTTCTGCCTACACTAGATTTTAAGGTTTTGTTTTAAAACCGGAAAGTGTCATCCCTGATAAGCCAGTGCAGACTTCACAGGCTAATCTGTAATGGCTATTTACGCACATGCATAAAGCGCAGTTTTCTCCAAGCGAGGCTCATTTCTTTTCTTTCTAGCAAGCTGGCGCATGAGGTTCTGGAACCTGGAGACCTTGTATATGAAAAAGAGGCCTTGCTGCATTACAGGCTCTTTGCCCAGGTCTGTCCAGTAATTCAATAGTATTAATAATTATTATAATAAGAACCATTATTGAATACATCGTACAGGGGTTTCACTGGCCCAAAAAAAGTTGTCGCCACTTTTTCGCGGCGTAAAAACTGTCGGTTATTCCAATCTTATTAATAAGAACAATCATTTAAAGAAACCTTACTACATTAATGTCATTGACTATATTATCACTTTAAAAAGTACGTTTTTACATAAAAAAACAATAAGTACCTTAATACATGTAAGTCATACCTTCATAAGTCTTGATAAGCTTTATTTGCATATAAAATATAAATAACATTTGTTCAACTTGATAAAAATACAGATAACCAAAATAATATAATATAAATAATGTTAACATCAATGTATTAAACAGTATGCTGCATAAATGTTTCGAAATAAATTATTAAAACATAGAATCACACCAATGTACATCATTTGAAAGGAAAAAAGAAATATAAAACATCATAAAACAAAGCTTCTCACTTCAAATTGTAACACAGTTATATTTGGTCATTTGGACATAATATACATCAGCTTCTGTTGTTAAAACGTTTTCTGTTAGTAGTGGATGATTTCAAGGTTCAATTAAATGAATGTTTTTCACGCCTATTTCCTGACAGAAAGGCCCAGATAATTGCCACCATCTATTCTAGTTGCCTGAAATAACATTAAACATAGTTTTACAAACTATTAACACATACATGCCATAATTTTTTAGGTCCAAAGCGGGACATTCCATAAAAAATTGTCGGGACATTTGACCCAAAAGCGGGACACCTAAAACGATTTATCATTCCACTATTACTGTAGTCAGTATAGTACTAACAAATACTCTTGATACTTTTATTCAAGACATAAAACATCTGATATGAAGCATGGAATCTAAAACATAACAATAACAGTTTTATAAAATAAGACAATAGCAAACAAAGAGGATAATATTCATCTTTTTAGAGTACAAAATCTAGAACATAACGACAACAATACTCATTATATTACTTTCAATGGCAAACATTAACGCAGGGGAGGCTATCCAGTACACTGAAAGTACGGGTTACAGTAAACTATATACCGAACAGTTAATCAGTTACACACGGAATGCGCGGCCGTACACATTTCAGAGGTAGGTTTTTGGTGGAAGCAAACCGTCTTTGTGTTCATTTTAACTCTCAACAACGCCTCAACCGTTTTTACACCAACAAAAACAAAAGGACAAAAGAAGTCTATGGCTGCTTTACTCAAATTATTTTTCTCTAATGTTAATAATCATATTTTGTTTTCTTCTTATATACACATATTAAACTGAATTGTGAATTGTCAGGCGCTGTATTGGGGTAGTGTCAAACTGTCATGAATAACAACACGTTTTTATTACAATAACACAAGACAAGATGGGTACCACTTTTACTGTTTGTTGCGATGTTTTTTTAAGCATGTATCCATGCGCAGTTTGTTACTTGTCAATTGTCGCGGCTTAATTGGTGTAGGGTCAAACTGTCATGCATAGCACCTCGTGGTTTTTAGCTTAATTGGAGTAGGGTCAAACTGTCATGCATAGCACCTCGTTGTTTTTATTACAATTACACCCAATTACACTAGACAGGATGGGTATCACTTATTGGACTGTTTGTTGCGATTTTGGTATATTGCACATTCGGATTATTCCGCTATTTATGAACTAAACATTGAATGTAAAAGACTCATTAATGACGTAGAGTTAATTTTACAAAACAATTGTTTTGTAAACCGTTTCAAACAAATACAAAAATAAACACATTTTCAACATTTATTTCATTATAATACAACTATCGATAGCAATAAGCGACCACTATCTTGAAGACCACCATGGTGTGAATGCCTGATGAAATCAATAATTAGTCGATAAATCGCTGATAAGGTGTCATAAACAACACTGGTACACACGATAAGTAGAATCGGATTGTTAATTGGGGGAATAAAGGGATTAGCGGGGGTAGGTGTTAGCAAAACAGAGCTTGAATAGCGAATTTTATTGGGAACCTATAAACCTTACATCGTTTTTTACGAATGTCGGGACAAATCGTCTCATATCGGGATGGCGGGACAAAGGGCCCAAAAGCGGGACTGTCCCGCCGAGAGCGGGACGTATGGCATGTATGATTAACAACAAACCAACACATAAATGTCCCTATCTTTAAATGTCCGAATTTTAACATATCCGAACTATAGTACATCGAGCGAACAATATACTTTTTATTTCAGAAATGGTTGGTATCTTAATCAAATTATATCCTTCCCAGAACATTATAATAATGAAACATAAATGCTCACAAATACCTGTTGAAACAAGTTTTTATTTGTTTTTGTGGAGAAATTAAATGCCAGCCACACGGTTTTGATTAAAGAAATAGCGGCCCTAATCATTATTATAATTATTGATCGTCGTGACAGTTTGTCCCTGTGTTACTTAATTTATTGCTCAATATCATAAAGGAGCCGTTAATCCGATAATAACCCCCATAAAACTTGACAATAGCAGTAAACACACAGTTTGTAACACTTACACGCTTCAGTGATTGCAATCTGCACTGTAGGTCGCTTACATTGTCGTAAATCAATATTTACAACTGACAGACGCTGGCCGCTAATGCTCGGTCGCGTGCTTTCGATTCACAGTACATTTTCGGATAGGATTTTACCAATTTTTTGAAATTCGCCACTTTTAAAAAATTGAAGACACTTTCAAAAATTTAGCGCCATTTGGCGCCAATGGCGATCGACAGCGAAACCCCTGATCGTACATTTGGGCCCTGCTCTTGAAAAAAGGGGGCTTAATGCATATATGCGTAAAATGTCGTCCCAGATTAGCGTGTGCACTCTGCACAGGCTTATCAGGGATGACACTTTCCACCTCCTTTGTTTAGCTCACCTGATTGCTTAGGTAAACTTTTGTGACCGGTCTTTGTTCGTCGTCCGTCCGTCCGTCGTCCGTCCGTCAACATTTGTTCGTAAACACTATAGAGGCCACATTTATTGTCCGATCTTCATGAAACTTGGTCAGAAGATTTGTCCCGATGATATCTCGATCGAGTTTGAAACTGGGTCAAAAACTAGGTCACTCGGTCAAAAAAAAAAGAAAAACCTTGTAAACACTGTAGAAGTCACATTTCATGCCTAATCTTCATGTAACTTTGTCCAAACGTTTGCCTTAATGATATGTTAGTTGAGTTCAAAAGTGGTTCTGGTCCTCTGAAAAACATGGCCGCCAGTGGGCGGGGCAGTTTTCCTTATTTGGCTATAGAGAAACCTTGTAACACTCTAGAAGTCACAATTTTTGCCCAATCATCATGAAAGTTGGTCAAAACATTGGTTTTATTGATATCTCAGACAAGTTTGAAAATGGTCCAGATCGGTGAAAAAGCATGGCCTTCAGTAGATGGGGCATTTTTCTCTATATGTATATAGTGAAACATGTGAACACTCTAAAAGTCACATTTTTGGCCCAATTTTCATGAAATTTGGTCAAAATGTTTGCCTTAATGATATGTTGGTTGAGTTCAAAAGTGGTTCCGGTTTGTTGAAAAACATGGCCGCCAGTGGGCGGTGCAGTTTTCCATATTTGGCTATAGAGAAACCTTGTAAACACTCTAGAAGTCACAATTTTTGCCCAATCATCATGAAAGTTGGTCAAAACATTGGTTTTATTGATATCTCGGACGAGATTGAAAACGGTCCAGATCGGTGAAAAAACTTGGACACCAGTGTGCGGGGCATTTTTCTCTATATGTATATAGTGAAAACATGTGAACACTCTAGAAGTCACACTTTTGGCCCAATTTTCATGAAATTTGGTCAGAACATTTGTTTCCTTGATACAAGAGTTGAGTTCGACAATGGTTCCGGTCAGTTGAATAACATGGCTGCCGGGGGGGGGGGGGGGGGGGGGAGGGGGCAGTTTTCTTATATTTATATAGTAAAAAAAGCTTGTGAACACTCTGAAAGTCACATTATTTGCCCAATCATCACGAAACTTGGTGAAAAGATTGGTTTTATATATATCTCAGATAAGTTCGCAAATGGTCCCGATCGGTCAAAAAACATGGCCGCCAGGGGGGTGGGGCAGTTTTCCTTATGTGACTAGAGAGAAACCTGGTGATTGAACACTATAGAAGTCACATTTTTTGCCTAATCACCGTGAAACTTAGTCAATACATTGGTTTTATTGATTTCTCGGACAATTTGAAAAATGGCTCAGATCGGTGAAACACTTTTTAGCTCACCTGATTGCTCAGGTGAGGTTTTAGGATTGGTCTTTGTCCGCCCTCGGTCCGTCCACATTTGGTTTGTAAACACTAGCATTCACATTTCTCAAGAATTTTTTATCAAAGTTGCTGAAAGATTTCAGTAAAGTTTGATAATGAGCAAAATCACATAATAAATGCCATAATTATTGCCCTTAGATTGTCCAAATTTTCATATTATACAAAATCCTTGTAAACACTAGAGGTCACAATTTTGTTTCAGATTTTTTGAATCTTGGTCATATTTATTTTTGTAAGCAAAGTTTGATGTTTGGTTAGGGGAGTCAACTCAAAATATAGGTAACCAGGTCAAATCTTACAAAAATAAAAACACTCCATGTGCCAGAGTTCAATAATGATGAAACTTGACCAGGATGTTTGTCTGGACAATATCTAGGTAAAGTTTGACATTTGGTAAAGATGGAATGAACTGACTCCTCTCAGGTGAGCAAACTAGGGCCATCTTGGCCCTCTTGTTTTAAGAAGTCTAATATTCTTTATGAAAGCCAATGTAGGAGCAAAGTGTCATTCCTGATTATCCTGCAGCTCTGATAATAATAGTTGTAATATTGACCATTATTGGTAATATTATAAATGTGTATTTATGTATATTTAATAAATAAACTACCCTTGTTATTCCGACTCAGATCCCTTTTTATGCTCCACCAAAAAAATTTGGGGGGAGCATATAGTCGCCGCTTCGTCTGTCCGTCCGTGTGTCCGTCCGTCCGTGCACAATTTTTGTCCGGGCTATTTCTCAGCAATTAATGACCGGAATTCAATGAAACTTTATGGGAAGCTTCACTACCAAGAGGAGATGTGCATATTATCAGCAGGTTGTGGTAGGATGATTTTTCACAGAGTTATGGCCCTTTGAAATTTTGCATTAACTGTACATATAGTGCAATTCTTGTCCGGGCTATTTTTCAGCAACTAATGACCGGAATTCAATGAAACTTTATGGGAAGCTTCACTACCAAAAGGAGATGTGCATATTATCAGCGGGTTCTGGTTTGATGATTTTTCACAGAGTTATGGCCCTTTGAAATTTTCTATAAAAAAATTATTGTCCCCCCAACTACTGTGCCCTCAAGACGTTTCCTTTTATCTGAATATATAGTGCAATATTGTGACAAAAAAAACCTTTGGGGAGCATCACCTGTCTCCGACGGTTTCTTGTTTGTTTCATTTACTGCTTCATTTCCACTACCCTCCAAAACAAAAAAGTAAAATTACAAAATAATAATTAATGTACAAAGTATTGTTTTATTAGTGAAATTTTCTTTACCTTAACCTACATTCATGTCAAATAAAATAGTACTGACAAAAGATAATGGTAAAACAAACTGCATTCTTTGTGTACGTAATCAAATACTCACTGTGATGTTTGTATACCTATTTTAATATGTTCATTTGAGTAAGTAATGTTCAATCTAACACATCTTATGGTATATACTGCTTCATTGCATTTTTATTTGACAATAAGCTTTTAATACTGTAGTTAAATACATATTCTGTTTGGTTGGTATTATCTTTAATTGTTTAGTGAAATATAAATCAAGTTGTGCCTTGCTCTGGGAAAGGTGAGCTTAATTCATGTGCGAAAAGCATTGTCCCAAATTAGCATGGATACACTGCATTAAGCCCCATTTTCTTATAGCGGGACTTATTTATTTAATTTATTTGTATGCCACCAAATAACGGATAGGTTAGTCTTTGTAGGAATCATATTGTTTTCGTTAGTCAATTCATATATAAGTCTATCCTGTGACTTGGGTGGTGTAGACAATCTCAACTTTTGGACTTTGTCATTGCACAAACGCTAGCTTGTATACCCAACGTGTAAGAATCAAATAGCAATTGTTATGGTCAAGGTCATACTTAGAGGCCAAGGTCAAAGTACATTGTAAAGCTTATTTTTTGTGCATTGAAGGATTAAGAAACAACTTTGCACAAATGTTACCCTATATGAGCAGATATTGTATAATCGCCCCAGTTGCCCCAGAGCATGGAGGGACAAGTTAGAGGAGAAAAAGATATCTTAGTACAAAGAAAAGTGATGTGAATATATAATTATCAAAGCTAGTGTATATCAGCCTCAATCCTGGAAAATAGGGTTAAATGAATGTACAGTCCTCAAGGTTGTATCAGGGCGACACTTTCCCCTGGAAAATAGGGTTCAATGAATGTACAGTCCTCAAGGTCGTATCAGGGCGACACTTTCCCCTGGAAAATAGGGTTCAATTAATGTACAGTCCTCAAGGTCATATCAGGGCGACACTTTCCCCTGGAAAATAGGGTTCAATTAATGTACAGTCCTCAAGGTTGGATCAGGGCAACACTTTACCCTGGAAAATAGGGTTCAATGAATGTACAGTCCTCAAGGTCGTATCAGGGCGACACTTTCCCCTGGAAAATAGGGTTAAATGAATGTACAGTCCTCAAGGTTGTATCAGGATGACACTTTCCCCTGGAAAATAGGGTTCAATGAATGTACAATCCTCAAGGTTGTATCAGGGTGACACTTTCCCCTGGAAAATAGGGTTCAATGAATGTACAGTCCTCAAGGTCGTATCAGGGCGACACTTTCCCCTGGAAAATAGGGTTCAATGAATGTACAGTCCTCAAGGTCGTATTAGGGCGACACTTTCCCCTGGAAAATAGGGTTCAATGAATGTACAGTTCTCAAGGTTGTATCGGGGCGACACTTTCCCCTGGAAAATAGGGTTCAATGAATGTACAGTCCTCAAGGTCGTATCAGGGCGACACTTTCCCCTGGAAAATAGGGTTAAATGAATGTACAGTCCTCAAAGTTGTATCAGGGTGACACTTTCCCGTGGAAAATAGGGTTAAATGAATGTACAGTCCTCAAGGTCGTATCAGGGCGAAACTTTCCCCTGGAAAATAGGGTTCAATGAATGTACAGTCCTCAAGGTCGTATCAGGACAACACTTTCCCCTGGAAAATAGGGTTCAATGAATGTACAGTCCTCAAGGTCGTATCAGGGCGACACTTTCCCCTGGCAAATAGGGTTAAATGAATGTACAGTCCTCAAGGTCGTATCAGGGCGACACTTTCCCTTGGAAAATAGGGTTAAATGAATGTACAGTCCTCAAGGTCGTATCAGGGCGACACTTTCCCCTGGAAAATAGGGTTCAATGAATGTACAGTCCTCAAGGTCGTATCAGGGCGACACTTTCCCCTGGAAAATAGGGTTCAATGAATGTACAGTCCTCAAGGTCGTATCAGGGCGACACTTTCCCCTGGAAAATAGGGTTCAATGAATGTACAGTCCTCAAGGTCGTATCAGGGCGACACTTTCCCCTGGAAAATAGGGTTAAATGAATGTACAGTCCTCAAAGTCGTATCAGGGCAACACTTTTCCCTGGAAAATAGGGTTAAATGAATGTACAGTCCTCAAGGTCGTATCAGGGCGACACTTTCCCCTGGAAAATAGGGTTAAATGAATGTACAGTCCTCAAGGTCGTATCAGGGCGACACTTTCCCCCTGAACTCGATTTTTGCTAAGAAGAGACTTCTTTTAAGAGAAAAATACCGTAAAAGGGGATAGTGTTGTCCCAGATTAGCTTTTGAGGACTTCACAGGATAATGAGACGACATTAAACGCAAATGCATAAAGCCCAGTTTTTGCATAATGTGGTTCAAATGTATACTACATATTGCGGACCTCTTTGGTTCACACAACCAGGAGCTCAGTTGGAAGAGCACTAGACTACACATCCAATTATTTCTTGTTTCATTTTTGGCCTTGACACATAGCTTAACTTGTAATTGATTATGAAAATTTAGCCTCGCTCTTGATAAACCAGCCTTAATGCATGTGCATAAATTGTCATCTCAAATTTGCCTGTGTGGACTGCACAGGCTAATCAGGGACAACACTATATGACATGCATTTTGCCCAGTATTCCCAGGGGCTCAATTATTTCCATGTTCATTCTGCCTGTATATCTGTTACAAGTAGGGAAGTTGTCACTTACATGCCTTACAAGTATGTGTGCTGAGTACTGGTAAACCAGCTCACCCTTTAAAAGTTTAAGTAGGTCAACTAACTGCCATGATGTGACTGAAATACTGTTGCAAACAGCTTACAAATCATAATAAAAGAAAACAAACAATTCCCTCTAGCGTGCCCTGAAGAACAGTCTTTCACAGAGAGTTGTGACTGGTGACGTGTTCAAACCAAGCCAACTTTCTTCGTTTGTATAGTCGCCAGTAGGGGCTCTTGTGGACTAACAAGTGTTGCAGTAATGTTCCAGACGTACTCGTTGGTTTTGTGCTCTGTATAGGAGATGCAAAGCAGTCTTCTGAGACATTTATGTTCAAATGCCTGTATCCTGCGTTCTGTGTCCTGGTTAAGTGTCCAGGTCTCACAGCCATAGAGTTGGATGGAGACTACGAGGGACTTGTATAGCCTGTACTTGGTGGGGAAGCCAATGGAACTGCTTGTTCACAACCTTCTCCATCTGGCCATTGCTGAGGTCGCCATGGCAATTGTTATTTGGACCTCAGGGGTACTTGTACCATCCTTGGACAGTGTTGCGCCCAAGTACTTGAAGCTGGTCACTTCTTCTAGCTTTTCCCAATTCGTGGTGATGTCTGCACTGGTGTTGGTCGTGCCATTCACTATGATCTTTGACTTCTCCCTGCTGACCTCCATCCTGTATGCTCTTGGTCTTTCATAGAGTCTTTTGGTGACATCTTGAAATTCACTGCTGGTGCCACCCATGAGGTCAATGTCATCAGCGAATCTCAAGTTGGAGATGGGTCTTCCACTGATGGAGATAGAGGTGTGGTGGTCATGGAGAGTTTCCTGCATTATCTTCTCAAGGAAAAGGTTGAACAGGATGGGAGAGAGCAGACATCCCTGACAGACGACCACTGATGTCATGAAAAAGTCCCCAAGCTGTCAGTTGAGAAGTTCTGCACTGGCGGCGTTTCCGTAGAGTTTTTAATGATTTGCACCAGCTCTTTGTCTATGTTAAACTCTCTCATAACATGCCATAGGCCATCATGCAACACATGGTCGAAAGCTTTCTTTAAGTCAATGAAGTTGTGGAAGATGTCATGTTGGTGTTGCAGGTGTTTCTCAATGATGATCCTGCAGTTGAAGATCTATCCCACTGTGATCTGCCCAGCTCTGAATCCAGCTTGCTCTTCGGCCAGTAGTTCTTCTGCCTTACTTTTCAATTGATTAAGGATGATGCTTAGCATGACTTTGCTGGGATGACTGATTAGACTGATGGAGCGGTAATGCTCACACAACTTGAGGTTGCCCTTTTTTAGTTAGGGTACCAGTGACTGAGTCCACTCATTGGACCACTTCTTTTCCTCCCAGATCTGCAGACATTCCCGAAGTATGGGTGGATTTTTTCGTCGTTCGCTTTTGGTCTTGGGTTGTTCTGAAGCGGATAGTTGTAGAGGTCACTGCAGTAATCACCCCATCTGTTTAGGACAGGGGCACTTACGGTAAGGAATTGTGAGTGTCTGATATAGCACTGGCTTTGGCTGGACTGGTCTTCCTGAGGGTCTTGAGGCTTCTGTATTGACAAAGACCAGTCAATACTTTACACACATGCATAAAGCTCCATTTTCCCAAAATGAGGCATTTATACAAATTAAACTATGGTTCATACAGATTGAGGCCAAGGAAGAACGGAACCTATTACAGACTGAGTTAAACAACAAACTGGCGGAGTACGACTGGAAACTGAAAGCTATTGATGACATCATTGCTATGGCAAAGGGTAACTATAATAATATAGCCTGGGTCTGGAAAAACAGGTTTAATGCATATGCATTACGTGTTTTCTTAGATAGGCCTGTGCGGACTACACAGGTTAATGTGGGATGACATTTTATGCACATACATTAAGCCCAGTTTTCCCAGAACAAGGCTCATATTTCATGCCTTGAAATTAAAGCAATCTAGAGTAATTTGCCCTTTAACAACATTGACAAAGCAGTGCAAGGGTATCAGTCATGTTTGTAACAAAGATTTCTGTATGCCTTTCATCAAAGATGTTGATCACCATATAGCTGTCACAATATCTGTCTTTGTGTCTGTGCGTGCCTTGACCATAAGAGAGATTGACAATTTCTGAATCGGCCATAATGTTTGTAGGTGTTGATGGATTTAAAAATAACTTGGCAAAATGTTTACTATCATTAGATGATATTTGCTTGCATCACCTGTTTCTCTACCTTAAAAGTCCAGGTTACACTTAATGAGTTCAAGAGTCAAATTTGGATGATTCTGTCTCAGTCATAAGTTTTTCATGTACACTGCAACTCCAATATAACACGGATGATGGGGTTCTGGCCAGAAGACAGTGCAATAAACAGATTCACGTTATAAGTTCTAAGCTCATTCTCTCATAAATTATTGCAAGGTTGTGTTGCCTTTTGCCAATACATGCATATAAACTCTATCATATCGATAACTGTAGTATACATACCGCTTTTCTAATTTGCATATATATCCCATAATCCTATATAAATACTACGTCAATTTAAAATTCTGACCATTTGACAATAAATGTGCTTAAGAATTTCATAAACACAAATATTCGCCGTTTTTCAGTAGTGTAAAGTGTAAGATGCATTATGGAACAGCAGTTTTATGGGGCATGGTTCAGATTTAATTGTAACGTCGAATGGACAAGTGAGTTTAAATTTAGATTGAATTCAATAAGATACAAAGCAGAGTTTTATTGTGTCGTACCCAGTAATGCAAAAAAACGTTATTACCGGGGACTGAATATGGCGTGAAAATGAAAGTGAATTTCTGTTAACAATTAACCTGCGTTTGGATGGAACTTATCATCTTGATAACTTATTTAATTTCTCTTAGCTTGTTAGTGTTATGTTTTCAATTGCATTTTAGCATACAATATTTTATTATATTTAAATTCATATTGTCTACAAATAACAATGAAGTTAAACATGCATCCTAAAACTTGTCAAAGCTGTCAAAAGATCGATAGTACATACATAGTAACAGCAAAAGAGTGTGAAACACATTCTATTTTCACACCTGTAATGCACCAAACGATAGATAATCATACTTAAACTGTCAAATTCCCCAGTAATGGTTAGTCTCTAATCGGTTATATTTGAGCTATAATGCAATCAGCTTATTAGACGCCGCCATAATTGAATTTCAAGAAAACACTTTAGACCGAAATGGATGGTTCAAGAAAAAAAGGGAGCCAAGACCCACGCATGTCATATTGGATTCAGCTGTACAACGGAATGGGTTATATTGGATTTTAAAATATATGTGCCCGAATGTAAACCATCACAAGACGACTTATCACATGTAAGGCTACCCTTCTACCTATGGAAGGGAATGACCGCCAATAATATTCATCACCAGAAATGTTGCACTTGTTGAATATTCAGCTCATTTGTTTAACAGAGAATTTTTAAAATGCTTAAATTTTTTTACATTTTAATATCTGTTTTGTACAATTGTAGAATGTTGTTTGTTCCAATACACATGTGTAGACTTGTAACTTCAACAAGTTTTAATGTTTAAATACAAACGTAACTTCTTAAACTACAGATCTGAAAATGAAGAAGTAACTTTTACGAACTGCAAATTTCCACTGTTAGCATGTAAACATGTCAACGTGTATCTTTACACATTGCGATGTTACAAGTTTACATCTGCACCAGCCACATTTGTAAAGTCGGTTTAACAACAATTTATACGCTGAATAATATTGGCGGTTTTACCGCAGTGGACGCATCAAAATTATTTTTCGTCATAGGCAGGAACCAATGCTACTCTTACATGCCGGGAACCATTGTGACACGAAATTTTAATCGCGGATAAAATGTTAGAGGTTAACATACAATGATACATGTTGTTTGGCTACATCCTGTAGACCGATGTGGACACAGTGGTTTGGCGGTAACTTGACAGAAAGAAGAACTTAAATTAAGGTAGAAGAAGAAGAAGGTAAATGATGGTTAGAGTGTACGATGTTAAGCGTCGAATAAATATTTTAGTTATCAAACACAACTAAAATTTGGTTATATCTTAGTTGGTAAAAATCAAAGTTTAGCATATCAAGGGCGACTTCGATCGCAAACCACAGTTTCCATGGTCTGACTAAACTGAGATCGAATTCACTTTGGTTCGACTAATCTGGTCTCATTGGATAAACTAGACAAAAACGGCCATTTCTCTGGACAAAGATGGCGGCATTTTGTAAGATGTGTGAACGCTAGTTTTATTTTTGTTGAAATTTGTTCATATGTCGTGCATCCAGCGAAAATTGAGCTGTCCATATGTCTTTATCGATGCTTTTATGCTATAGACACGTAATATATGTAATATAAATAAATGTTTGGTGACAAAATGCCCATTTAAGTAGATTAATTTGTTTATGTACTGCACCTATCTTGTTTCTGAGCACGAAGCGTTAGAAATAAGGTTATGAAATAAACTCAAAATAATTATTGACTGTTCACTTATGCTTTTACAGCGCTTGCAGACTCCAGGCTGGTAATAGCTATCAAAACTTCGTAGCCATGATACTAAATTATCAGGATATGAAATATTATTGTTCAGTATAGTATATTACGGTTGCCTTAATTTAAAACCAATGTTGTTGTTTGTTTAATGTACGTAATATATATGTTTGGTTTGATATTCTGTCGGTCAATGAAGACATCCTTTGTTTTTTAGATCATGGCGTGCAATCTCAACAGTTGCAAGTTTGACTGTTCAACATGTTAGAAAAGCAAGCTCTTCACCTATTCACGGTCATCAGCCCCACCAGATTCTAGTCTGTCTTGTTTGTTACACACCTGGTCACCTGTCAGGAACTAGAGAGAATACATCTGACTTAGAGTACTCGTATGCATACTACCCTGTCTTAAGAGAAGATTATATGTGCTTCCTTGGTTATATAATTAATATTTTTTATGAAAATCAGAGGATCACCAATAGCATTTTTCATGGAGTATTCACATAACATGTTTTTTTTATAGCAGGCCCAGGTAAATTACTTGTACTTGAAGTAAAATTATTCAGGATATGTACATGAAGTTCCAAGCTTAAATAAACAGTGCTGGTCCCAGTTATCTCCCCCATCTGGGCTGCTGTGAAACCCTGTTCTGCTAAAAAGTTTAACTGTTCATATGAAATAACATATGCAGGCCTTCCCACAAGCCCGTGTCCACATGTGGTCTGCACTGTGCATAGCCTGTTATCAGCTTCTCCCTCACTAATTGCTGTATTTTCAAGATAATCTAATGATTGTACAACAAAACCCACAAATCTTGTCAATAAATCATATTCAACACTGGCTGCAGTACTATTTGATAGTAAACGTGCAGCTGCAGAGGCTATGCATTCAAGTTCATGTCTTAGATCATGCAAAGATTGATATGTACAGGATTCCAGCAAACCAATAACCCTATTAAGTCTATTTCTAAAAGTTTCTACACATCCAGGATCTATTCTGGAGCATTGATTTGTAGGGGATAGCTTCGATCTGAAAAAATATTAAGGTAATTTTGAGGCAATATACATGTCTATTATCTGTCATATTGATAACAAATGAAGTTTATAACAAAGCAACCACAGTTTAAAACTGCCTTGACAGCTCAGTGGTAGAGCGTTTGCCTCGAGTGCATGAGGTTGTGGGTTCAATCCATTGCCGCATCCTACCAAAGACCTACAGAAACGGTACCAGTGGCTACCGTTAACGCTCACCACTATGCAAGAAAGCACTGGCTTCTTCTCAAAAATGAAATAAGACCCCCGTGGTGATGTATTCCAGGAATGAACTTGTTTCACAATCTACCTCAAATAAATTACTATAATCTAACCATAACAAATCATTATAATTATTACAAAATATCACACAGACCCCAAACAGTCTTATTTCTTAAAATAAACATTGAAAAGGGGGTCTATACATGATTCCTCTTTGAAGTAATGTTCAGCACAAAATCGCTGTCCTGAGATTCCTTGTACTCTCATGCAAGAGGAAAGCCCAGTCTATATTGTACGTCTTTGGTAAGAGAGAACAAATTTGAACTAGGTTAGATGCTGAAAATATATTATTGGGCATGAATATCCCATTAAATTGGAATGTAAATCCACTACAAATTAGTTAAACGTAACCATGCTGAGTCTGGTCTGTGTTCAATAGATAATGGGGGCAGACTTCCATGTCAAATCAGAGGTTTAAACCTAAAACGGTAATGAAAAAAAATATGTAAATTGCAGATGCATTGTTTACAGCAGGCAGGTGGTTGAGAACCACTTATTGAGTAATCCAATGCGTCTAACACCCATCTGCATCCATGAATATAACAATGATGATAATGATATATTTTAATAAATCCTTACCTTTATCTAGAATCGTCCACAATAATAGAAGGGAGGCTACTACTAACGACAAATTGTACCCTAACACCAGTTGCATCGTAGTATGACAATGCGTTGTAAAATGTTGAATTGTGATTCGTCGACTAATGTTGTGTACAATGGTATAGTGTAAACTTGTTAGATGCTGACGTGTAGCAGATTACTAATACGGATCGTACAACTTAAAAAATATTCAAGATGCTAATGTAGTTTTTCATTGACTACTTTCAGATAGATCTATTATCTTTTATTCATTATTATGATTTACAATATTAGGAATATTAAGATGTAGACTTTATATATGCAATATCTTCATTTTCAGATCTGTAGTTTATGAAATTACATGTGTGTATTTAAACATTTAAACCTGTTGAAGTTTAGCAAACGGTAAATTTACTTCAATAACAAAGTGCAATTCTACACATGCGTACTGTGCATTTGTAGAATCGGAACATACAGCATTTTACACTTGTACAAAACAGATATTAAAAAGTTGTAATTAAGCATTTTAACAATTCTCTGTTTAACAAATAAGCTGAATATTCAACACATGCAACATTACTGGTGATGAATAATATTGGCGGTCTTTCACTTCCATATCTACCTACCTCTTAGGTCAAGGTAGCATTTACAGGTTAAAGCTCACATTTGAAAACAAAAGTGTTAAAGTGGATATCTGGCTGTGTCCAATGGACACATATTCAGTACAGGCTGGAGTATGTTAAAAAGGTGCCATATTTAAGTTGCAACCATTATTTTGTTTGCCTGCAGAACTCCTGAATTGCAAATTTGCTTGAAATAATTTGTGTTGTCATCGGTTGAGTCTCATTCTGGGGAAAAGGGGCTTCATGCATGTTCGGAATGTATTGTCCCAGATAAGCCTGTGCAGTCCGCTATTATGAAATTATCGTTTACAGCATGTCTATTCTTAACAGCAAAACAGTGTAGGCAGACAGTGTTGTCCCTGATGAGACTGTGCAGACTGCACAGGCTAATCTGTGATGACCCTTTAGGCACATGTATCAAGCCCATTTTTTCCACTGAGTGCAGCTCAATTGATGCCTTGTGTTTCAGATTTCTATATGAACCCAAGCACTCAGAAAGCCTCCAAGTGGAAGGAGCTGAAGAGGCGCGTGAAGAACAAGAGCAGTCACCATATCACTGGAACTGAGGTGCGACGCAAACTTGGAACACTGCCAGACTTCAGGCCATACTTTACATACTGTATTATTTTGGTGAGCATACTAGTCTTGTATGGTTTGCTTCCTTCATACATCATTATTTTGGTGAGTATACTAGTCTTGTATGCCCCCCTATAAAGAAGAGGGGGTATATTGTTTAGTTGGTCAGTCCCTCTGTTGACCTGTCTGTCGGTAGAGCAGTTTGTTTCCGATCAATAACTCATCAACAGATTGGCTTGATACTTTCACCAATCAAAATGTGCAGCTCCATGAGATACACATGCTGATGATGCATGCCAAATATCAAGTGTCTAAGTTCAATATTGCAAAAGTTATGAAGGAGGTTAAAGTTTTGGTTAAAGTTTTGGGACACACAGACACATGCAATGACAGACAGGCCAAAAACAATATACCCCCGATCTTTCGATTCGGGGCATAAAAAGCACAAAAAGGTTTTTTACACATGTTTAAAATAAAAATATTGGTGGTGATTATATAACAAAAAACCAAGAATAGATGGGACAAAATGCATTAGTTAATATATTTATACTAAGAATTACAAGATGTTAATTGGCAAACAATATAAAGGAGCTTGACTGTGAAAACTGGGCTTAATGCATGTAAGTAAAGTGTTGTCTAAGATTAGCCTGTGTAGTCCCCTCAGGCTAATCAGGGACGACAGTTTCTGCCTAAACTCAACTTTTGCTTGGAAGAGATATTTTTTATTAATCATTAAAAGCGTAACGTGTCATCCCTGATCTGGGACCACATTTTATGTGCATGCATTAAACCCTTTTTCCCAGTGTAGGCCCATATAAACACCTTAAATTAATGACACACAGTTGGGTTACACACCAGCAACATTAATACTTAAATCACATGGGTCAGTCTGTTCAGATGGGAAGTTAACA
This sequence comes from Dreissena polymorpha, assembly GCF_020536995.1. Classification (NCBI taxonomy): domain Eukaryota; kingdom Metazoa; phylum Mollusca; class Bivalvia; order Myida; family Dreissenidae; genus Dreissena; species Dreissena polymorpha. The sequence continues at coordinate 93,804,717 of NC_068362.1, forward strand.
CTTCGTTCATAGTCATACTGTACAATCTCCTTCTTAATCACAAAATGCTCCTGACTGTCAACACTGCTGGCTTCGTTCTCTACAAAACTATCAGCACCACTGTGATTCAAATATGCCAAATCACAATGGGAGTTTATTTTGGGTTGAAACAAATCTGAGTCATTACGGGAGTTTATTTTGTGTTCAAACAAATCTGCTATGAGTTCATACTGATAGTGGTCTGGCAGAAGGTTGTAATCTTCATTCATCTCTTGGAACTTGTCTGTGTATGCTTCCAAAGACATGTTTGCCAGTTTCAGTATCTCTGCATCGGCCGCAATGCTGCACGGCGCAGGCTTGCACATGAACTCCCGCCGCACTTTGCCTAGTGTGGATACGATGATCTTACCAAAACCCATGTTCTGTAGACTGGCCATTTGGACTAAAAAAAAGTTAAAAACTTGAGATTGAGAAAAAAATGTACTATGTACTTTGTAACCCGTTTTCATCGAAACTTGTTTTTAGACATTAATCTTTTACAATGCAAGAGTGTTTTTTTTTTATAGTTTACCTGTGTACAACATACTCATGGTGAGCTTTTGTTATCAGCATTTGTCTGTTGTCATTCGTTTGTGGTCAATCAATATCTTGTGAACATTCTAGAGGCCTTAATTATTAACCTATGCTCATGAAAATTGCTCTGTATGTGTGTTTTAATGAGTTTTCAATATGGAAGAAAAATTATAGCCTATCATCAAAACATTTGTGCAAATTAGTTTTCATTAGGTGGCTATGATGAAACATGCTGAACATAAAAAGTTTATTTCTTTCCCAATCTTCATGAAATTAAGTTACCGTATTTTCCCTCGTACAGCGCGCAGTTTTTTACCTCAAAATTTCAAATAAAAAAAGTTTGTGCGCGTTATACATTGATGCAACGCTATCCTGGCTGCTTAATTGCAAAAAATTATTGTCATAATCGTAAATATTCATAATAGCCGCCATTTTTTTATTCCAGAAAACTACACCCTATAATCTTACAGACTGAAGGGGCCGTTGTCGAAACAACAAAAAGTCGGTAACGGCAGTTATGAACAGGGTAGCATTAGTTGTTTACAAAAAATAAAATGTTTGAATAAAGTATGGGAACATTTATTTGTCTGTGTTTGTGCACTTCTACGGCCATTTTCGGTCCGATAAGGCAGCTTATGTTAGACTGGTAAAGGTATTTGGTCTTTTTGCAGGTAACCGTAGGTGTGAACAAGTGTTTTCCAGTTTGGGCCAGGTTTTTGGCGCCTTCATTGTTCATCACATTCACGCCTTTGTAGTGTGACAAACAATAACCCAACTTGTCCAACACAATAGACTGCCAGTTTTAAGTCAATACTGACATATCTCAACAACTGTAGCCCATGCACCACGAAAATTTTATTCAACATTCAAATTTAAAGCCCATGCTTTCCCCGAGGAAAAATGATACACTGTACATGAATTTTTATTTTCTCAAGTTTTCAACGAAATGCACGTGGACTCTTAATCTGTTGCTATAAAATTACAAAATTGTCAGAAAAGTTTAGTGCTATGCAACCCATGCTTCTAATCATAATGACGCTTCCTATGTTGAATGCTTAATTAAGCTTTCCAATGCCCCGGATTATTGGATTGCGCAATAGTAAAATGGCAGCCATTTTTGGTCCGATTTGGTGATTTTATTGTCTCTAAATATTTTTTTCTGCATTTTGCATTAATAAAACAGCCTGCGCGCTATACATGGTTGCGCGCTATACAAAGTAAAATTCGGTAGATTGTTTTTTGTAATAGTTGAACATTCTAAAATATAATTTTTTTCTTTTTCCTAAAACTTTTTATGCATGCATGCAGTGTCTTCCCTGATTAGCCTGTGCAGACTGCACAGGCTTATCTGAGACAACACTTTACACATTTACATTAAGCCCAATCTTTGCAGAATGCAGCACATTTAATAAATTATTATTTTTTAAACACCAACATTTAGTTCATCTCCCTATCCAGCTCTACAAGTTAAACTTATGTAAGTTTTGTACTGAAAACAATTATATTTCCAATTTTTAGGAGTTTACAAAATAAAACCACACATTTCCAAATTTTTGGCAAAACAATTGTCTTTGATCCAAAAATCACTGCTACTTCTTCTTACCCCTAACGTTCTCTGCAGTAGATCGGCTGACGTGCCTCTGTACATTCCGCATGGCAATCATTGGCCCAGGCTGCTTGCACAGTGACCTCACTAGCTTCTCTTCCATAGACAGGCACTTCCTGGCCCCTGATAGGCTTGTAGAGCTAGGGAACTGGGAAATAAACGTAAGAAGCATGTAAAACAGCCCTTGTCATACAAATATGGTCCTTATGAAACTGGGATTTGACGTGTTATGCATACATGTACATAATGACTACTTTATGGGTATTGTATTTGTTTAAAGGTATTCTCTTCTTAACAAAAATCCAGTATAGACGGAAAGTGTTTCCCTGATTAACCTGTGCAGACTGCACAAGACATTTAAAGCACATTGTTGAAGCCCTGTTTTCTTGGACAAATCTATTTTACTGGTCTATGAACGTTAAAAAACATGTTAAATTACCTCTGTCATGCGAAAATGGGCCTAATGACACATCTTATCAGAGTATCCTCAGATAGGCATCTACATCACTTTACTCTGATAAGGAGTCATCATGTCTGCTAATGACACTAAGATACCTTGTGCTACTTTATAGCGGACAAGGTAGCTCCTTACCACACTTTTCAAATGCACAGGTGGTCTGGAGCTACCCTGGCAGCATATGGTTTATGGTATAATATGCATTTATTGCAATAAGTGGCTCAAACATATTTTATTTTTCTAAATGGGTATATTGTCCCTTTACATCCATCTGCATATTTTCTTTATAGACAGATCCTCCAGTCTAGGTTTTGGGGAAACTCTAGGTTTTGGGGAAAATTACATACATATAGAACCCAAATAAACAGTGAATAATTTAAGCTCAATGGTGTATTCAATATTGTATAATATGATGCTTTATAGAGATATGACATCTTACTAGAATAGAAAAAAACATAAGTATTTTCATTCAAAAAGGTGACTGTGATGCTATGATGACATAAAACATTCAAGGGATTCAAATACATTCCCAATACTGTATCATCTTACCAACCATCAATGGAAGCATAATATTAGCCTCGTTCAGGAAAAATAGGGCTTAATGCATGTGTGTATTATGTTGTCACAGATAAACCTGTGCATACTGCACTACGGTCGACACTTTCTGCTTGTATGGAATTTTTTGTTAAAAGGAGGTATCTTCTACACACACAAAAAAGTGTAGATGGAAAGTGTTGTTGCAGATTTATAGCCTGTTAAGACTGCACAGGCTAATATTGGACAACACTTTAAGCACATGAATTAAGCCGTTTTCTCAGGCTAATATTGGACAACACTTAAAGCACATGAATTAAGCCGTTTTCTCAGGCTAATATTGGACAACACTTAAAGCACATGAATTAAGCCGTTTTCCTAGGCTAATATTGGACAACACTTAAAGCACATGAATTAAGCAGTTTTCTCAGGCTAATATTGGACAACACTTTAAGCACATGAATTAAGCCGTTTTCTCAGGCTAATATTGGACAACACTTAAAGCACATGAATTAAGCCGTTTTCTCAGGCTAATATTGGACAACACTTAAAGCACATGAATTAAGCGGTTTTCTCAGGCTAATATTGGACAACACTTAAAGCACATGAATTAAGCCGTTTTCCCAGGCTAATATTGGACAACACTTAAAGCACATGAATTAAGCCATTTTCCCAGGCTAATATTGGACAACACTTAAAGCACATGAATTAAGCCGTTTTCCCAGGCTAATATTGGACAACACTTAAAGCACATGAATTAAGCCATTTTCCCAGGCTAATATTGGACAACACTTAAAGCACATGAATTAAGCCGTTTTCTCAGGCTAATATTGGACAACACTTAAAGCACATGAATTAAGCCGTTTTCCCAGGCTAATATTGGACAACACTTAAAGCACATGAATTAAGCCGTTTTCCCAGGCTAATATTGGACAACACTTAAAGCACATGAATTAAGCCGTTTTCCCAGGCTAATATTGGACAACACTTAAAGCACATGAATTAAGCCGTTTTCCCAGGCTAATATTGGACAACACTTAAAGCACATGAATTAAGCCGTTTTCCCAGAGCAAGGCTCAAATCAAGGGACTCAGATACATTCAGAATACTGAGTTTTCTGACCTACTGGCAAAGGAAGCATAATAAAAGAAGCAGGATTCTACCTCTTTAAAGCTTGTTTTGGGTGACATGACAGGTGACTGTGAGTAGAAACTTGCTTCATTGTGTTGTTCCCAGCTCTTTGTTGGTTTTCTGTCACTGACAGTGGGGTTGGGGCTCTGTTTGAATGTCCTTTCACTGCCAGGGTTGGGACTCTGTCTGGATGTGGGGGTTCTGTAGGTTACAGTATACTAAATAATTGAGATATTTCTTAAAAAAGAATAATAAAAAGCTTTCTAAAAAAGCATCTTGATTTACTGGAAGCCATGTTTTCAGTTGTGCAGAGGAAGGTAACAATAAACGTCAAAGCAGAGCAGCAAGGAAAAAAAGGTTACAAAAACAGTTTTCTTTGAATAATGTCAAGTTCTTTCTTACATATTGCATGACATACTTTTTTTATTTCTTAGGTGCATTCAGCTTAGGATGCTCTTTAAGAAAATATATGGTTATGGGGGTCCATCTGTGAAAAAGGTTGACTTTATTGTTTCCTAAGGTTGAAGGTTTTACATTATATTACACAAGGATTCAAATCAGTATATTGACCCATATTCCTCCGCCACATTGCTGATAGCGGTGTCCATTGAGAAGTCATCGCATGCCAGGCATTTTAATTGTGCTCCACAGCTGGTGCAGTTTCTAATGTTATTCTCTGATATACTGGTCTGAACAGACTTGCTGTGGTGTTGCGCTTCTGGAAATCATAAAACCATTGTCATGAGGTAAAGGTCACCCTGGAGTAGTGGATATGGTGTCCGCCTAGGGGCCAGAAGATCTCTGGTTTGATCCCCACTTCAGAGCGTTTTTTTATATCTTCCCCCAAAACACCAAGTACTGGTTCTACCAAGGAAACAGACTAAAGAGCATTTTATACGCCTAAGGCTTCCGCTTAATAGGTTTAGACTAACTACATGAAGAGATTTCTCAAATTAATAATATTTCATACCCTTTTTCTTGTTATAACTGTACATTATATATATTACCATGTTATTATTCGAAGGGAATGTCTGCACCTCTTACACATGAGCCAGTCTCTGACAAACCCTGGCTTAATGCATGTGCATAAAGTATCGTCCCATATTAGCCTGTGCATTCTACACAGGCTAATCTGCTACAACACTTTCCTCTTCTTCACAAAAAGCCAGTCTAGCCCCAAAGTGTCATTCCAGATTTCCCTTGGCATGGCTCACATATTTGATATCTGATGGTGGACATAAGTCCTTTTTTGTCTTTTGTGTTTATAAATTTTTGTTGACTTATGTGTTTTAAAATCATTTATTCCAATCAAATTGGTGAAGAATGAAGCTAAATTAAAATATGGTGAAACATTATTTGAGTGTCTGTTATAAAATGCATGTTGAATGTTTCATATGTTTAAATAATGTTTTCTAGTTAATAAATGTGCACATTTTGGTTTTACATGCAGCAATATTTTCTATAACAGAAGCTCTTCCCTCACAAATGAGCCTTGCTCTGGAAATCAGGGTTTTATGTCTGTGCATTAAGTATCATCCCAGATAAGCCTGCGCAGTCTGCAAAGGCTAATCAGGGATGACACTTTATGCTTTATTTTAAAGATGTATCTTCTTAGAAAAAACTCCATTTTTAGGCGTTAAGTGTCGTCCCTGATCAGCAGACTGCAAAGGCTAATCTTGGAGGACACTGCCAACAAAAAAAGTCCCACATGCATTAAGCCCTGTTTTCAAATGCTCAAATGTAGATATTCTAAGCTTGCCTTTGGAATGTATGTAAATCCTGAAGAGGTTGTCATGTACAAACTTCAGAGCTTCACTGTATTCTTCATCTGTAGAGAACATGACTAGGTCACCATCTGGGTCTGTAAAAGGGAATATAAAAAATGGATGTAAGAACAAACAATTGCCAAAATACATAAAACTAGCCATTGTATACTAATATTTTAATCTCAACTTCTTTTAATGGCTTTTAAATTTCTTGAAATGTTTTGAAACTGACCGTCTTCCTTCCTCAGAGTTCAAAGGTTAAATTTAGGAATACTTGGCTTGTCCGTTATGTTACTATGTCATTTATTTTAAGCAATTTTATAACTTAAATTCCACAAATGACCATATGAGAAAATGATGTGTCGCAATAGGTACCACATAAACTTTTTTTGCAAGCTTTAGAGTTTTAATCTCTGGAGACACGTAAACCCAAAATATTTTTAGACATTGTATACTGTTTAATAGCTACGTTTTCATCAATTTATCTTTTTAACTTGATAATATATGCATGACAAGATGAAACAACAATTGTTTTAATATGTTTCTATATTTCAGAGAAATGGCATATTAAATGTTGAGTGTTAGTGTTTAATGTCTACTGTAAACACTTAATAATAAAGGAATATAAACTTTACCCTTCCAAAATATTTGGATGTCCTTGTTTTTCATTCCTGTGAAAATGTTTGTGAGTTTCTCTTCAAGGTAGGAGAACTCTTGCTCATGCTCCTTGGGTATGGAAAATCTCCTGATTTCTGTGCAGTGAGATGCCTTTACAGCCAGTGACATCTTAAAAGTAGCACCACCACCACAGTTTTATGTCTACTATATATTCAGCCTCAAAATTACACCATCAAAGTGCATGCATTTACTAGCCAGAAACACAATGTTTGTTTTGCAATTAATGACAGCAATAATCTTCATCTACAAAATAAGAGACTTTAAGTTTGCTTTTTTTAAATAACCAATACAACACAAATGTTTGTTATACAATCAATTACAATAATCATCAACACATCTACTCATTCTATTCACTCGCACAATTATACCAATTAAGTTTGTACTCTTTTTAAAAAGCCAATAAAACACTTTTAAGTTTGTTTAACAATTAATATCCGACTTGAAAACAACTACAGTTGTATATCTTTCATATACATGTAGTAATACACAACATTACACCATTAAAGTTTGCATTCTAAAACACTGAGTTTGTTAAGCAATTACCCACACATCAAAATCCAACTTGAATTACTTTAAAAACTTCAAACTGCTTTCTTTAAATGACCAATAAAGTACTTTGTATGTTTTACAATTAACCACAATAATATTACACATCCAACTTGAATTACTATTTAAGTTTCAAATTGCATTCTTTAAATAAAAAATAAAACAATAAGGTAATTTTACAATTAATCTCAATAATAAAAATCCAACTTGAATTAAAAGTTTCAAGTTTCATTCTTTGAACAACCAATAAAACACTTAAGTTTGTTTTACTATAATCCACAATTATATCAACATCCAACTTGAATTACAACTAACACAACTGCACACCTAACAGTTACCCTAAGTTTTCATTCTTAAAAAAAACACAATAAAACACAATTCGTCTTAAAATAAGCCACAATAATAATTAACATCCAACTTGAATCCTTAACTAAAATTCACACTGCACAATTACAGTATCCCAGCTATGGACTACTTGTAATGTCAACCCACATTAGTACCACCAGCCTGCACTGCAAGGTGACACACACGCAGTGTCTCTCCAGTGCAATCTAATGTCAGTGTGTCTACCTGTGTGTCTAGCTGTCAAGCCTCAACACTCCATCTGTCACCAGGCAGACAAAGAGCCTTGTCAGGTTGATGAAAGCTGGGTCTCACATCTCTCTGTTATCTGCTCAGATATGACAGTGGGAGATTGTGGGGTGACAATAGAGAAATAAAGATCAGGAATGATAAGTCCTTGATTGCACTGTTTTGTATCATGACAATAGGGAAATGAAGATCAGGGATTGATATTTTCTTGATTGGACTGTTTTGTCTGATAATGATTTATTCTTGAATGGACTGTTTTGTCTGAACAACTATTTATTTACACACAATTAACTGTAAACTTTTTTCATGAACATATTTTTACATTTTAATGTATAAAGTAATTCTTACATTTCATTAAAAAAATTTTTATGAGATACACTCTGGGAAAACGGGGTTTTGATACATGTGGATATAGAGTTGTCCCAGATTAGCCTGTGCTGTTCACACTTGACAAGTCTGAAAGCTTTTATGGAATTTCATATTTAAAGGAAGTCTCTTCTAAACATAAATCCTGTCTAAGCAGAAAGTGTCGTCCCTGATTAGCCTGTGCACACTGCACAGGCTAATCTGGGACGACACTTAATGCATAAACATTTAGCCCAATTTTCTCTGAAAGAGACTCATTATATTGAACAACATGGCTGTCAGATAATAAAGAATATGAATACCCCTAGATAAGGCCTTTATCCTTTCATGACTATATAGGCAACTTTAAAAATATTATTCTAAAAAAAAAAATGGTCCAATATTAAAAGAAGTATAATAAATTATTATTGAGTTGAATAACAAATTCGCAGTACCATGTACATAATTATATTATTCATGAAAGGTTCATAAAGATGCAATTTGTGTATTAAATAAATTTACAATGCCCATTTATAACACTGAATCATGTGAATGTGGAAACTGGAATTTATTCCAAGTTAAATTGTCCGTTCTTGTTCTGAATGTATTATTGTAAGATTCTGTCTTTTATTTAACTAATTACCAGTTTCCATGACTTTTCTCTAACCAGTGTCTGTTCTTTTAAATCATTTTAACTGTATCTTTAAAACTGCTGTTTTGCGCCCATTGTCACATTTTCATTTTTTGAGGATTTAAAACATCCCATTTGACTTCCAGTATTGTAGTAGAATCAACTAATATGATGCAATTGTATATACACGTGTCTATATAACTCAAATAAATCCAATTAAAAATTGCAAAAGTTATATCAAAGATTGATGTCTTAAATTACCCTTTTTGAAAAATTGCATTAATTGTGCAGTTATATAATGCGCATTAAACACAGTGGTATTGGAACCTTATTTTGTGCTGCTTTTAATGGGCTTTGAATACACTTAAAAATGCTGAAAAATAACTTAACAGAAAATATGTTCTATATTTTTCCCTGCATTAATACATGTCTTTATAAAATAAGTATTTTAAAGTGTGTTTAAAGTGTATTTTAAAGTATTAATATATTTATTTGTAAAATAGCTGATATGCCTGTGGGCTGTTTCAGTGCTTCCTTCAAAGATCAACAGATAATACAGATATTGACAGATCACATAAATTAATTCATTATCACTATTTGTAATTGCTTGAAGTACTTGTGATGTCCTATCTGTAACAATATTTGCTCCTTCAAAGATTCTGCTCTGATAGAAGGATGAATTTGGTTTAATTTTATCCAAATTATTTTGTTGTTGCATGCTCTTTATCTTATATATAATCTTAATTTTTAATAGGTACAGTTTTTGTTTTTCCCTTAGTCAAAGCATGAACCATTTCATGGTGATTATAAGGTGTTGTTTTTTAGAAGTTTCAACAGTTATCAAACTTTTATCAAGGGTATTAAATAGAGTTCAAATAATATATTTGAAACAAGTATAGATTTTAGTTGTTTGCTAGAACAACTAAGGTTAATATTCGTGTTTCGAAAATCGGTATGCTGGGTACTAATGTTCACCAAATCACACGCAATCTGCATCCTAGCAGAGAAAGAGTTTGTCGCAGGGAAGAGTACACTTTACATAACATTTTTGTACACTGAAAATAGTCCACTGGATGTTAAGTTATAATCGCATAGCACAGCTCTCCTTAAAAGGTCGAAGGGGTAATTGCACAGACTGGGCTTGAGCTACGCTAGCCAAAGCGCCATAAGACTCATTTTTGGAAGCCAGGTCCCTGAAAGTGGGATTTGAATGTATCGAAAGAAAACTGCATGTTAATCAAATATAAAAATACCACTGATTTCGATGATGATAAAATAAACTCATAAAAAGCCATGTGAGGACACATATGATGTGATCTCCTATTGTATAATTTATAGTTATCAGGGGTTTTTATCTGGTTTTGGGGAAAGGGCCTGGCCTTTTTTTAGGGGAAAAAAATCGTGCAAAATGCCAGATTTTGGGGAAAAAATCACGCGAAACGCCGGATTTTGGGGAAAATAAGGAAAGTCTTAAATAATCAATTCAACATATTTTGCTGTTTTTAAAACAAAATCAAGGCAACAGATAATGTTATTATGCAATATGTTATATTTTCTACACTGGATCAGATTAACTTATGTATTTAAAGTTTTAAAAAAAAAAAAAATTTTTTTTTTTTTTTTTAGGGGAAAAAAATGAAGTCTGGGGAAAAATTTACCTGCTGAGGGGAAAAAAAATCTGAGGGGAAAGGGCCGATTTTCGGCGGGTCCCAAAGAAGGAAAAAAAGCCCTGGTTATGAACATTTACGTGTGGACAGAATATACATGCAATTTGTAACACATATTTCATGCGGTAAATATGCCACCATAAAAGTCAGGATATTATATTTTAGTTTTCCAATTGCCAAAAAAGCCAAATGGTGTTTGAATATTTCAGCTGGCAATTACAGTTGAAAAAGTAAAAGAAAATATTGGTATTCCCTACTTTAAAAGAGCTAAGTCAGCAGCTGGAGTGGGCACATAGTGACAAGAGTGCAAGTCATCTTAGAAGATTTTCTTCAAGACTTCTCAGAAGAATCTCCATGCAAAATTGTAATTGTCTGTAGGTGGATAGTGGTTTCACTACATTGTCTAAGGAGAGTCAGATAGTGGAACTTTTGTGGGCAGCTCTGTTAATCCAGCGAGTACTGTCATCCCTCGAGCCGGACATCCTTTTCCGCTGACTTAGAAGGATCGCTAAGCGGAATAGAAATTGTCTGTAGGTGGATAGTGGTTTCACTACATTGTCTAAGGAGAGTCAGATATTGGAACTTTTGTGGGCAGCTCTGTTAATTCAGTGAGTACCGTCATCCCTCGAGCCGGACATCCTTTTCCGCTGACTTCGAGGACTCCAAGAACTAAGAAGGATCGCTAAGCGGAATGGAAATTGTCGGTAGGTGGATAGTGGTTTTACTACATCTCCGGAAGAAAGAAAGGAGAAGCAGAGGTGGCAGCGTAGAGGACGGACAGGGCGAACCTTGGGCAGAGATGCAGACCAGGATTTTGTGAGTGTGCCAGGACAGCAGTACTAAGTTCAAAATGCTGGGGAAACCGTTATGGGGTTCACCTGAAACTCTTTTGACATCTAGAGAGGCCATAAAGGCAGCGCAAGGAGCCGGAATAGGGTCTCTTTTGTCAGCACTCCTTTGGCGTAACCTTGTCATTTTAAGGGCAACCAGACATGAATTGTCTTTAAACTGTCTACCAGTGCATATTAAGGTCTCGTTGGCCACTGTGAACTGTAAATGTGCCATGTAAATAAACTTCTGAATTACACACTTTAAAGGAGCACTGTGTACCCTCTTCTATCCATATTCACCATAAACGCATCATGGGGTAAAAGATAATCCACTGATAAGAGATGGCAGGACGAACTTCTCGAATATTCAAGCCACACTGCAGAGCCATGTATTCTGACACAGATACGTCATGAGAAAGGTTACTTTCTAGTTGCCAAACTGTGATTTTTGCGATACAGTGACTTCCTAGAATGCTTATGAGGGCAGGGTTAACTTGCAACTATTATTTGACTTATGTCAATGCAGTTTTATGTAATATAAAACGGTAATTAATACAGTACATTGAAGACAATGCCAGGCATCTTCTTCTTACCTTTTAACTGTAAACAATAGTTAAAAGCAAATGGTGAGCAAACGATTCCTTATGGCGAGTAAGTTGTGAAAACATTAATCTTTAAACAATTTACTCAGTAGTAATTTAATTCCAGTACATGTATATTTCGTTTTTCTATTGTTAATATTTGATGTTTCAAGTCCCTTGGTATGCATCTACAGGATACACCATTTACTATACATGTACGCCATATAAACCTGTGTTTTAATTAGAGCGCATATTGTTGCTGTTGTCTGTAAAGTTCCATGCATGAAAAGCGTTCGTGTTGCAACAGACCAGGTTCTGACACTAAATATATGAATTTATTTGTGCAACTCAGTACATGCAGTATTTTATGATAAAAAGTTGGAATTAAAGCACATGATGCCAAAATATTGACCCATTAAAACAATAAAAAATACGTCAATTTACAACTTATGCAATACAGTAGATGGTACGTTTGGAAAAAATATTTGTGTCATTTTCTTCCTTGATGTTTTTGCAAAATCCCACCACTGTCCACAATTAAAAGAAAATTATATTGGTGGTGCATTTTTCATTTTGGTCTATGTTAAAAGTCAAAATTCATGTCCTGTGACTTTAAGTAATATTAAATATATTCAAAGAGTGAACAACTGTAGTACCTTCAGCGCCTTTGATTCTTTATTGCTAATAAGGTGTTAACATTTGGCTTGCAGTCTTGTTATTGGCTGATGATATAGAGGATATTTGTTGGATTTGGTGGATTATCGATTTTAATTTACGAGTGATCATAGAAAATAATATTTTCACAAGTGAAAATATATTTTTTCTATTATCACAAGTGAATTAAAATCGATATTCCACCGAATCCAACACATTTTCTTTTTATTTTATGCTTTTTTTTTTCACCGTTTATATACATTGTTAGAGTTTAACTAAAGAATTTCATTGGGATAATGACGTCATTTTGTCAAAAAAATGACGTCATTTCACAGTAAACAGTGAAAATTATTGATAATTTTCACTGATAATTTTCACTGATAATTTTCACTGTTTGAAACAGTGAAATTATCAGTTTTAATTCACTGATATTTCTCTTTAAACCTCCGGAAAGCATAAAATAAAAAGGGTAAGTTTTGATCATACAGAGCTTGAATTGCAACTTTTATACTGCACAATAGCACAAGTATTATTTTGACAGTGGACAAAAAAGTTGCATTCTGGGAAAACTGGACTTAATGCATGTTCATAAAGTATCGTCCCTAATTAGCCTGTGCAGTTATTGTATTTTTCGCTAAAAGGATGTCTCTTTCTAAATTAAAAATTAACTTTGGGCATGATTGGCATTTGCAGACTGCACAGTCTAATCTGGGATAACACGTACTTTACAAAAATGTGTGAAGCCCAGTTTTCCCAGAACTCATCTCAATGTTTGTAATTCAGAACTGGGGTACAAACATTCCAAATGTTGGTCTGCTCCTCTAAATCATGTCAATGTGGTTTAATTGGGAAGCACATTGGCTGTTAAACAAATTGTCCTGATTCCATTTTGGAGTGGTATTCTGAATTTCTCTTTTTTTCTTCACATTTTTTTCTAATCACAAATTACACAAGAGGATTTGAAAGGGCCTAGGTCACTCACCTAAGACTCCAAGAAACTGAACTGTTATGTGCAGCTGTTTTAGCTCACCTGAGCATAATGTGCTCATAATGGTGAGCTTTTGTGATTGCCTGTTGTGCTTTGTGCGGCGTCAACATTGGCCTTGTTAACACTCTAGAGGCCACATTTATTGTCCGATCTTAATGAAATTTGATTAGAAGATTTGTCTCAATGATATCTTGGACGATTTCCAAAATGGGTCAGTTTGGTGGAAAAACATGGCCGCCAGGTGGCGGGGCATTTTTACTCAGGTTTTCCGAAGGAAAAAACTGGTTATTAGATTGGCCAATGCGGGTGGGCGGTACAAGCTTGTCCGGGCCATAACTATGTCGTTCATTGTCAGATTTTAAAATCATTTGGCACATGCGTTCACCATCATTGGACGGTGTGTTGCTCGAAAGAATTACGTCAATATCTCCAAGGTCAAGGCCACACTTTGAGTTCAAAGGTCAAAAATGGCCATAAATGAGCTTGTCCGGGCCATAACCATGTCATTCATTGTCAGATTTTAAAATTATTTGGCACATTTGTTCACCATCATTGGACGGTGTGTCGCATGAAAGAATTACGTAGATATCTCCAAGGTCAAGGTCGCCACGACTAAAAATATATTAATTTTGAAACAAGGGGGGTAACTGTGATGAACAATCAGTAGCAGTGCACATTTTGAGTTGTAGTTGTCTCCCTTTATCAGACTTTTTTATATATTGAAAACCTGGTTTTGTGAAAACTTTGTCCCTTGTTCTTTATATGGCTATAATAAAACCCTGTTAACACTCTCGAGGCCATATTTTTATCGTCCAATGTTCATAAAACTTGGTCAGAAGATTGTTTCCAATGAAATCTTGGACAAGTTTTAAAATGGTTCCGGTTGCTTGAAAAACATGGCCACCAGGGGGCAGGGCATTTTTTCTTAAATGGCTTTAGTAAAACCTTGTTAACACTGTAGAGGCCACATTTATTGTCTGATCTTCATGAAAACTTGGTCAGAAGATTTGTCCCAATGATATAATGGACATGTTCGAAAATGGTTCTGGTTGGTTTAGTAACATGGCGGTCAGGGCATTGATCCTAATACATGTATGGCCATAGTGAAAACTTGTTAATACTCTTAAAGTCACATTTATGGTCCAATCTTCTTGAATTATGGTCAGAACATTTGTTCTAATGATATCTTGGATGACTTCGAAAATGGTTCTGGTCTGTTGGAAACATGGCTGCCAGGGGGCGGGGCATTTTTCCTAATAAGGCCATAGAAAAAACTTGTTAACACACTAATTGTCCGATCATCATGAAACTTGGTCAGAAGATTTTTCCCAATGATATCTTGGATAAGTTCAAAAATGATTCCGGTTTATTAAAAAATATGGCTGCCAGGGGTCGGGCATTTTTCTTTATATGGCTATAGTAAAAACTTGTAAACACTCTAAAAGTCACATTTATTGTCAAATCATCATGAAAGTTGGTCAGAACATTTGTATTAACGATAACTTGGATGAGTTGAAAATGGTTCCGGTTTGTTGAAAAACATGGCCGTCAAGGGGCGGGGAATATTTCCTTATATGGCTATAGTAAAACCTTATTAGCATTTAAATTTACATTTATAGTTTACTCTTCATTAAGCTTGGTCAGAGCATTAAATTTTGTTCTAATGATAAGTTGGGCTGGGCAGAACAGGTTAGTTCATTAGTATCTCATGTGACCAACTTTGGGCCTTTGGGCCTTTCAACCAAGATATTACTAGAACATATGTTCTAAACAAGTTTCATTGTGGTTTAACGAAGAGTATGACAAGGGCAGTACAGTGCTAGTTACCCCCAGAGTAAAGACAATTTTGACTGCAGGGGCATTATTTGAACAAAGTTGGTAGAGAACCAACATTTAATATTACATAACAAATACCAAACCTCTTTGCCTTGATGTTTCAGTGTATAATTTTATTTTTAAGTTTATAAATATTAGAGAAACAAGAAACCCCAAGGAAAAGGCAGTTTTGACTCCTTGGACATGATCTGAATATACTTAAAACCATTGTATGATGTTAAATGCCAAATATAACAACCCTGGGCCTTGTTGGTTTAGAGAAGATGATTTAAAAGTTATTAGTCTGTATTTATTAGTCTGTATTTATCATTTGACCCCTGGAGTCATGGCCATTTTTGATCACCGGGTCGTGATTTTAACAAACTTTGATTTGCAAATGTACTGATGATTTTAGGTCCAGCTTGTGACATTCACTTTGATCTGTGCATACAGCGGGCTCACATACATTGGATTGGAGCCCAAGCTGTCGGTGGAGACTGATATCCAGACGTTCCTTGGACTGGAGACAGTACACAAGTGGATCCTCCCCAATATCTGGATTGGGCCCAGCCAGAAAAAGCTTATAGGTAACACTCGTATTTTTTCTTTTTAATGTTTCAGGAAAATTCTGTTTAGATCTTGATGTGATCATAAATGGATACTGTCAAGGATAGTGTAATACTGTCCAATATCCTGGCTTATAGGTTGCACTGAAAATATGTTTGAACCTCCCTCTTCGAAAACATGGCATAAAGCATGTGCATATAATGTCATCCCAGATGAGCATATCAAGTCTGCCCAGGCTAATCACGAACCACACTTTACACTTTGTTTTCATTCACAGGAAGTCCAGCCTTAGGAAAAATCAAGTTAGACATTGAGTCCAAATATCCCAGAACAAGACTCGTTAATAATGTCTCATGAAAGTTATGTTCAAAACTACGCATGATCTTTGATGAAAACTGTTTAGGATAGTCTGATAAGTGAGATGTTTGACACAATTTAATGCTGCATTTTATGGGCCAATATTGTCAAAGCAGGCCTTTTTCTGCCTATCTCACGGGTCCGATAGTCGGACCCAATGCCAAATAAGCATATTTTTTCCCATTCTCAAAAAAATCCCAATTTCCGACCGAAATGACTGAAGCCGAAAAATGTGTTTCCCGGTAGGTACTGTGTTTAAATAAGCGTGTTCCGTGTTTTAGCATGCAAATGGGAATACCACTTAAAATGTCATCATATGGAGTGTTCCAGAATGCAATTTTCGCGACCTTGACACTTCAGACAAATGGCGGCCGGTTGTGTTTATGCAATTCTTAAGACACATTTTGGTCAAAATTTGCTTTCAAATATTGAAGTACTGGATTATTCAGAATTATCAGGTAATGTACCCGGTATACAACAAGTGATAATCATGTGTACGTATTAATTACTGTAAATTGGTTGAGAATCCATTTCGACGGTCTGAGGTAGAGAAATGTGGACTGGTTTCACTTTCAACGTTACTGTGTTTAAAAAAATGGTTGCCTTCAGACTTTTGGCAACGTGAATTTTGAATGTTAATATGTTGAAGGCAGGTCCTTAGACTGTGAATATTCATAAAAAAATCATAAATGACATATCGAGCTATGTATTTGATTTGAACTTTAAGTGTAACCGGACCGGGGGAAATCTATGCCCTTGTTATTAATGGCACAACACAACTCGCTTGCTGCGTTTACTCTTTTAATCATTTATAGTTCACATAATTTTCAACAAATTCCATCTTCCTATATTGCATTCTTAAGCATTCCTTCTTAACTCTATTAAATTCTTATCAGATCTTATTTAACAAATTCCATCCTCCTATTTCCAACTGTCCCTCTAACTTGTAACTCACTTCCTAACTTTTTCTTACTGACTTCCACTTCCTTCTTTCATAAACTAACTTGTCAGTATTGAAACCCTCTCATCCCTAGAACCAAGTCACACCCACACATCTCACTGACCAATCCTATCTCTCATTCATCCATCGATCATACAGATCCTTAATGCCAAGTCACACCCACACATCTCACTGACCAATCATATCTATCTCTCATCCAACATACAGTACCTTACTTCCTTACTTCTATAAGACTGTAATTAATTAGCACCTAGTCTAAGAATTTTTAGTCACAGTCATTATTTATAGCTAGAGCTGATAAGCATTCAGTCAGCATACAGTCTGCATATTGAGAGTGAATTTAACATGAGAAGACTTCCAAGACTGTAACTAACACGATGTAATCAATATCAAGTTAAACATGTGGTTCCAAGTAACCTTCTACTGCAATTCAGTAGACAAAGAAATTATATTCAAACATATTCACAGAAATCAATTCAATATCTTTGAAACTGTTACTATTGTATTGTATGAATTTATAATGTACTCAATCAAAATCAACAATCAAAATCAAATAATAATAATATTTGTAACTCTGTGACATAAGCATAACATTAAAAAAATCTGTATTTTTATCATACATGCTTACACTAGCAGTGAACAATGACTGTTGCATGGAAAAAACATTTTAATACTTTTCTTAGCATTTTAGGGCAATATCTATGTATGAAAACATTAGATTTAATAAAAAAAAATTAAGAAAAATAATTTCCCTAAAAATGCTTTTGTCGATGAAAATTCTTCCCAATGTGAAAGATTTCGCGACTCCAAAAATCCAAATTTTTGCTAGGTACTTTTTCCCAAAATAGACAGAAAAAGGCCTGCAAAGTAACTCAATATTTACAATGGGGCCTACTTTGTATGCTACTGTCACAGCATACATTTTTCGGCGTTAGCTGTATACGCCAGCTTTTCACCTTAGCCTGACCTTTGTTAGCGTCCAATAGAATTCAAATAAAACTTCCCGCGGCCAAGTACAGATGAATACACTTCATTGACTGCACTGGCTGATTTGAGAATACGACCAGAACATTGGAAACATGTCAGCGTCTTTGTAACACTGTTTTACTGCGTGTTCAGCATGAAACAATTTTATATCTAATGAAAAGGCTTAATAGATAGAACAGTTTTACACTCAATCTCGACATCAATACAGTTTGTGCGTCCACCTTTTATTTTCAGAAGATTTTCAGCGCAAGAACTTTTGCACTTAAAGGCTATGTTCTCATATTTAGTACTAACTTCCATATTCCTGTCAACATGTTAAAGTATAGAGAGCAGTGGAAGCGAAGACTCACTTAAATGCATTGCATTTCAACTCGCGAGGTATATCGGGTCAATTTGCGGCCACTGTGTGTGAATGTCAGAGTTTACATACAGGTCATCGCTGCGTCTCTACCCTATGTGCTGATCGGAGTTCGCGGCCAGGAAAATAATCGTTACATAATAAAGACGCTTTGGCGTGAACTAGGTGAACTGGAATTTTCTTTAGACAAGACAGATGTTAAATGAAGATATCCAGCGATATCATATGGTATGTCAATAATAGATTCTTAATGTGTTTTACAACAATACCATGATAAATATTATTTTTAATTAATTTAACAAGAATTATGCCATCATATTGACTAATGAATTAAGCATGAGCGCAATGATTCTCGATACTGTTAATAATCGAATCAAATAGCAACCCCAGACAAACCACTAAAACAGGGTTTGTTCGAAGAACGCGCGTATAAATATTTAAAATATGTACGGATACTTCGCGTGTGGCCAATTGACTCATATGTTTTAATTTCACTTCCATTCTTCTTTTGGTTTTCTGTTTTGTATCTATACGTTTATGACCAGCAATATGTAATAATGTAAAATAAGCCGCGAAAACTCCGCGTATCATCCCGTACTGCGTTTGCTGCAGCTAAGAACTGCACAGAAAAAGACATTCGCTATCTTTGATCTCATTCATTGAAGTCTTTACCTTTCATTAACTGCAACCACAATCAACGCCGTATATCTTTTTTAAAGATATTTTTTGTGTTACTTAAGGATAAATTGTTTGACAGACCAGTAAGCTCCGTTTTGAAGATCATTCCTAGGTATGGTTGCTGTGTAATTTGTAAGCAAGGTTCATTCTGGCAAACAGCTTTATTTTCTCACCATGTGACAATACATATAATTTACATATAATATATGATTGAAATTTCAATACAGGGATCTGTTTTTTAGATTTATTGTTTACTTATGCATGAATTGCTATACAAACATTAAACAAGTTATGCAACCAATTTTATTCATTATATTTGTGACAATTAACAGAGGAACAAATGTCAGTTTTTGAGCCTCACTCAGGAAAAACAGGGCTAAATGCATGTTTGTGAAGTGTGGTTCCAGATCAGCTTTTGCAGACTGCACATGCGAATCAATGACGACACTTTCGCTTTAAAAGAATTTTTGCCAGGAAGAGACTGCCCTGAAACAAAAAATACCATGTAAGCAGAAAGTGTTGACTCTGATTATCATGTTTGTACTGAAAGGCTTATGGCGTACGACACTTTACGCACATGCATTTAGCCCCATTTTCCTTGAACGAGGTTTATTTGTAACTCCAGCAATTGTATTTGTTTGAAATCCCAAGCTATTTTTGTGTGTGCAAGTTTTGGTGCAGTGTATTCACATGCAAGCTATTGCAGGTTTTGGTGCAGTGTACTCAGCGTGCATGCGGGAGGATCTCCAGGTTCAGCTGTTCTATGCCAACAAGAACTACAGCTTGGAGGCGGAGTTGGGCTGCTGTAAAGTGGCAACAAGGGATGTGGCTGCCACTACCACACAGTCAGAGTGTCAGAATCTCACCAAGGGTAATCATACATTTGCAGGGCATGTGTTTATTATGACCATACATGATTGTAGGGCATGTGTTTATAATGACCATACAAGACTATTGTAGGACATGTGTTTATAATGACCATACAAGACTATTGTAAGACATGTGCTTATTATTACCATACAAGACTATTGTAGGACATGTGCTTATTATTACCATACAAGACTATTGTAGGGCATGTGTTAAGTATGACCATACAAGACTATTGTTGGGCATGTGTTTATTATGAAATAATCTTTGAAGAGGCTAAATGCTGAACAAAGACTATGATGATTACTGAATTTCAGCAATTTAGTTGCGTGCTGGGAGAGCGGGGTGTAATGCATTGTGCTGGGAGAGCGGGGTGTAATGTATTGTGCTGGGAGAGCGGGGTGTAATGTATTGTGCTGGGAGAGCGGGGTGTAATGTATTGTGCTGGGAGAGCGGGGTGTAATGTATTGTGCTGGGAGAGCGGGGTGTAATGTATTGTGCTGGGA
Organism: Dreissena polymorpha; assembly: GCF_020536995.1. Lineage (NCBI taxonomy): Eukaryota > Metazoa > Mollusca > Bivalvia > Myida > Dreissenidae > Dreissena > Dreissena polymorpha. Next base: position 93,825,370 of record NC_068362.1, read on the forward strand.
GAGCGGGGTGTAATGCATTGTGCTGGGAGAGCGGGATGTAATGCATTGTGCTGGGAGAGCGGGCTGTAATGTATTGTGCTGGGAGAGCGTGGTGTAATGTATTGTGCTGGGAGAGCGTGGTGTAATGTATTGTGCTGGGAGAGCGGGGTGTAATGTATTGTGCTGGGAGAGCGTGGTGTAATGTATTGTGCTGGGAGAGCGGGGTGTAATGTATTGTGCTGGGAGAGCGTGGTGTAATGCATTGTGCTGGGAGAGCGGGGTGTAATGCATTGTGCTGGGAGAGCGGGGTGTAATGCATTGTGCTGGGAGAGCGGGATGTAATGCATTGTGCTGGGAGAGCGTGGTGTAATGCATTGTGCTGGGAGAGCGTGGTGTAATGCATTGTGCTTCAAGTGTTGTTCCAGATGACGCAAAGGCTGATGGCTACTTAATGTTTATTTAGAAGAGACTTCCTTTTATCGAAAACTTGTAAAAGCACAATGATTTGTCCCTGATTAGCACTGGCTAATCTGGGACAATGCTTGAGGCAGATCAATGAAATTCCGTTTCCCAGGGCGAGGCTCGATTGTATTTATTTTTTCTTTGGTATCTTTAACAGCCTGTTTGAGGAACAATCTGATCACAAAAGTCTTCTTTTAAAAAATTAATTTAATTCAATACTTACTTTCACTTGAAATAAGACCCGACTCTGGTCTATGACAGGTGTGGGTTAGTGGCATGCAGGTTTTCCCTTCAATGAGAGGGCTGCTGTAGAAGCATGTGAGGCATATCCTGTGCCCAAGCTATCATGTAAGCTGTAGTCCTTTTGTGTTACAGGTGTGGGTCCGTTGTGCTCAGGTGTTATAAGAGGGCTGCAGATGTGGCAGGTCAGGTGTGAGCCATAATCTCTGTCCATGCATTGTGGGTGTGAACTGTGTTCTGTTATATTACAGGTGTGTATAGTTGGCAGACAGGTGTTCACTGTGAGAGGGCTGCAGTAGAGGCAGGTGTGAAACAAATTCTGTATCCATGCTATGGGGGCTGCAGGTGTTAGCTGTAGTTCTGTTATTTTAGAGGCGTCAATTGTGGTAACTGGTATATTATCTTACGGTACTCTATTTTACTATAGTTATTTTATATTACAGGGACTACATGTGTGAACTAAAGTTCTGTTATATGTTACAGTTGTGAACCAGAGCAAGCTGTAGTTTTGATATATTAAAGGTTTGGGTTGGTGGCAGGCAGGTGGTTCCTGCAGGGTAAGGGCTGCAGTAGAAGCAGGTGAGATTAATGTACAGTAGTTCTGGTATATTATAGGTGAAAACTGTTCTGTTATATGACAGGTGTGAACTGTTCTTTTATATTACAGATGTGAACTGTAGTTGGGTTATATTACAGGTGTGAACGGTAGTTCTGCTATACTACAGGTGTGAACTATTCTGTAATATTGCAGGTGAGAACTATAGTTTTCATATAGTACAGGTGTGAACTGTTCTGTTATATTATGGGTGAGAACTGTAGTTATGTTATATTTCAAGTGGCATGCAGGCGTTCCCTGCAGTGATAGGGGCTGCAGTAAAGGCAAATTTTAGGCATGTTATGTACCAGCTCAATGTGTTGCTACAAGTGTGAATTATAGATTTGTTTTATATTACAGGAGTGAACTGTAGGTTTGACATATTACAGGTGTGGGTCAGTGGCATGCTGGTGTTATGTGTAGTGAGAGGACTGCAGTTGAGGCAGGTGTGAGCCATGTACTGCGACCATGCTGTGTGGGACTACAGGGTCGGTGTGAACTCCTCTCATACAAACACTGCCTGTTCTTGGGTGGTATCTTCCATCAACAGGGACCAGATCACTGTATGCAGGTAGGCTGGGTTCAATACCAGTATTCAGTGCCATACAATAAGTCTCTTTTTTTTTTAATGTGCTTAATGCATGTGAGTGAAGTGTCGCCTCAGATTAGCATGTGCAGTCCACACAGGCTAATCAGGGATGACACTTTTTGCTTTTATGGCATTTTTTGTTTGTTTGAAGGAGGTCTCTTCTAAACAAAATTCCAGTCTTGGTGAAAAGTGTCGTCCCTGATTAATCTGGGATGGCACTTTACGCTCACTTATCCCACAATTTGGTACAGTTTTTCTTTATTGATTAAAAAATTAATGTGCCGTGAATAATAATAAGTGTGCAGTGTCTAAAAAACAACCAATGTCAGGTTAACCCCTTACTTTTTCGACATGCATTTTAACTTGCTTCTAGTCCCTTGAACAATCAAATTTAATATGAAGACTTTTCTTAATAAAATAGTTTTAAAGGCTTCAATTCAAAACCCTATGATACTGATGAGCAGCAAACAGCATCAAACCTGAACATGCTGCATGTTATTTGCAGGCTGATCTGGTTTTATGCTGGTTGCATATAGACATTTACACCTTGCTTCTGAGCGGGGAAGGGTAAAGCAGACTCAGCACTATTTCAGGTAAACTGCCTGTCAGAGACGTGCCAGTTCATGGGTATGCAGGGCTCCAAGGAGCAGCCCTGGCTGCCAGAGGCACCCAACCAGTGGTGGAGACTGCTCCTCTCACTCTGTCTGCATCAGGTACTTGGTAGAGCCTCGTTCTGACAAAACTGGGCTTAATGTATGTGCGTAAAGTGTTGTCCCAGATCAGCCTGTGTAGTCTGAACAGGCTTATAAGGGACGACACTTTCCACTTCAGTTGTAATTTTCGTTTTTCTTCTGTGCAAAAATCCATTTTAGGCAGATAGTGTCGTCCCTGATTAGCTTTACACCCAACCATTATCGAATGTGGTGGAGACTATCCTTATCACTTTCCCTTCATCAAATACATGACCTGTGGTTAGGCATTCTGTGACAGGTCATATGAACTGCGTTCTGGGAAAACTGGGCTTAATGCATGTGTGTAAAGTGTCTTTCCAGATTAGCCTGTGCAGTCCACACAGACTTATCAGGGACGACACTTTCCATTTTTATTGAATGTGGTGAAGTCTGCCCATCCCACTATGCCTGCATCAGTTTCATGTTCAAAATTTGTTTGACCTCTACCTGACGCCAGTGGTGCTTTGCACCTCTATCCTGAGCAGCTTAACTCAAATTGGAGTTAGTCTGAGGATAATGTAGATGCATCAAATCATCGCAATTTGAAACCAGAAAGAACAGCAAGTCCGAGGATAACAGAGATGCATGAACCTCTACCTGATGCCAGCGTTCAGCCTTCTTAGTGATGTGGACCTTTACCTGATGCCAGTGGTCCTTTGGACCTCTATCCTGCTTGTGTTCTCTTCTTTTCTTTGTGTGTTGTGCTGAGCATGATTTGGTGGTAACACGTTTAAATTATAGTGTAATTTCAACAGTCAAGTTGAGTACTTATTGCTAATTGGCTTTACAACTTCGAGATTATCACGAGAACAATTGAGTATCATTGCAGTAGACGTTTATAGTCATTGAGACCAAGAATCCAAATGGTATACCACTCTCCTTCTTTCCTAACCTATCACATACAGAATATCAGTAGTAATCCTTCAACTCTCTTTGTTGTTATCCCCCGCCATAGGCGGAGGGATATTGTTTTGGGGTTGTCCGTCCGTCTTTCCTTCCGTTGGGAGCCATATCTTGGAAGTGCTTTGGCGGATTTCATTGAAACTTGGTATGAGAATATATATGGATAACAGGATGATGCACACCAAATGGCATTGTACACCATCCGTTAATAACGGAGTTATGGCCCTTTTTACTTTGAAAAATTGCTTTTTTTGTGTGTCCGGAGCCATATCTTGGAAGTGCTATGGCAGATTTCATTGAAACTTGGCATGAGTATAAATATATATATATATATATATATATATATATAAGAAGATGTCATGCCAAATGGCATTATACACCATCTGTTAATAACGGAGTTATGGCCTTTTGTATCTTAAAAAATGCTTTTTTTAGTCCTTTGTATCTTAAACAATTCTTTTTTTAGTGTCAAATATAACACTTTTGTGTCCCGAAGCATATTGGCGGGGGATATCAATTCAGCGAATTTGCTTGTTTCAATAATGCTTTCTCTTTCAAAAAGCTGGGTTATTACTGACATTTTGTCCCCTTTCTGACTTTCAGGATTCACTTAATTGGTTCTTGCAACTGATAGCATCTCTGCTTGAGTTCTCTTTTGTTATTTGTGATTGATGTTCCCTAATATACCGGTAATTTGTATTATTTTAGATGTAACTGTTTGTACTTTGGGGACCATCTTTATTTCAAGCCATTAGCTTTAAGCAAACAATGACAGCTTATGTTTCATAATATATTCCCATAATAACCAACCATCCTAAATCTAATTGTCACTTTTTATGCCCCTGGTAGGGTGGCATATAGCATTTGAACCGTGTCCGTATGTCAGAAAACTTTAACATGATCCATTACTTTTGCAATATTGAAGATAGCAACTTGATATTTGGCATGCATGTGTATCTCATGGAGCGGCACTTTTTGAGTGGTGAAAAGTCAAGGTCATCCTTCAAGGTCAAAGGTTAACAAAAACAAATCCAAGGGAAGTTAAACAAGCTTTAATTTCTATAATAATTAATTTCTATTTATCATTTTGCAGGTTCAGATCATTTTAACAAGGGAAGTAGTATTTTTTAAAGGGATATAATCAAAAACAAAAATAAATAAATCAAAGCGGCGCAGTAAGGGGTATTGTGTTTCTGACAAACACATCTTGTACATGTATATTCATATATTGATATTCTTGATTGTTCTTGATTGCTAAATAAATCTAAAGCTCTTCATTATGGTTTAAACACCTGGAGGAAATTTGGTATTTAAGTACATGCAAGGTCAAGTAGCAGCAAAAGAAATGTAGCTGTTAAAATAAATTGTGACAACTGCTGTGTTTGTTTCCTCTACAATGTACCACTCACACCGCACGCTTCCTATTAGCGGTATGCTTCACAATCAAAATGTGGCATAACAACTGAATGAATGATTCAATCCAGTATTGATATATCAGCAAGTGTGTGCAGTTTGGCGATTTGTTTTGCATTCAGTTAAAAATTTAATAGAAACTCTATATCGAATTAATATCTAACTACAATATTTCATATATGGTACATTTATTTGAAATGTGTTCAATGCATGCATATATTGTAATTTTAAGAACAAAAGGATCGGGACGTTGATACTTTTCAACGAGTAAAATAGTCCATAAGTTTTAACTGCATTTGACCCCTTTAACCGAGAGTGAAAGACAAACAGCTGTGAGCATGAAGTAGCAGTGTATAGTGTATAGTTTTATAGGCATGTAAAGCAAACGTTTATATTACACCTAGAGTTGCCTTCTATAATATCATTAAGCTGTAGGGTAAATATTTAATCTGTCTTGTGTGTGTGGTGGCATGCTGCTGAATGATTCCATACACAGCACTTTCCTTCCCAATATACTAGTAAATTATTCCTACAATGGTGTGATATTCCTCTATTCCAGGGCATCATACATGTGTTGGTGGTGGCTGTGTCCCAGTGGTTCATGATTGGTCAGATAGAGCGTACTGCGGGCTGGTTGCGGGTGGCCATTATCTACATCTTGGCGGGAACGGGAGCCCTCTTGGTAGGTATCTCGTACTTCAAGTTGATTTTGCGTCCACATAGTGACTTTATATTTCGCCAAAGATACCAAGTACTAGTTCTACCCAGGAAACTTCCCAATTAACCTTTGGCTTTTGATGCAATTAAGCTCAAATAATTAGTTTTAAATTAATATAGATCACTATCGTATTTGGTTTGATTTCAGAGTTGTAAAAAATATGTTAAAAACACACTCCCTAACAAAATAAGCGCTCAATTACTTACTGTGTAGTCACCCTATATTTCACATTTTCAAAGTCGTCCCTATCTTGACTCGATTTGTTTCAAAATAAAATGCAAACACCAAGCTGAATCTTTGATTGGTCACATGCAATCGTGCCTGTATTTCAAGTTTATCACACACCTTACAAGACTGTAACTGACATGTGACGTAGTCTCACTCCTAAACCTTTTATAAAGTCTTTGATTATGAAGAACAACAAATTACATCAGATAATTCATTCGTACTAGATAATATAGCATGTGGCGAATAGTGTATTATTTAATTACCTTACCAGTACGTTACCGCTATTCGCTTGCTAACTGAAATACAGCCGACAGATAATTATTCGAATAGTCCGGCCTTAAATGACAGTTCTTGTTTAATATTCCATATGTGATGGCAAATGCACTTATTAACGCTTTTTCCGGAGTTTGCCTTTTCTACATATTTTTAGCTCACCTGAGCACAACTTGCTCCTGGTGAGCGTTTGGGATGACTTTTTGTCCGTCGTCCGTTGTCAACATTTTGCCTTGCTAACACTCTAGAGGCCACATTTTTTTCTCTGTCTGTTTGTTGGTTTGTTTGTTTGCATCAAACTTTAACATTGCCATAACTTTTGCAATATTGAAGATAGCAACGTCATATTTGGCATGCATGTGTATCTCATGGAGCTGCACATTTTGAATGGTGAGAGGTCAAGGTCATCCTTCAAGGTCAAATATATGGGGGGGCATAGTGTTTCACAAAAACATCTTGTTAGCTCACCTGTCACGAAGTGACACGGTGAGCTTATGTGATCGTGTGATGTCCGGCGTGCGTGCATGCGTGTGTCCATCCATTATTTGTTTGTGTGGACAGTAGAGGTCACAGTTTTCATCCAATCTATATGAAATTTTCTCATAATGTTTATCTTGATGAAATCTGGGTTGGGATTGTATTTGGGTCATCTGGGGTTAAAAAATAGGTCAAATAATAGAAAAACCTTGTGTAGACAAAAGTGGTCAGAGTTTTCATCCAATCTTTATGAAATTGGGATTGTATTTGGTCATCTGGGGTCAGAAACTAGGTCACTAGGTCAAATCATAGAAATACCTTGTGTAGACAATAGAGGTCACAGTTTTCATCAGATCTTAATGAAATATGGTCAGAATGTTTGTCTTGTTAAAATCTGGGTTGGGATCGAATTTGGGTCATCTAGGGTCAAAAACTAGTTCACTAGGTGAAATTTAAAAAAAAAACTTGTGTAGAGAATAGAGTTCACAGTTTCCATCAGATTGTATTTGGGTCATCTGGGGACAGAAACTAGGTCAAATCATAGAAAAACCTTGTGTAGACTATAGAGGTCATAGTTTTCATCTGATCTTAATGAAATATGGTCAGAATGTTTATCTTGATAATATCTGATTTTGGATCGTATATGGGTACACATCTCTCCTTTTCACAGGCAGCCCATGGACTTAATTTTGATAAACGACATCCGGCCATTTCTGTCTTTGACCCATTTATTTATTGCAAATAACATTTAATCATTTTAACGTAGAACAAATTCCATTTAAACTTCCTAAAAAACAAACCAAACATATCAAAACATGTCTATATAACAACTTTTTTTAATTTACTTTCCTAACCTTGTGGTAAAAATATGCTTCAGTGACCCAATGATAAAAAAATAGATAACTATCTTCAATATTGTTTATTAGTCTCTGATAGAAATGTTTATCTGTTCTAGACATGCATTGTTTTCTCGTCTATTGATTTTAATTTATATATATGAAGTTAATAAAAACATTGAATTTCAGATGCATACTTTTATTTACTGACCCAATACATGGTATTTATTGACCACTACTATCAAGATTACTACAAAAATATATGTGGCTATTCCAGCCAATATCCTGACATTTAATTGATTCACATTTACACTAAACAGCACACTTGTTTGCAAATGTCCGTCCATCTGTGTATATTATTACACCATTAGTTGTCTTTTAACATTAACTGACCAAGCTTGACTAGCTATCACATCTCCTGGTGTTATCTGTCTTTCGTTTAAATTGCACACGAAACAACTGGGGTCAAAACACAGTCAAGAGGTCATATCTGTTTTTGCTCTAGAATGTTGATTTGAGTATAGCCATACAATAGATATGATGTGATCAGGTTTTATTTGCATATGAGCCATCTTGAATCAAAATGTACATAATATAAACAGCTTGTAGGAGCTCCTGTTCATGTATTATACCATTTTTCCTAAGAAGAGCGATCTAGGGCCATCTTGTTTTTTTAACTATGGTCCTGAAATTTGGCCCATTTGTACCTATGATATAGCTCGCCATAGTCTGATAGAATTTAAGTTAATGTTAAGGGTAGTCAGGTGAGCGATTCATGGCCATCATGGCCCTCTTGTTTTAATGGATGGACTTGTGTATTAAAAATTGTTAATTTAAAAAACGAACTTTAGATAAATTAATTAGAAAATTGATGAAAAATAAAGCGAACCTAAATTGGCAAATACTTTGATATGAATTGATGATATGAATTGCGCAACATGTTGTTAAATTACGCCGCAGTCATTTTGTTCTATGTTCTAGTTATATGAGACCATTTCTTATTTATTCTGTTGATACAGCTCTAATTGATGTGTACATTCTTCGTTTGTTTCGATTCATAATTGTAGCTATTATAAAAGATTTCCAGTAGGGAAACTGAGTTGCTTTGATGTTATGGATGAGATGTCAGATTAGCAAGGGTAAGCTTGTAAGAATTGAATTGCAGGTTTTTGTGTCCCTGGTGCTTAACAAAATGGAGCTAAATGAAAATTTTAAAGTGTCCCTTGATAGCTAAAATGTCTGCTGTATATGCTTCAAATAATGGTAATTGTTTCTGGCCTAACGAAACAAACGAAACCATTCCCTAAAGTGCCTGGTCATTGTTTAGTCTATAGTATGTATGTTTTTAGGAAATACATTTAATAATTTATACATGTACACAAATCTTTACTAAAAATATGGCATTCCTTCAATAATGGAAAAGCAATAACTGGTAGTTCCACATATATTAGTACTAAAGTCACTGAATAATTCCACATATATTTCAGGCGTCAGCAACCTTCACCCCGTTTGTATGCAGTGTAGGCGGAGTAGGTGCAATCTGCGGCATGCTGGCTGTAGTTTTGGTGGAACTGCTGCAGTTTTGGTCTATTGTTAAGAAACCGCTAAGAGAACTTGCAAAACTTTCAGCAGCCATTTTGTTCCTTTTGTTTTTAGGAACGTTCCCGTATCTCGACGTGATTGGTATGATCTCTGGATTTGTTATTGGTGCACTTAGTGGTGTTATTGTTTTGCCGTATATTACCTTTAGGAAATGGCAAACGCATGCAAGAGTTGTATTAGTGATAGTTTCATTTGTTCTGCTATGTGCAATGTTTTTCCTGCTAGGATATATGTTTGTCAGAGTTCAGAGTTTTGAGAACTGTGCAGGGTGCAAGTTTATCAATTGTATTCCATACACTGAAACCATGTGTGACCCTGAGAGATGGCAACAGTAACATATTTTGCTTCACTCTTGGAAAACTGCGCTTTATGCATGTGTATTAAGTGTATTCCCAGATTAGCCTGTGCAGTTTACACATGCAAATCAGGTGCGAAACTTTCCAATTTAAAGATGTTTTTGTTATTAGAATGTCTCTTGGCAAAAATCCAGGACTGCGTAGGCTAATCCGGGACTACACTTTACGCACATGCATTAAACCCTGTTTTCCCGGAACGAGGCTCAATCGAACCAACATACCATGATTACAATTTCGGCATTTAAGGTGTCTGACACTTATTTATACTATAATTCATTATGCATTTACATTTGTTACATAGCTGGGTAAATTGCAAACTAATTTATTTCAATTAAAGTTTCCATTTACATTTGTTTTTAATATCTGCAGTAATAATAATATACAGAGAACCGTGTTCTATCTCATGCAATTACATGTTTATGTTATAAAATGACATGTATTACAAATTATATAATTTTGAACATGTTTAAGAATTAAATATTAAGTTTTTTTTCATTTGCTAACTTTTTGATAGCTCACCAGAGCACAATGTGCTCATGGGGAGCTTTTGTGATCGCCTTTTATTCATCGTGGGTTCTGCGTTGTGCGACGTCCATATTTTCCTGGTTAACACTCTAGAGGCCACATTTATTGTCTTCATCTTAATGACACTTGGTCAGAAGATTTGTCACAATTTTATCTTGGACAGCTTCGAAAATGGTTCCGGTTGGTTGAAAAACATGGCCACAAGGGGGCGGAGCATTTTCATTACATGGCTATAGTAAAACCTGTTCACACTCTAGAGGCCACATGTATTGTCCTATCTTCATGAAACTTGGTAAGAAAATTTGTCCTAATGCTATCTGTGACGAGTTTGAATATTGTTCCAGTTAGTTGAAAAGCATGGCCACCACTGTCTGAATAAAAGAAATGCTCTTGAAAAAAAAATCATATTGGGGGGGAGGGGGTTGTCTGCATTGAAATCAGTTGTATCTGCCTGAAAACTAACCTTCTGATACAAAGTAGTTGCACACTCTACTCTAGTGCAGAAAACATGTGGGATATTAAGCTAGTCTATTTTTCCAAGATTATGTATCAGTCGAGTGGCTTTATTATCATACCATATAATAGCGAAAACCATGATGCTCATACATAGTATTGGAAAAATAAACTAGCATAATACCGGTATTCATTTTGTTATTTAAACCCATATACCTCGATTTTCTACAAAATTGTACCATGTTTATAATTATGTCAATATACTAAATTGGTTTGTGTAATGACAGCATTATGTGGTGACAAGTAGTCCGTATAATGATTTAACAGCCAGTAGCGTAATTCACATTTTAATTTTATTCGTCAGCTAAATGACATTGTAGAAGGTAACTCGAGGTGTGATATAAACTTGTTTTAAATGCCTACCTTCCTTTATACGGTTACTTCATGTGCATAGCAGACTAGTTTTTCACCTTTCAGTTAAAGGTTAAATGCAGTTAAGACGTGCAGACGATATAACTTGTTAAAATGTATCATCATTCTCATTCATTTTTTCTTTAATTTCAATACACAGTGTATAGTGTATACATACATTGAATGAATACATTTCAAATCAATGTATAACATATAAGAATACTAGCCGCAAGTTTTTAATCAAATGCAGCGTTTCTAGGACTTTAAATAGTATCGCCAAACTGCACGTGCTTTCCGGCTGACAGCGTTACTGGATTGCATCACTCATTCAGTTCAAGGATGCTAGTGTCTGTGCATTTTAAAACACTGTTGTATTAAAATATGACGTATGTGTGCATAATTATTATCAAGTTTGAATATAAGTGTTTGAATATATGGCTTGAATGAAACCGGTGAGATTGCACTGTATTTTCCTTCAATAATGTAGAATGTACTCGAATAACGCGATGCTTTAAATCAAGTGTTGTTGAAAAATGTACGGATGAGAACAGTATCAGTTGCCTAAAATGGTGCTAAAAGTTACAATGGTGGTGCACTGCTCTTTAACTTTTCGATGGAAATGACTTAAAATTTAAAGGGTAATTTATTACACCCCCACAAACAAAGTTTAGGGGGGTATATAGGAGTGAGCTTGTCGGTCTGTCTGTCGGTCGGTCCGTATTAAGTGTGCGCTCTCTTATATTCAAGTTGTTTTCATCCGATCTTCACCAAACTTGGTCAGATGTTTTATCTAGATGATGTCTAGGTCAAGTTCGAATATGGATCATGCCTGGTCAAAAGCTAGGTCACGGGGTCACTTAGTGCGTTTTAAACATTGATAGCATGGTGTCTGCTGTTTTTTGTGAAGACAACATGCAAAATATTCTGTGTCAATGCGGCATGTGGGGGTATTTGTCATATCTGTGACAAAGCTCTAGTTTGATTAATAGTTCACCAAATAATGTCTATCCACAAAATTGCCTGTTAACATCAACTGTTTAAATATGGGCTGTCAGTTGTAGTGGCAGCCATTGTGTGAATATGTTTTTTGTCACTGTGACCTTGACCTTTGACCTAGTGACCTAAAAATAAATAGAGGACATCTGCCAGACATGATCAATGTACCTATGACGTTTCATGATCCTAGGCCTAATTATTCTTGAGTTATCGTCTGGAAACCATTTTACTGTTTTGAGTCACTGTGACCTTGACCTTTGACCTAGTGACCTCAAAATCAATAGGGGTCATCTGCCAGTCATGATCAATATTCCTATTAAGTTTCATCATTCTAGGCGTAAGCATTCTTGAGTAATCATCCGGAAACCATTTTACTGTTTTGAGTCACTTTGACCTAGTGACCTGAAAATCAATAGGGGTCATCTGACAGTCATGATCAATGTACCTATGAAGTTTCATGATCCTAGGCCTAAGCGTTCTTGAGTTATCATCCGGAAACCATCTGATGGACTGACAGACCGACCGACCGACCGACATGTGCAAAACAATATACCCCCTCTTCTTCGAAGGGGGGCATAATAATGTAAAAGGGAGAGGGTGATGGAAACATGCATCTTATATGCCGCTTGCAGATTTTCAACTCTTCATGGCAGCAAATAACCTCAGACAAAAATAAACATAGCGATTTGTATCTATATAAACACTTTAGTAAGAAGAGCATTAGTCAGTACATGCCAGTAAGTAAAAAGTACAAGAAGACTTGTTCATGACTGACATGGAAATATGGGCGGGAAAAAAATGCTATATCATGCTCGACTTACACATTTTGTAAATTGAAAATGGAAGCCATCTTTGTGTCTGGTCTGTTGCTTAGGTGAAACAATATTTAAGTTTCAACAAAACATTCATTCAACCTGAGTGTGTAACATTTCAAATGCATTGAAAAAGAAATTGAATCGAGCCATAAAGTGATATTGTGTCTTGTTACTTTGCTTTAGCATCGAATGGTTTACTATTTCGCGTGGCGTAACCATGAAAGCTCATCAATAACTTTGATATTACTACGCAATGTGCAGCGCAGTTTATTTAATCAGTTTTGGCTTTTACTTTTAACAATTAAATGCTAATATTTTGAATATCAATTATTTTCCATAACTATTCTTTATTTTTACAAATATTGTATATTTATCAGGAAGCCTCGTCCTGTAACTTTTCTTCAACTCGTTGGATAGATTCAAGTACGCAATGACACTAACATGTTATTATCTATTGCTCCTTTCACGAAACCGTAAAGTTGACATTCTATCTGCCCGTCTGTCCATCTGACCGGTGCTCAAACCTTCCTGTCTCAGTCATACCTTGCCATATAATGATGGAATTTTGACATATCTGGGCACAAGTGGTCACCATCATAAGTCGATGTGTAGAGCTTAACTCCTGTCCCCCATCCTCACATTTTAAGGTCACACTAAGGTCAAGGTAAATTTAGTCCTTTACAATGCTTGAAATTTCCTGCTTCAGCCATATGTTTGCTATATATTGATGGATTTTTTTAAAGGACAAAATGCATGTCGCGTGTAACACTTGACTCGTAACCTGTAAGGGCAAAAATTCAGAAGTCTAATTTGTCCATATATCAGTTTTTCTAGACTGTTACTTTGTCATTTATCATGATGTATTAAAATTAATTACAATTTATTTTTAGTTCAAATTTTGGGCCGTTATAGGGACCCAACCCCAATCGCAAAATATATAGTTTTCCCAAAATGGGGCTTAAACATTCCCAATCAAAATTACAATAAATGATTCGTTAGTAGAAAAGTTCCCATTATTATTTTTTAAACTACACCCTTTTTTCTCAATCCAAACGGACCCAGCCAGTCCCCAAATGTGGCATAACCACAAATGACCACCACGAGGGGACAGCATCTCGTGTATTTAACATTTCTCCTTATCTCAAATGTTAAGGCCCCCCTTGGTGGTCAAAGGTCAAATTTAGCTATAAAACAACTTGAAATTAATGCAATATTGTCTTTCCTCATCCAATTTATAAATATGGTACCACAAATGACAATCATGGTGAGAGTTAGCGTTGTTTGTAACATTGTCTCATTACCTCAAACGGTACAGTCATACTTGGAGGTCAAAAGAAAAAATTTGCCTAAGGCCCTAAACTGCTTGTGTTTTACTTAAGTGAAGTTACGAGACAAAGTGGATTAAACAGACATATTTGCAATATGGAAACATGTATTTTTTCTGTCATCTTATATTTAACTGATTTTTTTAAGGATTTTGTAATATTAATAAATTACACTTTTTGGTGAACAACTTATTCAGCATATGTGACCCAGGAACATGTATGAGAAGATGAATATATACAGCATATGTAGACGACTAGTTTTTCATATCAATAAAAGTCAACATTCGATTGAAAACTCTGATCATAACAAACTTTAAGGACAATTTAATGTGTAAATAATGCGCTAACAGAAAATCACGACAGTTAAAATAATATTCACGCGAAAATAGTGTTATGTCTGAACATTATGAATACGAAGTTCAGGTTTGTACAAGTTTTATTTTCTTTGCTGCTGGTCCATCCACACTTGTTTCCTCGTCACTAGAATCGATGCCATGAATACCAGCTATGTCCCTGGATCCTCCATTCACACTCTCAAGACTTGAATGAACCCTCAGTTTGTCCAACAACCATGTCTCGTTGCCAGGGATTTCCTCCAGCTTCTCAACCTTGGAAACCGATTTGTTGAGTCTTCGAGATTCTAAATTTGAAATATTATATATATTATTCACAAGCAAAATACAATTCTTTTTAATGAATCAACAAGAAAGTAAATTTGTATACCAATAATTATTTTGAAGTCAATATTTTACTGGAAACGTTAAATTTGCCAGAAATTAATTTTGAACATGCCAGTAGGAATAAACAACATCTTTGCATTGTTATTCAAACTGAATAACACACTATTGCAATTTCTGTAACTGTAAGTGCCTACTGACTCCAAATTAAAGTTTTGACCCCAAAACAGACAGTTTGTATCATTTGTAATACTTTTCATAAAACACATGTCAACCATTAACACAATTCAAGTCCATGTACTTACGCACCAAGTGATTAAAATAAGCTTTTACTTTGAGATTCCCAGCTTGTGTGCAGGTCTATTTTTATTTTATGTTTTCTCTTTAAAAGTATTATTAACTAAACATATTCTATACAGTTTTGCTAGAAATGAATTTAATTACAGTGTATAATAAGTCCCTTCAACAGTCTAAATTTTGTACTTAATAAGGACACATCCCCAGGTAATCCTTTATTCAATTTTATTGATAAAACTATACACTATCACAATTAAATTGTAATATACAATATTTCAAACTGGGAAAACAATGCCAAAATCAACAGAATCAAAACTCTAATTGCAAAAAGGGTTAGACTTAATATACGACTACTGCTGCACAGTGTGTAAGGAAAATGGCGTATTCATCATGGTTGCACAGTTCTTCTGTGAAAAATGTTCCAAGTGTTACTACGACAAATGTGTAGGACTTCACAACCAGTTCAACAAGCACAGTCAGGCAGGACAAAACTACAGAAATAAAAAGTTATCAAGGCAACAGTGGCTGCGCTGGAGAAATGTCCAGAACACAAGAATGAAATTGTTGAAATGTTCTGTGAGAACCACCAGCAATTGTTGTGTCACATTAATACTATTTAATTGAACTATGTTTACATACATCAACAAGAAACCGTCGGACAGGTGATGCTCCCCAAAGTTTTTTTTTGTCACAATATTGCACTATATATTCAGATAAAAGGAAACGTCTTGAGGGCACAGTAGTTGGGGGGAACAATAATTATTTATAGAAAATTTCAAAGGGCCATTACTCTGTGAAAAATCATCCGACCAGAACCCGCTGATAATATGCACATCTCTTGGTAGTGAAGCTTCCCATAAAGTTTCATTGAAATCCGGTCATTAGTTGCTGAGAAATAGCCCGGACAAGAATTGCACTATATGTACAGTTAATTGAAAATTTCAAAGGGCCATAACTCTGTGAAAAATCATCCGACCAGAACCCGCTCATAATATGCACATCTCCTCTTGGTAGTGAAGCTTCCCATGAAGTTTCATTGAATTCCGGTCATTAGTTGCTGAGAAATAGCCCGGACAAAAATTGTGCACGGACGGACAGACAGACAAAGTGGCGACTATATGCTCCCCCCAAAATAAATTTTGGGGGAGCATAATAAGAAGAAGATTATTTTGTCTTGTTTTTGTTGTTTTTGTGTTTTAGCAATTCACTTCTTTGAATGTATGTTTTTCGAAAAGCTTCTTCAATCAGAACACACTACAAAAAAATTCAAAAAAATATCATAATGCAAGAGAGCCAAAAATCCTGAGACCTGAGAGAAATTCACTGTTTTTATCAGCTGTTGTGATGTTCAGAATCGAATTAGAACTCAGCCAGGATATCATAACAACGCATATTCCCAGCCAGTTTCATGGCTATTGGGCAAAAAATTAGGCCTCTAAAGTGATCGCAACTTTTCATGGTAATTACCCAACGACCTAGATATCATTTGCAAAATATTTTGACAAAAATTTGCAATGATCGGACAACATATGTGGCAAGTGTTCGCACGCTTTTTCTTAAATTTGATCTCGTGATCTAATTTAACCCCATGATACCGAGTTTTAAACTAACTCAAATATCATTGGAAAAATAATCTAAGTTTCAACAAGGGCTGTTTGTAAAACATGCATGCCCCCCATATGGGCTCTCTATTGTAGTGACAGCCATTGTGTGAATATGTTTTTTGTCACTGTGACCTTGACCTAGTGCCCTGAAAATCAATAGGGGTAATCTGCCAGTCATGATCAATGTACCTATGAAGTTTCATGAACCTAGCCATAAGCGTTCTTGAGTTATCATCTGGAAACCATTTTACTATTTCGGGTCACTGTGACCTTGACCTTTGACCTAGTGACCTGAAAATCAATAGGGGTCATCTGCGAGTCATGATCAATCTACCTTTCAAGTTTCATGATCCTAGGAATAAGCGTTCTTCAGTTATCATCCGGAAACCATTTTACTATTTCGGGTCACCGTGAACTTGACCTTTGACCTAGTGACCTCAAAATCAATAGGGGTCATCTGCGAGTCATTGATCTACCTATGAAGTTTCATGATCGTAGCCATTAGCGTTCTTGAGTTATCATCCGGAAACTATTTTACTATTTCAGGTCACCGTGACCTTGACCTTTGATATAGTGACCTGAAAATCAATAGGGGTCAACTGCGAGTCATGATCAATCCACCTATCAAGTTTCATGATCCTAGGCATAAGCGTTCTTGAGTTTTCATCCGGAAACCATTTTACTATTTCGGGTCACCGTGACCTTTGACCTAGTGACCTGAAAATCAATGGGGTCATCTGTGAGTCATGATCAAAGTACCTATGAAGTTTCATGATCCTAGGCATAAGCGTTCTTGAGTTATCATCCGGAAATCATTTTACTATTTCGGGTCACTGTGACCTTTACCTTTGACCTAGTGACCTGAAAATCAATAGGGGTCATCTGCCAGCCATTATCAATCTACCTACGAAGTTTCATGATCCTAGGCATAAGCGTACTTGAGTTATCATCCAGAAACCATTTTACTATTTCGGGTCACTGTGACCTTGACCTTTGACCTAGTGACCTAAAAATCAATAGGGGTCATCTGCGAGTCATGAT
The DNA here is from genome assembly GCF_020536995.1 of Dreissena polymorpha. Classification (NCBI taxonomy): domain Eukaryota; kingdom Metazoa; phylum Mollusca; class Bivalvia; order Myida; family Dreissenidae; genus Dreissena; species Dreissena polymorpha. The sequence goes on from NC_068362.1 coordinate 93,842,916, forward strand.
CAATCTACCTATCAAGTTTCATGATTCTAGGCCTAAGCGTTCTTGAGTTATCATCCGGAAACCATTTTACTATTTCGGGTTACTGTGACCTTGACCTTTGACCTAGTGACCTGAAAATCAATAGGGGTCATCTGCGAGTCATGATCAATCTACCTATCAAGTATCATGATCCTAGGCCTAAGCGTTCTTGAGTTATCATCCGGAAACCATTTTACTATTTCGGGTTACTGTGACCTTTGACCTAGTGACCTGAAAATCAATAGGGGTCATCTGCGAGTATTGATCAATCTACCTATCAAGTTTCATGATCCTAGGCCTAAGCGTTCTTGAGTTATCATCCAGAAACCATTTTACTATTTTGGGTCACCTTTGACCTAGTGACCTCAAAATTATTAGGGGTCATCTGCGAATCATGATCAATGTTCCTATTAAGTTTCATGATCCTAGGCCCAAGCGTTCTTGAGTAATCATCTGGAAACCACCTGGTGGACGGACCGACAGACATGTGCAAAGCAATATACCCCCTCTTCTTCGAAGGGGGGCATAAAAAGATTGGGCAATAAATGTAACTGCTAAATGGTTAACAAGCTTTCACAATAACCCTTTCAAGAAAACTGCCCGCCCCCCGATCAAGACATTATTAGCACAAATGTTCTGACCAAGTTTTGTAAACATTAAGCAATACCATGAAAAAGTCCTGTTTTCTTAACACTGTTCACAAGGTATAGGTTGACGACTGACCAGTGACCATGCAGGGTCAAAAGCTGATTACAAAAGCTCACCTTTGCACGCTGTGCTCAGTTTAGCTTAAAAAGACCATAACTATGTTTATGTTGAAACATCCATAATAAAATAGGAATTTGCGCAATTCAAAATGCAGGTTCATATGTTTGCAAAGTCTCATGCCTTTGACAGCAAAATCTTTAAGTCCTGCACAACGCATACAAAAATACAGATCGAAGAACAGATGAACAAGGGCTGAACAAGGGCGTACAACTAGTCCTAAATAGTAATGTTCCCCAGTGGCTTTACTGTTGAGTGAATTTCGACCTTGCCACTTCTAAATCAACAAGATGCGTTTGTGAAACACAATGTCCCCCTATATGATGTTTGACCTTGAAGGATGACCTTGATTCTTCACCACTCAAAATGTGCAGCTCCATGAGATACACATGCATTTCAAATATAAAATTGCTAGCTTCAATATTGCAGAAGTGACATTACATGAGCAATTTTGACCAATATATTTGACCTTGAAGGATGACCTCGACCTTGACCTTTCACCACTCAAAATGTGCAGCTCCATGAGATACACATTCTTGCCGAATATCAAGTTGCTATCTTCAATATTGCAAAAGTATTCATAAAATAAGCGATTTGGGCCACATATATTTGACCTCTGACCTTGAAGGATGACCTTGACCTCTCACCACTCAAAATGTGCAGCTCCATGAGATACACATGCATACCCAATATCAAGTTGCTATCTTCAAGATTGCAAACGTATTCATAAAATAAGCTATTCGGGCCACATATATTTGACCTCTGACCTTGAAGGATGACCTTGACCTTGACCTTTCACCACTCAAAATGTGCAGCTCCATGAGATACACATGCATGCTAAATATCAAGTTGCTATCTTCAATATTGCAAAAGTATTCATAAAATGAGCAATTTTGGCCACATATATTTGACCTCTGACCTTGAAGGATGACCTTGACCTTGACCTTTTACCACTCAAAATGTGCAGCTCCATGAGATACACATGCATGCCAAATATCAAGTTGCTATATTCAATATAGCAAAAGTTATTGCAAAATGTTAAAGTTGGCGCAAACAGACCAACCAACAGACCAACCAACAGACAGGGCAAAAACAATATGTCCCCCACTACTATAGTGGGGGACATAAAAATTCTTCCTTTAAAACAATATGTTGATGATTCCAGCAACATTGGGATTGTAAAAAGAGTTCAACAATACAGATCTGGCAGATGTCTACAATAGTTATTTATAAAACATGAGTTTTGTCACATTCAATACAGAAGTCCCCTGCCGCGAACATGTTGTGGGAGTGGATCAGGATGGCTATACGTTTCATTAACTAATCTTAAGTACTTAATAGTTATGGCAGGATGCAGATTTAAGATTCCTATTATTTCTATCAGCGCAGCAACCTTAACTTAACCAACGAAAAAAATGAAATAACATGCATATTCACTATAGGGCCTTCTAACCTCATACCAAGTTCCATCAACCTAGCATTAGTACTGAAGATTCGAATGTATTGTTATTCATGTAACCATAGAAATAACCATATCTTGGTTAATTTTTAGTTATCGTGGACCCAGATTTTTCTGCAAGACCTATCGACAACAAGAGCTCCGCTGTCGGAGACAAATGTCCACCCCCCAAACTGGGCCTTGACACAGGGTTTTTTGCAACAAAACGGACCATTAGAGTTAATCTTATCATATTATTGTGACTTAGCCACATTATTAAGTTTTTAGGTGGCACGAAGTTATGCACTTCTGTAAAATGATTGTTAAAGTAAATGGTTTGAGAATCTTATAGTATTACATGTATAACTAGTGATGACACAATGTTCAAATAAAATAGATTAGTCTTTGTGTCGGCAGATAGTGGTTCGCATTTGTGTTCATTTATTACACAGTTTAAAACACTTCCCTTTGTTTTACATATCACCCGTTTATTGTGATATAAAAGTTATATGAAATTATGTTGTCACAACTTATTGTGACCTTGACCTAGTGACCACAATTTCAATAGAGGTCATCTACTGTAAAAAGCCAGTTCACATGCGAAGTATCAAGCCAATAGGTCCCTCCGGTCACAAGTTATTGATCGGAAACAATTTTCACACTTAGTGTGACAGTGACCTTGATCTAGTGACCCCAATTTTAATTGGAGTCATCTACTGGCAAAGAGGCCAATGCACATGGGATGTATCAAGCCAATTGGTCCATTCGTTCACAAGTTATTGATCGGAAACGAACTGGTCTACCGACAGACTGACATCCAGCAATACGATGTACCCCCTCTTCTTCAAGGGGGACATAACAAAACTGAAATAGCGTACATATATCCCTTATGGTTAACTATTCACTAACCAAGTTTCATCGACCTAGCTAAGGTACTTGTTGAGTAATCACATGGTCAGAATTATGTACGTAACCATAGCATCTGTGACCATAGCAACCTCAATTTTTTTCTGAAAAAAAACAACTGAAGTATCATGCATACTCGTTGTATGGCCCTTTATCCAAATATCAAGTTTTAGTGCCTTTCGAGTTAACGCAGGATCCAGATTTGGACGGACACAAACTGGAGAAAACCTTTAGTCCACTCTGGTAACATTGGTAGGGGACTATCTATTGTGTGTGTATGTCAGAGTTTATTTATCGCTGAGCCTTCACAACTACCTTATGCACTGACCTGGGGACTATCTATTAATTTACAGAAGCCAGAAATATCAACTACAATAAAGGTATCTTCTCTGAAAAAAAAGAAAGTGTGGCAGTTACCTGAGTGTTTTAGCAGGGCCTCACAGTTTAAGGTCACTGCAGCCTTTGACTGGGCAGCATTCAGGTTCAGTAGGCTGCCTCTGAACACAGCAGTTAAGGGGCATAATCAGAGATGAAAGGGAGATAAGCAGAGATGAACGGGAGATAATCCGAGTTGAAAGGGATATAAGCAGAGATTAAAGGGAGATAACCCCAGATAAACGGGAGATGATCAGAGTTAAAAGGGATATAACCGCATATTAAGAAAGATCATCAGAAACTAGAGCTTTGTCACAGACGTGACATACACCCCCACGCGCCTCATTGACACAGACTATTTTGCATGCTGTCTTCACAAAACAAGAGAATCTATTTAATTAATGGTGATTTTTAAGAATTATTATGCCATTATCATTTATGGCCATTTCGACCTTTAAACTCTTGATTTCTTTCCCATGACACGCCGTCCAATGAATGTGAACAAAATTAATGTACAGAGTCATTTTAAAATCTCACAATGAATGACATAGTTATGGCCCGGACCAGCTCATTTATAGCAATTTTTTACCTTTGAACTCACAGTGTGATCTTGACCTTGGAGATATTGACGTAATTCATTCGCGCAACACACCGTCCAATGATGGTGAACAAATGTGCCAAATGATTTTAAAATCTCACAATGAACGACATAGTTATGGCCCGGACAAGCTCATTTATGGCCATATTTGACCTTTGAACTCACAGTGTGACCTTGACCTTGGAGATATCGACGTAATTCTTTCGCGCAACACACCATCCAATGATGGTGAACAAATGTGCCAAATGATTTTTAAATCTCACGATGAACAACATAGTTATGGCCCGGACAAGCTCATTTATGGCCATTTTTGACCTTTGAACTTAAAGGGTGCCCTTGACCTTGGAGATATCAATGTAATTCTTTCGCGCGACACACTGTCCAATGATGGTGAACAAATTTGCTAAATGATTTTAAAATCTCAAAATAAATGATAAAGTTATGGCCCGGACAAGCATTTGACCTTTGAACTCCATGTGTGACCTTGACCTTGGAGATGTTGACGTACTTTTTTCACGCGACACACCGTCCCATGATGGTGAACAAATGTACCAAGTCATTTTAAAATCTAACAATAAATGACATAGTTATGGTCCAGACAGACTTTCGGTTAAAAACACACTAAGTGACCCCGTGACCTCGTTTTTGACCCGGCATGACCCATATTCAAACTTGACCTAGACAACATCTAGATACAACTTGTGACCAAGTTTGGTGAAGATCAGATGAAATTTTGGGACAGACCGTCCGACAAAGTGACTCCTTTATAGCCCCAATTACCAATGGTAATGGGGGTATAATGAAAGGGAGATAATAAGATATGACAGGAAAATAATCAGAGATGAAAGGGAGATAATAAAGAGATAAAAGACATTATTTGGTTTTATGTTTGCTGTGTAACATACCTTAAAGATTCCATTGAGACTTATACTGGTGGCAAGTTCAATTTTGTAGAACTATAAGGCAATTCTCATTTGCTCTGGGGTTTTTTTAATATCTATGTATATATCTTTATTTGAAAACAATAAGTTATCAAATGCTTACGTTTCTCTCTAATATAAATATAAGAACATCTTATTTCAATTTTGAAATTAGACAACTTGTACCAGTACATACACTGCAAAAGTACAAGGTAAAGGATACAAGTTTGCCACATCATAGGGACCTCGTAACTCCATTGCCTGGAATGGAAAATGTATATACTGTTTAAAAGTCAAATACACTTCACAGTTTATTTTGAATACCTTGAGGTAATGATGCCCACAAGTATAACTCGTATAAGTCTAATAATTGAAACATTTTCAAAAAAGTTACTTTTTACAGGGGGCTTAATTCGCCGGTCTTATATAAAAATAATCTCAATATTTGCAATGGGACCAACCTTTAGCTAACATTTTACATGAAAAACAATTACACTAAAATACATGCACAAAATGTTACCTTTTCACAGCCGCTCGTGAGAATGATATTCTGCAATAAAAATAGTGTCACTGTTTTGTATGAACAAACATACAAGTTGTTATGGAAAAAGCACAAAAATGTTTGGATATAGATATGAATGAACACGCAACACATATTTAAAAAGAGACATTAATGATCACACGACACATGTTGGGTAATGACATGGATGAACACAAACAACAATTAGAACACAGACATTGATGACTATACAACAAATGTTATAACACAGATCTGAATGAACACAAACAACAATTAGAACACAGAAATTGATGACTATACAACAAATGTTATAACACAGATCTGAATGAACACAAACAACAATTAGAACACAGACATTAATGACTAAACAACAAATGTTAGAACACAGATCTGAATGAACACAAACAACAATTAGAACACAGACATTGATGACTATACAACAAATGTTATAACACAGATCTGAATGAACACAAACAACAAGCAGAACACAGACATTGATGACTATACAACAAATGTTATAACACAGATCTGAATGAACACAAACAACAAGTAGAACACAGACATTGATGACTATACAACAAATGTTATAACACAGATCTGAATGAACACAAACAACAAGTAGAACACAGACATTAATGACTTAACAACAAATGTTAGAACACAGATCTGAATGAACACAAACAACAATTAGAACACAGACATTGATGACTATACAACAAATGTAAGAACACAGATCTGAATGAACACAAACAACAAGTAGAACACAGATATTGATGACTATACAACAAATGTTATAACACAGATCTGAATGAACACAAACAACAAGTAGAACACAGACATTAATGACTTAACAACAAATGTTAGAACACAGATCTGAATGAACACAAACAACAATTAGAACACAGACATTGATGACTATACAACAAATGTAAGAACACAGATCTGAATGAACACAAACAACAAGTAGAACACAGACATTGATGACTATACAACAAATGTTAGAACACAGATCTGAATGAACACAAACAACAAGTAGAACACAGACATTAATGAGTTAACAACAAATGTTAGAACACAGACCTGAATGAACACACACCACATGTTTCGACAGAGATTTGAATGAACACATGATACATGTTTAAATACAGATATGGATGAAAAAATGACACATTAGGGCAAAGATACTTGACACAATTTTAAACACAAATCTATGAATGCATGACATATATTTAAAAACATACATGCATGAACACATGACACATGTTTGAACAAAGATATGGATGAACATATGACACATGTTTGAACAAAGATATGGATGAACACATGTTTGTTTACAGATATTGATAAACACATGATATATGTTTGGACACAGATATGGATGAACAAACAACACATGTTTGGAGGTATCCGGACAAACGGCACTCTGACAATTGGCACTCTATTTTTTTTGCATTCCCAGACGATGGGCAGCTCTTAAATTTGACGACCAGGACAGGACAATTGGCACCCGATTAAAGGCGATTGATCATGCCCGATAAAACCTTGTTTGACTAATAAGTATTACAACATGTATCCGCTAATTAATTTGGTAAAAGAGATGATCAATACATCACATCAACATATTTTTTGGTTCTCAAACTAATTTAAGTGTGGATTGATTAACCTAATCTGCTAATTGGTTTAAACACGTTTACATCCATCACATATATCAAAGATTATCAAACAAGAGATGTGTTCGTCAGAAACACAGTTACCCCCTATTGCGCCGCTTTGAAATAAAAATTCAATATATCACTTGGCAGATTTAGAAATTATCTCCCTTTTAAAGCTTATTACTTCCCTTGGATTGTATTTTTTTACTTTTGACCTTGAAGGATGACCTTGACCTTTCACCACTCAAAATGTGCAGCTTTATGAGATATACATGCATGCCAAAGATCAAGTTGCTATATTCAATATTGCAAAAGTTATGGCCAATGTTAAAATTTTCGGACGGACACACAGACAGACAGACAGACAGACAGACACACAGACAAACAGACTGACAGTTCAATTGCTATATGCCACCCTACCTAGGGCATAAAAATGTCGTATTGGACCGGATGTGGTTATAAGCAGATATCATATTTGAAAAGTTTCTCTGCATTTTCCACTTTCATTTATAAAAAGATTACTACTTCAAGTTAATGCTAAAAAATTCATAACTTTTACAACTAACAATACCTTACCTTGCCTTTGTCACAGAAAACAAACTGCTGAGCATTTGCAATAAAGTACTTTCTCAGGGTAGAGTCTCGGATAGCCGGGCTGTACTGGAACTCAAACTTGATACCTCGCTGCACAGCCTGAAACAACACACAAAAAACTGGCTTTTGATATGAGTCTGTCTCTAGGAAAATGGGGCCTCATTCATGAGCAAAAAGTGTCTTCCCAAATTAGCCTGTGCAGTCCCCACAGGCTAATTGGTGACAACACTTTCCACCTTTATGGATTTTTTTTTCATTTAATTTCTCTGCTTAACAAAATGTCTGTCTCAGCGTGTAAAGTGACTGCACAGACTAATCTAGGACGACACTTGTTGCTCATGCATGAAGCCCAGGACGACACTTGTTGCTCATGCATAAAGCCCAGGACGACACTTGTTGCTCATGCATGAAGCCTAGGACGACACTTGTTGCTCATGCATGAAGCCCAGGACGACACTTGTTGCTCATGCATGAAGCCCAGGACGACACTTGTTGCTCATGCATGAAGCCCAGGACGACACTTGTTGCTCATGCATGAAGCCTAGGACGACACTTGTTGCTCATGCATGAAGCCCAGGACGACACTTGTTGCTCATGCATGAAGCCCAGGACGACACTTGTTGCTCATGCATGAAGCCCAGGACGACACTTGTTGCTCATGCATGAAGCCCAGGACGACACTTGTTGCTCATGCATGAAGCCTAGGACGACACTTGTTGCTCATGCATGAAGCCCAGGACGACACTTGTTGCTCATGCATGAAGCCTAGGACGACACTTGTTGCTCATGCATGAAGCCCAGGACGACACTTGTTGCTCATGCATGAAGCCTAGGACGACACTTGTTGCTCATGCATGAAGCCAAGGACGACACTTGTTGCTCATGCATGAAGACCAGGACGACACTTGTTGCTCATGCATGAAGCCCAGGACGACACTTGTTGCTCATGCATGAAGCCCAGGACGACACTTGTTGCTCATGCATGAAGCCTAGGACGACACTTGTTGCTCATGCATGAAGCCTAGGACGACACTTGTTGCTCATGCATGAAGCCTAGGACAACACTTGTTGCTCATGCATGAAGCGCAGGACGACACTTGTTGCTCATGCATGAAGCTCAGGACGACACTTGTTGCTCATGCATGAAGCCCAGGGCGACACTTGTTGCTCATGCATGAAGCCCAAGACGACACTTGTTGCTCATGCATGAAGCCCAGGACAACACTTGTTGCTCATGCATGAAGCCCAGGACGACACTTGTTGCTCATGCATGAAGCCTAGGACGACACTTGTTGCTCATGCATGAAGCCCAGGACGACACTTGTTGCTCATGCATGAAGCCCAGGACGACACTTGTTGCTCATGCATGGAGCCCAGGACGACACTTGTTGCTCATGCGTGAAGCCTAGGACGACACTTGTTGCTCATGCGTGAAGCCTAGGACGACACTTGTTGCTCATGCATGAAGCCAAGGACGACACTTGTTGCTCATGCATGAAGCCTAGGACGACACTTGCTGCTCATGCATGAAGCCTAGGACGACACTTGTTGCTCATGCATGAAGCCCAGGACGACACTTGTTGCTCATGCATGAAGCCTAGGACAACACTTGTTGCTCATGCATGAAGCCTAGGACGACACTTGTTGCTCATGCATGAAGCCCAGGACGACACTTGTTGCTCATGCATGAAGTCCAGGACGACACTTGTTGCTCATGCATGAAGCCTAGGACGACACTTGTTGCTCATGCATGAAGTCCAGGACGACACTTGTTGCTCATGCATGAAGCCTAGGATGACACTTGTTGCTCATGCATGAAGCCTAGGACGACACTTGTTGCTCATGCATGAAGCCCAGGACGACACTTGTTGCTCATGCATGAAGCCTAGGACGACACTTGTTGCTCATGCATGAAGCCCAGGATGACACTTGTTGCTCATGCATGTAGCCCAGGACGACACTTGTTGCTCATGCATGAAGCCTAGGACGACACTTGTTGCTCATGCATGAAGCCCAGGACGACACTTGTTGCTCATGCATGAAGCCTAGGACGACACTTGTTGCTCATGCATGAAGCCCAGGACGACACTTGCTGCTCATGCATGAAGCCTAGGACGACACTTGTTGTTCATGCATGAAGCCCAGGACGACACTTGTTGCTCATGCATGAAGCCTAGGACGACACTTGTTGCTCATGCATGAAGCCCAGGACGAAACTTGTTGCTCATGCATGAAGCCTAGGAGGACACTTGTTGCTCATGCATGAAGCCTAGGACGACACTTGTTGCTTATGCATGAAGCCTAGGACGACACTTGTTGCTCATGCATGAAGCCCAGGACGACACTTGTTGCTCATGCATAAAGCCTAGGACGACACTTGTTGCTCATGCATGAATCCAAGGACGACACTTGTTGCTCATGCATGAAGCCCAGGACGACACTTGTTGCTCATGCATGAAGCACAGGACGACACTTGTTGCTCATGCATGAAGCCTAGGACGACACTTGTTGCTCATGCATGAAGCCTAGGACGACACTTGTTGCTCATGCAAGAAGCCCAGGACGACACTTGTTGCTCATGCATGAATCCCAAGACGACACTTGTTGCTCATGCATGAAGCCTAGGACGACACTTGTTGCTCATGCATGAAGCCCAGGACGACACTTGTTGCTCATGCATGAAGCCTAGGACGACACTTGTTGTTCATGCATGAAGCCCAGGACGACACTTGTTGCTCATGCATGAAGCCCAGGAAGACACTTGTTGCTCATGCATGAAGCCCAGGACGACACTTGTTCCTCATGCATGAAGCCCAGGACGACACTTGTTGCTCATGCATGAAGCCTAGGACGACACTTGTTGCTCATGCATGAAGCCCAGGACGACACTTGTTGCTCATGCATGAAGCCTAGGACGACACTTGTTGCTCATGCATGAAGCCCAGGACGACACTTGTTGCTCATGCATGAAGCCTAGGACGACACTTGTTGCTCATGCATGAAGCCCAGGACGACACTTGTTGCTCATGCATGTAGCCCAGGACGACACTTGTTGCTCATGCATGAAGCCTAGGACGACACTTGTTGCTCATGCATGAAGCCCAGGACGACACTTGTTGCTCATGCATGAAGCCTAGGACGACACTTGTTGCTCATGCATGAAGCCTAGGACGACACTTGTTGCTCATGCATGAAGCCTAGGACGACACTTGTTGCTCATGCATGAAGCCCAGGACGACACTTGTTGCTCATGCATGAAGCCTTGGACGACACTTGTTGCTCATGCATGAAGCCCAGGACAACACTTATTGCTCATGCATGAAGCCCAGGACGACACTTGTTGCTCATGCATGAAGCCCAGGACGACACTTGTTGCTCATGCATGAAGCCCAGGACGACACTTGTTGCTCATGCATGAAGCCCAGGACGACACTTGTTGCTCATGCATGAAGCCTAGGAGGACACTTGTTGCTCATGCATGAAGCCTAGGACGACACTTGTTGCTCTTGCATGAAGCCCAGGACGACACTTGTTGCTCATGCATGAAGCCCAGGACGACACTTGTTGCTCATGCATGAAGCCTAGGACAACACTTGTTGCTCATGCATGAAGCCCAGGACGACACTTGTTGCTCATGCATGAAGCCTAGGACGACACTTGTTGCTCATGCATGAAGCCAAGGACGACACTTGTTGCTCATGCATGAATCCCAGGACGACACTTGTTGCTCATGCATGAAGCCTAGGAGGACACTTGTTGCTCATGCATGAAGCCTAGGACGACACTTGTTGCTCTTGCATGAAGCCCAGGACGACACTTGTTGCTCATGCATGAAGCCCAGGACGACACTTGTTGCTCATGCATGAAGCCTAGGACAACACTTGTTGCTCATGCATGAAGCCCAGGACGACACTTGTTGCTCATGCATGAAGCCTAGGACGACACTTGTTGCTCATGCATGAAGCCCAGGACGACACTTGTTGCTCATGCATGAAGCCTAGGACGACACTTGTTGCTCATGCATGAAGCCTAGGACGACACTTGTTGCTCATGCATGAAGCCTAGGATGACACTTGTTGCTCATGCATGAAGCCTAGGACGACACTTGTTGCTCATGCATGAAGCCCAGGACGACACTTGTTGCTCATGCATGAAGCCTAGGACGACACTTGTTGCTCATGCATGAAGCCCAGGACGACACTTGTTGCTCATGCATGTAGCCCAGGACGACACTTGTTGCTCATGCATGAAGCCTAGGACGACACTTGTTGCTCATGCATGAAGCCCAGGACGACACTTGTTGCTCATGCATGAAGCCTAGGACGACACTTGTTGCTCATGCATGAAGCCCAGGACGACACTTGTTGCTCATGCATGAAGCCTAGGACGACACTTGTTGTTCATGCATGAAGCCCAGGACGACACTTGTTGCTCATGCATGAAGCCTAGGACGACACTTGTTGCTCATGCATGAAGCCCAGGACGACACTTGTTGCTCATGCATGAAGCCTAGGAGGACACTTGTTGCTCATGCATGAAGCCTAGGACGACACTTGTTGCTCATGCATGAAGCCTAGGACGACACTTGTTGCTCATGCATGAAGCCCAGGACGACACTTGTTGCTCATGCATGAAGCCCAGGACGACACTTGTTGCTCATGCATGAAACCTAGGACGACACTTGTTGCTCATGCATGAAGCCTAGGACAACACTTGTTGCTCATGCATGAAGCCCAGGACGACACTTGTTGCTCATGCATGAAGCCCAGGACGACACTTGTTGCTCATGCATGAAGCCCAGGACGACACTTGTTGCTCATGCATGAATCCCAGGATGACACTTGTTGCTCATGCATGAAGCCCAGGACGACACTTGTTGCTCATGCATGAAGCACAGGACGACACTTGTTGCTCATGCATGAAGCCTAGGACGACACTTGTTGCTCATGCATGAAGCCTAGGACGACACTTGTTGCTCATGCATGAAGCCCAGGACGACACTTGTTGCTCATGCGTGAAGCCCTAGACGACACTTGTTGCTCATGCATGAAGCCTAGGACGACACTTGTTGCTCATGCATGAAGCCCAGGACGACACTTGTTGCTCATGCATGAAGCCTAAGACGACACTTGTTGTTCATGCATGAAGCCCAGGACGACACTTGTTGCTCATGCATGAAGCCCAGGACGACATTTGTTGCTCATGCATGAAGCCTAGGACGACACTTGTTGCTCATGCATGAAGCCTAGGACGACACTTGTTGCTCATGCATGAAGCCCAGGACGACACTTGTTGCTCATGCATGAAGCCTTGGACGACACTTGTTGCTCATGCATGAAGCCCAGGACAACACTTGTTGCTCATGCATGAAGCCCAGGACGACACTTGTTGCTCATGCATGAAGCCCAGGACGACACTTGTTGCTCATGCATGAAGCCCAGGACGACACTTGTTGCTCATGCATGAAGCCCAGGACGACACTTGTTGCTCATGCATGAAGCCTAGGAAGACACTTGTTGCTCATGCATGAAGCCTAGGACGACACTTGTTGCTCTTGCATGAAGCCCAGGACGACACTTGTTGCTCATGCATGAAGCCCAGGACGACACTTGTTGCTCATGCATGAAGCCTAGGACGACACTTGTTGCTCATGCATGAAGCCCAGGACGACACTTGTTGCTCATGCATGAAGCCTAGGACGACACTTGTTGCTCATGCATGAAGCCCAGGACGACACTTGCTGCTCATGCATGAAGCCTAGGACGACACTTGTTGCTCATGCATGAAGCCTAGGACGACACTTGTTGCTCATGCATGAAGCCTAGGATGACACTTGTTGCTCATGCATGAAGCCTAGGACGACACTTGTTGCTCATGCATGAAGCCCAGGACGACACTTGTTGCTCATGCATGAAGCCTAGGACGACACTTGTTGCTCATGCATGAAGCCCAGGACGACACTTGTTGCTCATGCATGTAGCCCAGGACGACACTTGTTGCTCATGCATGAAGCCTAGGACGATACTTGTTGCTCATGCATGAAGCCCAGGACGACACTTGTTGCTCATGCATGAAGCCTAGGACGACACTTGTTGCTCATGCATGAAGCCCAGGACGACACTTGTTGCTCATGCATGAAGCCTAGGACGACACTTGTTGTTCATGCATGAAGCCCAGGACGACACTTGTTGCTCATGCATGAAGCCTAGGACGACACTTGTTGCTCATGCATGAAGCCCAGGACGACACTTGTTGCTCATGCATGAAGCCTAGGAGGACATTTGTTGCTCATGCATGAAGCCTAGGACGACACTTGTTGCTCATGCATGAAGCCCAGGACGACACTTGTTGCTCATGCATGAAGCCTAGGACAACACTTGTTGCTCATGCATGAAGCCCAGGACGACACTTGTTGCTCATGCATGAAACCTAGGACGACACTTGTTGCTCATGCATGAAGCCTAGGACAACACTTGTTGCTCATGCATGAAGCCCAGGACGACACTTGTTGCTCATGCATGAAGCCCAGGACGACACTTGTTGCTCATGCATGAAGCCCAGGACGACACTTGTTGCTCATGCATGAATCCCAGGATGACACTTGTTGCTCATGCATGAAGCCCAGGACGACACTTGTTGCTCATGCATGAAGCACAGGACGACACTTGTTGCTCATGCATGAAGCCTAGGACGACACTTGTTGCTCATGCATGAAGCCTAGGACGACACTTGTTGCTCATGCATGAAGCCCAGGACGACACTTGTTGCTCATGCGTGAAGCCCAGGACGACACTTGTTGCTCATGCATGAAGCCTAGGACGACACTTGTTGCTCATGCATGAAGCCTAAGACGACACTTGTTGCTCATGCATGAAGCCCAGGACGACACTTGTTGCTCATGCATGAAGCCCAGGACGACACTTGTTGCTCATGCATGAAGCCCAGGACGACACTTGTTGCTCATGCATGAAGCCCAGGACGACACTTGTTGCTCATGCATGTAGCCCAGGACGACACTTGTTGCTCATGCATGAAGCCCAGGACGACACTTGTTGCTCATGCATGAAGCCTAAGACGACACTTGTTGTTCATGCATGAAGCCCAGGACGACACTTGTTGCTCATGCATGAAGCCCAGGACGACACTTGTTGCTCATACATGAAGCCCAGGACGACACTTGTTCCTCATGCATGAAGCCCAGGACGACACTTGTTGCTCATGCATGAAGCCTAGGACGACACTTGTTGCTCATGCATGAAGCCCAGGACGACACTTGTTGCTCATGCATGAAGCCTAGGACGACACTTGTTGCTCATGCATGAAGCCCAGGATGACACTTGTTGCTCATGCATGAAGCCCGGGACGACACTTGTTGCTCATGCATGAAGCCCAGGACGACACTTGTTGCTCATGCATGAAGCCCAGGACGACACTTGTTGCTCATGCATGAAGCCCAAGACGACACTTGTTGCTCATGCATGAAGCCCAGGACGACACTTGTTGCTCATGCATGAAGCCCAGGACGACACCTGTTGCTCATGCATGAAGCCCAGGACGACACTTGTTGCTCATGCATGAAGCCCAGGACGACACTTGTTGCTCATGCGTGAAGCCTAGGACGACACTTGTTGCTCATGCGTGAAGCCTAGGACGACACTTGTTGCTCATGCATGAAGCCCAGGACGACACTTGTTGCTCATGCATGAAGCCCAGGACGACACTTGTTGCTCATGCATGAAGCCTAAGACGACACTTGTTGCTCATGCATGAATCCCAGGACGACACTTGTTGCTCATGCATGAAGCCTAGGACGACACTTGTTGCTCATGCATGAAGCCTAAGACGACACTTGTTGCTCATGCATGAAGCCCAGGACGACACTTGTTGCTCATGCATGAAGCCTAGGACAACACTTGTTGCTCATGCATGAAGCCTAGGACGACACTTGTTGCTCATGCATGAAGCCCAGGACGACACTTGTTGCTCATGCGTGAAGCCCAGGACGACACTTGTTGCTCATGCATGAAGCCTAGGACGACACTTGTTGCTCATGCATGAAGCCCAGGACGACACTTGTTGCTCATGCATGAAGCCTTGGACGACACTTGTTGCTCATGCATGAAGCCCAGGACAACACTTCTTGCTCATGCATGAAGCCCAGGACGACACTTGTTGCTCATGCATGAAGCCCAGGACGACACTTGTTGCTCATGCATGAAGCCCAGGACGACACTTGTTGCTCATGCATGAAGCCCAGGACGACACTTGTTGCTCATGCATGAAGCCTAGGAGGACACTTGTTGCTCATGCATGAAGCCTAGGACGACACTTGTTGCTCTTGCATGAAGCCCAGGACGACACTTGTTGCTCATGCATGAAGCCCAGGACGACACTTGTTGCTCATGCATGAAGCCTAGGACGACACTTGTTGCTCATGCCTGAAGCCCAGGACGACACTTGTTGCTCATGCATGAAGCCTAGGACGACACTTGTTGCTCATGCATGAAGCCCAGGACGACACTTGTTGCTCATGCATGAAGCCTAGGACGACACTTGTTGCTCATGCATGAAGCCTAGGACAACACTTGTTGCTCATGCATGAAGCCTAGGACGACACTTGTTGCTCATGCATGAAGCCTAGGACGACACTTGTTGCTCATGCATGAAGCCCAGGACGACACTTGTTGCTCATGCATGAAGCCTAGGACGACACTTGTTGCTCATGCATGAAGCCCAGGACGACACTTGTTGCTCATGCATGAAGCCTAGGACGACACTTGTTGCTCATGCATGAAGCCCAGGACGACACTTGTTGCTCATGCATGAAGCCTAGGACGACACTTGTTGCTCATGCATGAATCCCAGGACGACACTTGTTGCTCATGCATGAAGCCTAGGACGACACTTGTTGCTCATGCATGAAGCCTAGGACGACACTTGTTGCTCATGCATGAAGCCTAGGACGACACTTGTTGCTCATGCATGAAGCCCAGGACGACACTTGTTGCTCATGCATGAAGCCCAGGACGACACTTGTTGCTCATGCATGAAGCCCAGGACGACACTTGTTGCTCATGCATGAAGCCCAGGACGACACTTGTTGCTCATGCATGAAGCCCAGGACGACATTTGTTGCTCATGCATGAAGCCTAGGACGACACTTGTTGCTCATGCATGAAGCCCTAGACGACACTTGTTGCTCATGCATGAAGCCCAGGACGACACTTGTTGCTCATGCATGAAGCCCAGGACGACACTTGTTGCTCATGCATGAAGCCCAGGACGACACTTGTTGCTCATGCATGAAGCCCAGGACGACACTTGTTGCTCATGCATGAAGCCCAGGACGACACTTGTTGCTCATGCATGAAGCCCAGGACGACACTTGTTGCTCATGCATGAAGCCCAGGATGACACTTGTTGCTCATGCATGAAGCCCAGGACGACACTTGTTGCTCATGCATGAAGCCCAGTTTTCCATGATCGAGGCTCATATTTAAACTTCTCACTTCTTCTTTTTCAAAAGCAATTATCACACAAGTATCATGTGTCTTTACTGATCCGTAATCTTTCCATAAGTAACATTAGTACATAACTTAACACCTAAAAAGATTTTCATATCACTATCTTTTTTTATATCCACCAAATGTCTAATGATCCATGTGTTTCTGCCAAAGACCAGTAAAAATTGATGAGGTCTGTTAAAATTGATGAGGTCAAAATTGATGAGGTCTGTTAAAATTGATGAGGTCTGTTAAAATTGATGAGGTCTGTTAAAATTGACGAGGTCTGTTAAAATTAATGAGGTCTGTTAAAATTGATGGGGTCTGTTAAAATTGATGTTCACTGTGTGTCAAAGCACTAATTTCCTTCAATTTGATTCGGTCTCCTGGAAACTGGGCTAAAGGCCTGTTCCTAAAATGTCATCCCTGATTAGCTTGTGGAGTCTGCTCTTATGAAATTTTTGTTTTCTTTACTTCTCTTCTACACGAAATCCAGTCGGGACAAAGATTAATGTGGGACGCACATGCATTAAACCTGGTTTTACCAGAAGGAACCTCATATAATGCTTACTACTTGTGGACAATACCATACTACTGTAGTTAATAAGATAACTCACAGCCTTTAATAATTAGTCAGCTAATGATAATAACTTTGGTTTAAACATATTTATTCTAGAAAGTGTGTGTACAAGATATGTTACAAACTTTGTTTGTTGTAACTTACAGCATTAATAGTGGTCCTCTTCAGTTTGAATGGTAGCTTCTCTGTGACATCAAGAGTGATAATGTCAACATTCAGGGCTGTACAGGCTTGCTGAAACATCATTCCATGTCATATGATATATGAAACAACATACCATGTTACAGGCCATATGAAACATCATACCATGATACAGTATATATGAAACATCATATGATGTTACAGGATATATGAAACATCATACCATGATACAGGATATTTGAAACATCCTACCATGATACAGGATATATGAAACATCACACCCTCATACAGGATATATGAAACATCATACCATGATACAGGATATATGAAACATCACACCCTGATACAGGATATATGAAACATCATTCCATGTCATATGATATATGAAACAATATACCCTATTACAGTATATATGAAACATCATATGATGTTACAGGATATATGAAACATCATACCATGATACAGGATATATGAAACATCATACCATGATACAGGATATATGAAACATCACACCCTGATACAGGATATATGAAACAACATACAATGTTACAGGATATATGAAAAATCATACCATGTTACAGGATATATGAAACACCATACCATGTAACAGGATATATGCAACATCATACCATGATACAAGATATATGAAACATCACATTCATGTTACAGGATATATTAAACATCATACCATGTTACAGGATAAATGAAACATCATACCATGTTACATAATATTTTAAACATCAGACCATGATACAGGATAAATGAAACATCATACCATGTTACAGGATATATGAAACAATATATAAAACATCATATCATGATACAGGATATATTAAAGGAAGTCTCTACTGAGTGAAATCCTGGTAGGCAGAAAGTGATGTCCCTGATTAGCCTGTACAAACTGAACAGGCTAATCTGGGACAACCCTTTATGCACATGTATTAAGCCCCATTTTCCCAAAGCGAGGCATGTTTGATCCAGAGTTATTATGTCAACATTCAAGGCTGAGAAGGCTTGCAGAAAAAGAAAACATCTTAGAGGATACACAAGATCTTAGTTCTGTTTCTTATACAACAAGCAAATTTGTTGAATTGATATCCCCTGCCAAATAAAGTTTGTTGATGGGTGCAAATCCATTGATATATGGTATAATCCTAAAAAAATATTTACATGTAGAGTAATTGCTTTTATGCATTACAATTTTCCTCATTGATATCTATACACCCATGCAGTTTCATATTGAAATCTTTTTTTGGAATTTGTGACGGTCATTTTCCGATGTGATATAGTTAAATGCTGAGATTGGTCAACCCATAAAAATCGACGAAAAATTATTATTGACCAATAACAATGATTTTACAGAACTTCTTTTATTTATGTCACAGACTCATTCAGGCAATGGTTGGTCAATGTACACAGTTCATCCTTTCATGTGAAAATCATACTCAACTTTGCTTGCCACTCATGGTATCATTACTTTTCATTAAAAATTGGAATAAGAGTATTGCAGCAAAGATGAAACTTAACATGTTGCAGTGAGCTCCTTTCTTTTTCAACACAAAATAAACTAAAAAGATACTTACGTAAAAAGTTTTGTCTGTGGTTGGCTGCACAGCTACAAGGTCATACTGCTGAACGATGTCTGTGGACTAAAAAAACATTTTTAGCCTCATTCTGGGAAAACTGGGAATAATGTATATGTGTAAAGTGCTCTTCACATTAGCCTGTGCAGTCTGCACAGGCTAATCAGGGAGGACACTTTTAGCTTTTATGGAATTTTTGTTTAAAGGAGGTCTCTTCTAAACAGATATCAGGGTCAATCTGGGACGACACTTGACACATGCAGATATCAGGGTCAATCTGGGACGACACTTGACACATGCAGATATCAGGGTCAATCTGGGACGACACTTGACACATGCAGATATCAGGGTCAATCTGGGACGACACTTGACACATGCAGATATCAGGGTCAATCTGGGACGACACTTGACACATGCAGATATCAGGGTCAATCTGGGACGACACTTGACACATGCATTATGCCAAGATTTCCCAGAATGCATTATATGTAACGCCAGGCCACAAGCTACCTTCATTTAGTATCATGTAGTGTTATGGAAAATCATTTTGTTTGTTTGTCTGTAACAATACTAAAACACTATAAACAATATTCTCATCATATTATGGCAGCCAATTAACCTACTCACAACTTTCTCTGCAAGCTTTGTCTATCTAGGCTGTTAACAAGAACTAAGTGCACTGACTTATGCCAATAATTCAATAGTTGACAACTAAGTGGATATTCTTATGCCAGTAAATCAGTAACTGACAACTAAGTGCATATGCTCATGCCAGTTATTGACAACTAATTGCACATACTTATGCCGGTAATTGACAACTAAGTGCACATACTTATGCCCCTAATTGACAACTAAGTACACATACTTATGCCTGTAATTGACACTTAGTACACATACTTATGCCTGTAATTGACAACTTAGTGCACATACGTATGCCTGTAATTAACAACTAAGTGCACATACTTATGCCCGTAATTGACAACTAAGTGCACATACTTATGCCTGTAATTGACAACTAAGTGCACATACGTATGCCGGTTATTGACAACTAAGTGCACATACTTATTCCCGTAATTGACAACTACACATACATATGCCCGTAATTGACAACTAAGTGCACATACTTATGCCCGTAATTGACAACTAATTGCACATACTTATGCCGGTAATTGACAACTAAGTACACATACTTATGCCCATAATTGACAACTAAGTGCACATACTAATGCCCATAATTGAAAACTAAGAACACATACTTATGCCCGTAATTGACAACTAAGTGCACATACTTATGCCCGAAATTGACAACTAAGTGCACATACTTGTACACATAATTGACAACTAAGTGCACATACTTATGCACTTAATTGACAACTAAGTGCACATACTTATGCCCATAATTGACAACTAATTACACATACTTTTGCCTGTAATTGACAACTAAGTACACATACTTCTGCCCGTAATTGACAACTTAGTGCACATACTTATGCCCATAATTGACAACTAAGTGCACATACTTATGCCCATAATTGAAAACTAAGTGCACATAATTATGCCTGTTATTTACAACTTAGTGCACATACTTATGCCGGTTATTGACAACTAAGGGCACATACTTATGCCGGTAATTGACAACTAAGAGCACATACTGATTACCCTAATTGACATTAATGATCACACACTGATGCAAGTTATTGACAAATAAGTTAACAGAATTATGCCAATTATTATATTTGGTGACAAAACTATGATGACTTTTAAGATCAAATTTTACAACCAGCTTTGCACATATTCAAACTATGTTTTTTATTAAGTTACATTTTGCCAAAAAATAAAATTAATGGACAGTGTTTTCTGTTATCTTAAAGGGACTATCAGCCGCGATTGACGAAAAAAGAAAAGTTATAAAATACCATGTTTTTTTTTACAATTATTAGTTTAAATTGATTACAAGGGACAAAATTGTCACAAAACCAGGTTTTCATTGTGAAAAAAAAATCTGATAAAGGGAGAAAACTCAAACTGAACTTTTGAAATGAACAAACAAAATTAACCCCCTTTGTAAGTTTGTTTTTTTTTTAAATCTATTTTTAGTCGTGGCGCCCTTGACATTGGAGATATTGACGTGATTCTTTCGTGCGACACACCGTCCCATGATGGTGAACAAATGTGCCAAATGATTTTAAAATCTCACAATGAATGACATAGTTATGGCCAGGACAAGCTCATTTATGGCCATATTTGACCTTTGAACTCAAAGTGTGACCTTGACCTTGGAGATATCGACGTAATTTTTTCGCGCGACACACCGTCCAATGATGGTGAACAAATGTGTCAAATGATTTTAAAATCTGACAATGAACGACATAGTTATGGCCCGGACAAGCTTGTTCCGCCCGCCCGCCAGCCCGCCAGCCAGCCAGCCAGCCAGCCCGCCCGCATTCGCCAATCTAATAACCAGTTTTTTCCTTCGGAAAACCTGGTTAAAAATATCACCACTGGTATATTACATCACTTGAAAAAAGTTAATATTTTCAGTATGTTCGTTATAAAATTTTGCAATGTGAAATCGAAAGTACATCGCGAAAATAGGTGACATAACGATATACACACTATAAATAACGCAAGTAGATTGATAATTTTATATATAATATATATATATACAATTTACTACGCATGCACAATTTGCATTCCTGGGTTTACAACGTGACGATGATGATCAATATACCGGTCGTGATATTTTAATCAATATAAACTAATAATTGTAAAAAAATACGGTATTTTATAACTTTTCTTTTTTCGTCATTCACGGTTGACGGTCCCTTTAAATGTTTAATTTAACTGAAATAAATACTTCTCTAGTATATAAGACCATAAGATTCAACAAAATCTTCCATTACCATGACAAAGTTATGCTGCACATCTGCGAGAGTGGCAGATATTCGGGTCAGTTGTCGAAAGGATTTCCATGTGGGCTGCAAAATAAATCTGGGATATTGGTTGTTTTCAGCTAAAGTACCACTTATAAGTACCCCATATACTCTTATGTATACAACAATGTAACCAGAGTTCAGAATATATACTTAAAAGTACCCTGGAGTATGACCGGGTGCCTTTAAGCGTATTTTCTGTACCGGAGGTACATGGTAGTATTATTAAGAGCAACCAGGGTACTTTGCAGTAGTACCTGAGCGGACAACAACCATTTGAGAATCAGTGTAGCAGCCATACCATTTATAATGTAATTAATCTATGAAACATTAATACATGATCATATTTCATCAAGCAAACTTTACAATGTATTTTTAATAATGGTTAACACCCTCGAATATAGATATGTGTGTGTTCAAAATAAAGAAGGTAAAATCTGTACTTATAACATTTGTAGAAATAAAAAACAAACATGTTTATTATCAGAGAATATGTAAATTACACAATAGCTAGTGAAGCCAAAGACTTACCAAGTACACTTACAAAGTTCTGATCCATTATGTCTACTTACACTTAGCAAAAAAGTTCTGTTCTGTAATGTATGCTTACCCCTTACAAAGATCTGTTCTATAAGGTCTACTTACCCCTACAAAGTTACGTTTTAAAACAACTACTTACACTATACAAAGTTCTGTTCTATAATGTCTACTTTCCCCTTACAAAGTTCTGTTCTATAATGTCTACTTACCCAGAGCTCCAGATAAGGGCCGTACAGCCGTAAATACACCTTTTTCATGAAGATTTACGCATTTATTTTTATAAACTGGACGTACAATTACGACATTAATATCCATTTTACGCATTTACGGAAAAAAAATCTGGTCAAACCGATACGTCTGCGTCACCGCGGCGTGATTTGTTGGTCTCTAACCTAACGGCGCTTTTCGTTAATTTAAATTACCGAAAAGTTGTAGACTGGGTTCATTTATTATTGTCTATTCTGTCGCGTAATTTCCTGTAACTTGTAAATCTGTCAAAAACGATATGTCTGCGCGCAATTGAATTCCGGCTTAACCAAAAGCGGCTCAAAACAACACTTTGTTGTCATATAATGACTACATACGGTGTCTTCTAACCATCCTGACATTAAATCTGTAAACCCAGAAGAAGACATTGTCGCCCCGATATTAAACGATTTGATTGCATCTGTGGAGTAAAACGTTAGAAAACACGATGGGAAACGGATGAGACAGTGAAATAAGTGTTCATTTACTTAGCTTACTAGTTGGCTTGTGTTTTCTTGTCAAGAAAAATGAAGAAATAGTATTAGTCATGAGTTTTAATGTGTAGTTGTATTAGCATCATAATTCAGAATGGAAAACCTAATACAGTAACTGTTTAAGAAGCTACATATATTTATAATAATTGCTGCAAATGTTTCTGTAAAGTCAGTTATACACCCTTCAATATCCAAGAACACGGGTAGTACAGTACTACCTGTATTTTTGGATATGGTAGTACAGGTACTAATTGATTTTAAGCGTTACTCCTTTTCTTTCTGTCAGTGGCAGTACCGTTACTAATTTCACAAATCCTTATCTGGAGCTCTGCTTACCCCTTACAAAGTTTGATTATATAATGTCTACTTACCCAAAACAATGTTTTGTTCTAACATCTATACTTACACCATACAAAGTTCTGTTCTATAATGTATACTTACCCCTTACAAAGTTCTGTTCTATAATGTCTATTTACCCCAAACAAAGTTATGTTCTATAATGTCTACTTAGCTCTTACAAAGTTCTGTTATATAATGTCTACTTACCTCTTAAAAAGTTCTGTTCTACAATGTATATTTACCCCTTACAAAGTTCTGCTTTATTATGTCAATTTACCCCTTACAAAGTCCTGTTCTATAATGTATACTTACCCCTTACAAAGTTCTGTTCTAAATTGTCTACTTACCCCAAAGAAAGTTATGTTCAATAATATTTACTTACTCGTCACAAAGATCTGTTCTATAATTTAAACTTACCCCTTACAAAGTTCTGTTCTTTAATGTTTAATTATCCTTTACAATGTTCTGTTCAATAATGTCTACTTTATAATATCCCTTCCACATACAAAGTTCTGTTCTATAATGTCTACTTAACCCTTACCAATTGTTGTTTTATAATGTCTTCTTAACCCTTTCAAAGTTCTGTTCTATCATGTCAACTTACACCTAACAATTCCTGAAGCTCCAGATCACTCAATTTGAGACTCTTTGCAGGGGCAATATCCTGAAATAGCCAACACTTCAAGCTTCCCAAAATATTTGATATCAGAAGCTCTAAATCTCACCTGAGAATCAAAACAACATCACTAATTATTTCTTCTTTCGTGATGTTTTTAAAGAAAGTGATATCTGACCTGACTTTTCCCCATGTATGACACAGATAGGTCTATGCAAGCACATTATTGCAACATTATTTGAGTTGCTCTGGGTAAACAGGGCTTAATGCATGTGCACTCAGGCTTATCAGGGAGGGCTTCATTTTCAATTAAAGTAGACTTCCTTTAAACAAGGGCTGTTTGTAAAACATGCATGCCCCCCATATGGGCTGTCAGTTGTAGTGGCAGCCATTGTGTGAATACACTTTTTGTCACTGTGACCTTGACGTATGACCTAATGACCTGAAAATCAATAGGGGTCATCTGCCAGTGATGATCAATGTACCTATGAAGTTTCATGATCGTAGGCCTAATTATTCTTGAGTTATCATCAGGAAACTATTTTACTGTTTTGTGTCACTGTGACCTTGACCTTTGACCTAGTGACCTGAAAATTAATAGGGGTCATCTGCCAGTCATGATCAATGTACCTATGAAGTTTCATTATCCTAGACGTAAGCATTCTTGAGTTATCATCCGGAAACCATTTTACTATTTTGAGTCACTGTGACCTTGACCTTTGACGTAGTGACCTGAAAATCAAAAGGAGTCATCTGCCAGTCATTATCAATGAACCTATGAAGTTTCATGATCCTAGGCGTAAGCATTCTTGAGTTATCATCCGGAAACCATTTTACTGTTTCAAGTCACTGTGACCTTGACCTTTGACCAAGTGACCTGAAAATCAATAGGGGTCATCTGCCAGTCATGATCAATGTTCCTATGAAGTTTCATGATCCTAGGCGTAAGCATTCTTGAGTTATCATCCGCAAACCATTTTACTGTTTCAAGTCACTGTGACCTTTACCTTTGACCTAGTGACCTGAAAATCAATAGGGGTCATCTTCCAGTCATGATCAATGTACCTATGAACTTTCATGATCATAGGCGTAAGCATTCTTGAGTTATCATCCGGAAACCATTTAACTGTTTCAAGTCACTGTGACCTTGACCTTTGACCTAGTGACCTGAAAATCAATAGGGGTCATCTGCCAGTCATGATCAATGTACCTATGAAGTTTCATGATCCTAGGTGTAAGCATTCTTGAGTTATCATCCGGAAACCATTTTACTATTTTGAGTCACTGTGACCTTGACCTTTGACCTAGTGACCTGAACATCAATAGGGGTCATCTGCCAGTCATGATCAATCTACCTATGAATTTTCATGATCCTAGGCCTAAGCGTTCTTGAGTTATCATCCGGAAACCATTTTACTATTTCAAGTCACTGTGACCTTGACCTTTGACATTGTGACCTGAAAATCAATAGGGGTCATCTGCCAGTCATGATCAATGTACCTATGAAGTTTCATGATCCTAGGCCTAAGCTTTTTTGAGTTATCATCTGGAAACCATTTGGTGGACGGACGGACCGACCGACCGACGGACTGACATGAGCAAAACTATATACCCCCTCTTCTTCGAAGGGAGGCATAACAAAAAATTTCATAAAGCATAAAATGTCAGCCCTGATTAGCTTGTGCAGACTGCACAGGCTAATCTGGGACAACACTTTATGAACAAGCCTTATTGGGCAAAAAATATGTCTTCTAGACTGTTCACATGTTTAAACTATATACATATAGAGAAAACTTCCCCACCCCCTGGCGGCCATGTTTTTCCACTGATCACGACCATTTTCAAACTCGTCAGAGATATCCACATAACCAATGTTTTGACCAAATTTCATGATGATTAGGCAAAAAATGTCACTTCTAGAGTGTTCACAAGCTTTTTTACTATATAAATATAAGGAAAAAGACCCCGCCCCTGGCGGCCATGTTATTTTACCAATCCGAACCATTTACGAACTAACTGTCGTATCCAGGAAACAAAGGTTCTGATCAAATTTCATGAAGAAATTGGGCAAAAAATGTGTCTTCCAGACTGTTCACATGTTTTCACTATATACATATAGAGAAAACTGCTCCATCCCCTGGCAGCCATGTTTTTCAAATGATCACTACCATTTTCGAACTCGTCCGAGATATTCACAAAACCAATGTTTTGAAGAAATTTCATGATGATTAGGCAAAAAATGTGACTTCTAGAGTGTTCACAAGCTTTTTTACTATGTAAACATAGGGAAAATGACCACCCCCCCCCCTGGCGGCCATGTTTTTTTACGGATCCAAACCATTTTCATACTCAACCATTGTATCCAGGAAACACGTGTTCTGACCAAATTTCATCAAGATTGGGCAAAATATGTGTCTATTAGACAGTTCACATGTTTTCACTATATACATATAGAGAAAACTCCCCCACCCCCTGGCGGCCATGTTTTTCCACCGATCATGACCATTTTGGAACTCGTCCGAGATATCTATAAAATCAATGTGAAGACAAAATTTTAAGATGATTAGGCAAACAATGTCACTTCTAGAGTGTTCGCAAGCTTTTTTTACTATATAAAGATAAGGAAAATGACCACCCCCTGGCGGCCATGTTTGTTTTACAAATCCAAACCATTTTCGAACTCAACCGTCATATCCAAAAAACAAATGTTCTGACCACATTTAATGAAGATTGGACCAAAAATGTGACTTCAAGAGAGTTCACATGTTTTCACAGTATACATTAAGAGAAAACTGCTCCGCCCCCTGTTGGCCATTTTTTTTCACCGATCTGGACCATTTTCGAACTCGTCTGAGATATAAATGACACCAATGTTTTGACCAAGTTTCATGATGATTGGGCAAAAATTGTGACTTCTAGAGTGTTCACAAGGTTTCTCTATAGCCATATGTGGAATACTGCCCTGCCCCCTGGCGGCCATGTTTGTCAATGGACCGGAACCATTTTTTAACTCAACCAACATATCATTATGACAAACATAGTGACAAAGTTACATGGGCATCAAATGTGACTTCTACAATGTTCACAAGGTTTTTCTTCTTTTTAAACAGTGACTTAGTTTTTGACCCAGTATGACCTAGTTTTGAACTCAACCAAGATATCATTGGGGCAAGTTTCTAACCAAGTTTCATGCAGATCAGACAATAAATGTGGCCACAAGAGTTTTCACAAGACAAAATGTGGACGACGGACAAAAGGTGATCCTAAAATCTCACCAGGAGCACGTTGTGCTCAGGTGAGCTAAAAACAAGAGTCATTTGCCGTTTTTACATTTTCCTATACTTCAAGGTCTACGTAAGGCCAAGACACATGTTAAAAAATGTATATTTTCAGGTTTCAATAACACTGTTGTGTTAAAATTTAATTTGCTCTTTTTTTATGTTTGTAATTTGATCAGGTAATAAAGCAATTATTTCATGGATGCTTTGTGAACAGTCAAAACTGTTGTCCCTCGGTATCAGGGCTGACATTTGGAACTGTTGCCCTTGGCCTATTGGCCTTTTGGCCTCGAGCAACAGTTCCAAATGCATCCCTGATACATTGGGACAACAGTTTTGACTGTTCACAAAGCATCCATGAAATAACTGTATACTGTACCATTAGAAATATAGGTTGTTTTCCATGTTCCTGATTTCATCATCAATCATCATCATCACTTGTCTTTTTATGGAATTTTTCATTTATAGGAAGTCTTTTCTCAACAAAAATCCTGAGTGGAAAGTGTCCTGCCTAATTTGCCTGAGCAGACTTCACAGGCTAATCTGAGACAACACTTTACACATATACATTTACCCCCCCCCCCCCCCGCTATTCCCAGAGCAAGGCCCAAATGCAAAGCAGAATCAATAGCTGTGTGTTGTTCGCGCAATCAATTACCTGCTGCTGGCTTTTCTTCTTCTTTGATGTTTGAGTTAACTCTGGTATAAAAATGTTTATTGCAACTGCTTTGTAGCCAACTGAAAAAAAAAGGCACACACTTAAATGAAGTATCAGGAAGTGCCAAACATGTGCAAAAAATACAGTTCACAGTTTGTTTTGAAAACATTGATGTGCGTAAACTTGCGAATGGCGGAGGACCAACTTATTGAAATTCGTGTGAAAATATTTACAAATATTACCATGAAGTAAGAACAATAAGGAATTTAGACATAATTTCAATTTTGAGCTTTGGCTGCCATATTGTTCAGTGGAGCATAACCATGTGCAAATGTTTGGCAGAGGACCCTCCAATTAACATTTTCATGAAAAAAAATCCAGCAACTAAAGATAAATGTCAAATAAACAAAACTGTAAATCACATTCTTTAGCTCAAGCAGCCATTTTGTGCAATGGATTGGAACCTTTTGAATGATTCTGGCCCAGGACCTGAACATTTGAGTGAACTAATTACACAATTCAGAAAACACAATTCAAAACATAACGTTAAACAAGAGATGTGTTTGTCAGAAACACAATGCCCCTTACTGCGCCGCTTTGAATAAAATTTCTATTTATCATTTCACAGGTAAAGAGGGGGGGGGGGGGGGGGGGGGGGTGACAGTCAAA
The DNA here is from genome assembly GCF_020536995.1 of Dreissena polymorpha. Lineage (NCBI taxonomy): Eukaryota > Metazoa > Mollusca > Bivalvia > Myida > Dreissenidae > Dreissena > Dreissena polymorpha. Next base: position 93,872,282 of record NC_068362.1, read on the forward strand.
AATGACCAAGTCAGACATCACTGACAACCAAGGCCTGTGTTTTCAAAGAGATCATAACCAAGTTCATCATGTTTCTATGGACATTTAAAACAAGAGGGCCTAAAAGGCCCAAAGTTGCTCACCTGAGATAACAAGATATTATTGGGACAAATCTTCTGACCAAGTTTCACGAAGATCGGAAAATAAATGTGGCCTCTAGAGTGTTAACAAGGTTTTACTATAGCCATATAAGGAAAAAGGCCCCGCCCGCTGGCAGCCATGTTTGTCAACCAACCGGCATCATTTTTTAACTCGTCCAAGATATTATTGGGATGAATCTTCTGACCAAGTTTCATGAAGATCGGAAGTAAATGTGGCCTCTAGAGTGTTAACAAGATTTTACTATAGCCATATAAGGAAAAATGCCCCGCCCCTTGGAAGCCATTTTTTTCAAGCAAACATAATTATTTTCAAACTCATCTAAGATATCATTCAGACAAATCTTGACCAAATTTCATGAATATTGGACAATAAATGTAGCCTCTAGAGTGTTAACAAGGTTTTACTAAAGCCATATAAGGAAAAATGCCCAGCCCCCTGGCGGCCATGTTTTTCAACCATCCCTCATCATTTTCGAACTCGTCCAAGATATTATTGGGATGAATCTTCTGACCAAGTTTCATGAAGATTGGACAATAAATGTGGCCTCAAGAGTGTTAACAAGATTTTACCATAGCGATATATAGCCATATAAGGAAAAATGCCCCGCCCCTTGGCAGCCATGTTTTTCAAGCAAGGGTTACCATTTTTGAACTCATTCAAGATATCAGTGGGACAAATCTTCTGAGCAAGTTTCATGAAGATCGGAAAATAAATGTGGCCTCTAGAGTGTTAACAAGGTTTTACTATAGCCATATAAGGAAAAATGCCCGGCCCCCAGGCGGCCATGTTTTTCAACCAACCGGCATCATTTTCGAACTCGTCCAAGATATTATTGGGATGAATCTTCTGTCCAAGTTTCATGAAGATCAGACAATAAATGTGGCCTCTAGAGTGTTAACAAGATTGTACTATAGCCATATATAGCCATATAAGGAAAAATGCCCCGCCCCTTGGCAGCCATGTTTTTCAAGCAAACGTAACCATTTTCGAACTCATCCAAGATATCATTGAAATCAATCTTCTGACCAAATTTCATGAAGATTGGACAATAAATGTTGCCTCTAGAGAGTTAACAAGGCAAATGTTGACGCCGCACAACGGACAACAGACGGCGGACAAAAAGCGATCAAAAAAGCTCACCATGAGCATGTTGTGCTCAGGTGAGCTGAAAAAAAAACAATCAATCATTTGAGTAATAAATAATCAAAATAAAAAATCTGTACAGTAACTGTGAAAAGAACTTAAATTCTTGGTAAGGAAATATATAATCTGAGATTTATAATTATATAAATTACTTACCTTGAAAATAATTGTCTTTAATAAATCTCTATTTTTAGTAGTAAATAATTAAAAGCCACTACCGTGACTGTAGATTCACCACTCAAAATGTGCAGCTCCATGAGATACACATGCATGCCAAATATCAAGTTGCTATGTTGAATATTGAATAATTATCTCCCTTTAAAGCTTATTACTTCCCTTGGATTTGTATTTTTGACCTTAGACCTTGAAGGATGACCTTGACCTTTTACCATGATGTGTTTGTAAGAAACACAATGCCGCCTATTGCGCAGCTTTGATTTATTTAACAAAAATATATAATTTGGCAGGTCAGATAATTAAGTCCATTTAAATCTTATTACTTCCCTTGGATTTGTTTTTTCAACCCCGTGACCTAGTTTTTGACCCGGCATGACCCATATTCGAACTTGACCTAGATATTGTCTAGATACAACTTCTGACCAAGTTTCGTAAAGATCGGATGAAAACTATTTGAATTAGAGAGCGGACACCAGAAGTGTGACAGACTGACAGACAGACTGACGGACAGTGCGAAAACTATATTCCCCCCTTTTCTTCGAAAGGGGGCATAAAAAAGTGTTCCCAAATATATTTCTATTTTTAGCTAATGTGGAAATATCGCAGAATGAAGCACAACTATAGAGGGCCCACCTGAGAAAAGAGCAAATTTTCATCAAAAGATTGGCCCTGAAAAATTTATGAACTATTACATGAATACAAAACTTGTACACAACTTGTAAATGACATTGTAATGCTGACCGCACCCTGTATTTCCCTTCACCCATAAAAGCCCACCAATCCAATTTTCACTATAACACCATTGTTAATCAGGGGCACTACCTTTTTTTTGCAATGCATTGATATATGAGCTAATGCTACTTCCGAGGTGGCGCTATGGACCGGATGTTATTAAATGTCACAGATAATTCTACTGAGTTTATTAGTTAAAAATGTTTTTTGCAATATATTTTGTATTATTTTTAAAATAGGGCAATATAGTGCAATTCAGCAAAGATTTATTCATTCACACATGTACAGAAACATATAATAACAAACCATTTTGAAACGTGTTGACCTCTACAAGTTGTGACATGGTAAAGATTTTAACATAAAATCAATGTATTTGCCTGTGTGACAAGCACAAAAAAAATACAGTTGTGCAGCAAAGTACACATTAGTCATAGCCGACACTACAGCCGCTTCACTTTTGGATATTGCTGCAGCCTGCGCATTTGTCATGGATGTTTTCAGACTAGACGCTTGTGACGCCTCTTTGTGATCTGAAATAAACAAAATCAAATATGCTAAATTTCATAACAAAAAGCTCATTTTGAAAAGCGTCAATATATATTATGAACATAAATTATTATTGTTATTTTTAATATATTATCAATAATATAAAAATATTCATGTATATACATTTTAATATTAATGATTGTCATTCTTTTTTATTACCTTTTGACTTTTCGTGTTTTGAAATGTTGTCTTTTTTCAACATACTACACCCAGATGTGAATGAATTTGATTTTTGAAACTGTATGCATATTTTGCAATACATCGTTTTTGATTTTGCATTATAATCTAACCACATGAATTCCGAAAGCCAAACATCTTTAAATGATCTATTATCAGATTTGATTATTTTTTAGATCGGGTCATTAGATTCGTCTGAGTCCAAAGGACGCTTATTGCCTATGGTCTCCATTATGGCAGTCACAATTTCCGCCACTTTCGCCATAAATGTCAAGGGTTTTATACCCCTTCATCTATAATAATTGTCATTCACAATTGTAACGAATTTAGCCTTTAATTATTACAAACATTACAAACTTCTTGAAATTAAAATCAATTATTAACTTCTTTACTTACATTCATTGTGTGACTAAGTTGATAATTCGCTAACGGCTTTTACTCAAATTGATTGAAATCGGCAGCAATCTTTAAGCAGATGTAATTGTTTATTTAAGCCGGTAAGATCAACGGTTACACCAGTAAGTTTCCTTTGTCTCTATATCCGGTTTCTGACAGGTGTTAATGCCATTGTGTCACACCGGTCTTTACTGACAATAACGTAGTGACGTCACCATCTATGTATAGAATGGTGTTAATGCAGACTGCGTATCAATTTTGCAGGTCAATAATACGGCAATGTATTGAAGCACAGTCTAAAGCTGAAAGAGTTTACTATCTGGAATGGCATTGGTCAGGAAAATAATCGTTTGGCAAAAACGTCTGGCGAACGATTTTTTTCCTGACAAAAATCGTTCGCCGGACATTTTCGCCAAACGCTTATTTTATTCGCCGAATTTGCTAAATTTTCCCCATTGGCGAATCTGGCAAACGGCAGCGGCAGCCCTGCTTATATATTACATTAAATTTATTACTACAATATTGAAGGAAGTGGAACACGAAACGAATATCAACTCAGACATGGTCCGCTAATCTGGGCCTTATAGTCCAAGAATATGGTCCGCACATGTTCAAATTTAAACAAGTATGTTGTCATTAAAGTAATTACAGCAACAAATATCAGTTCAGACATGGTCAATAAGATCCCCAAATCTGGGCCGTATGGTCCGCTAATCTGGGCAGTATGGTCCGCGAATCTGGTCCGTATGGTCTGGGCTGTATGGTTCATGGTCTGTATGGTCCCTAATTCTAACAATATTCAGCTGTTAGTTACTGGCAAAATAAAATGTTTACTTGAAAAACGTGCAACCCAGTAGTTGCAATAGTTTAACTCTAAGCTTCATAACCCAAAATTGAAAGGGTTGCTGAGAGTTGAAATACGCCGTCTTTAGTCCAAATCTGCAAAATTTGATCACCACAGAAAATGCTAAGGAACACCACGGACTCTAGATTACACGGATATGAAACGTGTGTGTGTATTTGAGATTTATTTACAGGTCGTCCAGCGTCTTCTCGACTACAGATGTATCGACCTGCCTCGGATATGAAACGGGACCGTTACGCCAAATATCTTGTTGTGTCTAAGTCACGTGACCGTGTCGTAACTATCGATCTTTTATCGAAGCGCCGAGGTTATAAATTTGATGTACCCACTCACGTATTTTGTTAAATTATATTTTCATTTCTAGGCCGATTTTGACAAATTATATATCATTAGAAAGCTTACGTAACGTTGTTTTCAGATATATAAATATATATTAAGTTTTTCTTCTGATTTCGGCAGCCCGGCGAGTTATAACTTTAACTTTTGCAAATAACATACCGTTTTGGAGTTTTAGAATCTAGATTTACGGTTGACATGTTCGTACTTTATACCGATTTGTAGCGTTTATATTTGGAGTTCAGTTTTAAAAATAACATCTTGCTTAGGAGAATAGAATTCTGTATACGATAGAAAAAAAAATTGTTTAAAAACGAAAGTAATTAAGGAATGAAGGCGGGAAAATGTAGCGCGCGTTCCTAACGCACTGAACTGATGCTACGGTCTTGGCGATTATGCTTTTGTTTAGATACCGGCCATTGAATTTCCTTTGCCATGATTATTATATTTTTTATGAAATATATTGAAATATTTTGTTCTAGAGACATATCCATACAGCTAAGTATTAATGAAGCTTAATAAATTTACGATTTCAGCTCTTGATTATAACACAGAAAGGGTGTTAATTTTATGATGAAACAGCGTATACAAATGTATAGCGGACCCTCTTGATATTTTTCGGCTTTGCATACTTCAAATATAATGGGTGTCAAAACATTCATCGTTTGTTGTTTATTATCAAAAAGGTAATTATGTAAAATTATATGAAAGGTTATTAACCATAAATTATCAATTAATTAAAATTATTTAAAGATTCTTGAAAATCACGGTCAACTGTCTATGCATGTATATTGAAATATCTTTATAAGTTAACAGAGTTATAAATATATAGAATTCTAAATTAAAACTCTGTATTATTTGTATTTTTCGGAAAGATTATTTAACCCCGTTGTGGTCAAATGAGAATGCTGTTTTTAATTATGTTGTTCCGTACACTACCATACACTCTTTATAGGACTACGAAATGACGGAGTTTTTTTACCGGTACCCGCTTAATACGTTAAATGTTAAGTATTAGATTTTTTAAATGTTTAAAATGTACATGTATAGGTATTAAGCACTTATAATTATTGTGATTTAGCTGGCTGACATCTATACAGTATTTAGTTTATGGCAATCTGTATGGGCAGATGACTATAAATGTTTTTAATACGCTACATATCTTATAAACGCAAAATTGAGTATTTGGCGTTACATTACTTCAAGAAATGACCACTAATACCACGAAAAGACATGGAGGTATCATAAAAAGTGTAAACTGACCAGACATTGCCACCTGTGGTTAGGGACCAATATACAAGTATAGGTCCCTGCTGTGGCGTATGACACCATAGTGTTATTTAGTATTGGTCGGCACAGTATCTGATCATAACGAGATAATTGGTTTGTGCTGAACACAGGGGCAATAAAACCACAGATCTATCAATAAACAAGATTATTGAGATATCTTTTATTGAACACCGCGATAAAAATGCTCAAACCATGGACTCTAGATTACACGGATAAGAAACATGGCAACATTCTCAGAATCATCACTGCTATATGTGTAATCACCTAACAATTCGTCCAAAAATAATTTATATATTTGAGTTGAAGACGATGTACTGTTGTTTAAGTCTGAATAAACTATCTGTCTGCCTGTCTAAATCCAAGCCGTCATCGTCCCGGTGAAAAAAATCTGATTTTCAATAGTTGGACATGATGCCCTGATGTCAAAATACGAAATGACCCGCGTAACACGGACCGTGATTTTCAAGAATCTTTAATAAATTGATAATTTAAGGTAAATAACATTTCAAATAATTATACATAATTACCTTGTTGATAATAAACAGCAAACGATGAATGTTTTTGACACCCATTTTATTTCAAGTATGCATGCAAAGCCGAATAATATCGAGAGGGTCCGCTATATACGCTGTTTCATCATAAATTTTACACCCTTTCTGTGTTATAAACAAGAGCTGAAATCGTTAATTTATTAAGATTCATTTATAATAAGCTTTATTGATATGTTTCGTGAACAAAATACTACAATATATTCCATAAAAAATATAATAAGATGGCAAAAGAAATTCAATGGCCGGTTTCTAAACAAAAGCATAATCGCCAAGACCGTAGCATCAGTTCAGTGCGTTAGGAACGCGCGCTACATTTTCCCGCCTTCATTCCTTAACTACTTTCGTTTTTAAACAATTTTTTTTTCTATCGTATACAGAATTCTATTCTCCTAAGCAAGATGTAATTTTTAAAACTGAACTCCAAATATAAACGCTACAAATTGGTATTAAGTACGAACATGTCAACCGTAAATCTAGATTCTAAAACTCCAAAACGGTATGATATTTGCAAAAGTTAAAGTTATAACTCGCCGGGCTGTCGAAATCAGAAGAAAAACTTAATATATATTGATATATCTGTTTACTACGTAACGTAAGCTTTCTAATGATATATAATTTGTCAAAATCGGCCGAGAAATGAAACTATAATTTAACAAAAGACGTGAGTGGGTACATCAAAATGTATAACCTCGGCGCTTCGCTGTACGCTAATCGTAAAAGATCGATAGCCACAACACGTTAAAACGCGCAGTGGTAAAACATAAAATGTGTATTTCTTGTGTTTAACTCGCTATAAATCCATCAATAACAACGGGAATATACTAAAAGTTATATTTTTTTGAAAGAGGAATTAATAAGCAACAAGATAACGTATAAACCAATAAAATCGGATGAATAGTTTTTGCATAAGATTGAATTTACTACAGTAAGGGTCAAATACTCGATTCATCTCCTGTCAATATACACTCCGTGGGAACACTGATACTGCAAAAACTTATCAGCGTTACTTTGTTATTCTTTGGCACGCTTTATACACCATATCGGGAAACTGTAATAATGTTGCCGACTTAAAGTGTTGCTATGGGTTAGGTTGCAGAACACCATGCTATGGGTTAGGTTGCAGAACACCAATATTTAGCACAACATGGTGATATTTGCATAACCTAAGTCAATAACAATGTTGAACAGATGTTGAATATTTACACTGTTCCAAATTTCAAAATGAAAATGTCAGCAAGAATAGTGTGTTGAAACATTGTCGTGTTTTTTTAGGTTGCATGCAAAAGATAATGCCTGTATGGCAATACAGGTAAACTTAATGTGTTTTTTAAGTTTATTAATCTTTTTCCTTAATTGGTAATCGACAAGGTCTGTTTAGTGATGCGCACAAAATCTGTGAGCAGAAATGCGCTTGTGTTTTTTTTAAGGGTGCATATGTACTCCCAGAGCCGTCATAGCAAAAATTATCAAAGGCTCTGGGAGTTCGTTTATATGGACTAGGAACCCAGTGATTTCTTAAAATAAAACATTGTTTTCAAGCATAAGCACCCTCAGAGTCCATCGTTTGCATTCCTAGAAAAATCGCTAGGCATTAAGCAATATATATTAGTAATACTTCGGATAAAAAGTTAATCCGAAAAAGCAAATAGACAATATATTGAATGATTCTGAAACAATGCAAATCTTGTAGTTATGCTGACGTTAAATTCTTCACCAACAAAACTTTAAAATCAACTGTCATCTTACGACGATGTGCCATTTTTATTTTCTCTTTTAAAGTTGATCGTTCGCATGTTGGAATATTGAAATCCATGGGGGCTGACATTTTTGATACGGTCACATCCAACTAAATTTCTATATTTTACAACCGGTATTCGAGCGACGAGCTATTGCACGACGGTTCTACATCTACATCATACGTCGGCGCAATCACACTTGATTATTACGCGATGGGTGGTGCTAGGTCAAGAGAAAGATATGAAATGATAGGATAGATAGAAGAGATTTGATAGTTAAAAGGGTGTACGGAAGAAACCCCCTCCGGAAGAAACCCCCTTCGCTAAAAACGGCAGGGCGGAAGAAACCCCCTTTCAAAGTTTGCATACGCGGAAGAAACACCCTCGCTAGTTTTGCATAGGCGGAAGAAACCCCCTCGCTAGTTTTGCATAGGCGGAAGAAACACCCTTCCATAGCGGAACAAACCCCCTTCCAGACGATTTAGTTACATTCAAACGCACGGTAATTGTTTACAGAAATTCACCTTCATTTTCAGAAAGTTCCCGGGAAGCATGATTGCATGATTCAATTTTTTTTTTAAGACGAATGCTTCGGTTATTGAAGGAAAAAATATGTACGAAATATCTTCGTCACTATCGGCTCTGGGCGCTAATTTTGTGTTTTAGTTATTTTTATCAATCTAGTACAAGTTAACGCATATAAAATGGTATATTCTCACTGATACGAGTGCAAGACAAATTCACACGAGCATCTCATCATTAACAACTTGTGACCATATGGCCGGTACACCTCTTTACTCAGCACATAACAGTTTGGAAATAGATTTTAGCACCTTCATTTAATTATATAAAAGGTCCTTTAATATACCGGCTATTGTAGATAATGATGAGAAGTTGTGTCATGATCGGCGCCTTTGCGGCTCGTGTGAAGTTATGTACAGTTTTGTTTAATTACATTAGCATTCGGCTATAATTGTGTGATTTTAGGGAATTATTTTATCTTTGTAAATAAATGTAAATATATGCCTGTTAATCTTAAATAAATGTGTGTCTTTTTTCAACAACAAATTGTTTATTGCTTTTTAATATATGCTTGTTTGAGATCTTTGTAAATAAATGTAAATATATGCCTGTTTTATCATGAAATGCGTGTCCTTTTTTGCAACAACAAATTTTTAATGTTTTCTAGTATATGCTTGCTTGATCTTTTTCTCAATAAAAAGGGCGCGACAATTATGCAGCATAGAAAGCGTGGGTGTATTGAGCGTTGTAACAAGCACACAACTAGTCAGGGGATTGATGCATGTTCGGAGGGAATATTTTATCAAGTCTATTAATAGTCACTTATGCCGAAATTTATTTGATACAAGAGAAAAAATGGCAAGGTTTGTGTTAAAGAAATTATTGAGAGCTTTTATCGTTAATATTTACCAGAAAGTGCTTTAAAAATGTTATGAACGGGATTATCGGGAAATGAATATAAACTTGAAAAGTAGCAAGCATGCAGTAATAGAGTCGGGTTGAAACGGATGTATTGGGGAATCGTTCGAGTCGGGATTTTACTACCTCTGCGGGAAAGACTTAACACTTAGGAAGGGGGTTTATTTCGCCTCTCTGAAAACACGAAGGGGGTTTATTTCGCCTGTCTGAAAACTCGAAGGGGGTTTGTTCCGCCTATGCAAAACTAGCGAGGGGGTTTCTTCCGCGTATGCAAAATGTGAAAGGGGGTTTCTTCCGCTATGCCGTTTTTAGGGAAGGGGGTTTCTTCCGAAGGGGGTTTATTCCGGTAATCAGTTAAAAGTATAGAGATAGTAAAAAGTTTAGCCAGCTTCATTTTCACCTCTTCAACACATCCTCTTCGGTTACGGTAGCCGCGGCCGGTACAGCAATGGGAATCACTAGGGGTTACTTGGAGCTGGACACCTAACAGTGATTAAAAAGTGAGTGAGGAAAGCCCTTGCTTGAAGGATACCAAGTCAGGGGCCTCTGCGACTGTCGCAAGGAGGTGGTTCCAAACGGATATATTGCGTAGGAAGAATGAAGTCTTGTGGTAGGATGTGGATGTAGACAGCTGGTAGTACTTCTTATTATGATCCTTAGAGCGACTTGCGGCTTGTATAAGGTATTGGTTGGGTGGGATATCCATCAGCTCATTGATGATGTTGTACAGCATGGTGAGTTGCGCTTTGGTCCGTCGTGATTCAAGCGTCTCCCACCCCAAGTGCTCGATCATGGAGGATACGCTGCTGGTGTTGTGGTATCTGTTTGTTACATATCTAGCAGCCCTCCTCTGTACCATTTTAAGCTTATATGTCATGTCCTTTGTAAAGGGTTCCTAACTGTGGACCAATACTAAAGGCTTGGCCGGACAAGAGAGGTGTATGCCGTGATCTTAGCCTTCTCATTGCTGACGCATATGTTGCTGGAGGAAGCCGAGTGTGCTATTTCCCTGTTTTACTATTATGTCCACATGGTGGTTCCATTAAAGGCTTTGGGACAAGGTCACTCCCATGTACTTGGTAGTTGAGTCAGACCAGAGGGTTCCTCTTTTTGTGGACACGTTGAATGCTACACTTCTCTGGGTGAAAGTCCATATCCAATTGTTTCTCCCATTCGGCTAGCTTTATCAGGTCGTTTTGTAGGATCTGGCAATCTTCTTCCGAGTTGATTTCCCGACACACCACACAGTGGTCTGCAAATAGCCTTATTCTGGATGTGACATTTAGTGGCAAGTCGTTGATGAAAACAAAAAATAAAATGGGTCCGAGGACGCTTCCCTGGGGACTCCGCTGATGACGGGGGCTGGCTCGGATGTTGCTCCATCAACGACTACCGTCTTTGTGCGATCTGTCAGAAAGGCTTCAATCAACTTCAAGGTGTTGCCCCTGATGACATAATGGCTGAGTTTGATGAGCAGGCGACTGTGTGACACCCGATCGAAGGCCTTGCTGAAGTCAAGTACAGCAAGTCATGTTGTTTATGGCGGGCCTTGGAATGGACGAGCTCATTGGTCAGCGTCAGTAGCTGGGTTACATTATATGTGCGAGCATGACACGAAAACTCTGCGGATATTGCTCTTACTAAGGATGAGGAACACTTATTTAATTATGCAGTTGGTGTTTGCAAACTTATGAAACATAAATCCCATTAATAACGATTTCACACAATTATTTTCATTATGTGTTTATTGAAACGTGTATGTAAATTGTATCACCTTCATGAGTACCCGCGTCAATCCGAACATAGTATAGTTGCAATGAAATACATACACAGATACGACAATTTGTGGATATATTTGAATAGCAGATCACGTCACAACTATGTGTCCGTTTAGAGCAGTGGTTGTCACGTGCGCTTTTCACCTAGGCCATATTAACTTCGAAATACACACACAGGTCCGGTATACGCACACTCATTAGAAAAAAAAGATATGGGAAACATTCTTAAAATTGGGTCTTGTAAATCTGCTAAAATAAGCAGCATAGTTTGATACATTACTGTTAACGCGAAAATGATAACAATCTTTAAACGAACCAGTCACATAGTTCAGGGACCTATACAGCGCCCGCATAGTTGAAGATATTTCATATTTTTATGAATTTCATATAAAGTGTTCACGATTAAATAGCTTTGTGGTATCGTGTTTATGTCCCTTGTTTGTTATTAACTTCTGTCAGGTGTTAGAGAGAGTCAGCAGTCGATCTAGAGCGTGGAAAGAAATGGCTATATTCGGAGAATAGTATGTGTATTCACCAAGGCAACATATAATTGTAACCTTTCGAAGCACTATAAAGTGAACCATATTTAAGTATTACCTTAATATCTGTTGTTGTTGTGTTTTTTTTTAAGATCTCGGCGATCAAATTTCATATTTCTTCGTAAATCGTACATTATAGAACGTAGCCGTTAGGTTGATTACATGCGAAAAATTATAATCGCTTATGGAAAACCACTAACGACAACAGTACACAAGCCGATAAAGTTATGTTTATTTGCCCCTGTTCGCACCTTGTATGACGTCATTCCTCCATGACAGAAAGAAAATCATGAAAACTCAGTGAATAAAGTGGTATTTTGACATGTTTGATTTTTGATCGAGAAATGACTTCTATGGAAAGCAAAATGGAAACTTGTTCATCATCCGATGAACGTCTTGATCTGAAAAAGGTGGGGTTACTAGAGAAGTTAATCTATCAATTAATTCAGGAAGCGACGGCCATTTTCATGATTTTGTTACAAATTCTGTATTACCCGAATGATTATAGCCGTTGTATTTTCCTTGATAATATGCTGCTTAAGTACAACTTATCCAAGCTTTAGAGATATTTAAACCCGATTATACCCATTTTGGAATGTTATTTGAAAGAATGTCTATCCGAATATGTGACTTGTGTTCTGTTCATGTATTAAATTATGACATGTGTTGAATGAACACCATAGCACTACTAAAACTTAAAAGAAGGGCTCTAGTGTCTTGAACATAATATTGTCTAACATGCGGTACGGCCTTTAAATCAAAGGAATGGATGAACGTTTTTCTTCATATAACATTTTGAAGTGCCCATGATTTGAATGCCTATCCAGTCATTACACCCCCAGACGTTACACCCCTAGTCATTACACCCTCTAAGCCTGGACATTACACCTCTCAAGGTGTAGTCATGACACCTCCCAAGATACTGATTAGATTAGTAAGGTGTGATCACACCTTCCAATAGGTAACTTATGAACCACTGATTGTATGTAAGATGACACTGATGAGATTAATGGTTGCTCAAGTTATTTAATTGAGCAGCCATCATCTAAAAGTGTGTCATTTACATTACAAGCCCAATCAGTGAATATAAGTTATTTATTTGTTGGTGTGATCATACCCACTCACTTATGAGTATAACCAGTGCTCCAGCTAGGATTTGAAAAGGGCAGGGGGGCTTTTTTGTCAAAAGGGCACTTTCGACGCGCAGTATATTGTCAAAAGGGCACTTTCGACGCGCAGTATTTTGTGAACGTGCCGTTCGAGCGCGCGGGTGTTTCTGGAATGCTTCCTATTGCATGTTAATTTATATGTTATAAATAATTGTATTATTCTCATTATTATTAAACCATTCAAATATAATGTCTACAAGGAGGATTAAAATAATTACAATGAAATAAGAGATTTATGAATAATCATATTAAAAAAAAAAAAAAATAATAATTTTTTTTTGAGAGGGGGGGGCAGGGCGGGGGGTCGGGGGGCAGGGCGGAGGTTCGGGAGGGCAGGGCGCGGCGCCCTTCGATTAAGGCCTAGCTGGAGCACTGAGTATAACTACAGGGATTTCAATAGATTTTAAAAACCAGGAGTCAATGACCCCTGGACAGAAATTTTGAGGAGTCAAATTGAAAAATGTTGGGGTCAATTTTGAAGTGTGTTAATTGTGTTTTTGTCTGTATTATTCAATGTTTTAGATAAAAATATGCTCTAAGAGTAACAATATATCTTAAAAAGTTAGACTGCTTTATTATATAATAATACCATGATAGATAACACAACATATTTTAATGAATTGGTACATTAAAATCTACAAGTCTCTTAACACATTTAAGTAATTTAAGATATGTGCCGGCAGCACCTTTTCATCACATATTTATTGTCATTATATTATCATCATGCCTATGATAACTTTTCTAACGAAACACAATCTAAATGCATGGAACATCTAGTATATCTATTTCTGTTTATCCGATTACAATACATGTCCGAAATATGTACACTTAAGAATGCCTTACCTTTAATAATCCAAATTTTTCTTTTTGTTATCTGGTTTAACAAACCTTATTAAATGTTTGTTAAATCCAGATAATGATTTCTCCATTATTGAATCACCGTTACTTGCAATTTGAATGGTCAGTTTTGAATTGAATGCGGGTTGAATGTTGCGTCCGCCATTTACAATGTCAAAAGTAGCAATTTAATTCTGCTCGGATAATTTATATCTAATCGAGGAAATGTGTTTTCTCAATGTTTATGTGTAGTATTATGACTTGTTAGTATCAAAAATGAACTGTGATTCCATTTTATATAAGATGGGTGTTACTCGTAATTATCAATGGATTAACAACTTGCAAAAACTCGCCGGACTAGTGGATCTACGTAATTAATAGACCTTTGATCAATTTTGTTTTTTATTTAATTACTTTTGCCGACTTTCTTTAACCGTGCCGTCTGCAAAAAACCCTGCTATTATCGGATGGTCAATCAATTATCACGTAATCACGTATGCTAATTACCCAGTTAGTGCGCACGCACTATTTAGAAGGTGACATGTGTATTGGAAGAGATCAGATAAGATAAACAACGCCCGGGATAGTCCCTCGATTATAGACCGAGTTTCAAATACTGAAACATTAATTTCAATTAGGAGCACAGCGGAATTTATTACCATGGAACTCGAGATGTTAACTGACTTGACGTACGGGTCAAATTTTCGATGCGTCAAAATGACTCGCGGCAGAAAAAAGGATTGCGTCAAAAACGAGTCATTTTTAATTTGCACGCGTCAAAACGCAGGATTCTGCGTCTATTGAAATCCCTGACTATCTTTGTTGCATGTTATAGGTTAAATGAAATTAATTTAAGTAAAATGTTATGGTAAATTATACTTTATTAATTGATCCAAATGAAATGCTACATTAACCAAGAACTTTAAAATGTTTGTTTTTTCAGTCATGCTAAGATATTAAATCAATGATAATAGCTTAGTTTGATAGAAATAGAAGTTCTTAAAAGTTATCCTTTAATGGAGAATTTATTTCAATCTAATAAATAAAATTACTGTAAAAATCTTAATTTATAATAACAAATACAAGAATAAAATATTTTTGCATATGTTACTGTATATAAAGATTTTTACAGAAATACTTGCCAAAGGTAACAAATTAAATAAATTATCATTAAATGAGCATGCAGCAAAGAAAGTCAAGCCTATGATGAAACTGATCCAATTTTTGGTGGGCTATTGTATTGCCTTTTACAGGAAGTGTCAAATACTTGTGAAATTCATTCAAACTGGAATGCAGCAAGAATGTAACAGACCATATTTGATTATCCAAGAACTGCCAATTAGTCAGTGACACATACCATGTATGATACAAAGATGTCGAATCTGTATTTTTATACTTTGAAAAACATAAAAACAAACATGCATGGCAAACATCGATACAATTGTACATGACCAAACAATTATAATTCAAATAATTTTAATCTGATAAATTGTTCTATTTTGAAAAAGTAAAAAAAACAAAATAAATGGCAAACATCGGAAAAAAAATGTCACAACCATACAAATATAATTCATCGAATTTTGATCAGTTAATTTTTCTATTTTGAACAAAGTTAAAAAAAAAACATGGCAAACATCGATAACAATAGACACGAACATTGCAATTTTCTTACCAACAGATATATTTCAAAAGGAGAGACAAAGCAGCAAAACACACTAAACATTTTACACAAAATTATACATAAATTTAAAAAGTTTTTTTAAGAATACCAATGTAACTCATTTAGATATGCAAATTAAATGATTTAACATACCCACAAACATTTCACATATTCATATCTAATATCACATCTAGTCACACATAAGTTAGAAGGAAAAAGCTATTGTAAAACAATTGTAAGGAATAAGAAAAAAATAAACGCAAACAAAAGTACATAAATAAATAGTACGCTTATTAAAAAAAATCCATCACATATAAAATCTAGTATATACACAAACAAGACGCAATTGTTCGAAGTGCTAATATCTAATTTTACCAAACTCTTTTATTTATCAAGTAACTGGCCTTTTTATAAATTGCTATTAAACTTTGATCTAGCCAACTGATGAAAAATACATCACACCTACTTTAATTGGCAACGCGATTTGTGTATATACTTTGCAAACTGATTGAACATCAATAAAATATGTTATAATATACCAGTGCCGAAGTGACTAACTGTGAATGCCAGACTGGTCAAACCCGAGTACCCAAGTGGCACTTTTTTACGGTGCCGAATTAACCAGATGCCGAAGTGACTAGATACCTAAGACAGACATACAGACAAACCTGATGGGGCATAGTATATTTATTTAAATGTAGGTTCATAATAATTACTTTTTAAGTTCAAAATTGATTTTTTTTATGGCAATTACTCTTTTCAACTCACATGCATGATCATTGAAACACAAATTGATATTGACTTAAGCATAGGAACCCAGCACAAAAAATCATGGGATACGGATAAAACCCCTCCCGGACAAAAACCCTCCCGGACAAAAACCCTCCCGTCATTTTCATAGGGGGCAGACAAAAACCCTCCCATGAAAAAACGGGGGCGGACAAAAACCCTCCCATGAAAAAAAGGGAGCGGACAAAAGCCCTCCCATGAAAGCAATTAAACACCGACAAATGTAATTGTTTCACACAGTGTTGCATTGATTAATCCGAAAAATTTACCCATTGTGTGTATTGTGTTTTTCAGGGGTGTGAAATTGAAAGAAGAAAATGTGTATCGATTAACTGTATACATACCGCTTTTCTAATGTGCATTTATATCCGATAATCCAATATCATAACAACATCAATTAAAACTCGTGGCTCAGATTTCACGGGAGGGTTTTTGTCCAGTCCCCTTTTTTCATGGGAGAGTTTTCGTCCAGTCCCGTTTTTTCATGGGAGGGTTTTTGTCTGGCCCCTATAAAACTGACGGGAGGGTTTTTGTCCAGTAGGGTTTTTGTCCGGCATTCAAAAATCATATATGATACGATATATAATATATTTAAAGCAGGAACATCATTAATCAATTGAAGTGTGCCCCATTATACATGTAGGTGTGATCACACCTTAGTAATCTAATCAATTATGTATACGGTGAGCTTATGTGATCGTGTGATGTCTGGCGTCCGTTGTGCGTGCCTGCGTGTGTCCGTGCGTCCGTCCGTCAACAATTTGTTTGTGTAGACAGTAGAGGTCACAGTTTGCATCCAATCTTGATGAAATTTGGTCAAAATGTTTATCTTGATGAAATCCGGTTTGGGATTGTATTTGGGTCATCTGGGGTCAAAAACAAGGTCACTAGGTCAAATAATAGAACAACCTTCTGTAGACAATAGAGGTCACAGTTTTCATCCAATCTTTATGAAATTTGGTCAGAATGTTTATCTTGATGAAATCTGGGTTGGGATTTTATCTGGGTCATCTGGGGTCAAAAACTAGGTCACTAGGTCAAATAATAGAAAAACCTTGTGTAGACATTAGAGATCACAGTTTTCATCCAACCTTTATGAAATTTGGTCAGAATTCTTGATGAAATCTGGGTGGGATTGTATTTGGGTCATCTGGGGTAAAAATCTAGGTCAAATAAATAGAAAAACCTTGTGTTGACAATAGAGGTCACAGTTTTCATCCAATATTTATGAACTGTGGTCAGAATGTTTATCTTGATGAAATCTGGAATGGGATTGTATTTGGGTCATCTAGAGTCAGGAACTAGGTCACTAGGTCAAATCATAGAAAAACATTGTGTAGACAATAGAGGTCATAGTTTTCATCTGATCTTAATGAGTCAGGTGAGCGATTCAGGGCCATCATGGCCCTCTTGTTATTTTAAGTAATAGATGATTCAGAGGTTTAAATTGGGATTTAATGCATTTCAAGAATTAATAGATGCAGATTCTTGCGTTTTGATGAAAATGCAAATTTTTTCCTTTGCATCATTTTGGCACATGGCAAAAGACACATTTTGCATCCTGCGGCAAAAGTGTATCCAGTTTGTGTTTGTATGTGGAAAAAAGTTTTATATGTATATTGTGTAACAAATACATAATTATTAGGTTACACATGGTTGTTTTTATAAAAACATAGGTTCGTATTCATACACGTCACTCTAGCATGTAAACAGCATGGATACTTGATACATGTCCTTCGGCAGGGGTATCGCAAGTGGGCGAAATGAGCGATTTCTTCCCCAAATTAATCTTCACTTCACACATTAATTTCATGAAGTCAAGTGACTTCTCCTCCTTTTAATGATTTACTTTGTGCCAGACATTGACAATTAAAATCAATTTGATGTGGAGAATTGGACACAGGAGGATTCTCAGCCATTAGTGCCCCATGTACAGGTCATGCAAAGTTGAACATTCAAAAGAACAGTCTGGAGCTATTACACTTCTTGAAATTGTTAATAGATGATGCCTTGAATTATTGCCTTCTGCATGCTACCAATAACTATGATTCAGCAATGTTAAATGACCCATTAAAACAATACTAAGGAATGATCAAATGGGAAGATGTAACCTAGCAATTGCAATAAATATGGGGCTCATTTACAGGTCAGATTCAGAATTTCTGCTGTAAAATGAGATTTTAAATGAATTTTTTATTTAAAACAAATATTTGTAACAAAAAATGAATTTGATTTAATGTTGAATTGCTTAAAATTAACAAGGAAGTAAAAAGATTCTGAACATTACTGGCTTTTTACAATTGAAGTTTATTTGAAGAGTTGATTGAAAGCTGAACAGAAACCACTAAGTTGCTGCAAAATATACGTAAAACTAAGATCTATGACGCAAATGTACCATTTCTCCCAAATATGTTACCAATTCTCCCTATTTTGGCTTTAGGGAGAAGTGACTTCTCCCTAAATTTTGAGCCTAGCTAGACCCCTGCTTCGGTCATCTTTTAATAACCTCACATAATGATCAAGCACAAGGCAATAACACTTGATAGTTTTATGTGTCCATGCACTGCACTTACCGACAGGCAACAAGCATTGAATGTTACCTTGATTGTGTAAACTAGTCATTGACACTTCTGTTCTAATTGTAAACAAGAGCCTGTTATGAAATAAATACAAAATAGATCATCAATTGTGTATAATGAAATGATGATATGTAATCTGGAAGAATGACATTATTGTAAATGTGGAACATGCTTTGTTTTAGACAAATTAGGCCTGTTACATGCATTTTGTCAGATTGTTTATTGGTGTTTGTGGCAACGGACTAATGCTTGTTAGACAGATAATACACGTATCTTTTTTCAAGACTGTTGTCATTTAATCAATTTTGGGATATGTAAGGGCTAAACTAAAAGTTAAATGTGTTCACAATTTATTTGCATGCGCAGGATCAGCTTTGTCTAGAAAAAACAAATAGTTCTGTTGTAAGCATGGCAATGCCTGTAAATATAGTGTTTGTTCTTCAATTGACAGCATATTAATTATTGAGATGGCATGATATTGGAATTGGCAATAACCTCTATGCATTTTGGAATGTTATTTGAAAGAATGTCTATCCGAATATGATTTCTAATCTTCACAAAGTTGGGATTCATGTTAATTGTTTCTCGGCTAATGAAAATCTTTTTTTCTCACCTTTTGTGGGAAATATACCAGTTTAATTCACTCATTTATTTTGTTTATTATTGGAAAATTTGAAAATTGCTTAAATATCACTATTTTTTTAAGTATAAGGACTACAAGTATTATTGAATCCAATAAATAAGAATTTGTTTAATGATGTTTAATGTTCATTAGTTTGTGTACCTAATTAATCATATAGTCGTATGAACATGATTTAATGTTACATAACTAAATGATACATTAAGTAAAAATTTAAGAATTAATCCCCCCCCCCCCCCTCCCCTCACACACAAATCCATATTGAGAAAAAATAATAATTTGGGGAAAATATGTATATTTTGCACGGGTAAGATCAGTACTTAGAAACATGCTTGGTTTAGACTCATCTGGCTATCAACATTTTTCCTAACGTCTGGAAATCCAATGGGAAATCATTCCATTAAGGGGATTGGAGAAAATTGGAAAAGAGAATTGGAAAACTGCATGGACAAATGTGATTACATGTACAACAGGCATTACTTTGGCATACAACACTAAGGTTACCATGTTTGATATGCTCTTGTTATTTATTATTCAGTTGCTTAGTTAACATTTATTCTTGTTATTATTATATAAAAGCGGGTATATACGATTTTTATATGTGCTGAATTGTAAAATATTGATACAAATATGTTATAATAACACACAATATGCAAGAAAAATGATACATTAAAGACGAATTTCATAAAATACAGCAAATACAAATTAGCGCCCCGAGCCGATTGTGACGAAGATAATTCGTAAGTATTTTCCTACAATAACCGATGCATTCGTCTTTTTAGTAAGTGTTCGTGTGTCGTATGAATCGATATCGCTGCAGGAATTTCAAATGAACCGTTAAACTAAATTTAGATTCACATCATACATGCATGATATACATGCTGGCGAATTCGGCTGTACAGCCTTTTTCGATTTCAGAATTAAATATCTGGCTTATTCAGCATTTTTCGACACATGTTCTTCTTAACTTTTATTTTAGTTTATATTGAAATATATGTATAATAAGTTTTTTACACATTTTATATTAATTAATAAATATTTGACAAGATCGTATATACCCGCTTTAAATTATATAAAGACAATTATGAAATACTGATTTCAGTGTTCACATTTTTCAGCATCATTTAAATATGTATACATGTATTCCACTATCTGCATTTAACTGAATAATTTTTCATGTTTTCACTGTGTTCATTTATGATGGTTATTACCCTTATAATTGGTTCACTCAGTTGTTTATAACTTTGTATTGGTACATGTACAAAAGTGACATCACCTCCTGATAATGAGGAGGATACATGTACATGTAGCTGTACTTATGTTGATCTCATAGTAGGTACATGTACCCATCTACTGTTCATATTTGTTTACAAACAAACAAGATGGGTGCTAGACACGGTGTGTTCATAGATGTTGTTAGTTTAATAGGATTTAACAATGTAAGCTAGTTTTGATATAATAAGTTTTATTATTTTTGCATATTATATAAACAATATTACTGTAAGTATGCATGTATCTGTATTTTGTATTCATCAGGGGTTCTTGACAAAAATACGCCACTATTTTTGAAAACCGCATTTAATGCATGAGTACATGTATAAGGTGTCGTCTCAGATGTTCAGGCCAGACAGGCCAATAGAGACGACACTTTCCACTTGGTCAAATATTTAACAACATTGCTACTTAAAAGTTCCCCTGCAATTTGTGGAGGGCTTTCCTGGTCTAAGGTCATGTTCAATAGTGCAACATAACAACAATCTCATTTAACAAGGCAGTGTAATTGTCTCTTAGGCACGTCCATATACTGTGTATACTGTTCTTTGACATGAAGTACAATTAAGGGCAGTTACATTCCCACACATTTGAATTTTAGAAGTGATAAACTGATTGGGCAATTGTGAAATGTGGACTAATTTGAAGTCTGATTTGCTTGTTCTCTTTATTAAAAAAGTTTTCCTTCCATTTTGGCATTTTAAAAATCTGATGCGCATTATATATGGTTGCATCTGATAGAAGGTAGAGCATAGAGTTAAGATTTTCTTTTTTCTGTCTTCAGTTCACACACTCAGCATGTTGAATTTAAGTTCAATTAAATGTTTATTCATGTCTGTTGTAAGAGATTTGTCACCCCGTCATTTGCATCTGGTTGTCCATAATCAGTGAACAGAATTCCTTTTCTCTGACTTCACCTCAATCACACTACTGTTTCCTGCCTGCAGATTGACACGCTCAGCATGTTGAAGTCTATCAACCCAGGAAGCACAGAGGAGAGCCTGTCCCCCCAGTACCTTAAGGAGAAAGACGCTTGTGTGAAGCTGTTTGATGCATGGACCGAACATGACCAAGTGGCCTTTGTAGAGCACCTGCTCTCCAAGATGTGCCACTATCAGCATGGGCAGATCAACTCTTACCTGAAACCTATGCTGCAGAGAGACTTTATCTCTGCGCTGCCCGGTTAGGGTCTTTTATCTGTTAAAATAAATCATTGAAAGTAACACACTTGTTTAATTAAAAAAAGCTTCTAAAGACTCTAAAAAGTTGCATAATCTGTCCATCCTTCCTGAAACTTTCTCAAAAAGTTGTTCTAATGATATCACAGCCGAGTTCAAAAATAAAAATGTACCTTGAAATTAAACATTTATGTTTCATAATTTACTTTTATTATCCTTAACTCCACCTTCTTAGAATAGTTAGTCTCTTTACTGTAACTCACATTCCATTTTCCAGCCAAAGGTTTAGACCATGTAGCAGAGACCATTCTGTCTTACCTGGATGCCAAGTCCCTGTGTTCAGCTGAGCTGGTGTGTAAGGAGTGGTACCGGGTGATCTCTGATGGCATGCTGTGGAAGAAACTCATGGAACGTATGACCTTCACAGACAACCTGTGGAGGGGCCTGGCTGACCGCAGGGGCTGGTGAGTCACCTCAGATTGTTACAACTGTAACCCCGGCAAAAACTCTTGTTTTTGTCCCCTACCGATGAAACCGGAGGGGACTTATGGTTTGCGCTCTGTCAGTCAGTCTGTCAGTCAGTCTGTCTGTCACACTTTTCTGGATCCTGCGATAACTTAAAAAGTTCTACATATTTTTTCATGAAACTTGAAACATGGATAGATGGCAATATGGAGATTATGCACGTCATTTCATTTTGTTCCTACGTCAAGAATTCTGGTTGCTATGGCAACAAATTAAAAAAAATGACAATGGTGGAGTTTCACCGGTAGGGGACAATATTGCTTGGCAATCTCTTGTTTCTCCTTTGTTGCTGTGGCATAGTTGATATGGTGTCCACCAAGTTTTATCACCACTATGGGAGCATTCTTTAGATCCCCCCATAGACGCCAAGTATTGGTTCTACCCAGGAAACAGACTCGCAAGTGTTTGGATAAGTCTAAGGCTTTCAATGCAATCAAGCTAAATAAATACATGTTGACTTCAAGGATCTCACTCTGTCATATTGATCAACTTATTCCTGACTTATGTGTCTTTGACGTTTGTTAAGGGCATGGATGCTATGCCTGTGACAAAGCTGTTTGCCGTGATGTTAAGTTGCCGTTAGACCAACAAATTGTACATTAAATTAATTATTTAATCAAATGGGAATTTACTCACAGCGGAAGTCGTTTGGAATATATTTTGTTATTTTTTACCTAAACCAAGAAACATACCTGGTATGGGGTTTTAATTTGCAAGGTGCATGTATTATGAATTGATTTCCTCTTGTTTATTGAAGCTTGTAGTTTATTTATGTAGATTACCTTCTGCTATGAAGTACTTGTGCGCATTCAGGTCATAAACATTGTCTATGCATATTTAATGTACTTAGCATAATGTCCCAGATAAATCTTTGTTTAAAGGCTTTCGTATTTTTCTGGAAATATTATACTGTTCATTAACTTATTTGGACAAGGACTAAGTTAACTAAAGAAGCTCATTTGAACTGTGTTCTGTGAAAACTGAGCTTAATGCATGTGCATAAAGTGTTTTCCCAGATTAGCCTGTGCAGTCCGTACAGGATCAATCAGTGAAAGCTCTTTCTGCAACAAATATATCTTTGATTTAAATCTTAAATACCATAAAAGTGCAAAGTGTTTTCCCTGATTAACTTGGACGACAAAGTTTATGCAAATGCATAAAGGCCAGGTTTTCTATTATGGGGCTCATTTAATTAATTTGCCAGTATACATGCTTCATAAGTGGTAATTTTACTTTTCAGGGGCCAGTATTTGTTCAAACCACGGCCAGGAGAACCTCCAAAAGATCACAAGTTCTACCGAAATCTTTACCCACAAATAATAAAGGACATAGATGTAAGTTATCAAAGTTCTACCGAAATCTTTACCCACAAATAATAAAGGACATAGATGTAAGTTATCACAAGTTCTACCGAAATCTTTACCCACAAATAATAAAGGACATCGATGTAAGTTATCACAAGTTGTACCGAAATCTTTACCCACAAATAATAAGGACATAGATGTAAGTTGTCACAAGTTCTACCGAAATCTTTAACCACAAATAATAAAGGACATAGATGTAAGTTGTCAAAAGTTCTACAGAAATCTTTACCCTCAAATGATCAAGAACATAGATGTAAGTCGTCACAAGTTCTACACAAATCTTTACCCACAAATAATAAAAGGACATCGATGTAAGTTATCACAAGTTCTACAGAAATGTTTACCCACAAATAATAAAGGACATAGATGTAAGTTTTCACAAGTTCTACAGTTATCTTTACCGAAAAATAAACAAGTATATAGATGTATGTTGTCACAAGTTCTACAGAAATCTTTACCCACAAATAGTAAATGACATAAATTTAAGTTGTCACAAGTTCTACAGAAATCTTTACCCACAAATAATAAAAGGACATCGATGTAAGTTATCACAAGTTCTACAGAAATCTTTACCCACAAATAGTAAAGGACATAGATTTAAGTTGTCACAAGTTCTACAGAAATCTTTACCCACAAATAATCAAGGGCATAGATGACAGTTGTCACAAGTTCTACAGAAATCTATATCAACAAATAGTAAAGGACATAGATGTAAGTTGTCACATGTCCTACAGATATATTTGAGTGCAAATAATGAAAGCCATATTTATATTAATATATCTATTAATATTTTAAACATAAATAGTGTAAGCTGTCTCAAATCTTACACATCCCACTTGCCTCAACATATCAATGGTTGTAAGTAAACAAGCCAAACAAAACTCACTTTTATAGCGCATCAAATGATAAGTGAAGTTTTAACACAGAAAATCTTTGCTACTTACATGTGTACAGTTACCTGTTACCAAAGGTTTTTGGTGTGCCCAATACTTAAACCCTTTCCTTCTCAGAAGCAAAGTGAAAATGGCTATGTGCAACCACCATAAAACCAGTACAGCCTGCACCCAATTGTATAAACGCTGGTTAAAGTTACCGCTCGGTAGCTTTTAAACCTTGGTAAGTTTGCGGTTATTCAGGTTTAGTAACCGTCAAGGTAACTCGATTGTATAAACACGAAATATCGCAAAGTAACTAAACCGCGCATAGTGGAATTTAACCAACGGTAAATTTAACCAAAACATTCCCATTGTGTCACACCGGTCTTACTGACAATAACGTAGTGACGTCACCATCTATGTATAGAATGAAACATTCCCACAATGCATTTTCTAATGACGTAATTTTCGCGCGAAGTGTCACGCTTCGATTTCGTTAACAAAAAAAAATAAACAGCGTCATGTATTTTTTTGATCAAATTAATTTACAACTGCTTTTACAATAAAATAAAGTGTACATTTTAACTATGAGTTCATCAAATTTTTCAAAATGTTTACGAACATATGTCACAGACCATGGAAAAAAATACCATGATGTCGGGATTTGCCTCATTTAGCGGAATCCCTGGTGCTTCCAACTGCGAGAGAGTGCTTGATAAGACGCCTAATTTTCTTGTGTTTTTTTTTAATGATGTAACATATTCATGGTCGTCGTAACATGCTAGCCTATTCTTTTAATTTTGCTTATAACCCGTTTTCATATGACTGCGTTATAAAATAATATCTTTCGCCAAAGAACGATGTTCACACATTCAAAGCACAACGCTGAGTATATCCTTAACTTCAAATTACATCCGAAAATCCCTCTGTCTGTAGTCCAATATTGCATATTGAAATTGAGAAAAGTGCGAGTCTTTTTGACGATTTCTTATAAACGCGACTTATTTCACATGTACATGCACTGTATATCGACATATTTCAATTGTCAATTTATCACATTTTCCTTATTTCGTGCAATGTGCATTGTTTATAATCCGTGCATATACTTTTGACATTTTTAGAATGTACAACAAGCCATACAAATATCGCACAATTCATAAATAATCTGCAATATTTGCTTTCCGATTAAATTCATGTTAGGCATAGAGATGTATAAAGTATAAGATGATAAAAATAGCACCACACAGGAATTCGGAATGTCCCATTTTTTACACGGGTATTAACGACTCATTTATATCTGTTGTGTAATGGAATGTTTTTCATTCTTTGTTTACTTATATATTAAATTATTTTCGTGTACAATAAGGGCATTTACCATAGACAAATAAAACATTGTGTAAGTTTAAACATATGTTTGTATGCAGAAGTCTGCAAATTTAACCGAGTTTACCAACGGCTATCATTTGTTAAACTGCTCCGGTTCATTTGAACAGCAGTAATGTAGAGTACGTGACGTAGCGTGTAACGAAAAAGAAAGTTTATCGAGTTCATAAACTCATTTGAAAATAGTATTAGGATGGCATAAGGGTCTTTATTTAACTATGCTAAAATAATTATTAAAGACCCTAGATGCAAAATCGTCAATTATTGAGTTAAATGGATTATTGATGGATTTTAAAGGATTATTAAAGGTAAGATACTAGTTCGAACGTGTTTTGGTTTTTGTTTGTACCTTTGTCGTTTACGGTTTTCGGAGAAATGATTTTAACATGCCATGGGCGCCATTGATGCATCGGATCACACACGGCATATCCATAACATTAAATAAAAAATCACGTTCTGCGCGTCCTTAAATTTGTTGTCCGAAGTCGGAAAACGTATTGCCCTGTAAATTAAGTCAAATAAAGTGTCAGTCGCAGCAATAGTCTGTTTACTTGTCGAAATGTTCAAGGTTGTCGATGGTTAGATTTTATAATGTCGCGCGACTCGGCCATTTTGTGTAAGTTACCTCTCGGTTACTTGTACTTACCCACCTAGGGAAGCAGGGTATGTTTTAACTGGGCTTTAACTGATCGGTATAACTTACCCAATTTTATACTAACGCTTACCGACCAGTAACCAACAAGTTACCGACTTTTAACCGCCGGTATGTGGTTAACCGCCGGTTTAATTGTTTATACAATCGGGTGCTGCAAGTAACTGCAGTCTGCTCCAGTTGAATGCTGTTGCTGCTGATTAGTAACTTAGAGTTGGAAATGAAGCCTATAAAACTTGAATCTGTTTAGAAAGGTCTTTAATTAAGTTTGATTTTCTTAGTGACTACAAACATGCTAAAATGCATCTGACTGGTTAAGGGTTAAATCACAGACTGTATTTATGTGTATTAAGAAGGTATACAAAATTGTTTTATATCAGAGTATAGAAAAGGACTTGTACATGTTAAATTACAGAAATTATTAAAGGAATTGCACATGTTTTATAACAGACAATAGAAAAGGAATTGTATATATTTAATAACAGAGAATAGAAAAGGAATTGTACACCTTTGATTACAGAGAATAGAAACCAATTGGCGGACAGGTCGCCACACTTTACAGCGTATACACTGTAGAAGTGAGACGAGCAAGGGGGTATACTGCCTGCAGTATGACGAAACTAGAATAGTTAGCGGGCTGAGAGATAACACTATAAAGGTAGGATACTAGAAGAGTTAGCGGACTGAGATATAACACAATAAAGCTAGGTGGAATAAAAAATGAAGTGAGGTCTGGGAAAATGCGTCTTAATGCATGAGCATAAATTGTCGTCCCAGTTAAGGCTGTGCAGTCCATTGAGACTAATCTGGGATGACATTTTCTACCTAGAATGGATTTGAGACTGCGGTCATATTATTTCTTTGGCATATTTTCAATAACATGTTATACATATCTATATATTTCACACTGCATGTATTTTCATGTAAAACATTGTTTTGATGATAAATAAAACCAGTTTGACTGTGATAATTTAATTTATTTTTGTAATGTCGAATAAAATCTCCTGTATGATAATGTGATAAGATCAAAAAAGGGTTTTGGGCACGGTGGGATCTTGAGGTGGCAAGAGACTGCTCTCCTCTGTTTTAGCATAGTTGGAACACTGAGTCTAAGTCAAACTCAGTATGTACCCCAGTACATATTGCTCCATGCCCTCCCTTGCAGATCTGGGACCGGAACACTCTGGAGTGTGTGCAGGTGCTCACGGGCCACACAGGCTCAGTGCTGTGTCTGCAGTACGACAACAACATCATCATATCGGGCTCCAGCGACTCCACTGTACGCGTGTGGGACGTACGTACGGGGGAGATGGTCAACACCCTCATACACCACTGTGAGGCAGTCCTACATCTGCGCTTCTGTGATGGCATCATGGTCACATGTTCAAAGGTGAGTCATATGGCATCATGTTCCCATGGCTAAAGGTGAGCACTCAATCATGAATCTACCCGCTCATATGTCTGGGGTATAAAATGGTACGAGTATTGGTAAAATGGCATCATGGTCACATGTTTAAAGGTGAGTTATGTTGGATCATGGTCACATCTTCAAACTTGAGTACACTGCAACGCCGATATATCGCAGTTGGTGAGGTCCAAAGATCGCGAGCGCGATATATCTGGCACGCGATATAACGCAAGAAATGTCTAACTTAATTTTATTGCCTTTTGTCCCCTACCGGTTTCACCGGAGGGAACATATGGTTTGCGCTCTGTGTGGCCGTGAGTCTGTCACACTTTTCTGGATCCTTCAATAACTTTAAAAGTTCTTCATATTTTTTCATGAAACTTGAAACATGGATAGATGGCAATATGGACATTATGCTCGTCATTTCATTTTGTTCCTACGTCAAAATTTCTGGTTGCTATGGGAACAAATATATATATATATATATATATATATATATATATATATATATATATATATATATATATATATATATATATATATATATATAATCTGACAATGGTGGAGCCGGTGAGGGACATATATTGCTTGGCAATAGTATTGTCTTATATTTTGTATGGAACATCTGGAAAGTAGGTTCTGTAGGTAGATATTATTGAGGAAAAGTGCAGTGCACAAGAACAAAAATTCTTAGCCTCATATTTTCAGAGTTATGGTCCTTTTTTATGTCAGTTTTAAACTTTTGTCTGGAGCCTATATCGTGAAAACAATTAAAGGTATAAACTTGAAACTTAATATATAGGTATATCTCCATCAGAGGAATTGCACAAATGGAAAGACTCTTGCTTCCATAATTCTCAACATATTGCCCTGTATTCAGGGTTCCAGATAATTTTTCAGGCAGGGGGGTATTTCACCACCTGTTTTTTTAAAGCTGGGGGTATTTTACCCCTTTAGAATTTTTTGTGGGGGTATTTCAAAATCTGAAAGGGAAATGAGATGGGGGAGGGGGGTAACGGCTTAAGAACACAAGCTTTCTTACTTACTTACTCGAATCAATGCAATTAACAACCAATTTACCCAAAATAAAACGGCATAATGGTGATGAAGCTTTAAATTCATCTCTTTTAACTTGGCCATAACTTTTTCAATATTGAAGATAGCAACTTGATATTTGGCATGCATGTGCATCTCACGGAGCTGCACATTTTGAATGGTGAAAGGTGAAGGTGAAGGTCATCCTTTAAGGTCAAATGTCTAATATATGGCGTCTGTCCGTCCGTCCAAAAACTTTAACATAGGCCATAACGTTTTCACTATTGAAGATAGCAACTTGATATTTGGCATGCATGTGTATCTCATGGAGCTGAACATTTTGAGTGGTGAAAGGTGAATGTCAAGGTCATCCTTCAAGGTCAAATGTCAAATATATGGCGTCTGTCCGTCTGAAAACTTTAACATTTGCCATAACTTTTTCAATATTGAAGATAACTTGATATTTGGCATGCATGTGTATCTCATGAAGTTGCACATTTTGAGTGGTGGAAGTTCAAGGTCAAGGTTATCCTTTAAGGTCAAGGTCATCCTTCAAGGTCTTAGATCCAAAAAAAAATCAAAGCGGTGTTCTCATGAAGCTGCACATTGTGAGTGGTGGAAGGTCGAGGTCATCCGTCAAGGTCATCCTTCAAGGTCAACAAAAAAATGTTAATTTCAAAGCGGCGTTCTCATGAAGCTGCACATTGTGAGTGGTGCAAGTTCAAGGTCAAGGTCATCCTTCAAGGTCAAGGTCATCCTTCAAGGTCAAAGGTAAAAATAAAATAAAAAATTTCAAAGCTGCGTTCTCATGAAGGCGCACATTGTGAGTGGTGGAAGTTCAAGGTCAAGGTCATCCTTTAAGGTCAAGGTCATCCTTCAAGGTCGAAGGTAAAAAAAAAAATCAAAGCGGCGTTTTTATGAAGCTGCACATTGTGAGTGGTGCAAGGTCAAGGTCATCCTTTAAGGTCAAAGGTAAAAAAAAAAAAATCAGAGCGGCGTTCTCATGAAGGTGCACATTGTGAGTGGTGGAAGTTAAAGGTCAAGGTCATCCTTCAAGGTCAAGGTCATCCTTCAAGGTCAAAGGTCAACACAAAATTATTTTTGTTCAAAGCGGCGTTCTCATGAAGCTGCACATTGTGAGTGGTGGAAGTTCAAGGTCAAGGTCATCCTTCAAGGTCAAAGGTCAAAATAAATAAATTCAAAGTGGCGTTCTCATGAAGCTGCACATTGTGAGTGGTGGAAGTTCAAGGTCAAGGTCATCCTTCAAGGTCAAGGTCATCCTTCAAGGTCAAAGGTCAAAAAAAATAAAAATTCAAAGCTACATTCTCATGAAGCTGCACATTGTGAGTGGTGGAAGTTCAAGGTCAAGGTCATCCTTCAAGGTCAAAGGTAAAAATAATAAATCAAAGTGGCGTTCTCATGAAGCTGCACATTTTGAGTGTTGGAAGTTCAAGGTCAAGGTCATCCGTCAAGGTCAAAGGTAAAAAAAAAAAAAAAAAAATTATTTCAAAGCAGCGCAATAGGGGGCATTGTGTTTCTGACGAACACATCTCTTGTTATACTCTTTATTTATCAGAAAATTTAAAGAGGTATCTAATTGTTTCTTAAAGGGGCCTTTTCACAGATTTTGGCATGTTTTGAAGTTTTTCATTAAATGTGTTATATTGATAAATGTAAACATTGGATCTAAAAAGCTCCAGTAAAAAATCAAGAATAAAATTAAAAAAAGAAAAAAATAGTAGCCCGCCGCAGTGCTCGAACCAGTGACCCACGGAGTCCTGGAGTAAAAACCAATAAGACCGCCCGACCATCCTGCCAAGTATGAATAAAAGACGTATTTTATACTTCATATAAGCAAGCTTCGTAGTTTCACAACATTAAACGACAACAACAGAACTCTCCAAATTAGTCAATCAAGTTTTTAAATCGTCAAAAGATGCATATAACGGCTATATTAGACTGTGGTAAATGTTCAGTATTACTGTTTCCTCACAAATATCATAACTAAAACGAAAATGTGCGAATCTGAAACAACTTTTTTCAATTTTGTCAATTTACCAAAACGTGAAAAGATCTCTTTAATATGTAGGTAAATCTCAATAAAATATTTTAAATATAAAACTATTTTTCTTAAACAACTTGTACCAATATATTGTTGTTATTACCTTGTATTTGCCTGCTTTTCAGGACCGTTCTATAGCAGTATGGGACATGCAGTCGCCCTCAGACATCAACCTACGACGTGTACTAGTGGGCCACAGGGCTGCTGTCAATGTTGTAGACTTTGATGACAAGTACATAGTGTCTGCCTCAGGAGATAGGACTATCAAAGTAAGTACCGGGTCTGCCATGGCTTTGCAATTGACCATGAAAACCAAGTTTAAATTAGTGCAATTTAACCTTGTTTGTGATTACTCTGGATTTTACGTTTCCAGCTTCGTCTGTCCGTCCGTGTGTCCGTCCGTGCACAATTTTTGTGCGGGCTATTTCTCAGCAACTAATGACCGGAATTCAATGAAACTTTATGGGAAGCTTCACTACCAAGAGGAGATGTGCATATTATCAGCGGGTTCTGGTCGGATGATTTTTTACAGAGTTATGGCCCTTTGAAATTTTATATAAAAAATTATTGTTCCCCCAACTACTGTGCCCTCAAGACGTTTCCTTTTATCTGAATATAACGTGCAATATTGTGACAAAAAAAAACTTTGGGGAGCATCACTCGTCTCCGACGGTTTCTTGTTTACTAATAGCGTTCAGATAGTTAGCTGATGTTTTTGGTCCATTGACTTTTTGGAAAAGTTGCGGGCCTTAGAAATGTCCCCCTAATAACAGTGTTCCAGACTTTTCCTAAACACTTGCAGATATTAATCTGTTTTTATGCGAGTCTAGGTACATGACTAACAGATCAAGTTCAAGTTTCCTTCCAAAAAATTTATAGAGACAGACCTGATTTTTGGTGTGTGAGTCTACCTGCATGACTTTTAGAACACTTAGTTTTGTTCGGGTACATTAATTTTTTACAAAGTTACGAGCCTTGGAATATTAAAATTATACTAACATAGTCTGAATATATCAAGACCATATCTCGGCCAAGTTTAAAACTGGGTCATAGGAAGTCAAATATTGTGAAAACTGCACTGGATGATGAAACATTAATGAAATAATGCTTTTTAAGGTATGGAGTACAACGTCATGTGAATTTGTGCGGACATTAAATGGACATAAACGTGGCATTGCTTGCCTACAATATCGTGACCGCCTTGTGGTGAGTGGAAGTTCAGACAACACGATACGTCTGTGGGACATAGAGTGTGGGGCGTGCCTGCGTGTGCTAGAGGGTCACGAGGAACTGGTGCGGTGTATACGCTTTGATAACCGCAGGATCGTCAGTGGAGCATATGATGGGTATGGGGATACATTGGTTGGGAATTCGTTTTAAGCAAGGAGACTCATGCTGACTGAGATGTATTGGTTTGATTAATTGGATTTTGTTTGTTTCTGGGAAAACTGGACACTTGCGTTAAGTGTTGTCCCAAATTAGTCTGCATTGGCTAGGCTTATGAGGGATGACACTACGCTTTTATGGTATTTTTTGTTTAAAAGCTGTCTCTTAGCAAAAATTTAGGGAAGGCAGAAAGTGTTACCCCTGATTAGCCTGAGCAAACTGCACAGGCTAATCTGGAACAAATTTTCATTATACATTTCAAGATTTTTAAAGTTGAAGCATTGCCATAACTATTTTTCATAACTTTGTCATAAGTATTGCGAAATAAATCTGTTGTAACCAAAATGTATGAGCTCCTGATGCAATTGTTATGGCCTGCATACATGAGTCTCATGCCGGGAAAATTGGGCTTAATTCATGTCTGCACAGGCTAATCAGGGATGACACTTTCCACTCAAACTGGATTTTTGTTTAGATGAGACTTCCTTTAAACGAAAGGATCCATTTAAGCTATAAAAAAAGGTCCATGATTAGCCTGTATGGACTGCACAGGCTTATATAGCAGGACATGTGCATTAAGCCCATTTTCCTAGAGAAGGGTTCATATATGAATTACATAAAAACCACAAGGAGTCCACAAAGTCCTAGTAGACACCACAGTTAAATACTTAAAATCATAACACTCCAGTGGATGTATCTCTGTTCAATTTCTTTAATTGTCAAGAACTCTTGTTAAGACTATACGTGCTTCATATTTTGCCAGATTTCAAACACAAAACTTGTTTCTCAAGCTAATTATATTTGAGATTCATCTATGTCTCACTATATAAGCTAATATTTTCCTTACAAATTTTCTGCAAACAGCCCCTTTTCCGTGTCTATCTGCAACAATTATTTTGCCAGATTTAGAAAAGTACATGTACCATGCCCATTGGGAAAAATTAGCCAAAAACCTTGAAATTGGGAAAATTTGCATTGTGAAATCTTAAGATTGGGAATTATGTCTTTTTGTCCCCTACCGGTGAAACCGGAGGGGACTTATGGTTTGAGCTCTGTCTGCCAGTCCGTCTGTCACACTTTTCTGGATCCTGCGATAACTTTAAAAGTTCTGCATATTTTTTCACGAAACTTGAAACATGGATAGATGGCAATATGGAGATTAAGCACATTGTTTCATTTTGTTCCTACATTAAGAATTCTGGTTGCTATGGCAACAAAGAAAATATATTTTAAAAAAATACTGACAATGGTGGAGTTTCACCGGTAGGGGACAATATTGCTTGGCAATCTCTTGTTATGCCCCCACAAACAAAGTTTAGGGGAGTATATAGGAGTAAGCTTGTTGGTCAGTCGGTCTGTATTTAGTGTCTGCTCTCTATTTCAAGTTGTTTTCATCCGATCTTCACCAAACTTGGTCAGATGTTGTATCTAGATGATGTCTAGGTCAAGTTCGAATATGGGTCATGTCGGGTAAAAAACTAGGTCACAGGGTCACTTAGTGCGTTTTAAATATTGAGCATGGTGTCCGCTTTCTACTTCAAGTAGTTTTCATCCGATCTTCACCACACTTGGTCAGAGGTTGTATCTAGATGATGTGTAGGTCAAGTTCGAACATGGGCTATGCCGGGTCAAAAACTAGGTGACGGGTCACTATGTGCGTTTTAAACATTGAGCATGGTGTCCGCTGTTTTTTGTGAAGACAACATGCACAATTTCTGTGTCAATGCAGAATGTGAGGGTATTAGTCACGTCTGTGACAAAGCTCTAGTTCTAATTGTTTGGTACCTAATTGCACAAACCCATTAAACTATTCTTTTCATCTCTTTTTGCAGAAATGTTCAGTTTTAGTGCTCATTTTATTTTTCACTTGTAGATAATGTGCTTTTGGAACAAAATTGATGCTTTTTGGAATTATTATCCCCTGGGATCAAATGATCGTGGGTATATTGTTTTTGGCCTGTCTGTTTGTCTGTCATTGTATGTGTGTCTGTCACAAAACTTTAACCTTGGTCAGAACTTTTGCAATATTGAAGATAGCAACTTGATATTTGGTATGCATGTGTATCTCATGGAGCAGCACATTTTGAGTGGTGAAAGGTCAAGGTCATCCTTCAAGGTCGACGGTCAAATGTATGGCTTTAAAGGGGGCATTGTGTTTCACAAACACAGCAATTGTTCAGATGGCTATGGGGAAGTTTTTTTGTTTTCCTTGATTGGGAAAGTGTCTTTAACGATTACTTAATAAAGAAGGTAAAAACACTGATTTGTCTATGTTCATGTGTGTATTACAGGAAGATCAAGGTGTGGGATCTGGCTGCAGCCCTGGACCCCAGAGCCCCTTCAGGAACCCTGTGTATCAAGACCCTTGTGGTGAGCACATCTACTTCAGTTACAAAGTCGTCCCACCTGTGTCCAGTATTATGGCTCAGTTGCCAAGTCTTCCCACCTGCGTCCAGTATTATGGCTCAGTTGCCAAGTCTTCCCACCTGTGTCCAGTATTATGGCTCAGTTGTCAAGTCTTCCCACCTGTGTCCAGTATTATGGCTTAGTTGCCAAGTCTTCCCACCTGTGTCCAGTATTATGGCTCAGTTGCCAAGTCCTCCCAAATGTGTCCAGTATTATGGCTCAGTTGTCAAGTCTTCCCACCTGTGTCCAGTATTATGGCTCAGTTGTCAAGTCTTCCCACCTGTGTCCAGTATTATGGCTCAGTTGCCAAGTCCTCCCAAATGTGTTCAGTATTATGGCTCAGTTGTCAAGTCTTCCCACCTGTGTCCAGTATTATGGCTCAGTTGCCAAGTCCTCCCAAATGTGTTCAGTATTATGGCTCAGTTGTCAAGTCTTCCCACCTGTGTCCAGTATTATGGCTCAGTTGTCAAGTCTTCCCACCTGCGTCCAGTATTATGGCTCAGTTGCCAAGTCTTCCCACCTGTGTCCAGTATTATGGCTCAGTTGTCAAGTCTTCCCACCTGTGTCCAGTATTATGGCTCAGTTGCCAAGTCTTCCCACCTGTGTCCAGTATTATGGCTCAGTTGCCAAGTCTTCCCACCTGTGTCCAGTATTATGGCTCAGTTGTCAAGTCTTCCCACCTGTGTCCAGTATTATGGCTCAGTTGCCAAGTCTTCCCACCTGTGTCCAGTATTATGGCTCAGTTGTCAAGTCCTCCCAAATGTGTTCAGTATTATGGCTGAGTTGTCAAGTCTTCCCACCTGTGTCCAGTATTATGGCTCAGTTGCCAAGTCCTCCCAAATGTGTTCAGTATTATGGCTCAGTTGTCAAGTCTTCCCACCTGTGTCCAGTATTATGGCTCAGTTGCCAAGTCTTCCCACCTGTGTCCAGTATTATGGCTCAGTTGCCAAGTCCTCCCAAATGTGTTCAGTATTATGGCTCAGTTGCCAAGTCTTCCCACCTGTGTCCAGTATTATGGCTCAGTTGGTTGAAAAACTTGGCTGCCAGGAGGCGGGGCATTTTTCCTAATATGGCTATAGTAAAACCTTGTTACCACTCTTAAATTTAAGTCACATGTGTAGTTCAATCTTCATGAAAATTGGTCAGAATAGTATACATCATTTTGTTCTAACGATATATTAGGCTACACAGAACAGGTCAGTTCTTTTGTATCACAGGTGAGCGACTTTTGGCCTTTCAGGCCCTCTTGTTTATAAGAATGCACACAAGAAAGGTATGAATAAACATAAACTTTTTAATAAATGTACTTCTTATCTTTAATTATGAATATGTCAGTTTGATCCATGACAAAGCTCACTGTTGTGTACTGATACTCAGCCCCTAAATGAATGTACACTGAGTGACTAGCTTAATGTAACAGCAACGATGCTTAATACACGTGCATAAAGTGTCATCCCAGATAAGCCTGGTACCACACTTTCTGTCTAAACTGGATTTTCCCCTGGAAAGGCTTCCTTTAAAGGAAAAATACTATTAAAGAAAAAAGTGATGTCCCTGATTAGCCTGTGCAAAGGCTTATCTGAAATGACACTTCACGCACAAGGTTAATGCAGCTGCAACAATGTCAAATTTTCCCTGCAATTCTCCTCCCTGAATAAATATGCACTAGCTCAAAGTTGTGTACCGATATTTTGCCCCTGAATGAATGTGCACTAGCTCAGTGCAGCTGCAACGATGCCAAATTTTCCCTGCTTTTCAAGTTGTGTACTGATTTATTTCCCCTGAATGAATGTGCACTAGCTCAAAGTTGTGTACCAATATTTTGCCCCTGAATGAATGTGCACAAGCTCAGTGCAGCTGCAACGATGCCAAATATTCCCTGCTTTAAAAGTTGTGTACTGATTTATTTCCCCTGAATGAATGTGCACTAGCTCAAATTTGTGTACAGATATTTTGCCCCTGAATGAATGTGCACTAGCTCAGTGCAGCTGCAACGATGCCAAATTTTCCCAAGAAGTGTTCTCCTTCTTGTGGCAGGAACATTCGGGCCGCGTGTTCCGGCTTCAGTTTGACGAGT
This sequence comes from Dreissena polymorpha, assembly GCF_020536995.1. NCBI lineage: Eukaryota > Metazoa > Mollusca > Bivalvia > Myida > Dreissenidae > Dreissena > Dreissena polymorpha. The sequence goes on from NC_068362.1 coordinate 93,909,426, forward strand.
TCCAGATCGTCTCAAGTTCCCATGACGACACCATCCTGCTGTGGGACTTTCTCAATGTGCCAGCCACCGACACGCCCGGCCGCTCCCCCTCACGAGCATCATACAAGTGAGTGTTTCCATTCATAGTTTGTAATGGAGCCTCACTCTGGGAACAGGGCTGAATGCATGTGCATAAACTGTCCTCCCAGATAAGCTGGTGCAGTCTACGCAGGCTAACCAGGGAGGACACTTTCCGCCTAGACTGGATTTTTGTGAAGATTTATTTTAAAATAAAAATGATGATTATTTTGGCAATATTTTGCAATTTATTGTGATGATTCGGTGGAAAGTAAATACAAGACAAAATTAATGGTAAATAAGTTAAGTTGCTTATGTTCTCAATCTTGGTCTGTATTCACCAACTCTTAACAATAAAGAATAGACTAAGAACCAAGGAAAAACTTCAGCGTTTTAATATATACAGGATTGCCATTTTGTTTATGTCATAAATGAAATGTTCAGAATGAGGAATTATGTCATAAGAGATTTTGTGTCATTTATTATTTGTCATTATTTTACAACTGCAACGATATCGATTAAACAACACCTTTGTTCAGTTGACTAGTTTTAATGACATGATTACAATATATTTTGCCTCCCAATAAACATCACACAAATGAAATCGAATGTACATGTATAATGTATACACTAACAGATCTATATAATATATTATGCAAGTAAGAGAGTGGGATATAATGGCCACAGCGTTAACCAGAAACAGCTGTTGGTAACCCCGAGCCCCGAAAAAGATTGGATGATACACTTGTGAAAGTTGGCTGCAAGAAAATTATGCCTACCGGGGATGGAAGAGCACACGTTGAATTACCGATGTGAAGTAAAGATGCTATAGTAGCAACACCGTCTACCCAAATAAAAATGCTCTTGATCATCAAGCGACCGGGCCAGGAAAAAACATTTACTTGATTGGGCTAGACCTAGCTCTACCAATTGCTTGACCTTTTAATATCAATGATCGCTCCACTTGCAATCACACTTTACTTGATCGCTACACTTGCGATCACATTTTACTTGATCGCTAAACTTGCGATCACACTTTACTTGATCGCTACACTTACACCTGCGATCACACTTTTACTGGATCGCTACACTTGTGATCATACCACTTTTCATATCAATGGTCACTTGACCATTACACACTTTTTAACTCGGACATTTAATACCAATGGTCACTTGACCATTACACACTTTTTTACTCAGACATTTAATACCAATGGTCACTTGACCATTACATGCTTTTAAACTCAGACATTAAATACCACGGAAATTTAATACAAATGGTCACTTGACCATTAAACGCTTTTTAACTTGGACACAACTCGGAATTTAAAACCACGGACATTTAATACCAATTGTCACTTGACCATTACACACTTTTTATCTCGGACATTTAATACCAATAAGTGCTATACAAGTTTTTTCCCTGCGGCATTGCTACTATTTTTAAAGCTTAACCTTTAAATTAGGTTGATATAATACGCCTGAATCCCAGAGTCCATTCGAGCTAATGTGTTGATTCATTGTTGCTAAGGTTAGCTTGTAGAGATAAATGTTGTAGAATAAGTACGCAAACCCCTCCAAACCCCAGGCAAATTGAATTTTCCCGCCACTGCGACAGGAAGGCAAATACATACAAACAAGACATGGATGACGAATAAACCAGTTTGTAATAGAGAAAAATCATTTGTAATACATAACAATCAAGTTTCAATCGTAGAAGAACATGACTGTACAACCATGATTTGTAGACATCACTTCTATTCTGTAACCTTAAATGGTGTTTTCAAGGCCAGGGGAAAAACCAGAGATAAAACTTCATAGGGAAACCGATGTCAAATAACTCTGGAAAACTGTACCTGAAAACATTCAATTGTGTGCATAAACTTGGTTTTATGTATTGTTCCTAATATGCGAACCATATATGTCCAATTGAAACTAGTATGGCATAAAATAAACAACCAACCCAGTATTGAGATTGAAAAAGGGGGGATTTAAACAAATGCCATAAAAGTTAGGGCTTTTAAAACTGGATGCCCTAACAATGAATGTAATACATAAAAAAAAGTGTATAAAATATCAACAGTTCGTTGGTCAGTTGTAGCACTCAAGATATTTTAAGCGCCGCACCACGCTGTCCGATGGAATGCGCCCCAATTGTAAACAAAGGAAGGCTAAACCCAGCTCGATCATCTGTGAGGATGTTGCTGACAATGGCACAGATATGCGCTTAACCTTTAAGGACTTGGAATTACCCAACGGGACGAGGATGATAAACTACTCATGTAGCCCACAGAGTCCATTGGAGCAAATGTGCTGAGTTGTTGTTACATAGGTTAGCTGCCAAATTCCCGTGTACTAGATGAACACGCAAAAGCGCCCCAGTTGTACACGAACTTATGTTGAATCCATATTGATTGCTTGTGAGGATGTTGCCGGCAACAGCACGGATATGCGCTGAGCCTTGAATTACATGGAGGTACCCGAAAAGACTAGGATGATAATCTACGCATGTAGACCACAGAGTCCATTCGAGCAAATGTGTTGAGTCATTGTCACAGTTGAACAGGACCCAATGTTAAACCCATTTTGATCAGTCATGAGGAAGTTGCCTGGCCCCGGCACAGGTACACGCCTGGAAGTCGGCCACGGGACCCTAGGAGCCCGTCAGGAGAATGATGGTGTACATTGACTGGAAATAAAGAACTTTAAGGCAGAATCATATAACAAAAACATTTTAAACAGTATTTCTGTAAGAAATTGTAACACATTGAATTGTGTATTTTTAACTGTGGACGTCCAACCAGTCTCGATATTAATCAGGGTGCGGTGGGTGGGGTTTTTGACGATCATAACACCAGCACAGGCAGTTAACAAAAGGCGGAATGACGTCATATCACGTGGTACGGAAATTGTGTAATTCTATAGTACTAACGATCTGGACCAAGGCAATCCGTACATAACGAAACAGACAAAGTAGTCCATAATCGTATCTATAGAAACCAGTAAACAACAATCGTTTCCGCGAAAATGAATGTTATTAGTTTATATTCAGAAATTAATAAGTCTTATTTTAAGACTGCAACGATATCGATTAAACAACACCTTTGTTCAGTTGGCTAGTTTTAATGACATTATTACAATATATTTTGCCTCCCAATAAACATCACACAAATGAAATCGAATGTACATGTATAAAGTATTCACTAACAGATCTATATAATATATTACGCAAGTAAGAGAGTGGGATATAATGGCCGCAGCATTAACCAGGAACAGCCGTTGGTAACCATGAGCCCCGAAAAAGATTGGATGATACACTCGTGGAAGTTGGCTGCAAGAAAAGTATGCCTACTGGGGGTGGAAGAGCACACGTTGAATTACCGATGTGAAGTAATGACGCTATAGTAGCAACACCGCCTACCCAAATAAAAATGCTCTTGATCATCAAGCGAGCAGGCCAGGAAAAACCATTTACTTGATTGGGCTAGACCTAGCTCTACCAGTCGCTTGACCTCTTAATATCAATGATTGCTCCACTTGCGATCACACTTTACTTTATTGCTACACTTGCGATCACACTTTACTTGATCGCTACACTTGCGATCACACTTTACTTGATCGCTACACTTACACCTGCGATTACACTTTTACTTATCACACTTTAACTTGATCGCTACACTTGCGATCTTACCACTTTTCATATCAATGATCACTTGACCATTACACACTTTTTAACTCGGACATTTAATACCAATGGTCACTTGACCATTACACACTTTACCAATGGTTTTTTGACCATTACACACTTTTTAACTCGGACATTTAATACCAATGGTCACTTGTCCATTACACGCTTTTAAACTCAGACATTAAATACCACGGAAATTTAATACAAATGGTCACTTGACCATTAAACGCTTTTTAGCTCGGACACAACTCGGAATTTAAAACCACGGACATTTAATACCAATGGTCACTTGACCATTACACACTTTTTATCTCGGACATTTAATACCAATAAGCGCTATACAAGTTTTTTCCCTGCGGCATTGCTACTATTTTTAAAGCTTAACCTTTAAATTAGGTTGATATACTACGCCTGAAGCAGATTTTGTGACATATTTGTCATTATTTGTGTGTCATATTGAACTGTGTTACATTATTAGAACAGAACAGTTTGACAGGTTCAAGAACAGTTTCAAGATGTATCCCTTATTTTAAGACTTAAGTCTGAGAATAGGTTTGTGAATACAACCCTGGAATACCCCTTCAGTTCCTAAGTGTCTTTTGCTGATGAGTAATGAAAATCCTAATGATTGTACTTGTTGTTTCAGTTAATCAAGTCCAGACAGTTTCTGCTCGTTGAAAGAAGAAATGGAAGAAAGTGCAAAATTTAATTTAAATGTGCACAAGACAGACTGAAAATGGAAGCTTAAACAAAACTAAGTGCAAAACTGAAGTTAAATGTACTAGAAAAGAAAATAGGAACCATCTAGGGTAGAAGCTGTGTGTTTGAAGAATTTTGTGTTATAAGCAGCTGATCTTTTGAGGATGGACAGGTAGCCAGATGTTGTGTGTGCATGGTTGCTATGGAGACATGCTTGGTTGCTACGGAAACAATGTATTAACATGCTTTACTGAGCTGTGGCAGCCCACACATACAGCCCAGTGGATTACCTTTAGTACAAATGATCCAGTGATCATTTAATGCCATGAGAACATGGACAGTTGGAAGTGTGTGCATGATGTATTGCTGCACAGCAGGGCGTAAAAGCAGGGAATGTATGAGACATTCTTGCATCGCAGGGTGTTACAACAGGGCTTGAAGACTAACAGCTTCATCTTTGTTATTTTGTAAACGTTGGTTTTTGAATCACATGCACCATTTCAAAAGTTGTGTACATTTGCTATTTGCTTAATTTATGTATCTATCCAAGGAAATTCATTTTGTCAATTATGTGATAATTTAATTTGAATATGTTGCATGTTTTTTATTTCTTGTTGTTCTTTACATTCTCACTTGAGAATTGATTTTGCTGTTAGTAGTTGATCATAGTTTAATTGTACCTCCCTAGTAATTAGTGCATTTATGTCATGTAATGAGAAATGCACTGACTCATTTACTTCATAGTTTAATTGAAAATCTCACTGTTTGTTTTTGTCCAGCTGTGATGAACTTGATAAAGGAAAATATCCCAATAAGCCTCATTCTGGAAAAACAGGACTTAATGCATGTGAGAGCACTTTCCTGCCTAGACTGGATGTTCTAATAAAGTCATGTGAGAGCACTTTCCTGCCTAGACTGGATGTTCTAATAAAGTCATGTGAGAGCACTTTCCTGCCTAGACTGGATGTTCTAATAAAGCCATGTGAGAGCACTTTCCTGCCTAGACTGGCTGTTCTAATAAAGTCATGTGAGAGCACTTTCCTGCCTAGACTGGATGTTCTAATAAAGCCATGTGAGAGCACTTTCCTGCCTAGACTGGATGTTCTAATAAAGCCCAGTTATCCCAGATTGAGGCTCCAATATGCTTTGCTGCAGTGGCACAAGTGTATGTACATTGCATACAAATAGTAAAGGTGAATCTTTCGGAAGTTTCCTCCATGCTAAAGCATGCTTTACGGACGAAGACCCTTGTCACACATTCCACTTGCAGTGTTAGGAGAGCAGTTTTGTAAACCCCCCACTCCTGATTAGACTCAAATAGACAGTTGTTCAGAGAATATTCTGGTGCAATCAATTGTTATCTAAGTCAATATGAACCTACTTCTGGGAAAATTTGGCTTAATGCATTTGTGTAGTTTTGTCCCAGATAAGCCGGTCCTGTCTGCAAGGCTAATCAGGGACAACACTTCTATTGTATTTTTCATTTAAAGGAAATCTCTTCTAAGCAAAATTCTAGTTAAGACGGAAAGTGTCATCCATAATTATCCTGTGTGAACTGCACAGGCTAATCTGGAATGACTTTTTACGCACATGCATTAAGCCCAGTTTTCCCAAAATGAGGCTCATAAGCGGATGCACTTGGTTGTTATCTTTGTTTAATTGGTCCAGTAAACAAATTAGAATACTTTCAAATAAAAGTTTTGTTTTCTTTCAAGTATTTAAGAAATCTGTTGAAGTTACCTTGTTGGTATCCATGCGTATTTCTTTTCAATTGTGTTTTTGTAAGTATCATTGATGTGAATGCTTTGAAACCATTGGTTATCTTTAAGTAACAATACGATTTGCAGAGATAAGTTGTCAAAAATAAGTTAGGTTTTCACCAGTATACATGTAACTGTCAATTGTTCGAGAGCTTTTCATACTAGTCGGGCTGTATTATGCCTCGTAGCAATTAGAAGTACCTATATTGAGGATATGTCGTGCATAGTGGTATGAGCTGTGGTCAGAAAACTGGGCTTAATGCATCGCCTAAAGTGTTATTCCAGATTAGGCATATCAGGGACGATACACTTCACTTTTTTGGATTTTTTTTGTTAAAAAGAAGTCTTCTAAATGAAAATGTGGTGTCGTCGAAAAGTGTCGTCCACACTGGCTAATCTGAGATGACACTACGCTCATGCATTAAGCCCAGTTTTCCCAGAATGAGGTTTGTATTTTAAGGCAGGAAGTTTAAGCTCCTCTGTTATTTGTTCATACCTTTTTTGGTAGTGTGGTCTTCATTTTGCCTGAATTTACAGAACGCTGGTGCCGAATTTATAATTGGCTCTTGCGATGCTTCAAATTTCTCTGTGGTGTTCATCAGTTGAGTGTGAGCCATTGTAAGATTTTCTGAAATTGTTTCAGTTACAGAATAACCTGTCATTTTCACATTTCTTAGGACTTGCATGCAAATGTTCCCATTTGATGCAATACATGCAATGGATCTACATTGTTGTGATGTTACAAATTACTGTTTCTGTGCATATAACAAGTTTCTGATACAAAAAAGTAAACAATTTCATTACAGTATTAAACGCCTTTGTTCACAATTCTTAGTAGTGTACGCATAAAATGTAATTGCTGTTTTGAGTTTACATTACTAGTTCACCAATTCATTAGTTTTATGATACATTTTAACATGGCTTATTTGATCTTCAGTTTCATAATATTTTTGTTAATATGCCCATAATTTTTCAACTAAGGTATATACTACAACGCTTCATTTTCATATTTCAAATACCTTGTAGTCTTGCACTGATTGCTATGGTTACCCTGGTTTCTTTGGTTACCCTGGTTGCTATGGTTGCCCTTGTTTCTAGGTCACCTTGGTTGCTATGATTAACCTGGTTGCTATGGGTACCCTGGTCGCTTAGGGGTATCCTGGTTGATATGGTTATCTTGGTAGATATAGTTAGTCTGGTTGTTATGGTTATCCTGGTTGCTATGGTGACCTTGGTTGCTATGGTTGCTATATTTTCTAATAATTATTGTACAAAAAAATGATTTGCATTCACGCCAATGTTGCAAGTTTGCTAGAATGTTTACTAAAAGTAATTCTGGTCTGTATGTACATGAAGTGTTCTAAACAGTTCTTTATCAACCCCATATATTAATAATTAAGACTGTTTGTATGGACATATATTTGTGCATTGCCCATTTGAGCGACTTCATTCAACAGAAGAATCAACATAGAGTGTGTGAGGTTGAGATGTAATAATAAGATCTCTTTCCACACTTCAAGTCCCGCATTATTGATATATTTTTCAAATAGGGTAAATTGTAAAATGCTAATTAACTCAAATATTTATGTAAATCTCATAGCTGATTACGCTACATAAAATAAATCTTTGTGTTTTTCATTATTCACATTTGAGCTGCGCTTCGGCAGTCCACAAGGGCTAATCAGGGACAACACTTAATGCCTAATCTGGTTATTTGTTTGGAAGTGTTGTCCCTGATAAGAATAGCTTGTTCAAACTGCACAGGCTTATCTGGGACGACATTTTAAGCACGGGCATAAAGCCCAGATTTTTCCAGAGCGACGCTCGTTTATATTCATCATTGCCATGAATATCTCTGTGAGTATGCCTGCCATTCATGTGATCATTAATTCAGCTCAGTGTTGTGTCCTACAGACTCTACATTTATTTATTTTGTGCTGTATATAGCAATTGTACATTAAAATGATGTTGAAATATATATATATATTCATGCTATAAGTAAGTGCCACGTGTTGAATTATACTGATCGATATGAAATGAGAGCATGTTAATTTGTCACATTAGTATGTCAAATTATAAATATCTGTTAAACTGCTTTCAACATTTTAACAAAGTAGCAAATTCATTTTGTATTTGAAGATTTGCCTTCATTGTATGGCTAACTTGCTATTTTATCAAAGTGGCATGTTATTTCTCTCAATAAATCTTGTCTTTTCAGTGTAGTTTTGTATTACATTTCTTGGAAATGATGATTTTCCAATCTCATTCAAATTTTATGAGCCTTGTTCTGAGAAAAGTGGGTTTAATGCATGTGCAAAAAAGTGTCAACCCATAGATAATGAGATGAACATGCATTAAACCCAGTTTTCCCAAAACGATACTCGTTTGGTTGCCTTACGTACCGTTGTAGCCATTGTTTATCTGCCTAACATGATATGTACATGATTTACTCTCCATGATGATTTGAAAAACTTTTATCAGATACATTCCTAGAATTCAAACATAGGAACAAGCAGAACTGATAATTATATTCTTAAGATTTACTTCTTAAAAGTGCTAAGAAGGTAATTGGAACTCGACCTGTTTTCTTACTGTATCTTCAGTTAGTAAAACACTATTATTTGATTTTAATGAAGTTCATGATTTATTTATATTATGCAGATCCACTTAAAATATGGTTGGTATTTAAAATTTCTAAAACAAATGCAGGCATCTTTTCAAAGGTTTACAAAGCACGCAACGACAATGTTTTTAAAGTAGGCAACCGATTTTCAAATGGGCACTTAAACCCATTCAAATTATATTGCATAACTTATCTCACATATGCATGCTATGTTTGAACAGCGTCATGCAAAGAGCTTTTGCCATATGCGGACAGGGTAGCTTGAGCATTTGGTCTTATTAGTGGACGGGGTGGCCCCTTACCAGAGTGCGCAAATGCACAGGCTGGTGTGGAGCTGTGCTGGTCCCATATGGAATAACACTCATTTTCGTATGATGCGGCTCATATGTATGTCGTAAGTTTGAAGTGATAGTATACAGCTTCTAATGCAACCATAATAGATAATAAAGCTATTTTCTCCATGGACTCGGAATGTAGTCATTTAATGTAGCCTTGTTCTGGGAAAAACTCCTTAATGCATGTCCCAGTGGCTAATCAGGGACGCAACTTTTCGCTTATATGGACTTTTTCATTTGAAGGAAATCTTATCTTAGCGAAAATCCAGATCAAGCGGAAAGTGTCTTCCCTGATTAGCCTGTTCAAACTGAACTTTACACACATACGTTAAGCCCAGTTTTCCCAGAACGCGACTCAAAAGATTACCATTAGTGTACTCAACGTGTCTATGCCAGTGTGATCAATCTGTTGAACCTAGTTTGTTCACGTTCAATCATCAAAGCGTGTCACCAGCCCTGGTGTTTTTATTTTGTAAGTCCAGAAATCTGATGTCCGAATGTGATCGATTATGATTTATATCAGTAATTTTAGTTTGCAATGATCGGAATTTTAAGAATTTGGTATGCAATATTTGCTGAGATATTTGCTACTGGAGGGTTTATAAACTATATCAGCTTTCTCACTTAACGGTAAGTACTTAAAAAAAACACTATTATACTTGGGTCATGTATTTTCGTTGATTTTGCAAATTCCTCTTTTTTGCAGAATCAGAAATCGACGAGTTGTCCACGAACAAGTTTTTTTAGCAAGACAAAAATATCCTACCAATATAAATTGTTTTTTCATGTACAACAGTAGAAACAGTAATCATGTTCCATACTTTAGATCTTTTAAACGTGTCCTGATTAGCCATTTGAATTTGAACAAGTCTTGTCGCCAAGATAAGTGAGTATACCACTGCAATACGAGCTTATTATAAAATTATGATATTCATTTAAGTTTAAATCTATTAAATTTAGCTCAATTGCATCGAAAGCTCTAGAGTCCGTTTCCTGAGTAGATCTGCTACTTCTTGGTGTCTTTCAGCGCGATCTAAAGAACGCTCCCACATTAGGGATTAAACCCGTGCCCTTCCGGTCGCTATGCTGACACAATATCCACTTCGCCACTGTAATCTTGATTATCGTTTTCTTAACGTACGAGCGGCGAGCGGGCAGACGGATGGATGGACAGACAAGCGCTGTGATATTGCCACCCACATCGCGCTGAGTGCTAACATAACATTGAAACTATTGAAGATTATGCATTTGAGACGTTCACGGTCTAAAATAAAGCGAGTCAAGAAACCTCGACATACGATACTGTTAAACAAATAGTTACAGTTGACATCGTTAATCGACCAGAGTTAAAACGCCACTCGAGCTACAATTACGTTTTAATTCGTAATAAATCCAAATAAAAAAGGAATCACCTCTCAATATGTTTGTATAACCGCGACGACGAAAATTGGTTTTCTGCCATATCCGGCAGGTGTAGCCCCAGACCTGCTTGCGCAGGTTTGGTCAGGAACTACCGTGTCCGCTAATGAGACAACGAAACCTTGCACGACTTAAAAGTCGACAGGGTAGCTCCTGAGCATACTGCGTAAATAAATAATTGACGCGAATACAGACCCGGATTGCCATATATCGACCGGTCTCAACTAAAAAGCAATCTAGGTAGATAGCCAATATCGGCGACCCGTTTACACGCAGATCGATTGCGATCGATCGCTCTTACAGACTGTTTACATTAGATTTCGCATGTAGAATTCAACAATCAGTCGCGAATATTACGCAAAGTAAAACATGAAATGCACGTAATGTTTTCGGAAATTCATATTTTGTTCTCGGAAATATATATATGCAAAGTGAATATCGCGGTCAAATATTAAATGTTATGTTGTACGCGTCTTTGTGAAGTTTGTATATTAATAATTAACCTGCGGATTTCAGGCAAGATTGGTGAAGTTCTAATTCTTGTGTATTTTTTCACGGGGGTTCTACAATGGTGTTACACGAGTAATAATGCCGCTCAGTAGAATTCGCTCTACGGCCATTTGGTTCTCTAGAAAACTTGGTTGCAGACGGAACGGTGTCCAACAAACGGAAGCAGAAAACGCTGCAACCCGAGGTACGTCAGTGTATATTGTATTACATACAGTACTGTCGTTTACGTGTATACATGTGAGCATCGTTGTGGGAAAACCGAGCTTGGTGCATGTGCGTAAAGTGCCGTCCCTGATAAGCCTGTGCATACTTCAAATGTTAATCTTTGAAGACACTTAACGCACATGCATTTAACCGCGTTTTCCCACAGCGAAACCCATCTATTTTACATAGATAGAACCCTATAATAGGATTTTCTCTCGTAAAACAATCTTTTAACAGCTATGCAAACTCAAAACAACACTGTAAGACATGTCCATCACAATAATTGAGAATATTACATGCAAACATAATCTAAATAAAAACGCTGGATTTTTTGCCATGTTTCTTTCTATACGTTTTTCAGTTAGAAATGCGTAAAATGTCAAATGTTTTGTATGCAATTAAGTTTAAAAATTATAAATTCATAGTGCCCATGAAAAACGTTCAATGTTTGCGGCCAAAGCTTTACAAATAATGCATCGGTAACAATATCAATAGATTGTTAATTTTTTAATTTACTTGTTAAATCTTTAATTTATAATGTATAACATAGTAAAAACAAGATGTGTTTGTGAAACACAATGTCCCCCTATATGATGTTTGACCTTGTAGGATGACCTTGACCTTGTGAAGGATGACTTTGATCTTGACCTTTCACCACTCAAAATGTGCAGCTCCATGAGATACACATGCATGCCAAATATCAAGTTGCTATCTTCAATATTGCAAAAGTATTCATAAAATAAGCCATTTGGGCCACATATATTTGACCTCTGACCTTGAAGGATGACCTTGACCTTTCACCACTCAAAATGTGCGGCTCCATGAGATGCACATGCATGCCAAATATCAAGTTGCTATCTTCAATATTGCAAAAGTATTTATAAAATAAGCGATTTGGGCCACATATATTTGACCTCTGACCTTGAAGGATGACCTTGACCTTGACCTTTCACCACTCAAAATGTGCAGCTCCATGAGATACACATGCATGCCAAATATCAAGTTGCTATCTTCAATATTGCAAAAGTATTCATAAAATGAGCGATTTTGGCCACATATATTTGACCTCTGACCTTGAAGGATGACCTTGACCTTTCACCACTCAAAATGTGCAGCTTCATAAGATACACATGCATGCCAAATATGAAGTTGCTATCTTCAATATAGCAAAAGTTATTGCAAAATGTTAAAGTTGGCGCAAACAGACAGACCAACAGACAGGGCAAAAACAATATGTCCCCCACTACTATAGTGGGGGACATAAAAACAAGATGTGTTTGTGAAACACAATGTCCCCCTATATGATGTTTGACCTTGTAGGATGACCTTAACCTTGTGAAGGATGACCTTGACCTTGACCTTTCACCACTCAAAATGTGCAGCTCCATGAGATACACATGCATGCCAAATATCAAGTTGCTATCTTCAATATTGCAAAAGTATTCATAAAATAAGCCATTTGGGCCACATATATTTGACCTCTGACCTTGAAGGATGACCTTGACCTTTCACCACTCAAAATGTGCGGCTCCATGAGATGCACATGCATGCCAAATATCAAGTTGCTATCTTCAATATTGCAAAAGTATTCATAAAATAAGCCATTTGGGCCACATATATTTGACCTCTGACCTTGAAGGATGACCTTGACCTTGACCTTTCACCACTCAAAATGTGCGGCTCCATGAGATGCACATGCATGCCAAATATCAAGTTGCTATCTTCAATATTGCAAAAGTATTTATAAAATGAGCGATTTTGGCCACATATATTTGATCTCTGACCTTGAAGGATGACCTTGACCTTGACCTTTTACCACTCAAAATGTGCAGCTTCATGAGATACACATGCATGCCAAATATGAAGTTGCTAACTTCAATATAGCAAAAGTTATTGCAAAATGTTAAAGTTGGCGCAAACAGACAGACCAACAGACAGGGCAAAAACAATATGTCCCCCATTACTATAGTGGGGGACATAAAAATATAAACCAGCAATGTTAATATTAACTGAATTTTTTACGGATTAAACAGTCGTATTTTGGCTCAATTCCAAACGAAAGAAAGCGCTGTCGACAAATGCCAAAAAGCACTGAATGAAAAGAGGAAGTTAAAACTGTCGATTCCATATTGTAAATCCGCTAGCTTTTGATCTGAGCCTTAGTTTTCTGGTATCGACCCAGCAACCAAGACCGGACGCAACCGATCCCATGTCAATATGAGGCCTATTGCATGTGCGTTAAGTGTCGTCCCAGATTAGCCGGTGCAGTGCCACTGGATGTTCGCTAAGAAACTACTTTATTAAAACTTACAATACAATTGAAGTTGAAAGTGTCGTTACTGATAAGCCTGCACAGGGTAATCTCAGACGACACTTTAAGCACATGAATTAAGCCCAATTTTAACAGAGAGAGACTCATTTATTCACCGTATACTAACACTGATAGCTTGGTGAAAGGAATATGTATTAAAGGGATCTTTTCACGGTTCGGTAAATTGACAAAATTGAAAAAAGTTGTTTCAGATTCGCAAATTTTCGGTTTAGTTATGATATTTGTGAGGAAACAGTATTACTGAACATTTGCCATGGTCTAATATAGTCATTATATGCATCTTTACACGATGTAAAAACCTAAAAATTATAAAGCGTTGCAACGCGAAACGATTGAATAATTTGGAGAGTTCTGTTCTTGTTTAAATTTGTGAAACTACGAAGATTGCTTATAATAACGTATAAAAGACGCATCTTATGTATGCTTGGCAGGATAGCTCAGTTGGCTAATGCGTTTTTACTTCAGGATTCCGGGGGTCACTGGTTCGAGCCCTGCTGCGGCCTACTTTTTTTTACTTTTTTAAAATTTTATTTTTGATTTTTTACTGGAGCTTTAAAATTTAATGTTTACATTTATCAATATAAAGCATTTAATGACAAACTTCAAAACATGCCAATATCTGTGAAATGGCCCCTTTAAGGTCAAAACCAGTAAACTTTGCGTGTTTTTGCGTTGATTTATAACGTCAAACAATTTGCGATGTACCGTTTATTGTCAGTCAAAGTGTTATGGTGCGTCCGATGCGATTCGCAAGAGGCTTAGTCCGCTAATTACAAAGTCACACGTTAGTATGAAAGAAAGTAGTTTATTACATGATACAGAACGATTCGAAGAAAATCATATTTTAACTGTATTGTGCAGTTTAAAAAAAAGCAGAATAATGGACTACAACTAGTAATGCATTTTTGTCATCGTTAATCATTAATGCTGTTTTTTGTTGCTGTTTATGCAGTTTTGTGGACCCTGTGTTGTCTTTCGGAGGGGGGGGGGATGTTCAACAATTGCATGCTTTTCTGTGTCGTTATCCATATTTATTTCTTTAAATATAATGCTTACAAGAAAATTGTTCAAGCCCAGGCAGATCTCTAATATTCTTTTATTGTATATCTTGAACAAGTAGCCGCCGGTTTTGTAAATTGAACAAGTTGAATTTTGAAATCACGCCTGACTTGATTTCAAATCGATAGAGATATACTTTTGACAGTTTTTCCAAATAAACTGGATATCGATTTTTGTATTGACCTTACATTCTTCGCTGATTTGTGCGAAAAAATATTAATTGAAATCTCAAAGTAAAGATCGAACGCGATAGTATTTACTATCTTATAAGCTCAACGCTATCATTCATGACTTAATTCCAACAATCGCCCAGGGATTAAAGGGACCTGTTTACAGATTGGTAAAGTTACACGTTTAAACATGTTTGTTTATAACTTATACCTGATAAACAAAATTCAATTTTACGCTTGTGCATAAGAAATATAGTAACAATGTCGTTAAAAGATTTACATGAATCAACATATTTAAAGTAACGCAGTCCATCAACAATTTGAAAACGACAACAACAACAACAACACCAACACTCGTATCACTAAGATAGCGTTAGAATTTGAAACCTTAATGGCAAAGTAGCTGGCGAGTTAGATTTTGCTTGCAAAAGACCCGGGTTCAAATCTCGGCGTGGTCGATTATTTTTTTATATTATTATATATATTATAATTATTTTTTCATTAATTCAAGTAGTGTTATATATGCAGCCAATACATGTAATAGCTTTAAAACGAACATATGCGAACAAATCCCTGTGTGACTCTCGAATGACGTGTGTTGGTATGTAATGCTAAAATAATTGGGAAGTATCGGGTATTAATAACATACAGTTACTGATACTTGTTTTTTTTTAAAGATTAACCACTATCTTTTAATAACACATGAACACATGTTATATTAATTGCATAGCCTCAAACTAACACATTAAACTATTTATGATGA
The DNA here is from genome assembly GCF_020536995.1 of Dreissena polymorpha. NCBI lineage: Eukaryota > Metazoa > Mollusca > Bivalvia > Myida > Dreissenidae > Dreissena > Dreissena polymorpha. The sequence continues at coordinate 93,925,045 of NC_068362.1, forward strand.
GTAAAGGTGGGCGAATATTGTTTATTGTTCCATATTACTAAGGTAATTTTCATGATATAATGATTCGCACAAATGCCCATTATCATAAGCTGTCATAAGAAAAAAAAACGACATACACGTTTTACACTTCAAACTCGTTGTCCTCTGTATCGTGATTGAAGACAAATATATTGTATTACGAATATACCGCAGCATGCGAAAATGTGTCTTATGTCGTATGACGTTAGGTCAATATTCCATTACAATTAGTAATATTGATAAATGTATCCACTCCATTTCCTCTGAAAGAATCGGATTGTTCAAACGCCTCTCAATATATTTAGTTTTGTTATATTTTAAACAAATACATCGTTTACGCCTTATAAGATTTCTTCCGGAAAATAACGTACAACAATGTAACTTGAAATTGCTGTAACGCTGACGATGGTGGTGGTAATTAGTCCTGCCATTTGTTTTCACGGAATAACATCCCCCAAATACTATTTAAATCTTTCACAAAATCCGAAATCTGTCATGAAATCCCTTTATTTGTACATAGAGATTATTGGGTTTGCATTGATCTATTATCGATCGTGTAAACTCGGGTACAGAAGTACAGTCGGGTCCAGACATGCCCCTACCATAGTTATTGTTTGATTGTTTGGTGGAGTGTTTAATCCTCGATCCGTTTGCGCAATCAGTGACATTATTATATATAGCGTCATACATAAGATAGATTCTCCTGATCATATGGTTGATCGGAATGACGTATAGGATATTTTTCGATATGTTTACTTCGGTTATATGGCGAGACACTGGTCAGAGAGGTCAGTACTATTAATTGTTTTACGTATGAAATAACGTCTGCAGTTGGTTTAAATTTAAGGGACTTGTCCACAGTTTGGTAAAATTCAATTTTCAATATTTCTGTCACAGATTCAAGAGTACATGTATATACATTATGTTCAAACAAGAGAAATAACAATCCTGCCGAAACAAAAAAAATATTGATTCATTAATTGAAACTCATCATTCTAAATCCGTTAACAAATAAAGCGTTTGTAAAACTTTTCATAGACAATGTCGAAAACACTTTGAGTATTAATATACCGTTTAGTTGATGAATATATACCGAATCATTCATAGCACATGTGCAGAGCATGTGCTTTTACTTCCAGAGGTCCCGGGTTTGAATCCGGGGTAAGCAGTATATTTAGTTTAACTTAGTTTATTGTTATTATATTTAGTTAAAACTTTTCAAATCATTATAGATTTTGTTGGCAAAAATATGTCATGATTTTTTTCCAAAATACAAAAGTCTATGAACAAGCCTCCTAAATACTTTACAATAAACGTATTTAATTAAAAACAACAACACACACATGCTTGTGTTTACCCTACTTTAGGCCCGCTTCAAGTCGTTTGGTAATGATGTGCAGATTAATTTTTAGTGATACTTACTCATTTGTTTGCATATTTTCATGATACTATCGTTACGTTGCAACTATGTGGTGAATAAACGCTTTCATATGTTGAAGAATTAGAGAAGATCAAGCGTGATTGCGTTATCCATAATTCAATCGAGATCAAACTTCATCATAAGTCGTCCTGATCTGAACAAAGTATGAAATTGAGCTTCGATCTGGGAAAATGGGGCTTATTGCATGTGCGTCAAGAATCTTCACATATGAGCGTGTGCACAGTCTAATCTTTGACGACGTTTTTCGTTTTTCATTACTTTCATCAGTTTGTTAATTCTTTGCTGCTCAGAATCTAATTGAAAATGTTTATATTCAACCACTGCACAACCAAAAAAGCACGTGAGTAACTCGCAGGCTGTTCATGTTTTATGCTATTCCCTGCTCGTCAGTATATTAGGTTTGCAAATGAAGCCTTAAATAATGAATCTACGAAGAAATGTATTAAATGTTATTCTCTAATGGACTACACACGCATCAAACCGTGTATCTGCGTGGTTTATTAATAAGTGACTGTCGTCCTCTTCAGACATGACGGGTCTGAGCTCCCTTAACACGCGGTGCCTGCACACGAACGACAAGCGTCTGCTGCGGATCCTTTTGGCCGCCGCTTGCCTCTCCCTCTTCCTGCAGAAGACTTTCTTCGAGCCGGATCCTGGTATCGCCATCCGGAAATCCGAGGTAGAAAACATACACGTGTTCAATGGAAGTAGTGTTCTTAATTGTAATCTGATAAAAAGTAACACGTGCTTCTAATCTTATTTCGAGGTTTCTCAATTTCAACACATTTCATGTAGATCATTCACATTGTGACAGGCAACAAAGGAAAAAGGAAATGTACTGTTTTAAAAACAAAATACAGTTGAGCTATAAACAAAAAAAAATAAGTAAAAAAAATGGAAACAAATAGAGAGCTTTTTAATAGGTCCGATAACCTGATAAGAATAGGGCGCATGGGTTCTTAGGTTCCTGGGAGAGGGGGAGGAGGCTATTGAATCATTACCAACCATTTAAAAACACATCGAAAGGCACAGCACATGTTATAGTCACGTGTTATTTGTACACTCACATGATTTAGCAGTCATGTTGCTGTGTACGTCTGTACGATATACCTTTGTGGATGTTTTTTTCTCAAACAAAATACTTGTTTCGCTTTGGTGTAGGACGCGTTATGCTGTCGTTTGGTATTGTTGTGATAGTATGGTTAACGAAGCAAATTATTCAAAGAAAAACAGCAATTAAGCGGAAGTTACGAAGTCACGTAACGTACATCAGAAAAAAATAACATACATGTATGCTGATTGAAAAAAAGTTCGCTTGACTGGAAACAATTGAACCTAAACATATTTCAGAGTGATGCGTGCGCCGTTTCTGTCCCCCTCCATCTACATCGGCCTTTGGAATTCCGCTTATTTTACATGGCGTTTAACAATAATGACCTTAATCCAATTGGTAATATATTGTCATTCTAATTCAAGTGGCCTTAACTTCTTCCACACGGTCAAAGTTTGTGACTTGAACATCTCGACGGGAATATAACTCAGACGTCATTAACCCATTTATGCCTAGTGCCTAGAAAAAAGCCCTTAGCAAACATCGTAGACCCAGATGAGACGCCGCATGATGCGGTGTCTCATCTAGGTCTGCGCTGTTTGCTTAAAGGAATTTCTGTCAGAAATATTCTAAATATAGAAATAAATATACTAGACACCCCTACTTTTGGAAAAAAATTGATCCAATTTAGTAGGATGGGAGAGTCCACTAGGCATAAATGGGTTAATTGTTAACAGCATGTAATATTTAGCATTTTGGATTATATACATATTAGAAGATAGTTTAATCAATCAATTATACGACACTTCGCTTTTATGGTATTTCAAGGAAGTCGCTCCTTAGCGAAAATCCCGTTTAGGCGTAAATCGTGGTCCCTGATTAGCCAGTGTGGACTTCACATGCTAATCTCGGAAGCCCGGCTTGCCAAGAGCATGATCTCCAGTGTAGTTTGCTTCAACCCGTCGCCATAACAGAACACCAAAAAAAATGGCATGTTTTTGTGCGTGTTTTTATCTCCATTCGTTTTGTGATCAGCACTACAAGCTAACTCAATAAGAATACTCATATCGACTCATCAATATTCAATATATACCTTGGAAACCTGATATTTCTAGTATGTGTTATTTTAATTCCATTGTATAACACACTGAAATTGATAATCGTTAGTTATGATGTGAACAGATGGAATGGAAATACAAATATTAAGGGATGAATATTGATTTTAAACAGTTATTGCACTTTAAAGAAAATATTGCTAAATAGTCCATTATTTGTAAAAGACAAAATATTGCGATGCATGACTTATTTCTTTTTAAAGTACCGGTACTGATATATCCGATGTTTTTAGATTTTTCTAATCCACAAACTGACTCTGGAAATATCACTTAGAAGGAAATGTCTAGGTTCTTTCAACCACCTTACCGAAATATTGTCATTACGTCATTAAACGAAAACTGAACGAGTCTTTTATAAACTAATGTAGCTTACTATCGGTTTGCTCAGCTTCTGCGATAAGATCTAAGGTATATTTTATAAATTAATGTTTGCCGCGCTCTGGGATAGCGGGCCTTGATACATGTGCGTAAAGTGTCGTGCCAGATTAGCCTCTGCAGTCACCACAGGCTAATCAGGGATGGCACGTCTCGCATGTAGATAATTTTTCGTCAAAATGAAGTATTTTCCCAACGAAAATCAAGTCTAGACGGAAAGTGTCGTCCCTGATTAGCCTGTGCGGACTGCACACGCTAATCTGGGACAACACTCTACGCACGTGCATTTGCCTTCGTTTTCACGGAGAGATTCTCATATATGTTTGCCCTACATTTCAGAGCGTGTTGGATGCAAGAGTGTTCTTCACCCCGAATCGCACGACTGTATCTGCAGGTCACGATCTTACCGTTGTCACCGCTTTCTTCGACATTGGCCCCTTCGAAAAGGGGTCACCGGGGAACTACTTCACGCGCACGAAATATTACCTGTGGTCGAGGTCACTCATGCATATCCAAAATCCTCTGGTTGTGTTCACTGACTCGGAACGGTTCGCGAGTCATATGAAGGAACAGCACAATCGTTCTATGGAGAATGTGCGCATCATTCTCCTGAACAGAAACTCTTCGTGGGCTTTCAAACTTCGAAATCAAATTGAGGACATTTTTAACTCCCCGGGCTATCCGAAACATCTCCCAAATACGGTCAATGCAGAGTACGCATGCGCGCAACTTGCCAAGTATGACGTCATGGCACGCGCGGCGCGAGATAATTATTTCAAAACAAGATATTTTGCGTGGGTCGATGTCGGATATCTTAGGGAAAGTCGTCTGGAATCCAAATTCTACATGAAGGCGCCGAATGGCTTTGATGACAAGAAAATAGCAATGGGTTTGATAAACTCATCCCTTTCAATGTCTACGCCTGTAAATGATATTTTCAAGGAAAATATGGTGTGGGTTGGTGGCGGACTATTTTTGGGCGAAAAAAGCGTCATAATACAACATGAAAAACAGTTCAAACAGGCCGTGGACTATTTTATCTCCGTCCGTCTCATCAATACTGATCAACAAGTTATTTACGCCATGTTCAGTAAGGAAGGTACAAACGTCCTCAAACCAAAAGTAGAACTGCAAATTTACAGGCCCCCAGGCGATAATGAGTGGTTCTATTTGGGCACAATAATGACGCACATGATGACGTAGCGGGCACGTGATCAAGCTTCGACGCGTTGAAGTGCATAACATGTATATTGATCAGTCGCATTCCCATATAATAGTATAAATAGAGCGGTTATTACATATCAACATTTCATTTATACTACTAGTATGTTAACATTTAATGTTGTGTATATTTTTGAGTCTCGCTATGGGTAAACAAAGCTTAATGCATGAGCGTAAAGTGTAGTCCCTGATTAGCCTGTGCGATTTACGCGGGCTAATGTGGGACGTAACTTGACGCACATGTATTAAACCCCGTTGTTTTCCTCAGCGAGGCATAACACTATGTGAGATTCCTTTCCATGGCCAAACAGTGGTGCTAAAAATGTTCAAAACCCGCTCAGTGGAGCAACACGGCAATGCAGTTTCGAATAGTCAAGTGTAGTCAAGTGCTCTAGCCAAGTGTAGTCAAGTGCTCTAGCCAAGTGGGTATTAGTGACCAAAACTGTCGCAATATCGACGCGGTCGTCAAACTGTTCCCGACGATCGTTCGATGAAACGCAACACTAATCTTGCCATGACGTCATAATTGTCGAAATATCAAAGATCTTTGATAATCTGTTCGTCATTATTTAAGTTATTAAATTATCAATGTTCAATCAACAATTATTAAACTAAGATTAATCATCATCGTTGTGTTTATGACAAGGCTTGTTACACGTATAAGGACATAACCTCTTCTATCCCTTCATCGGTGTTACGTTTTACTTGTCAATCAAAAACTTATTAATTGTTCGACTCTCGGTTAAAATAGCAAGTTTTTAATTGTATTACTCTATTGTGCTTTATTTTTAATAGTATTTTTTCATATCGTAATTACTCTTATTCACTTTTATCTTTTATAATTTTTTTTATATATTTATAAACAGTTATGTTTACCGACATTTTTGTTTGAAAAATTGTAAATTATAATTTTGTTAATGATTTTCTTATGCGTTTACATGTAAATATAATTTATTTTATATCACACATTTGTCAGGTTATGAATAGTCATTTGGTTTCGAGTATTTCCTTCATTTAACAACAAAGTATTGTTGATAATGAAACTACATAACTTTTTATAGTCTCATTATTTTATGTTTGTTATACAAAAATATGGTATTTTATAATAATATACATTTTCTCAGATATTTTTGCTAGTGCCGACTAACAATAGCGTTTATACGTTTTTGTGGTCGTCTATCAAGTTTGTAGCACGGTGCAAGATTGCATATAAGTGACATTATATGTTGTTATTCTTATTAAGTTACTTTTAAACGAAAATAAGAAAAAAAAACAATAGAAAACGTGTAAGCATGACATTGATTTAAAGCACATTTGTTATATTTTTGATAATATTCTTAATAACTGTTAAAGAAAATAAAGTTTTGTGTTCGCCACACACGTATAAATAAATTTGCATATATTTCTGATCCAGTTTTTTCCATTTATTTTTTCTTCAGTTTTTTTTCCATTTTAAAACAAACAATTTCAACAGCGATATCTATTCATAAGTGCGTTTGTCTATCAACAAATGCAACAGAATAATGTGGTAATATCAGTACCATGAAACACTCACCTGAATTAAAATCAACCGCCCATTCGAAAAAAATCAGCCATCTTTATTACACATTAACATCATATTCATGTTCAGACCCGCCTGATGCTTTGTTTACGTTCAAACACTTGTACTGGCCTAAGTTATTTGTCTGTCTCAGATTTAGGATTAGCTGCTATCAAACGCTTACACAAATTGAGCCTCACTCTGGAAAAACGGAGCTTACTGCATGCGCGTTAAGTCCGCACAGGCTAATCAGGGACGAAACTTTCCACCTTTAATGTTTTTTGTTTGTTTGAAGAACGTCTCTCCATTGCGAAAATCCAGTTTATGCTGAAAATGTCTTCCCTGATTAGCCTGTGGGGCGACGCTATACGCACATGCATTAAACACCGTTTTCCCAGAACGCGCCTAAATTATATCGGTGGGTGTGACTGAATGTTGGCGTTAAGTCTTGTAGCAAGCCGACAAGGCTGTGCTAATGCACGTAGGCACATCGTTAGTTCAAAATCATTAGGAATGGCATAGGTGTAGAGCGGACAAGCCCTATATTAGCACTTAAGTCCTAAATATGTCGACTTCAAATTATGACCTTGGCCATGACGGAAGCCACGTTGTTCTCTGGCTCTAATTACCGTTTCATGTAGGTAAAATTTGAAGCAAGTTATTTCGATTTTGTTCAATACATGTATATATATATATATATATATATATATATATATATATATATATATATATATATATATATATATATATATATATATATATATATATATATAGCGGCTGTATAGAGCCGACATGCCATATTTTCATTCAGTGCTATATTTTTACTAATGACTGCAAAGTCGACATTGAAAATGAAACTAGCTGCGTGGCTCTTGCACACGACACATCGTTTTATATAATTGGGTTGTGGTGACAAGTCTTTTCGTTTTTAGAAGTCCCAGTGCCAATGTGACACACAACATACATCAATAGTAAATATGAAAACTCAGACCATAGTTAACACCCTTTACCCAACGAAATTTTTGTAATTTAAAGAATTAGATGCTAGTATGTTCTGGTAGTATGTTGCATAATAATAATAACTTTATTTCATGAAGAATTCACATTAAGAAATAATTTATTTTTTACAATGTGGTCTTCAGTAACAAAACACAAGTTTATATTTTGAAACATGCATACGAACATACAAGGGAAAAAAGATAATGAACTATACAGTTAAATGATATAATAACTTCCTTATCAATTCCGACGACGTCGACGACGACGAAGACGACGATGACGATGATAATGATGACGATGATGATTATGAATATACAAAATATGATACAAAAATCAATCTTTCAAAAATCAAATTTTCAAAATAAATCACATCGGACACATCACAACAAAGTATTAACATAGAAAAATTACCAAATGAGCATGCATATATATTAATGATTTGTGTGTAGGTATTCTTTAAATTTTATTTTGAATGTAGTATTCGAAGACATTTGTCGGATGCTTATTGGAATTGAATTCCATATGGTTCGTGACCGAAACGAAAACGCTCGTTTTCCATAATTTGTCTTAAACGGAATAAATGATATATCAGTGTGTGTGATGGATCTAAGAGCGTACAAATTGTTATTTGAGATATGAATAACATTATTGAAATAAGAGGGCATTGCGCCTATTACAAACTTATGAACAATAGATCCAATTAGGAAAGTACATCTGTTATTGAATGTCATCCAACCAAGTTCTTTGAATAAGGGAGCTGAAGGAGTTGAATATGGTTTATTCAGTATTATTTTAGCAGCTCGTTTTTGTGTCAAATGTATTTTACGTTAGTGTTACTGTGTTGCTGAACACCATAATGCGCAACAATAATCCATAGTCGTTAATATATATGAGTTGTAAAATAGTTTTCTTGTTTCATGGTTAATAAAATAGTTAATTCGTTTTAATAAGGCCAGTTTAGAGTTAAATTTACGACATACACTGTTTATGTGCGATTGCCATGTAAGATGCTCATCAATCGTAACTTCTAGTAAATTAAATTCTTTGGTTTGGTCAAGGAGAATGCCATTAATATTAAGTCTAAGCTTGTCAGTAGAACTACGAGCTTTTGATAAAAGCATACATAAAGTTTTGTTTGGATGACTTGTTATTAAAGGAATACCATGTTGCTATACTGTCCAAATCGTTTTGCAAATTTAATTGTATATTATGAATGTTATAATCCGATACGTGTAATGTTAAATCGTCTGCGTAAAGATCAATTGTTGAGTTTTTAACGAAGGATGGGATGTCATTAATGTAAATAAGAAATAAAATTGGCCCAAGTATAGAGCCTTGTGGTACACCGGTTTTGATATATTGAAACGACGATTGTCTGGAACCTATTTAAATACACTGTCTTCTATTAGAAAGATATGATTTCATCAAAGCAAGAGCATTGTCAGAAAAATGGTACATGCTGAGTTTTTCAAGTAAAATGTCATGATCTACTAAATCGAATGCTTTCCGGAGATCCAGGAAAATTGATCCAACCATGCGACCAGAATCAATATACTGTAACCAAGAATCTACAAGGCGAATCAAGGATGTTTGACAGGAATGATTTTGGCGGAAACCAGATTGGTAACTGTGGAGTAGTTCATGCTTTTCAAGATGTGATTTCAGTTGATTTGTAATGTGTCTTTCAAATATCTTCGAAATTGTTGGGAGAATAGAAATTGGTTTATATTTGTTAAGATCACTTTTATCTGTACCCTAATGTATTTGCAAAACAAATGCATCTTTAAGCTGGTCAGGAAAAATTCCAGCATTTATACAATTATTAATAATAGAAGTAATCGGACCTACAATGGTATCCCCACACTATTTGAGAAGTTTAGCGCCAATATTGTCTATTCCGGCAGCTTTGGATATTTTGAGAGAGTCTATTATTTTCCGAACGTCAAATATCGTGATTTGAGGAATGTCAAATACATTAATTTCTATTTTTTTGTCTAAAAATGTTTTAAAAGTTTGATAAATGTTTGGGTCATATTTTCTTTTCGAAACTATATGGGAAATGTTGATGAAATGATTGTTAAACTCTATTAAGATATCATCAACATTTTCAATATCTTTATTATTTATCCTTATATTTGTTCGAAGAGTTAGTGAAGTTTGTGGTTTTGTTAAAGCATTAAGAGTATTCCATAGATGCTGAACTGATGCATTTTCCTTCACCGATTGGTTATAAAACTGCCTTTTACTTTGTACAGATTCCATGTGTTAATGCCCCACCATAGATGATTTACCCTGTCCATAGATCCTGTCAGGCATAATATTGTTCAGCATGGATAAATTTTCGAGCAATGAAGCAATGAAGCGATGTCAAAATAGAGGGCACATTTAGAAGTGTTTCGCATAGTAAGAAGGTATGTCGCGCAATAAAACACGGGTCGCTGCGTCGTCGGTTGTGGCGTCTGTGTCATCGGCCACTGCGGGAAAACGGGGATGAATGCATGTGCTTAAAGACTCATCATATCCTATTACACCGTTAAATTATATGTCATATCTATAAATGTTCACTGTTATATGTTTCAAACTTGTAACAATACAAGCCTGTAATTGTTACAAGGGCATCACCTGTTTCTGTTAATGTTCTCATTAATTATTAATCCTATGCTTTCTTAAGACAGTAAGAATCGTTTTGTCCATGCTTGCCCGACACTCTTTTTTAAATATTTATTTGCAAACAAATCCAGGGGCACGCCACAAATTGAGCATCGTTATACATCAACCTCGTTCTTGAAAAAAGGGGGGCTTATTGCATGTGCGTTAAGTGTCGTCCCAGATTAGCCGGTGCAGTGCCACTGGATGTTCGCTAAGAAACTACTTTATTAAAACTTACAATACAATTGAAGTTGAAAGTGTCGTTACTGATAAGCCTGCACAGGGTAATCTCAGACGACACTTTAAGCACATGAATTAAGCCCAATTTTAACAGAGAGAGACTCATTTATTCACCGTATACTAACACTGATAGCTTGGTGAAAGGAATATGTATTAACGTCAAAATAGTTAACTTTGCGTGTTTTTGCGTTGATTTATAGCGGCAAACAATTTGTGACATGCACAGTTGATTTTCTACCACAGCGTTATGGTGCGTCAGATGCGATTCCCAAATGGGTTAATCCGCTCATTATAAAGTCACGCGTTAGTATGACAGAAAGTAGTTTATTGCCTGATAAAGGACTATTCGAAGAAAAGCCTATTTTAACTATATTGCAGTTGTAAAAAAAAAGCAGAATATTCACTACAAATACATGTAGTAATGATTTTTTTGTTATTGTTGTTCATTATTGCTGTTTTTAGTTGCTGTTTATTTAGTTTTGTGGACCCTGTGTTGTCTTTAAGGGGTGGATGGGGGTAGTTCAACAATGACATGCTTCTCTGTGTCGTTATCCATATTCATTTCCTTAAATATAATGCGTTCACGAAAATTGTTCAGGCCCACACAGATCTCTAAAATTATTGTATTATATATCTTGAACAAGTAGCCGCCGGTTTTGTAAAGTGAACACGTTGAATTGCGAAATCACGCCTGACTTTTTAACAGTTTTTCCAAATAAACTGGGTATTGATTTTCTTATTGACCTTACATTCTTCGCTGATTTGTGCGAAAAAAAAGATTCAAATCTCAAAGTAAAGATCGAACACGAGAGAATTTACTATCTTATTTGCTCAATGCTATCATTTATGACTTAATTCCAACCATCGCCCAAGGATTAATTAAGGGACCTGTTAACAGATTGGCAAAGTTACACTTTTTAACATGTGTGTCATTCATTCCAATTATAACTTATAACTGATAAACAAACATCAAATCCACACTCATGCTGTATATTGCATGAGAAATATAGTAACAATGTCGTAAAAAGATTTACATTAATCCAAATACTTTTAAGTAACGCATTCCATGAATAATTTGAAAACGACAACAACAACAACACTTGTATCACTAAGATATCGTAAGAATTTGAAACCTTAATGGCAGAGTAGCTGGCGAGTTAGATTTTGCTCGCAAAAGACCCGGGTACGAATCTCGGCGTGAGCGATTTTTTAGTACACTTGTTTATTTATGTTCATTTGTTTGATTATTATTTCAATGAATGTAGTACGGTATATGCAGCCAAAAAAAAAGATGGTTTTAAAACGAACATCTGCGAACAAGTCCCTATATTCTCAAACGACGTGTGTGGCAATGATAAGCAATTATAAATGGGAAAGCATTAATAGAATACAGTAACTGTTTTTTTTTTGTTTTTTTTTAAAGATTAACCACTTTATTTTGATAAAACATGCACACATGTCAGAGTAATTGCATAACCTAAAACAAACAGAATAAACTATATATGAAGGGTAAAGGTGGACGAGTCTTGTTTCTTGTTTCATATTACTGGGGTAATTTTCCTGATAATTATAAAGCTTCACACAAATGCCCATTATCATAAACTGTCATCAGCAAAATAAAACGATATACAGGTTTTACACTTCAAACTCGATGTCCTCTGCATCTGGATTGAAATCAAATATATTGCTATACGAATAACCCGCAGCATGTGAAAATGGGTCTTATGTCGTAAGACGCTAGCGTAGCTCCAGATCAGACGGCGCAATCGCACAGCCTGTCAGGAGCTACGCTGTCCTCCTTAAAGTCGCGTAATGTTTCTTGGTAAAATTAGCGAACAGCGTAGCTGCTGTCAGGCCGGAGCCTGCTGATCACGCTCTACGCTGGCCGCATAGGGCATAAGATACATTTTCGCTTAAAGCGGTTAATATTGCATTACACATTCGTATAGTAATATAGATAAATATATCCGCACATTTCTTCTGAAAGAATCGGATTGTTCAAACGCCTCTCAAAATTATAATGTTGTTTTATGCTATTTAAAACAAGTTAATTGTTTACGCCTTATGAAATTTCTACCTTATCATATTGAAGGGGTTGCATTCTCCTGGGTAAAAACATACAACAATTTAAATTGCAGTTGCGGTAACGCTGCTGATAATGGTGGTAATAATTAGTAAACTGCTGATGTTGTTGCAGCAGCAGCTGCTGCTGATGACGATGATGATTGATTTTCATTATTAAGATTTTATTTATTTGAACGTGTCACCGTCAGATATTCGACGTCAGATGAATACAATTAATACGTCTTCTGCAGTATATATTAAACACTTTGACTACTTATATACCGTAGTGAAGACTATATACCGAATCATTCGTAACACATGTGTAGAGCATGTGCTTTGACTTCCAGAGGTCCCGGGTTCGATTCCGGGATAGGCAGTATACTCGTATTTTGTTTAAATTTATTTCTTGTTATTATATTTAGTTTAGACTTTTCAAAACATAGATGTGTTAGAAAAAATATTTCATGCTTTTTTCCAAAATACAAAAGTCTATGAACACGCCTCCTAATTACTTTACAATTAAACGTATTTAATTAAAAACAACAACACACACATGCTTGTGTTAACTATGCTTTAAGCCCCTGGAATCCGTTTCAAGTCGTGTGGTAATTATGTGCAGATTAATTTATTGTAATACTTACTCTTTTTTTTGCATATTTTCATGATACTATAGTTACGTTGCAACTATGTGGTGAATAAATGCTTTCATATTAATTTTTTTTTAGCGAACATCAAGCTTGATTGAGTTTGCCATAATTCAATCGAGATCGAACTTCATGATAAGTCGGCCTGATCTGAACAAGTATGAGATTGAGCCTCGATCTGGGAAAACGGGGCGTATTGCATGTGCGTAAATAATCTTCACATATGAGCCTGTGCACGGTATACTCTTTGACGACGTTTTACGATTTGAAAATGGTTATATTCAACTACTATAAAACCAAAACAGCATGTGAGTAGCTCGCAGACTGTTCATGTTTTATGCTTTTTGCTGCTCATCTGTATATTAGGTTTGCGAATGAAGAAAAACACATTAGTCTACGAAGAAATGTATTAAATGTTATTCTCTAATGGACTACACACGCATCAAACTGTGTATCTGAGTGGTTTATTAATAAGTGACTGTCGTCCTCTTCAGACATGACGGGTCTGAGCTCCCTGAACACGCGGTGCCTGCACACGAACGACAAGCGTCTGCTGCGGATCCTTTTGGCCGCCGCCTGCCTCTCCCTCTTCCTGCAGAAGACTTTCTTCGAGCCGGATCCTGGCATCGCCATCCGGAAATCAGAGGTAAATAAACATACACATGTACAATGGAATAAGTGTTTTTAATTGTAATCTGAAAAACAATTGACGCGTGCTTCTTATCTTATCTCGAGGATTCTGAATTTGAACACATTTTATGTAGATCATTTACATTGTGGCAGGCAGTAAAGGAAATGTACTGTTTAAAAAAAATAAAAATGTTGAACTAGAAACCAAAAAAAAAAACATTTATTGGGAACAGATGGAATGGAAAGGCAAATATAAAGGGATTAATATTGATTTTAAACAGTTAATGCACTTTAAAGAGAATATTGTCCAATAATACATTATTGGTTTATGTTGCGATGCATGACTTATTCAATAAAAAAAAACTACTGATCTAGCCCATGTTTTTAGTTTTATGAAAATTTTCTGATCAACAAACTGACTCTGAAAATATCACTTAGAAGGAAATGTCTAGAACCTTCAACCACCTTACCGAAATATTGTACACGAAAACTAAATGAATATTTCGAAAATAAATGTAGCTTTCTATTGATTGCCTCAACTGCTGCAGTAAGATCTACGGTATATTTAATAAAGTAATGTGTGCCGCGGAGCTTGATACATGTGCGTAAAGTGTCGTCCGAGATAAGCCTCTGCAGTCACCACAGGCTAATCAGGGATGGCACGTTCCGTCTGTGGATAAATTTTCGTTAAAAGGAAGTATCTTCTCAACGAAAATCAAATCTATGAGGAAGGTGCCGTCCCTGCAGTCCGCACAGGCATATCTGGGATGAGACACGTTCATTTGCCTCCGTTTGCACGGAGAGATTCTCATATATGTTTGCCCTACATTTCAGAGCGTGTTGGATGCAAGAGTGTTCTTCACCCCGAATCGCACGACTGAATCTGCAGGTCGCGATGTTACCGTTGTCACCACTTTCTTCGACATTGGCCCCTTCGAAAAGGGGTCACCGGGGAACTACTTCACGCGCACGAAATATTACCTGTGGTCGAGGTCACTCATGCATATCCAAAATCCTCTGATTGTGTTCACTGACTCGGAACGGTTCGCGAGTCATATGAAGGAACAGCACAATCGTTCTATGGAGAATGTGCTTATCATTCTCCTGAACAGAAACTCTTCGTGGGCTTTCAAACTTCGAAATCAAATTGAGGACATTTTTAACTCCCCGGGCTATCCGAAACATCTTCAAAATACGGTCAATGCAGAGTACGCATGCGCGCAACTTGCCAAGTATGACGTCATTGCACGCGCGGCGCGTGATAATTATTTCAAAACAAGATATTTTGCGTGGGTCGATGTCGGATATCTTAGAGAAAGCCGTCTGGAATCCAAATTCTGCATGAAGGTGCCGAATGGCTTTGATGACAAGAAAATAGTTATGGGTTTGATTAACTCATCCCTTTCAATGTCAACACCTGTAAATGATATTTTCAAGGAAAATATGGTGTGGGTTGGTGGCGGACTATTTTTGGGCGAAAAAAGCGTCATAATACAACATGAAAAACAGTTCAAACAGGCCGTGGACTATTTTATATCTGTCCGTCTCATCAATTCTGATCAACAGGTTATTTACGCCATGTTCAGTAAGGAAGGTAGACAAGTTGTCAAACCAAAAGTAGAACTGCAAATTAACAGACCCCCAAGAGATAATGAGTGGTTCTATTTGGACACAATAATGACGCACATGATGACGTAGCGGGTACGTGATCAAGCTTCGACGCGTTGAAGTGCATAACATGTATATTGATCAGTCGCATTCCCATATAATAGTATAAATAGAGCGGTTATTACATATCAACATTTCATTTATACTACTAGTATGTTAACATTTAATGTTGTGTATATTTTTGAGTCTCGCTATGGGTAAACAAAGCTTAATGCATGAGCGTAAAGTGTAGTCCCTGATTAGCCTGTGCGGATTACACGGGCTAATGTGGGACGTAACTTGACGTTTAACCCCGTAGTTTTCCTCAGCGAGGCCTAATTCTATGTGGGATTCCTTTCCATGGCCAAACAGTGGTGCTAAAATGGAGCATCAAAGCAGCGGCTATGCAGTTTCGAATAGTCAAGTGCTCTAGCATACCGTAGTCAAGTGCTCTAGCAAAGTGGACATAAGTGGCCAAACTGTCGAAATATCGACGCGGTCGTCAAACTGTTCCCGACGATCGTTCGATGAAACGCAACACGAATCTTGCCATGACGTCATAATTGTCGCAATATCAAATATTTTGGATAATACTTGCAGGTGTACGTTTAACGTCGTTTTACTTGTCAATCAAAAACTTACTAATTTTTCGACCATCGGTTAAATAGCAGGGTTTTTAATTGTATTACTTTATTGTGCTATTATTTTAATAGTATTTTTTCATATTGTTATTACTCTTAATCACTTCTATATTTTTATAAAAAATATATATTTATGACAGTAAAACATTTGTTTTTGTAAAATTGTAAATTTTAATTTTGTTAATGATTTTCTTATACATTTGCATGTAAATATAATTTATTTTATATCACACATTTGTCAGGTTATGAATAGTCGTTTGGTTTCGAATATTTCCTTCATTTAACAACAAAGTATTGTTAATTATGAAACTACATATCTTTTTATAGTCTCATTTTTTTATGTTTGTTATACAAAAATATGGTATTTTATAATAATATACATTTTCTCAGATATTTTTGCTAGAGCCGACTAACGATAGCGTTTCACGTTTTTGTGGTCTACTATCTAGTTTTGTAGCACGGTACAAGATCGCATATCAGTGACATTATATGTTGTAATTCTTATTAAGTTACTTTTAAACGAATTAAGAAAAAAACACTAGAAAACGTGTAAGCATGACATTGACTTAAAGAACGTTTGGTATATTTTTGATAATATTCTTAAATAACTGTTAAAGAAAATAATGTTTTGTATTCCCCACACACGTACAAAACATTTGCATATATTTCTCATCAATTTTTTTTATATAAAAAATTTTACTTCAGATTTTTTCCCCTTGTAAAACATCCAATTTCAACAGCAATAGCTATTCATAAGTGAGTTTGTGTATCAACAAATGCAACGTAATAATGTAGTAATATCAATACAATGAAACAGTCACCCGCATTAAAATCTACCGCCCATTCAAAATACTAAATAAAAATCCGCCATTTTTATTACACATTAACAACATATTAATGTTTGGACCCGCCCGATGCTTTGTTTAGGTTCAAACACTTGTACTGGCCTAAGTTATTTTGCTGTCTCAGATTTATGAGTTAGCTGCTATCAAACGCCTCACTTTGGGAAAACGGGGCTTACTGCATGTGCGTTAAGTCCGCACAGGCTAATCAGGGACGACACTTTCCGCCTGTATTTTTTTTGAAGAAAATCTATTCTTTTATCCAGTTTATGCTAAAAATGTCTTCCCTGATTAGCCTTTGGGGCGACGCTATACGCACATGCATTAAATCCCGTTTTCTCAGAACGCGTCTCAATTATATTGCTGGGTGAGACTGAATGTTGGTTTTAAGTCTGGTAGAAAGCCGACAAGGAAGTGCTCATGCATGTAGGTACATTGTTAGTGCAAAATCCCTCATTAAATGGCATAGTTGTAGAGCGGGCAAGCCCTATTTAGCACTGAAGTCCTAAATATGTTGATTTCAAAGTATGGCATTGGCCTTGACGGAAGCCACGTTGTTCTCTGGCTCGAATTCCCGTTTCATGTAGGTTAAATTTTATTATTAGCATAGGTGCAACGCACCTATGCTTAAGGTATATACTACATTTCGAAAATGCACATGATACGGCTGACCATTATGAAGCCTTTCCTGATCAAAAATCAGACGAAATTTCTATTTAATATCGTATATGGTAATTCTACAATTTTTTATTTGGAAACATTTTTCTAACGTTTTCTTCCAAGAATATTGCTGACACCGTTTTTAGTGAATTTTTCTAAGACCGTTTTATGTCAAAAAATCTTCTTATACCGGTAACCTAAAACAAATTTCGTTCGTAAAACAATTCTATCTGCACTATAAATCTCAATCTCCTACGCAGTGGTCTCCCTTATACTAGAAGTTACTGACCGGACGAAGCAAGGGAAGTAACTGCGGTGAGGAGTTTCTATAAAAATCTGCATTCAGAAATCTGTATTCAGAACTAAATCTGTTGTGCACGTCTGCATCTAACGCTTACCACAATTTTTACGACAAATTCTTGACGCAGACGAATAGGGTAGCGTCTATTTTCATTTGTGAAAAGAATAGTCCGATACAGATCTGTCCGTGCTTAAATTTTGAAAGGCTTGGGTAATTATTTTTCATAAGCGTTTCAAACACTGATGTAAATGGAAAGATTATCTATTTAAATAGTCGGTAATTGTTTGAAATTACCGACTATTTTTTTCCAAATGAAAAAGTCGTTCTGTCTCGCACAAATTAATGATAACGTTCATTACCACATTGTACAAATATCTCTCAGGAGCATGTAATTGTTATGAGTTACTTCATCTTTTCATTACACAAACAACGGACACATCTGTAGGAAACTATTCTTGTTCAAATTAAAACAACAACAGAAATAAACTTCCAGCCAAAAATAACATTTACATCCTAGAAGTGAACAAGAAATATCTTTAAAAAAGATATACGGCGTAAATAGTTTAATGAATGAGATCAAGGATAGCGAATGTCTTTTTCTGTGCAGTTCTTAGCTGCATCACACGCAGTACGGGATGTTACGGGGAGTTTTCGCGGCTTATTTTACATTATAACATATTGCTGGTCATAAACCTATAGATACAAAACAGAAAACCAAAAGAAGAATGGAAGTGAAATTTAAACATATGAGTCAACCGGCCACACGAGAACAAACCTGTTTTAGTGGTCTGTCGGGCATTGCTATTTGATTCGATTATTAACAGTATCGAGAATCATCGTGCTCATGCTTAAAGTGATATTATGGGCATTTTGCACCGTTGAATTGAGCTGAAAAGAATTAACAGGTCAAAATAGTTAGTTAAAATGTGGTTACTGATCAATTATCTGCAACTCACCTTGCTACCAGTTGTTTATAAAAATATATTTTATATTCGATATTCTTACGTGACCCACCCAGTCCTGTAAGCCGAAATGATCCGTAAAACAATATTGTGTCTTTGTGTCGTATGAACAAATCTGCACTAAAACTAAATTTAGGTTCAACTCGTAAACGCATGATCAGTTGTCAAACGAAAGTACGGTTAATATTCAAATGCATTATTTTTCCCTTTCTGGTATATTGTTTTAGTATGTTGATGCTGCATTAATTACTATAAGTGTATATGAAGTAGAAACATCAAAAATAATCAACGGTTGCGATAGACACCTATAAACTGTTACATGCTCATAATATCACTTTAGTACATTAGGCAATATGGTGGAATAATTATTGTTAAATTTATTAAAAATAATATTTATCATTGTATTGTTGAAAACACATTAAGAATCTATTATTGACATACCATAATTATATTGCTGAATATCTTCTTTTAACATATTTCTGGTCTAAAGAAAATTCCAGGTAACCTAGTTCACGGATAGCGTCTTTATTATATAACGATTATTTTACTGACCGCGAACTCCGGTGATGACCTGTATATAAACTCTGAATGTCCGCGACTTGACCCGAAACCTCGCGGGTTGAAATGCAATTCTTTAAAGTGAGGCCTCGCTTCCACTGCTCTTTATACTTTTACATGTTAACATGTTGACAGGAATATGGAAGTAAGTACTAAATATGAGAACATAGCCTTTTATGTATAAACGCTTTTGCGCTGGTAATACTCTGAAAATAAAAGGTGTACGCACAAACTGTATTGATGTCGAGAATTGAGTGTAAAACTGTTCTATCTATTAAGCCTTTTCATTAGAGATAAAATTGTTTCATACAGTAAAACAGTGGTACAAAGACGCGGATATGTTTCCAATGTTCTGGTGGTATTCTCAAATCAGCCAATGGAATAAATGAAGTGTATTCATTCGTACCTAGCCGCGGGAAATTTTATTTGAATTTTATTGGACACTTACAAAGGTCAAGTCAGGGTGAAAAGCTGGCTTATGCAGCTTACGCCGAAAAATAAACTTTTCTGTAAAACAATATTTCACTATCAAATATATATATATATATATACAACTAGGCATCCAACTCAAAATCACCGAAAACGGGATGGATCGCTTTGAACAGCCATAACTTCATCAATTGTGCAGCGATTTTCACGATCTCGATCTTATTCAACGCAGAAATGAATTTCCTTTCTGCAAATGTACATGTCTTGCAATATCTTTACAAATGCTGGATAAACTTTTAAAAATACTACGATACACAACTCGCATAACCTACTTAACATCGATCAGACAGGTTAAATGAATGAAATCTTCACGGAGTAAAGGGCATTTTCCCTGCAAAGTTCACGGACCTCGATACCATAATTCAATAAAGCGTGTGAAAAAAAAATCTTACCGTGCTTGCCGTTGCATTATGCATCAAAACTAACTGTCCAGCGCCGTTTGAAACCTTTGTTTACATACATTTCAACTAACCGACATTTTAAACACACGAGTGATTTCATTGGTCCAATGCGAAGGTGTGTCTTTACAACTGAAGATTTCATTCATTAATTCGGTCTGATCGGGGTCAAGTAGGTTACGCGAGTTGTGTATCGTGTTATTTCTTAAAATTTGACCCAGCATTTGTAGAAATATAACAAGATATATACATTTCTAGAAAGGAAATTCATTTCAGCGTTGAATAAGATCAATATCGTGAAAATCGCTGCACAATTGATGAAGTATTGGCTGTTCAAAGCGATGCACCCCGTTTTCGGGTGATTTTGAGTTGGATACCTTGTTATATATATATTTGATAGTGAATTTTTTTTCCATAAAAGTTGATTGTTCGTTATACTATGATTATTTATCATTCAAAATGATGATTTCACTAATTAATATCATAGCCACACGCAAACCACCTGTGGTTTCGCGTTTCAACGCTTTATAACTTTCAGGTTTTTTAATCGTCAAAATATGCCTACATTGGATATTTTAGAGCATGGTAAATGTCCAGTATTACTGTTTCTTCTTAAATATCATTATATCACAATAGAGGACAATGGTAGAAGTGTTATGCATGGTAAGAAGGTATGCCGCGCAACAAAACACAGGACTCTGGGTCGTCGGTAGACTGTTAACAGCCCTGCATTATCATTTTTATAGAGATAACTCTCTCCTACTTCTTGTATCGTACTTATACTAAACAGAGTTACGTTTTCTTATCTGCTTAAAATATATAATTCAATCAGAAGAGAAAAGGAGCTTCGATATTGTATTGCAATACATCTCAAGAAGTAATTTTGAAATTAGAAAAGAAAATTATCAGTCTGTTGACAGACTAGGTCATCGGTTGTGGCGTCTGTGTCATCGGCCTCTGCGGGAAAACGGGGATGACTGCATGTGCTTACAGATTCATCATCGATATAACACTGTTGAATTATCTGCCATATCTATAAATGTCCACTGTAATATGTTTCAAACTTTTAACAATACATAACGATGATTCCTACAAGGGCATCACCTTTTTCTGTTAATGTTCGCATTATGTCTTGATCATTTGCTTTGTTACCGGTAACACAGTAAGACTCGTTTTGGCCATGCTTGTCCGACACTCTGTTTTTTAATACTTTTTGCAAACAAATCCGTGGGCACGCCACAAATTGAGCATCCTTATACATCAATCTCTTTCTGGAAAAACGGGACTTAAAGCATGTACGTAATGTGTTGTACCAGATTAGCTTGTGCAGTTCGCATGGGTTTGTCAAGGATGTCACTTTCAGCTTTTATTGTATCTTTCGTTTGAAAGAAGTCAGTGCCGGATTTAGCGCCGTCGGGGCTCAAAGACAGCGAAACTTTGTTTGCCCACGCTCCAGGCACCTAGTCGGCCTGATGCTTACTGTAACTCCAGTGCTCAGTCGATTTCACTCGTTAGAATTAGCCTTCTAGTGCCAAGGCTGGTATGACATACAATGTGACAATTGTCATTTATAAGAATAAAAAGTCATTATATTATAGTAAAGTCTATAATCCGAACATAACAGTTTTATAAAATAATTTGCTTGGTCATAAGATAAGGCTAGAAAAAATCTTTCGTTACGGTCTAATTGGGCCCGTAAAAGTAGGTAGTCGCCTACTCTGCCTAATGAGTAATCCGGGATAGTATGGGTTTCTTCCCCTTTCACTACGCTGTAGTAACAGAGGCAGGGGACAATACTAAATCCGGGACTGAATAAAGTATGTTTTCATCGGAATGACGTGCGGGAGAACGCAATCGGAATAATGAATAATATGACGTCAAGACGACTAAATCCGGGACTGAATAAAGTATGTTTTCATCGGAATGACGTGCGGGAAGAACGCAATCGGAATAATGAATAATATGACGTCAAGACGGACAGGATTAATATTCGAAATTGGTTGCTCGTTACTACTTATTGACGTTATTTAAAAAAAATACCACAGGAATACCGTTGTTTTTTTCTGTGAAATTTGAAACCTTACTGTATAGCGCCAAAAATCTAATGAGACGTTAAAAAACAACTAACATTGAATTTTATAAAAGATCTTTCAATATTTTGTTTATTGTACGTCGTGGGACGTGCATTTTGCACTTTCAAGGGAAACAACACATGATGCACCACGTGCACACATTACACAGTTTTTTTCCCCCTGATGATTTTCACCTGTTGCGGCATTTTGACAGCAGACGATCCCACAATCCCAGCCACTTGCAGTTGGCGGAATGTGTCAGTCGTGTGAAGAATGCTTCATGTAGTGGTGCACGGTTAGAAATCGCCTATGTCGATAACTTTTAGCGTTTGTTTGGATTTAATGTTGGAATTAAACTAAACTGAACATGTCGCTATTAAAAGTGCACGTTATAAGCGCGTCAAATGTGCCGAATGTTGAAAAGTTGGGAGAAAGTGATCCATACACCACGATTACTTTTCAAGGTATGTGGGGCTATTTATAGAATTGCTAACTATACATTTTGTATTTTACGTGGTCCGCTTTGTATTAATTGATATATCTTGTATGTTTTATATTGTCAAAAACACCAGCATATACAAATGTATAAATGTACATTGGACATTTGATATAAACAAGTATTGATTTACATTAATTTGAGATACGCTGCATAACAAACATTTGTATGGGGTAAAGAATGGAATAGCAACTGAAAAAAACACAGAAAATAACACAACAATTTCACATTTGTTTTCAATACAATTATATAGAAATGTTAATATTCAACGTTTCAAACTATTTTTTGCCACACCCCATCTAAAACGTGTATGTTTAATAATATTTGTACATGAGCATGTACCTCAGTGGGGTATTTAAAATGGTTGAATGCTGATAAACACCCACTGGCATAGCTTTAACTATTTGATTCTTATTCAAATGTTGTGCATTTACTGTGAAACTGAGTATAACCTGTGTATTATTTACTTTTACAGGCCAGTCCAAAAAGACTCAGGTCATAAAGTCTTCACTCAACCCCAAATGGGACGAGGCAAGTATTCATTGGTTGATTTAAGCTCCAGTCCACAAACTTGTGGAACAATACTTGAGTTGTATTGCATGTGATTACTTTAACGCTCAAAATAAACGAAAATTTCGTTAAGTTTTTCGTAAAGGTAACACCTAAACAATCAGTGTTCCTTATAGCAAAAGCCACAATTTCAACGCTAGATGTGGTATGATTCCATAGATTTTTGTAGATACAAAATGCTTGTTTGTATTTATTTGTGACACAATTAATTCCATTTTAATTTCCGAATATATCTATTCATATGATACACGAACACCATGTTAGTGTTCATGTGTCGTATGAATAGATATCGTTGCGGGAAATTAAAACGGAATTAAATATGCAAAACAACAATAAAAACGAGCATTTTGTATCTACAAACATCTATTTTACCAGACCACATCTGGCGTTGACATTTCGGCAATTGCCATAAGGAACACTGATTTTTAATTGGTTAAGTTTATTGTACGAAAAAATTGTACGAAATTTTCGTTGATTTTGAGTTGTAATGTTACTTTAAATGAGCTGCTATCTGGGGAAACAGGGCGCAATGCGCGTGCGTTAAGCATTATCTAAGATTAGCCTGTGTGGACTGCAAAGGCTAATCAGGGATGATACTTTCTGCCTGTACTGAACTGTCCTTTGAAAGAGACTCTGTTAAAAAGAAAAATTCCATTTAAGTGGAAAGTATGTGGGCTGCACAGGCTAACTTTGGACCACACTTTACACTTGTCCATTAAGCCCGGTTTTCCCATAGAATGGCTCAATAATATCTGATATGTTCAGTTGAACATACAAAGGTTTTCCAGGGGTGTAGGAAGCAAATTGACATTGGGGCGGCAGTGGGGGTGGGTATGGGAGGGGGTATCCCCTTCCCGTTGGTGGGGGTCCGGGGGCCTCCGCCTGAAATTTCTTCAAATCTTAGCATCAAATGGCGCATTCTTGTGCGTTTTTATGCCTGATAATTTTAATATTTAAAAACTATCTTATGTGAAAAGTACTTACGCAACAGTTACAGTTACACCACATATTGCGCGTTTAATGTTAAGAACCGCTATAGTTTGCGTTACTACTACTACTATACTGCTGATGGCAATAATAATAATAATAATAATAATAATTTTTATAATAATAATAATAATAATAATTTTACTAGTTTCAATAGTAATGCTAAAACAATTATAATACATTGATAATGTTTATATTATCCTCATCGTAATGAAGCCACGTGCGACTGGAAAACCACTTTGGGTTGAAAGAACATTCTTCGGGATTTTTTGTCCCGAAATTCCGTTTTGGAAATTTGAAATTTGTTGGTTGGTTTGGAGTAGACATATTGAAATGGCACAACAAACGTGGTAAAAACTTTAAATACTTTTTTTAGAATTATCGATTTACTTTAAGTTACCGGTATGGCAAAAAATGAATTAATTCAGGTATCTTGAGGTATCTTTAATTTTGTGATAATTAAGTACAATTGGATATCGGCACATTTGTTTCATGTCTTACTTTCCTTTATATTAATAAATGAAGCAAAGGCTTAGATCATACGGACAATTAAAGATTCCCAGGTTTAAATACTCAAGAATAAAGGGATTATCGTTATAAAGAGACCGATCAATTAACAACATAATTGACAGGTACATTACCGCGGGCGGGCGATGACAATCAACAATACACGTGTCATAACCGCGAAAGCGGGATTACCTTGCTTCGAGGTAAAGATATTTTCAAATAAACGGGTATTGAAATGAAAAAAAAAGTATTTGCTGAAATTTCATTTTTGCTGAAAATATTGGGGTGGCGGCCCCCGCCCCTGCCGCCCCAGCTCCGACGCCTATGTTTTCATACAGTATATATGTAAAATTGGTTTGGAGTTTTTATTTTCAGTGGGCAGTAATGTCTATTATCCAAATTTAATAGGCTTAAATGTGTGCACATGTGTACAAAGGCATTCACGTGGAACATTATAGATTTCAACTTTGCAAAATACAGCATCTTTAAAATCTATCCATTTTTAGGAAATGTTTTAACCAGTTTTGTTATTAGTGGTATAGTTAATAAAAAACTTGTTATTTATTTTCAAGTTATACAATATTTTCCAACAAGTCTGGTTGTTAACTGGTTGTGGACCAAATAGCTGATGAGGACCAAAAACTGAAGCACTGATTTGCCCCATGTCTAGCTTCCTTAAGTACTGAACTCCATGTCATAACATCCAGGAAGGTGAAAACATTTAAGGAAGAGGCACTTAATTCATGTGCAGATTCATTTAATTATTAACAGATAATAGATAGAGAATATCAGATAGAGTTATGTTGTAATTTCTTTTTAGCTCACCTGATTGCTCAGGTGAGCTTTTGTGACCGGTCTTTGTCCGTCGTACGTCCGTCTGTCCGTCCGTCCGTCCTCCGTCCATATTTGTTCGTAAACACTCTAGAGGCCACATTTATAGTCCGATCTTCATGAAACTTGGTCAGAAGCTTTGTCCCAATAAAATCTCGGTCGAGTTCGAAACTGGGTCGTGCTGGGTCAAAAACTAGGTCACTAGGTCAAAAAAAAGAAAAAACTTGTAAACACTGTAGAAGTCACATTTCATGCCCAATCTTCATGTAACTTTGTCAAAATGTTTGTCTTAATGATATGTTGGTTGAGTTCAAAAGTAGTTCCGGTTTTAACATTGGTTTTATTGATATCTCGAACGAGTTCGAAAATGGTCCAGATCGGTGAAAAAACATGGCCGCCAGTGGGCGGGGCATTTTTCTCTATATGTATATAGTGAAAACATGTGAACACTCTAGAATTCACATTTTTTGCCCAATTTTCATGAAATTTAATCAGAACATTTGTTTCCTTGATATGACAATTGAGTTCGTAAATGGTTCCGGTCAGTGGAATAACATGGCTGCCGGGGGGGGGGGGGGCAGTTTTCCTTATTTGGCTATAGAGAAACCTTGTAAACACTCTAGAAGTCACAATTTTTGCCCAATCATCATGAAAGTTGGTCAAAACATTGGTTTTATTGATATCTCGGACGAGTTAGAAAATGGTCAATATCGGTGAAAAAACATGGCCGCCAGTGAGCGGGGCATTTTTCTCTATATGTATATAGTAGGGATGGCAAATCAAAGCAAATCCGTCA
Organism: Dreissena polymorpha; assembly: GCF_020536995.1. Classification (NCBI taxonomy): domain Eukaryota; kingdom Metazoa; phylum Mollusca; class Bivalvia; order Myida; family Dreissenidae; genus Dreissena; species Dreissena polymorpha. The sequence goes on from NC_068362.1 coordinate 93,951,789, forward strand.
CCGGTTAACCTGTTTCGATATTGGAGCGGTTAACCGGTTAACCGACTGTCTTTGTACCACATAAATAAAAAAACATCCGAAAAACGTATACGTTTACAAAGACCTATAAAATATGTATTTTATAGGTCTTTGATGTTTGTTAACAATTACATGTATATGCAAATATACTCTGTCTTGTTGATTGTCTTGCAGCCTAATTACTTGTGTGTTGTGAGAAAACCAGGCATGTTCGTACAGTGTCGTCCAAGATTAGCCTGTGCAGTCTGTAAAGGCTAATCAGGGACGAAATTTCAACATACACTGGATTTTCGTTAAGCAGATACTTTTCTTTGATTTTCGTTTATAAACTGTGTCTTTGTATTTATACGGGAGCTCTGTAGCACCGATGTTCAAATCTAGCTATTAAAGGCTTTTAATGACACACCGCAAATAATGTGAACATCTGCGAACACGTCCCTTTTTAAATTACACAATAGTATGATATTGATCACAGGGGTAAGATGCAATTGTGGTTGCAACTGAAATGCAGTGACATGCCACTGATGCTGGTACTGCTGCTGATGTTGGTACTGCTGCTAATTAAGGGTATCACGTTTACAGATTTTTCTAAACGTTTAAACGAAATGAAATAAACGAAACGATAACGTTTAAACGGTATCCATACGTCGGTTTTAAAAGCATCAGTGCCATCACATTTCCAAACTGAAAGTAGTGATTATTTCCGGAAGTTATATTTAGTTCATAACCCATTCGCACAATGACGTCATATTAAAACCAACTGTTCTCGTTGTTGTCTAACCATTGGGTTACGCGTTTTCTACTTACATGCCGTTATATTTTGTAACAAAGATGAATTAATATTTAACCCACATTTCTTCAATAAGAGTACACCGGTGTTAATTGTTTTTATTGTTTTACTTTACAAGATGTACATCAAAACGAGTATCTGTTCATTAAATAAAAAAAAAATGAATGCCGATGAATAAACGGCGGGAAATTTTCCTCATGCACTTCATGCCGACGCGCGTTGAATGTTCAAGACGATTAGGGGCATGATTATTCAAGAAATAGCGGTAAACTTTTCCCGAGCACTTCGTGCCGATGCGGGTTAAATATTTAAGACGTCTAGGTCGTACAGGTGTATTGTTATGTCTACGGTACTGTGAATAAGGGCCATCTGGCGCGCGTGATACAAATACGAGTCTTTTTCAGCAGCTTCTAATGAGTTTTGCAACATCGTAATGTAATGAACTAAAATGGATTCTGTTGACATTGACTGTCGTTTAAACGTTTACTGTTTTTGTAAACGTTTTTGAGCAAAACACGAAACGCCATCGTTTAAACGTTTAAACGTGATACCCTTACTGCTAATGATGATAATATTGATAATCATGACACTGCTGAAATTGATGATAATTAGGAAAAGGAAAAGGAGAACTATCATGATGATATATAAATGCAACTTATTTTCATTTATAATAGTTGACTTTCGAAGTTGCGATAACACCAAAGTGCAGTGCTATACTTAACTATGGCATTGGCTATCTTTGAGTACACAAACGTACTGAGTATTATTTGAACCGCGTCATGCGAAAATGGGTCTTATTCGACATATGTAGCTCCAGACCAATTAACGCATTCGTTTGGTCTTGCCATGAGCTACACTGTCGGCCAATGAGACCACGAGACCTTGCGTGACTGCGCAGACTGCTCTGGAGCAACCCTGGCCGCATATAGCATAGGGCCCATTTTCATATGACGCCGTTCAATTAGGTTGTTAGGGGAACGATTACTTTTGAATGCACGTAGTCCCTTACATGAAAAGAGAATGAGTCATGTTATGACAAGTCACATTACATTAAATATACGCATTATTTATTATAAAATCACTGGCCCGAACATTTAAGTTTTCCCAACAGTGTTTTGTGTTTTGGAAACGCGTAAACATTCTTAAAAGCGTGGTATTTGAAATTCAGCGTTAGCCCGTTTGCTAATGGCATACTACATGAAACGTGATTTTGATCAAGGGATAGTAAATAATAAATGAAGCGTGTTTATCTTAATGGGATAATATATGATGCTTGTTAAAAAACAACTTTATTTTATTACTTTTGCTCTCTCAAAATCTTTGTTCATGTAATAATAAATGAAGCGTTTTTACGCTTCGGGAATAATAAAACAAAGCGTGGTAATGTTAATGGGATACTAAGTGAACTTGTTTACTTGCGCGAGTTATTGAAATGGGCTTGACTGAGTTTTAAATATGTGGGTTATGATTTAGACTGCATCGAGCGCATTGAAGGATGTCATTATTTTGTTGTACGGGGATTTGGTTAGCTGCGTCAAGTTAATTTTCTTAGCAACGCTGTGTTTAATATGACATCCTTACTACATATACAAAATTATATAACCAGACATAACAATATAACAAAACGTTTAAATAGTTACTGATAAACTTCAATAGTTTCTATCAAGAGTTCCAGTGCTCACATAAACATAAACAAACGGTGGGACGAACATATCCGACAATAACTATTCAAGATTACTATCACCTTTAAGTCAATCACTACATTAATTCTGTTGTAGTCTATTTATGTTTCTCATACAGATGAAAACTATCACTGGTGTGTGCTGATTGAAAATGAAAAGGTGCTAACGATTTGAGCATTTATTGCGTTAAAAAAAAATGCGTTTTCTGCAAGAGAAACCGAATACTAATTTTGTAATCGGTTAACCTTCTCAAGAAACGGATAACCGGTTAACCGATTAACCGTTGCCATCCCTAGTATATAGTGAAAACATGTGAACACTCTAGAAGTCACATTTTTGGCCCAATTTTCATGAAATTTGGTCAGAACATTTGTTTCCTTGATATGAGTGTAGAGTGTAGAGAAAATGGTTCTGGTCAGTTGAATAACATGGCTGCCGGGGGGGGGGGCAGTTTTCCTTATTTGGCTCTAGAGAAACCTTGTAAACACTCTAGAAGTCACAATTTTTGCCCAATCATCATAAAAGTTGGTCAAAACATTGGTTTTATTGATATCTCGGACCAAAAAAACATGGCCGTCTGTGGGCGGGGCATTTTTCTCTATATGTATATAGTGAAAACATGTGAACACTCTAGAAGTCACATTTTGGGCCCAATTTTGATGAAATTTGGTCAGAACTTTTTTTTCATTGATATGAGAGTTGAGTTTGAAAATGGTTCCGTTCAGTTGAATAACATGGCTGCCGGGGGGCCGTTTTCTCATATTTATATATTAAAAAAGCTTGTGAACACTCTAGAAGTCACATTTTTTGCCCAATCATCATGTAACTTGGTGAAAAGATTGGTTTTATATATATCACATAATTAATGCCATAATTATTGCCTTTAGATTGTCCAAATTTTCATTATGTTATACAAAATCCTTGTAAACACTCTAGAGGTCACAATTTTGTTTCAGATTTTATGAATCTTGGTCATAATATTTATTTTTTAAGCAAAGTTTGATATTTGGTAAGGGAATCAACTCAAAATAAAGGTCACCAGGTCAAATCTTACAAAAACAAAATCACTCCATATGCCAGAGTTTTGGTTCAATAATGATGAAACTTGACCAGGATGTTTGTCTGGACAATATCTAGGTCAAGTTTGTCGTTTGGTAAAGATTGAATGAACCGTTTCCTCTCAGGTGAGCGAACTAGGGCCATCTTGGCCCTCTTGTTTCTATTGGTCCTGAACCAGTAGAAAATGTGTTCTACAGTTAGCAAGACTGGACAGTGTTAAGTCATAATTAAATACCAAAGACTAATGACTGTAAACATACCAGCTTGTATGTTTAATTGACCCTATGATGAAGATCACATCATAGTGTCAGACATAGTGTGACAGAAATAATGTGGGTGACAATCCTGATATTGATTGATGGGGTACATGTATACAGTGAAATGTCAATGTGTTATCTAATAATGTGATTCTAATGTGATTCATAATAATGTGGTTAATTATGTACCATACCTTGTTGATAATTTCAAATTATCAATGCATGTTAAGCAAATATATGCAAACTGTTATAGAAAATTGTGAAGGGATTTGGGGTCCACCTGAGGTGGGTTTGAGAGGGATGTACATTCCCATGGTATTAGAACACTTTTATGCGCCCGAAAGTGGGCATATAGTGATCGCATTTCCGTCTGTCTGTCTGTCCATCAGTCTGTCACACTTTTGCGTATAGGTTTCAAAAAATGCTGATAACTTCTACATGTATGTCGCTTCAGATGTAACCTTCATATTTGGTATGCATGTGTATATGGACAAGGCCTTTCCATACGCACACAAATTCTCCACAAAGGGTCCACGTTTAGGTTTGAAATCTGCGTTTAGGTTTAGAAAAAAGCTTTTTTGGGGGCATGTCTTCCTATGGAGACAGCTCTTGTTCTATTTACAACCTTTATCACAAAATCAGGGTTATACTTGAGAAAGTTTGTGTACAATAAGCACATAATAAACACAATTTATTATCCCCCGCCAGAGGCGGAGGGATATTGTTTTGGCGTTGTCCGTCCGTCCGTCCGGCTGTCCGTCGGTCCGTCCATCCGGCACTTTTGTGTCCGGAGCCATATCTTGGAAGTTCTTTGGTGGATTTCATTTAAACTTGGTATGAGTATATATATGCATAAGAGGATGATGCACGCCAAATGGCATTGTACACCATCTGTTAAAAACAGACTTATGGCCCTTTGTATCTTGAAAAAATGCTTTTTAGTGTCCGGAGCCATATCTTGGAAGTTCTTTGGCGGATTTCATTGAAACTTGGTATGAGTATATATATGCATAAGAGGATGATGCACGCCAAATGGCATTGTACACCATCTGTTAAAAACAGACTTATGGCCCTTTGTATTTTAAAAAAAATCTTTTTTACTATAGGCACTTTTGTGTCTGGAGCCATATCTTGGAAGTGCTTTGGCGGATTTCATTGAAACTTGGTATGAGTATATATATGCATAAGAGAATGATGCACGCCAAATGGCATTGTACACCATCTGTTAAAAACAGACTTATGGCCCTTTGTATCTTGAAAAAATGCTTTTTACTATAGGCATTTTTGTGTCCGGAGCCATATCTTGGAAAAGTGAATACATGTGACTAATCATGTTTCCAAAATGACACCAATGATTCCCGTACCCAATGATAAATGATAAACCATCAAAACATTTCCAGGTATGTCATGGAAGATGTTGTGTTCACTCTGCAACACTCTGAAAATTGAGCGTATGTAAACGTTGAATGTTTTTGTGGAAAACGCACGACTTATTAATTCACCTAAATAAATTGTGAAGGCTTAAGAACCTTCCTTTGTCTTAGTTTTGTGTTATTGTCCTCCGTCCGTCCATCTATCATTATGTTCATCCGTCCAATTTGCACCCATCCTCAAACAAAGCATATGTTGCGGGGGATACCTTGGGCCTTTCAGGCCCTCTTGTTGGTTAAAAAAGAAATGCTTTCATTTTATAAATTTTTGAAGATTAATATAACACCAGATACATACAGATTTTCAAACTTCCTTTTGCAAGTAACTATATACACTCTGTTTCATCAAAATGGACAATGTTGAACGGAAATTATCATGGCTTTGCTCATTCTCTTGCGAATTGTAAATCATTAAATTTGTGAAATTATAAACAGTTAAATTTAAATGACAAATAATTTTGTTATTTTAGAAAAAAAATTCAAATTTCAAGGTGAGGCAATAATAAATTACACATAAAAACAGATACTGTAAACCAGTTATTTTCTTTTTTTCCCCAGTTTCCAAAATTAAGATGAATACAGTATAAAATGTCAGTATAAAATGTAAGCTTATTGCTACTACAATAATTGTCTCAAGTGCACTCAGTTGCAACTCAGAAAAATGGAATGTTTTTTTTTGGCAATCAAGTGACCAACATTTTGCATTGATTAAACTGTACTGGGCTATTAAAACAAGCCTGTCTGTTAAAGGGATCTTTTCACGATTTGGTAAATTGACAAAATTGAAAAAAGTTGTTTCAGATTCGCAAATTTTCGATTTAGTTATGATATTTGTGAGGAAACAGTATTACTGAACATTTACCATAGTCCAATATAGCCATTATATGTATCTTTTGACGATTTGAAAACCTCAAAATTATAAAGCGTTGCAACGCGAAACGATTGAATAATTTGGAGAGTTCTGTTGTTGCTGTTTAAATTTACGAAACTACAAAGATTGCTTATATAAGGTATAAATTACTTAAACTGTGTTTACTCGGCGAAATAGCCGAGAGGGCTAATACGTTTTTACTTCAGACTAACTCCAGGACTGCGGGGGTCACTGGTTCGAGCCCTGGTACCGGCTACTTTTTTTTCCTATTTTTAATTTTATTCTTGATTTTTTACTGGAGCTTTTAAGATCCAATGTTTACATGTATCAATACAGGTTTTTTTTCCACTTTTTGGGTAGATAGCCCATGGCTTTGGAATTGGGATTTTTGTTGGCATTTTCGTGAAATTGGGAAAATAAATTCATTAGCCTTTTTATTCCAAACGAAAAGTCCACTGATTAGGGAAATACTTAATTTGATATAACTCTTTATAATCATTCCAATTAAAAGAACAAAATCATATAATACTTTGTTAGATGTAATTGAATTACAATTGAGATAAAATATGCATAAGACACTTATTTCTAAAAAAAAAAAAAAATAAAATAAAATTTGGCAACATTTTGGGAAAAAGTATACTTTTTGAGATTGGGAACATAGCCGAATTTCGGCTATAAAATCGGGCCAAAAACAACTCCTGCAATATAAAGCATTTAATGACAAACTTCAAAATATGCCAAAATCTATGAAATTGCCCCTTTAAGATAGGTAAGGTTCTTTTTTCACAGTGTAATACTCTATATTTATGACAATGATTATTGTGTGGCTAATTATCATGTAGACAGCTAAGGCCACTATGACCTGGGGCAGATCCTGGTTTCACAATGACCTGGGGCAGGTCCTGGTTTCACTATGACCTGGGGCAGATCCTGGTTTCAATGTATAATTATTTGAAAGAATACATTAATTTGCTACTATTTCTGTAATATAAGAAGGGAAAACTTGTTACAAAACTATAATCCTGTTTACATAAATACATTATTAACTGTTATATATTATTTATTTATTTTTGAAAATAAAACCAACCTCTATCACAAAGACTAAAATAATGAGACAAAATTGTAATATTTAAAGATTTTATGGTCATTTAGGATTGAATTGAAATTATGCAAACCAAACATTCATATACATGCACCAAATTTCAATAGATTGAATATTGACATGCAGTTTTATGAATACACCTATACTCCAATAGTCCTTTCTAAAATGTAAAGGAGTTGTTTCGTAAGGTTAAAGGTTAAATGCATGGGAGTATGAAAAGATAAAGCAGAATATGATGGTGTACAAGGAAAATCATTCCACATGGGGAAAAGTTATCAACACCAAACATTCCTGACATGTGTACACCCACTTAAAATATGTGTGTAAGATAAAATATCCTGTGCCAATGATGTACTGAAGATGTGAACTGTCAATAGCTATTTAGTTATTACTGATAGAGCTGTCTAAAACATCAAGATGAACTCTCAACTGATATGGGAGTTAGATTGCAAAATCATTTTGCTCTCTTAAATCACTTGATAATTAACACAGCAATATTCCTCATATAATTAGCAACTTAGGCATATTTGTGGTCAATTGCTATTTTGATGATCTGCAAAATGTTTGATTTAAGTGAGGTGTTCTCTGGGAAAACTGGTCTTAATACATGTGCGTAAAGAGTCGTCCCAGATTAGCCTGTGTAGTCCACACGTTTAGACTAGACTGCATTGAAACACTTAAAGGTTTATTCAAATTGGTAAGATCTCATGATGTTCTTTTTGCATAGGTAACCAATACCCTTACAAATGTGAGGTGTTTTCTTTCGGAAAGTGTTAGGTAAGTTTTAGCGTGACATTGCAATATTGCACACTGCATTTAAATGTGGTTTCTTTGCAACATTTTTTAATACAGTGGACCTATTTTCTAGGATATCTCCATTGTGTAATTAAGGCAAGCCTTGCTCTTAGAAAGCAGTGTTAAATGCATTTGTGTTAACTGTCATCCAAGATTAGCCTGTGCAGTCTGCACATGCTAAATAGGGACAATCCTGACTGCCTAAACTGTATTTTTGCTAAGGAGGGACTTCCCTTAAATGCTATTACCAGCAGAAGGTGTTTTCCCGGATAAGTCTGTGTGGATTGCACAGGCTATTCTGGGGTGAGACTTTATGCACATGCATTAAACCCCCATTTCCCAGAGAAAGACTCATACCTAGATAGAGCAGTCTGACTGATGGTGTTCCAACGGGCATGTAATATCTCATACCTAGATAGAGCAGTCTGACTGATGGTGTTCCAACGGGCATGTAATATGGTACCTGGGTACCTTTATGTTACTGTATAGTTATATGTACATGCATGGTGATGTATGTTTAAATATTGTTGATATGGTACTGAGGGGACCAAGTACTAAATTTAAAGTGGGAATGAAGATGATCTGCTCACAACCAAGAAACATTGATTAAAAATCTTCTGCTTTACCTGTATTGATTTGTCCACAGTTCTGGCAAGCTTGCATTTTTATGTACTGTACATATTTTGGCAGGGTTTAGATCTTGCAATGCATGAATTGAGTTGATGAATGAAATGTTTATTGGCAAACCCACAAGAGAAGTTATTGCCCACATAAACAAATTCAAGTATTTCTTCTAATGCCCTATGGTTGTATAGATACGTTGAATATGTTTATATGTTGTGACATGGACCGGTGATTTTCAAGTGTAGGTGTTCAGAGCTAGGAGTACAATGACAGTCCTGCTATACATGTTTTATTTCACATTATCATATGATGAAATATTATACCTTGCTGAATGGTTGCAACATGGTTCCCATTTCACACTCTAACCATACTCAACTAACCAGTTATTGGGATTGCGCATACTTCAAATTTAAACTTTGCTTGAACAGTCAGATCATATTGTTTGTCAGTTATGTTTCGTTTCTGAGAATTAAATTCTGTCACTCTACTTACCAAATCACAGTGCCCTTAAACAAAACTAAACATGTTCATATGTGTCCTTGGGACAGTTTTGTGAATAGAGACTGTTATCTTCAATAAATAGCATAGACCATGCTGTTTGAAGCTAATATTGCCTGTATATATAATCTGAAATTGAAGCCACTGACTGTGTCTACATGTCTGTGTTTTGCTGTCATTGGCCAACACAATGATAACAACCAACCAGATGACGCGTTATAAAATTAAAATGGTGTACATGTGTAGATGAAACACCGAGTGACAAATAGCGAGAAAGTCAAATTTAATTGAATATTAAAGTTGTTAGCCGAGCAGGAGATTGGTTAGTTGTGTAATCACGTTGCTTTTAATGTCTTTTAATGATTCCAGTTGCATTTTGTCTGCAACTGCATGGGAACATGTGTGTTTTCGATGAAAAAGGTCACGTCCAGTGTTCCACAATCTTTCAGCGATAGGCATATAGTACGTTTCATACGGCAAATTTATGATACTGCTGCCTGTGGACTGAAGTATTGTATTTTGCAAAGAATTTTATTTAAAAACATGCTGTTTATAAGATGGAAATTTTATGTTGTAAAATTTCAAGCAGACTGTTTTCAGAACAAAGGAAAGGAAGTTTGTGGTTGTATTTCAATGTTGTAAAAAATGTGTGTGATTGGATCCATACATGCTCATATTCCTTAATATAAAATATTTAACAATACATTATGAAAGTCTAAAATTCTTACATTAATTGTTTTAAACATTTTGCCATAAGTTTTCAAGAATAATTATCAGATTATGTGACATAACTTCATTGAAGGCAGCTCCAGGATTGAAATGTTGAACAAAGTTTTTATTGTGCCATGCTAGGAGCAACTAATTCGGGAAAAACTGAATTTTTAACTTTGCTTAAGTTACTTAAATGGTCAAATGGTATCAACTACTTTTGTTACAGATTGAACAGTATATTACCTGTTGTAGTCCCTAAAAAGTAACGGAGACTCACTCTGGAAAGAGAGGTTTAATGCATGTGGGTAAAATGTTGTCCCAGATTAGCCTGTGCAGTCTGACAATTTCTCAGACAATTTCTGCCTTAAGTGGATTTTCTTGAACAAAAGAAATCCTTTACACGAAACCTACCATAAACACGGAGTGTCGTTCCTATTCATGCATTAAGCCTCGTTTTCCCAGAGTGTGGCTCAATTATAACTTTTCCGCAAAGATGCAATGTTCACTGTATTCAATACACAACTAATTGGTACTCTGATGCATTCATGTGCCTAGTGTTGTCCTAGATAAGCCTGTGAGGACTTCACTTTCTGCCTAAACTGGATTTTTACTTAGGAGAGACTTCTTTTCAATGAAAAATACCATGAAAATGGAAAGTGTCATCCCTGATTTGCCTGTGCCAGCTGAACAGGCTAATCTGGGACAAAACTTTAAACAGTAGCCAGGATTTCAATTGTTCTAGTAGAATTATTGTTTGGACTGTATTTTATTTTGTTCGCCAAATAGATTATACATGTATAAAACACAACACTTTCATAATGTTCTTTACTTTACCTTTTTATGCCCCCGAAGGGCGGCATGTAGTTTTTTAACTGTCCGTCAGTCCGTCCGTCAGTCATTCTATCCGTCAGTCCGAAAACTTTAACATTGCCCATAACTTTTGCAATATTGACGATAGCAACTTGATATTTGGCATGCATGTGTATCTCATGGAGCTGCACATTTTGAGTGGTGAAAGGTCAAGGTCATCCTTCAAGGTCAAATGTCAAATATATGACTTCAAAGCGGCGCAGTAGGGGGCATTGTGTTTCTGACAAACACATCTCTTGTTCTAATCATTTTAAATTTTAACAATTTCACACACAGTTTTACAAGAATATCAAAATAATAACTTAAACACATATTTTTTTGTTCTTTCCTTCATCAAGATGGTCAAAATTCAGCTGTCCCTTAGCACAGGTGGTTAGCGTGTGGCTATGATATTAATTACTGAAAACATCATTTTGAATGATAAATAATCATATTATAACGAACAATCAACTTTTCTGAGAATTTTTTTTTCACTATAAGATATATATATAACAAGGTATTCAACTCAAAATCAACCGAAACGGGGTGCATCTCTTTGAACAGCCATAACTTCATCAATTGTGCAGCGATTTTCACGATCTTGGTCTTATTCAACACAGAAATGAATTTCCTTTCTAGAAATGTATATATCTTGTTATATTTCTACAAATGCTGGGTCAAAATTAAAGAAATTACACGATACACAACTCGTGTAACCTACTTGACACCGATCAGACCCCGTTTTCGGGTGATTTTGAGTTGGATACCTTGTTATATATATATTTGACAGTGAAATTCTTTTTTTCAGAAAAGTTGATTTTTTGTTATAATATGATTATTTATCATTAAAAAAGATAATTTCACTAATTAATATCATAGCCACACTCTAATCACCTGTGTCCCTTATATCCATAAAAACTGTGAATTTCCTAAGAATCTGGTGTTTGTGTTATTTCAAGGAGATACAGCATTGGATTTTTTTCTCATTAACATATTAAAGAGAGAGCTTGGGAATGCAGTGTTTTTTTTCTCATTATTTTGGGAATGGGATAATTTCTTGGTGTTTTGACTAAAATTTTGAAATTAGTGTTGTTTTGCTAAAAATGCTTTAAAATTGATAATATAACTTAAGTGTTTTCAGTATTATATTTACTAAGGTTGAACTTATTTGGATGGGCGATGAACAAAATATTGAGATCTAAAAAAAAAAAATAAAAAAATTTGAAACCTTCCATTGGGAATTTTTTAATGCCATTTGGGAAAAATAGATACTTTCCATTTCCATTGGGAATGGGGCCGATTACCGAACCTGATTTTGAATGAAAAAAAAACACTGGAATGTAAACATATAAAACTTAATAATTAAGTTTATCAACACCATGATGAGTTCTTGTGAATTTACTGGCACACATTTCACGCATGCATAAAGCCCCGTTTTCCCAAAGCAGGACTAAAATATTGTTGTGAGACAGTATTGCAATGCAAGCTGTATTTTACTAGTGCCACTCAGGAACAGGCTTTTTTTTAGTCATTTAACAGATTCCTATTAAAAGATTTTTCCTTGTCTGTAGACAAATAAATAGTGTTGGAATAAATTGCATAAGCCAGCACATTTCATGCTGAACTAGACAGCTAATTGTTTATGTTTCAGACAATAGAGTTTGACCTGACTGGAGTGACCTTCACGGGAAATGACCAGCTAGAGGTCATAGTCAAGGATTGGGAACGAGTGGGACGAAATAGGTGGGTAGTGTGTTTTGTTCACCTTTTGGGAAGCAGGCTGGTCCCTTTGGATTGGGAAAAATCTCATAGTTGTGAAAAAAAGGGAAATAAGTTTAAGTTTTATTACTAAATATACTTAAAATTTGAGAATAAAATTGATTTCAATATTACTTTTACTAAAGTTCATTTTATAGAGCTGGCTGGGAGATAAACTAAATGTTGATGTAGTGAAATAGGTTGGTGATATAGTGAAATAGGTGGTGATGTAGTAAATAGGTGGGTGATGTAGCGAAATATGTGGGTAATAAAGTGAAATAGGTGGTTGATGTAGTGAAATAAGTGGGTGATGATTAAAATAGGTGATAAAGTTAAATAGGTGGGCGATGTAGTGAAATAGGTGGGTGATGCAGTGAAATAGGTGGGTGGTGTATGGAAATAAGTGGATGGTTAAGTGAAATAAGTGGGTGATGTAGTGAAATAAATGAGTGATGTAGTGAAATAGGTGGGTGATGTTGTGGAATAGGTGGGTGATCTAGTGAAATAGGTTGGTGATGTAGTGAAACAGGTTGGTGATGTAGTGAAATAGGTGGGTGATGAAGTGAAATAAGTGGGTGATGTAGTAAAATAGGTGGGTGATGTAGTGAAATAGGTGGGTGATGTAGTGAAATAGGTGGGTGATGTAGTGAAATAGGTGGGTGATGTAGTGAAATAGGTGGGTGATGTAGTGAAATAAGTGGGTGATGTAGTAAAATAGGTGCGTGATGTAGTGAAATAAGTGGGTGATGTAGTGAAATAAGTGGGTGATGAAGTGAAATAGGTGGGTAGTAAATTGAAATAGGAGGGTGATGTAGTGAAATAAGTGGGTGATGTAGTAAAATAGGTGGTGATGTAGTGAAATAGGTGTGTAGTTTAGTGAAACAGGTGGGTGATGTAGTGAAATAAGTGGAAGATGTAGTGAAATAGGTGGGTGCTTTAGTGAAATAAGTGGGTGATGTAGTGAAATAAGTGCAGGATGTAGTGAAATAGGTGTGTGGTTTAGTGAAATAAGTGGGTGATGCAGTGAAATAAGTGGAGGATGTAGTGAAATAGGTGGGTGGTAAAGTGAAATATGAGGGGTTAGTGGGATGTATTTTGTTGGATTGATAAAAGTGGGAGATTTACTGAAAAAGTTAGGTTATGAAAAAAGTGGGGCAAAATAGGTGGGTGTTGAAGTTAATTAGATGAGTGTTGAAGTAAAAGAAGGTCGCTTTGTATATTAACTTGGGGCCTGCTAATAAGTTGAATAGTGCAATGCAATAAGTTGGTAGCAAAGTAAGTTGGTGATGTTGCTTAATATTTGTGTTATGAAATGTAGCTTTATAGATGGGTGATGTTGCTTCATAAGTTGTAGTAAATCAAAGAAGAAATTTAAAGAACCACACCTCAAGAAAAAGGCCTCTTTATGCTTCTTGAATATTTAACAAATTTATTATAGAATTATTCATTAATAATTCAAGAATTATTATGTAAATTTTAACAAGGATGATCACTTAAAATACCCAAATATTCCAGGATGCAATGAAGTTTCGCTGAATGTCTAATGGCAAGCAATGTTTACTGCAGAATGAAAACATGGTGCATTGAGGATGATTATCAATGAGTTTGATAAGCAAAACTGAATGCATGCTTTGTTTGCATTTTCATCAGATATCAATAAGGTTCATTCATGTTGTTTGAACTCTATAGATGCCTAATGTGTTTACAAGATTAAAACCTGCACATATGCTGCCAACATTTTATTGCAATGTGCCAAAGGAAATATGAGATAATAATAAATAATAATAATTAAGATAAATGGGATGAATTTGAACGCAGACAAGACATAAAAGCTGCTTGCGGAAAAGCAAATAGTGCAGTTCTTAACACCCATGTATACAATGTATATGAGCCTCACTACCCATGTATACAATGTATATGAGCCTCACTACCCATGTATACAATGTATATGAGCCTCACTACCCATGTATACAATGTATATGAGCCTCACTACCCGTGTATACAATGTATATGAGCCTCACTACCCATGTATACAATGTATATGAGCCTCACTACCCATGTATACAATGTATATGAGCCTCACCCATGTATACAATGTATATGAGCCTCACTACCCATGTATACAATGTATATGAGCCTCACTACCCATGTATACAATGTATATGAGCCTCACTACTCATGTATACACTGTATATGAGCCTCACTACCCATGTATACAATGTATATGAGCCTCACTACTCATGTATACAATGTATATGAGCCTCACTACCCATGTATACAATGTATATGAGCCTCACTACCCATGTATACAATGTATATGAGCCTCACTACTCATGTATACACTGTATATGAGCCTCACTACCCATGTATACAATGTATATGAGCCTCACTACTCATGTATACAATGTATATGAGCCTCACTACCCATGTATACAATGTATATGAGCCTCACTACTCATGTATACAATGTATATGAGCCTCACTTCCCATGTATACAATGTATATGAGCCTCACTACCCATGTATACAATGTATATGAGCCTCACCCATGTATACAATGTATATGAGCCTCACTACCCATGTATACAATGTATATGAGCCTCACTACCCATGTATACAATGTATATGAGCCTCACTACCCATGTATACAATGTATATGAGCCTCACTACCCATGTATACAATGTATATGAGCCTCACTACTCATGTATACACTGTATATGAGCCTCACTACCCATGTATACAATGTATATGAGCCTCACTACTCATGTATACAATGTATATGAGCCTCACTACCCATGTATACAATGTATATGAGCCTCACTACTCATGTATACAATGTATATGAGCCTCACTACCCATGTATGCAATGTATATGAGCCTCACTACCCATATGTATAATGTATATGAGCCTCACTACCCATGTATACAATGTATATGAGCCTCACTACCCATGTATACAATGTATATGAGCCTCACTACCCATGTATACAATGTATATGAGCCTCACTACCCATGTATACAATGTATATGAGCCTCACTACCCATGTATACAATGTATATGAGCCTCACTACCCATATGTATAATGTATATGAGCCTCACTACCCATGTATACAATGTATATGAGCCTCACTACCCATGTATACAATGTATATGAGCCTCACTACCCATGTATACAATGTATATGAGCCTCACCCATGTATACAATGTATATGAGCCTCACCCATGTATACAATGTATATGAGCCTCACCACCGATGTATACAATGTATATGAGCCTCACTACCCATGTATACAATGTATATGAGCCTCACTACCCATGTATACAATGTATATGAGCCTCACCACCGATGTATACAATGTATATGAGCCTCACTACCCATGTATACAATGTATATGAGCCTCACTACCCATGTATACAATGTATATGAGCCTCACCACCGATGTATACAATGTATATGAGCCTCACTCTGAGAAAACCAGGTTTCAAGCAAGTGCAAAAAGTGTTGTACCAGATTAGCCTGTGCAAGCTGCACAGGCTAATCAGGGATGACACTTTCCGTTTTTATAGAATTTTTTGTTTAAAGGAAGTCTCTTTGAAAAAAAATCCTGTCTAAGCAGAAAGTGTTGTCCCTGATAAGCCTGTGTTGACACATGGATCTAACCCTGTTTTCCCAAAGCAAGTCTCATATATATTGTTATGCCTAATGCATCAACTGGTGCAAAGATGCATATAGGAATAAGATTGTCCATATGTTCTTCCATTCGGCTGTACACGGTTAACCCTAAATAACATGTTTGGTTGAACCTCAATAATGCTTCCAACAAACCTCACGGTACATCGTTATAGTCTCCCCTCGGTACGGTTCACGATACGCCTCCGAGTCCGTACGGTACGGTACGGTACGGCATTTTTCATGACGCATTTTAAGGGAAGTAACTGTAAATCGCCCCAAAAATGGCAGAAGTTGAATTTAAATCACCTACAGCGAGCTTCTAATAAAACATATGGAAGCATTTTGTGTTATCAGTAAAAAAATGGTAGGCGTTTATTTCGTATAAATATTTGCTTTATATCACGACTTTAGTCGCTACGAATTTCCTAAGCAGAAGCTGTAATTTTATGATTCAGCTGAGAATTTCGCAAATTCTTTGAAACCATTAAACTCAAAAATGTGCTTTGTCGCCTATTTCACGAAACAAGGTGCAATATTTTACTGGTTCTACGAATTGTGCTTGGAGTTTTACGGCATAAGCAAAGATAGCCAGTTTGACTAGTTGGTAAACACGTTTTATTTTTAACTTAAATAATCTATCGAAGTAAAGAAACATAAAGCAGTCCGTATTTTTTAAACATATTCATAATTTCGTGTTCATATTGAATCAAAGTTTTAGATTTGTAAATAATAATAACTAATTGTCAATTCGTGTACTTTCATGACATTATATGGTATTTTGTATATTGTATGACACATATGTAGAGGATTTTAAATATAATCGAAAAATGGTTTTAAATGGTGTGTATGTTGTTTCCATCTGACGATACGTATCGCGATACGTATTGTATCGTACACACTGTACCGCGATACGTATCGTATCGTAAGGTGAGCGTATCGTGACACCCTTAGATTTAACCCATTAACTCACAGTGTCTCACGTGTTATGCTGTTTGCAGCTCATCAGTATATATGGTTTGGAGTTGAAGCCTTAAAAACTTGAATCTAGTAAGAAAGGTCTAAAATTCAATTTAACTTTCTAAGGGACTACAAATGCATGCAAATACGTACCTAAGTGGTAAGGGTTTAATTATTAATAAAGCAACATGCATTCTATCTGCATTATCTGATTAAGTGTTTAGACAATTTTCAGGCATTCCTAAATTGATAAATTGAAAGTACATATTTGAAAACTTTAAAGATTCTTTTGAACATGTTTTATAAAAGGCCCTCACATTTTTTGCCAACTTTATATTTCAGTGCAGAGTTAGAAACTTGGGTAAATATTATAATGGAAATCATGAAACTTAACAAAAATGACAATGTATTTGGGAAAGGATGGAAATTTCTTTTTTTTAATACTGCATTAACTATCACTTACTTCCATGATCAGTTGCCATATTACCTGTTGTTCTTTTATTAATGTGTAATCAACAGCTTCAAAAAAACACACTGTAACTACATTGGCTGGCATGAATTTTGTATTGTTATGAGAAATAAACCATGTTCTTTCAAGAGTGGTTCAATATGCCCTCAGGGTATTGTTACAATGTATAATCATACATGAACCTGTGTAATATGTCTAGCCTTCTCTCTAATAGTGATCCTGTTTGGTTGCGGTTTTATGATAGAGGTAAAATGATATGGTTGGCTGGAGAGGAAAAATGCAGTATGTTCAACACCAGATAACTCTGTCTTAACATTGAACACTAGGCAATCATGCCCAGAATAGCCTCCCTCCATAAAAAGTTTTTGCTGTATCTATGTTGATGAAGTTTTTATTAATTTTAACCCCTCCCCCCCCTCAAACTGCAAACTGTTTGCTACTCATCTGTATCTTAGAGTTGGAAATGAAACCTTTAAAACTATTAAGAAATTTTCAATTTGATTTGATTTTCTAGGAAAGCTACAAAGGGCCACACTCCTTATCTGTGCGATTAGGGGTTGAGAGTTAACATACTTTAAATATAATCTGCATTTATATTTGTCTATCAAATGAGCAAAAAACCTATTGTCTGTCTACTTCAGACTGCTTGGTACAGCCAAAGTTCCGTTGGTGGAGATAGCTAATGGCGGCAGTAAAGATGTGGACACTATCCTGTTTGATGGCAATGGGCAACCTCTACCACAGGTCAGTAAACTTCAACATGCAGTTCGGCACTTAAATGTGTATTAATTGTATCCATTTATTTGTAAACTGAATTTTCGCCCAAATATTTCTGTGTGGGCAGTTTATCGTCTTAATCCTGATAGGTATTATCCTTTGTTATGAGTATGCAATAAGTTTACCCATTTAATATCATGTTCTCAGTACACCCCTTAATCCAATATGAGTAATAATATCATTTAATCCACTATGACTTATGATATTATTTATACCAATATGACTTATGATATCATTTAATCCCATGCGTGTAACCCCATAGATGTTCAGTGTAATAATTTAGTGCTGTAACATAGCGCTAAACCTTATGTGAAAAGTATTTATGTTTATATAGGTTATGTCTGGTCAATACCTCTTTGACCATATATGTGCATTATGGTATACCTATGTATAACTACTGTGTTATCCCTACACACTCTAAAATACGTGTGGTATTTAAAGCATTCTCAATACTTTATCATACACCTGTGATTTGTAACCTTCAGTTTATCTACTGATATTCCCTTTCCTGATACCGTTTATTTTTTGGGGAGGAATGTCATACTGAAAATATTCAGTTGTGTAATACATTTATTTTTAACCCTTTTAGTACAGTATGGTATACAAATGTTAAGCAGCTGATTGTCTACATGGTTTAAATTAAGTGTGGTGCTTCAAGCATTCTGAATACTTAATCATACCTCTGTGATTTGTTGTCAGGAAATGGGACTAAATTTATCACAGCTCATGCTGTTTTTTTATATAAATTTGACTCATTGGCACTATTAATTTGTTTCCCTTGGTTAACTGTCACTATATCTCTATAATCAGGTACGACACTTTCAGCCTAAACTGTATTTTACTAAGAAGAGACCTCCTTTAAATAACAAATACCATATTAGCAGAAAGACGTATTCCCCTTGATTAGCCTTTGCAGACCACACAGGCTCATCCGAGACGACACTTTACGCACAAGCATTGAGCCCTGTTTTCCCAGAGCTAAGCTCACATTCAATTTATTGATAAATATACTGCGATAAGTTTCCTTATTCATTGTTCAGTGACCACATTTTTCTTTTAAATCTCGTGTGTAAATTGGCCTGTCACTCAGAGAATACATTACCTTATAAGAACATCTAAACCATAACATGTAGAAGCCTCATACAAAACCAATTTTAGAAATTAAAATTAAATAGACAAAGTAAATAATTTTACTGCAAAAAAGTACTGATACTGGTATTGAATATTTTGAGAATATCTTTTGAGTTACGATTAATATTAATGTGATCATGGGAGGTTAAGGAACAGAATAGCTTGCCATCATTTTTACATCAAATTAATATATCCTTCACAGGTCAGTTTTATGCAATCCTTAAACAGGCCTATTACAGACTATTTGAACTAATGTTTATTGTTATCCTATCAATTCGCTGTAAGGTGAGAATTAAATTAGCTTGCTGTGGGAAAATGGGGAATAATGCATGTGCGTAAAATGTTGTCCCACTCTGCCTCAACTGGATTTCCTACTAATCCTTGAAACACAAAATACGTTAAAAGTGGAAAGTGTCAGCCCTTATAAGCCTGTGCGGACTACATAGGCTGATCTGGGACGACACTTTTCCATGCATGTCAGAATGTTTCTGGGATGACTCTTCAGGCACATGCATTAAGCCCTGTTTTCCCAGAGAGTGTCTCATATTCATTTTAGACAAAGATCAAGATGAAGATTACCTACACTCCCCCTGCCGGCGCTAAGCCTGCGCCTGGAACGCCTGCTACTGCAGCTGCTGCTGGTGGCGCTGGTGATGCGAGTCAAGGTGAAGTGGTCACAGTGGATGGCGGAGTGGAAGAGGTATGAGGCATAGGATCATAGTCTTGCATGGATTGTTTAGATACATATGATAAATATGTCAGTAAAGACTGACAACTTAGAAAAGGTAAACTAGCTAAGCTAGGAAAATTGTGAATAAGTAAATTGAACATTCATGTAAACAAAAGAAACAAACACAACGCTTTGTTATTGGGGAAAAATCTAATTGTTTTTAAATTCTGTCCTAGCATTGAGCTAGGCTTTGAAAAATTGGGCATATGACATGAATGTGGTGATCCAATAGGTTGTATCGCATGAGTTGATTGTGTATCTTTCTATTTCACGAGCCCGCAAGGCGATTGGAACAAGCAAACCATGGGAAAAACACAACCATGAACAAAGCCATTTTTAGCTCATCTATTTAAAAAAAAAGAGTAAAGTTTTGTGTTTAGGCCCTTTTTTCTCATAAAGTATCAAAGCTATTGCATTCACACTTAGTACACTTACTTACTATCATGAGGGGACTGGGCAGGCAAAGTGAGATAACTCTTGCTGGCAATTTGACAGGATAATGTGCCCTTTTTATACTTAGAAAATTGAAAATTTGGCTAAGTTTTGTGTTTAGGTCCACTTTATTCATAAAGTATCGAAGCTATTGCTTTCATACTTGCAACACTTACTAACTATCATAAGGGGACTGTGCAGGCAAAGTTATGTAACTCTTACTGGCATTTTGACAGAATTATGGCCACTTGATACTTAGGAAATTGAAAATTTCGTTAAGTTTTGTGTTTTGGTCCACTTCACTCCTAAAGTATCATAGCTATTGCTTTCAAACTTGGAACACTCCCAAACTATTATAAAAGGACTGTACAGGACAAGTTGCATAACTCTGATAGGCATTTTGACGGAATTATGGCCTTTTTTATGCCTCCGGATCGAAAGATCGGGGGTATATTGTTTTTGGCCTGTCTGTCATTGTATGTGTGTGTGTGTCCCAAAACTTTAACCAAAACTTTAACCTTGGTCATAACTTTTGCAATATTGAAGATTGCAACTTGATATTTGGCATCCATGTGTATCTCATGGAGCTGTACATTTTGAGTGGTGAAAGGTCAAGGTCCATGTCATCCTTCAAGTTCAAAGGTCAAAAAAACAAATTCAAAAACTTAAACCAAAACTTTAACCTTCTTCATAACTTGCAATATTGAAGATAGCAACTTGATATTTGGCATGCATGTGTATATCATGGAGCTGCAAATTTTGAGTTGTGAAAGGTCAAGGTCATCCTTCAAGGTCAAAGGTCAAATTTATGGCTTCAAAGCGGCGCAATAGGGGGCATTGTTTTTCTGACAAACACCTCTCTTGTTTGACTTAGTAACTTTGAATATTTGGTTAAATTTAGTGTTTAGATCCACTTTACTTTTACAGTATCAAGGCTATTGCTTTCAAATTTCAAATACTTTAATACTATCATGAGGGTACTGTACCTGGCAAGTTGAATTTGACCTTAACCTTTTAATGACCTTGACTCTCAAGGTCAAATTATTAAATTTTGCTAAAATTGACATTACTTCTTTATTTATGATCAAATTTGATTCATACTTTGACAAAATAACCCTTACCTTCCTTACATACCACAATAGACTCCACCCAAATCATCCACCACGCTCCATACCTTCCTTACATACCACAATAGACTCCACCCAAATCATCCACCACGCTCCACACCAGAATCCCCCTTTTCCCATTTTTTCTAATTTTTGAAAGATCATCTGATATATGACCACACACCCACACTATACCCCCTCTCAATTCCCCCTGCTCCCCGATCTCCCCCCCCCCCCCCCCCAAACAAAATAAAAAAAAAGAAATATGGTTAAAAGAACACAAATATTTATTTTTATTGTTTTATTTTTGAAAGACCGTCCAACCATCCCACCCAAGAATCCCGCCCCCCCACCCCCAATATTTTTTTTCATTTTTTTTTCATTTTTGAAATATCATGTAAGAAATGACCACACCCCCACACAATACACTCCTCTCTACCCCCACCCATTCCCCTTTTTGATTGAAGTATTGAGATAGGTCCCTTCACCTTTAAAAAGAAAAATAGATGAGTGGTCTGCACCCGCTAGGCGGTGCTCTTGTTATCAGTGTTGTGGGGGTCACACACTTTGGATTTTGTCACATATTTTTTCACTAAACAGTAAAAAATCGCAGTTTATCAGCACATACAATTCATAAAAAATGCGAAAAAAAGGGATCAATAAAAATAACGCATTTCTCTAAGTTAAACAGCTTACAAATCTTATAGATCTGCATTCCAACTGGCTTACTCAAATATGATATTTTATTTTTATTATTTTATTTTTGAATTGATGATAATTCATAAACTACAGTGTATTTTTCATGTATGTCTTAGTCAAGAGCAGTATTTTGATTTTACATATTTGATAAGCTCCTTTTTTTGGAATTGCTTTAAGAAAATATTGACAATTGTCAGTATATGAGCTGCGTTCTAGGGAAATTGGGCTTAAGCAATGTGCGTAAAGTGTCGTCCCAGAATTGGCTAATTATGGACCAAAATGTCCAATTTTATGGATTTTTTTGTTTAAAGGAAATCTCTTCTTACTGAAAATGCAGTTTAGGTGGAAAGTGCTGTCCCCAATTATCCTGCGGGAACTTCTCAGGCTAATCTGGGATGATACTTTGGGTACATGCATTAAGCCCTGTTTTCCCAGAATGAGGCTAAAAAAAAAGTCTATGGAAGTTGTGTGTGATACCTATTTAACCAATTGACTGATGTCATAGGAAGGGGAAGCAGGCCAGCAGGTACCGGTAGGTGTAAATCCATAATCATAACTTTATTGTGTATTGGAAATGCTTGTACTGAATTCATAATTAATCAACAGTGGACAATAATGCATTTATATTATTAGTCTCAGTCCATAAACAAGCATAGATCAATGATTTGTAACTGTTATTCTGTTTCCCTCTATTGTTTTATAGATCTTTTTAGACTCCAACATTTATCCAGAATACTTACCCAGTAAACTGACTCGAGAGCTTCTCAAAAAGCCATAGGTTTTAGATGCAATCAAGGGAAAATGTATTGCTTTACATGAAACTAACTTGAAACATCAAAAACAAATTAATAACATTTGTTGTGATCAGAAATCTTAATTACTTTCATACATTGAGAAAAGTATTCTTAACATTGACGTAGACCCAAAGCCTTCTAGCTTCTAACAAATATTTGTTCAATTGCTTGATGTATCCGTGATTTGATGATGATGCTAAAGTTTTCTAGCGCAATTCCATGTTTATTGCTGTTTAATATACTACACATTGTATGTGTTCAATACGTTGTACAATAATGTGTTATAATGATAACTTACTTATTTATTGGGTTTTATACATTACGTTGTACATAAATGGTAAATAAAGTGTAGTCATTTATTTAACAGCATGCTACTTGAAGTCACATAATCAAAGTATTATATTACTTGACATATTATATAAACAAGTATGTGAATAATACACTGACACATAGCCAGTTAGGGAATTGCAACAGATATCATATTGTGTAGTACTGTAAACAAGTAGGTTTTCCATATGGTATAGTATGGCGTGATCTAGTTTTGGGTGGTTTTTCTGACAGAGAATGATGATATAAAACTAAATAGATACAGGTCATTATATATTTACCTCATTATCCCCACGCTTTTTGAAAAAAAGGTGGGGATATTGTGGTTATCTCCGCCGTCCGTCCGTCCGTCCGTCCGTCCGTCTGTCCGTCCGTCCGTCCGTCCTGGCCACTATCTCCTCCTACACTAAAAGCACTAGAACCTTGAAACTTACACACATGGTAGCTATGAGCATATGTGCGACCCTGCACTATTTGGAATTTTGATCTGACCCCTGGGTCAAAAGTTATAGCGGTTGGGGTGGGGCCGCGTCAGAAATTTTCACTCATTTTTTTAGGTTATTTTACATTTACTTCTTTATTTCTACACCGATTCACTTCAAATTGATACTGGACCTCTCTTATGACAATACGGTCAATCTCAACCATGCATGGCCCCATTCCCAACCCTGGGGCGCCCCGCCCACATAGGCCACACCCACCAAAAATTTCCATTTACTATAATTTTTTCATTTCTACACGGATTCACTTCAAATTGATACTGAACTTTTGTTATGACATTAGGGTCAATCTCAACTATGCATGGCCCCAATCCCAACCCTGGGGCGCCCGCCCACATAGGCCACACCCACCAAAAAATTCCATTTACTATATTTTTTTCATTTCTACACAGATTCACTTCAAATTGATACTGAACTTCTCTTATGACATTTAGGGTCAATCTCAACTATGCATGGCCCCATAACCAACCCTGGGGCCCCGCCCACATAGACCACACCCACCCAAAATTGCCTTTACTATAATTTCTTCATTTCTACACCGATTCACTTCAAATTGATATTGAACTTCTCTTATGACAATACAGTCAATCTCAACTATGCATGGCCCCATTACCAACCCTGGGGCGCCCCGCCCACATAGACCACACCCACCCAAAATTGCCTTTTACTATAATTTCTTCATTTCTACACCGATTCACTTCAAATTGATACTGAACCTCTCTTATGACAATACGGTCAATCTCAACTATGCATGGCCCCATTACCAACCCTGGGGCCCCGCCCACATAGACCACACCCGCCCAAAATTGCTTTTTACTATAATTTCTTCATTTCTACACCGATTCACTTCAAATTGATACTGAACTTCTCTTATGACAATACGGTCAATCTCAACTATGCATGGCACAATTACCAACCCTGGGGCGCCCTGCCCACATATGTCACACCCACCCAAAATTGCCTTTTACTATAACTTCTTCATTTCTACACCAATTCACTTCTAATTGATGATGAACTTCTCTTATGACAATACGGTCAATCTCAGCTATGCATGGCCCCATTACCAACCCTGGGGCACACCTAGGTCAAACATTCGGCGTGGGGATACGCGTCGGCCTCTGCCGCGCCATTTCTAGTTCTGATATTTAATATATTACATATTGTCCTTTATTGCTGGCATAAATTATCAGCATTCAAGTGTACATTAGAGTTATTTATTCATGCCTCAGTGACTGTGAAAGCATTCAGTAATCCCAGAAATGTTATAATTATGATCCTCAAATAAATTCCCTGAAATTACAATTGTTTATATTATGTCATAAATATGTGTCAACTGAGCTTTGTAGTGAGATTTATAGTGACCTATTAACTGCCTCTTAATACATTCATGAATAATCATTGCTGTTGATTTCCCATTGACATGTGAATGTTACAGTGTCATTAATCTGAGTTCTCAAGGGTTAACAACTTATACATAGATGCATGTATTTATATCAATTTAGATAATAAATTAAAGGTGTTTTCTAAAAATGAAATTTTGTTAAAGTACTTATGAATGGTATTGGGAGAAAATAAGACACTTTTGTCAATTTACTCACTCCTTATTTTCTATGAAAAAGCAACAAAAAGTCAGCTTCCAATTATATTTACCAATAATTGTATAAGAAGATTATATAATCTATCTAGATTGTTTATCTATTCTCTTACATTGTATTGTTATTTTAAAAACATTGTAGAACACATTAAAGCCCAAAAATGAGAAAAGAATTCTAGGCATAGTAGCTATGCTGAAAGACCTATTATTTTCAAAAGATTTGAAGATTGGGTATTGTCGGGCTTGGTGTAGGGGCACCAGTAGGTAGGTGTCTACCCTAATTGCTCCTAAGTTTTTGGACATTAAAAAAACGTCGAAATTAAGATACGCAAAATATATTCAAATGTCAGTGTCCATTAAATTAGGGACACAATGACAATATTCTAAATAAACATTGAATGTTAATATATAATTGCGCATGAAATCACCCATGAATAAAAGTGTTAGGTTGTAAATACCACACTCCTTAGTGTTAATTACCGGTACTAAAGGATATGTTAGCAATGATTGGGGTTAATTTTGTGTTACAGAAAGATATTGCAATGTTTTACTTTGACCACAGAGTACTGTTTTAGCATTTTAAATAAATTATACTGTTGTAAGAATGGTTAAATTTGCACCCAAACCAAAGATGGTGAATTCATTGTCTTTGATCTTTAACATGATAAAATGTTTAGCAATAAAACGTGTGCCAATTTGTCTCACTTAAGCAGTTACATATAGCTGTAGATAATTGAATTTAATTGACATTTATGAACAGAATATAAATACATTTTCATAAACAAATAAACATGTCTGGTACTAATTGACATAATACAGTTGTTCCTGAAATGATACACACTTAAAACTGCAAATTCATTAAGCAGAATATGTTGTTTCCGTACTATTTCATTAATAACAGGTAGAAGATATTGTCTATTACCAGTATATGTACCCAAATAATGCAAATGTTACCCTTAAGTGACTAATAACATTCATATGCCAGGTTTTATTACCTTTATCAGGTTGTAAAACACATGTGTGATGTGTCTTCGGATGAAGACAAATAGGTCAATTTCTTATTAAATGCAACTGTCAGAGGTTAATTTCTTATTAAATGCAACTGTCAGAAAAGTGAGAGTCATTCATGACAGTGAAATATCAGAGTGTCCGAAAAATTAGAGTTACACAAAATAACTACTTTGGCTGAAAAAGAGGGTGTCTGAAAAGCTTGAGTAATTATGGAAATCCTACAGGCGACCCTGCATGGTTCTAATTTGTATCCATTGTTTAACCTGTTAGTTATGTAAAAAACATACATGTCTGCTATTGACACAACTGTTAATTGTTTGTTTACTTAAAACAATGTATTGATAAATTATATGACCCTTTAAATGTATCATCAGAATCTATAGAACCTTGTTAAAGTGCACATTTAATCAACATCAAGAGTTTTGCTAATGAAAAAGACTAGCATACAAATGACGGTTCAGATTAGCACTTTTTTAAAATAAATTCAGATATGAACAATATTTTCAAATTACCGCCTTTGACTTAGCTGAATACTCTTCAGGAGGAGGAAGAAGAAGAAGAGGAAGCAGATGCCGGTCCCCCAGAGATTGACCCGGCAACTGGGCAACCAAAACCACGACCTAAGAAGAAAAAGAAGATGGGAAAACGACGCTTCCGTGGAAAACTGTCAAACAAACCACAAGATTTTCAGGTATTTAAATTTTTCCATTACAACAATTTTTCCATTACACTATGGAATTTTAAGAATGGATGCTAACAGCGTGATGTATAAGGGTTTTATTGCAATATTGTGATGAACACTCAAATTCTGTCAAAATGTAACATGAAGATGCAGAATGGCTCATATTGCAACATAAAGATGCTGAATGGCTCAAAAGGCAACAAAAATACTTATAATGGCTTAAAACGCAATATACAGACATTGAATGGCTCAAAACTTAACATAAACTAAAAGACACAGATAATGTGAAGGGCATGTAAGTGTAAGGATCACTGTTTCAAAGGATTTTAAGTGCTCTGTGTGTTAATATAAATAATTTGGCAATAAACTTACTTGAGATCCTTGAAGGCTTAAAACTGTTATATCGGATGAACATTGTTTATCAGACAGAAAAGTCATACTCAACCCTTGGTGCCTATAACTATGTCATGAGAGATAAGGTTAGACAATAATTGCTTTTTAAGACCACTCTTATACAAAAACGTTAGTAATCTTTTCCTGCTCAGAAGCATAAGTGAGAATGGCTATAGGCAACCATCCTAAAGTGAGAATGGCCATAGGCAACCATCCTAAAGTGAGAATGGCTATAGGCAACCATCCTAAAGCCATAAGTGAGAATGGCTAAAGGCAACCATCCTAAAGTGAGAATGGCCACACGCAACCATCCTAAAGTGAGAATGGCTATAGGCAACCATCCTAAAGTGAGAATGGCTATAGACAACCATCCTAAAGCCATAAGTGAGAATGCTATAGGCAACCATCCTAAAGCCATAAGTGAGAATGGCTATAGGCAACCATCCTAAAGCCATAAGTGAGAATGGCTATAGGCAACCATCCTAAAGTGAGAATGGCTATAGGCAACCATCCTAAAGCCATAAGTGAGAATGGCTATAGGCAACCATCCTAAAGCCATAAGTGAGAATGGCTATAGGCAACCATCCTAAAGTGAGAATGGCTATAGGCAACCATCCTAAAGCCATAAGTGAGAATGGCTATAGGCTATTATCCTAAAGCCATAAGTGAGAATGGCTATAGGCAACCATCCTAAAGCCATAAGTGAGAATGGCTATAGGCTATTATCCTAAAGCCATAAGTGAGAATGGCTATAGGCTATTATCCTAAAGCCATAAGTGAGAATGGCTATAGGCAACCATCCTAAAGTGAGAATGGCTATAGGCAACCATCCTAAAGCCATAAGTGAGAATGGCTATAGGCAACCATCCTAAAGCCATAAGTGAGAATGGCTATAGGCAACCATCCTAAAGCCATAAGTGAGAATGGCTATAGGCAACCATCCTAAAGCCATAAGTGAGAATGGCTATAGGCAACCATACTAAAGTGGGAATGGCTATAGGCAACCATCCTAAAGCCATAAGTGAGAATGGCTATAGGCAACCATCCTAAAGCCATAAGTGAGAATGGCTATAGGCAACCATCCTAAAGCTATAAGTGAGAATGGCTATAGGCAACATCCTAAAGCCATAAGTGAGAATGGCTATAGGCAACCATCCTAAAGCCATAGCAGCCTGTGACAGAAGCATAAGTGAGAATGGCTATAGGCAACCATCCTAAAGCCATAACAGCCTGTGACAGAAGCATAAGTGAGAATGGCTATAGGCAACCATCCTAAAGCCATAACAGCCTGTGACAGAAGCATAAGTGAGAATGGCTATAGGCAACCATCCTAAAGCCATAACAGCCTGTGACAGAAGCATAAGTGAGAATGGCTATAGGCAACCATCCTAAAGCAATAACAGCCTGTGACAGAAGCATAAGTGAGAATGGCTATAGGCAACCGTCCTAAAGCCATAACAGCCTGTGACAGAAGCATAAGTGAGAATGGCTATAGGCAACCATCCTAAAGCCATAACAGCCTGTGATAGAAACATAAGTGAGAATGGCTATAGGCAACCATCCTAAAGCCATAACAGCCTGTGACAGAAACATAATTGAGAATGGCTATAGGCAACCATCCTAAAGCCATAACAGCCTGTGACAGAAACATAATTGAGAATGGCTATAGGCAACCATCCTAAAGCCATAACAGCCTGTGACAGAAACATAATTGAGAATGGCTATAGGCAACCATCCTAAAGCCATCACAGCCTGTGACTTGTCTGTTCATGTAATATGCTGTTTGCTGCTCATCAGGTAGCTTAGGGAGAAATGAAGCCTTTAAAACTTGAATCTATTAAGACATGTCTATAAGAAACCACAAATACATCAAAGTGCGTATCTGAGTGGGAAAGGGTTAAGCCCTGTCTCATACAAAAATGTTATTAGGACTATACAAATATTATTTATTGATGCCCCTACAGATCCGTGTGAAGGTCATTGAAGGCCGTCAGATCGAGGGCTCCAACATTCAGCCTATCTGCAAGGTCACCTGCTACAACCAGTCAAAGCGGACTCGAGTGAAGAAGTCCACAAACTCCCCGTACTGGGACGAGACGTTCTTCTTCAACTTCAAGGCCTCGCCTGCGGAGCTGTTTGACGAAGTGCTTGAGTTTGAGATATTCAATTCTAGGAATCTTAGATCTGATGCTTTCATTGGGTCTTTTAAGGTTTGTTTGTGATACTTATATCTCCTTGCTGTATGCATAATACATGGTTTGAAATGTTAATGTTTGTGATACTTATATCTCCTTGCTGTATGCATAATACATGGTTTGAATTGTTAATGTTTGTGATACTTATATCTCATTGCTGTATGCATAATACATGGTTTGAATTGTTAATGTTTGTGATACTTATATCTCCTTGCTGTATGCATAATACATGGTTTGAACTGTTAATGTTTGTGATACTTACATATGAGACTGGCTCTGGGCTAACTATATTGAATGCATGTGCATAAAGTGTGCAGCCCTCATAAGCCTGTGCAGTCCACACAGGCTTATCAGGGACAATACTTGCCGCTTTTATAGTATATTTCGTTTATAGAAGTCTCGTTTGAGCAAAAATCCTATAGATGGAAAGTGTCGTCCCTGATTAGCCTGTAAGGACTTCAGAGGCTATTATGGGACAAAACTTTACGCACATGCATTAAACCCCATATTGTTTGAGCCGGGCCTATATCGTTGCTGCATGCATTCAACCATGATGGTTATTATTGAACGCTTTTAGAATACTTGCTCAAACTTTTGTTGCCTGTGAATATTGATCCTGCCATAAAATACACATTATTTCAATAAAAATTGCTTTCCTACAAATTATTATGCCCCCCTTCGAAGAAGAGGGGGTATATTGCTTTGCTCATGTCGGTCTGTCGGTCTGTCGGTCGGTCGGTCTGTCGGTCCGTCCACCAGGTGGTTGTCAGACGATAACTCAAGAACGCTTGGGCCTAGGATCATGAAACTTCATAGGTACATTGATCATGACTCGCAGATGACCCCTATTGATTTTGAGGTCACTAGGTCAAAGGTCAAGGTCACGGTGACCCAAAATAGTAAAATGGTTTCCGGATGATAACTCAAGAACGCTTAGGCCTAGGATCATGAAACTTGATAGGTAGATTGATCATGACTCGCAGATGACCCCTATCGATTTTCAGGTCACTAGGTCAAAGGTCAAGATCACTGACCCGAAATAGTAAAATGGTTTCCAGGTGATAACTCAAGAACGTTTAGGCCTAGGATCATGAAACTTGATAGGTAGATTGATCAGGACTCGCAGATGACCCCTATTGATTTTGAGGTCACTAGGTCAAAGGTCAAGGTCACAGTGACCCGAAATAGTAAAATGGTGTCCGGATGATATCTCAAGAATGCTTATGGCTAGGATCATGAAACTTCATAGGTACATTGATCATGACTGGCAGATGACCCCAGGTCACTAGGTCAAAGGTCAAGGTCACAGTGACAAAAAACATATTCACACAATGGCTCTCACTACAACGGAGAGCCCATATGAGGGGCATGCATGTTTTACAAACAGCCCTTGTTTTCAAAATTAATTTTACTCTAAGCTTAATTTATATATTTTTGCAGTTTGATGAACATATATCCAGGTTTAAATAACTTGTTTAGTATACTGTACAATCAATGTCATTCATGGGACTTTATTTTCCTTGATTTTGTGGGTTGAGTGATCAATAAATTTAACACAAACACATCAGAAAATGACCAATAAAAATTCCTCTCTTTAAAAAAAAAAAGATATCTGCAAATTATGTTCATGTCCACTAAAAAGTCATTTGATAAAACCCTTACAATTCCATGCCAAACAAATATAAATGATTTTACAGTATATAGTAATAAGACACCAAGTCAGACAATCTTGCTCCATTTTCATGCCTGACTCGCTCTTTTCCACAGATGGACATAGGTATGGTATGGGAGCAGACCAACCACACGTTCTCCAATAAGTGGCTGCTCCTAAGTGACCCAGATGACACGATGGCCGGTGCTAAAGGGTACCTCAAGTTCAGTGCCCTGGTGCTTGGGCCAGGGGACACCCCTCAGGTATGAACTGGTCTTTTGTAGTAACCTTAATAAACCATAGACAATTTGAGCCTCATTTTATGAAAACTGGGCTAAATGCATGTGTGTAAAGTGTTGTCCCAGATTAGTGTGTGCTAATTAGGAAAGACACATTCCACTGAGACTGGATTTTTGTTTAGAAGAGACTTGTTTTAAAACAAAAAAAATCATTAAAGCGTAAAGTTTCCTCCCTGATTAACCTGTACGAACTCTACATGCTTATCAGGGACGACTCTTTACATGCATTAAGCTTGTGACAAGGAGTACCTCAAGTTCAGTGCCCGGGGACATTCCTCAGGTATGTTGTAGTCTAAAACCCATAGTCAATATGACCCTTGATCTGAAAAATCTGGGCTTTATGCATGTGCTTAAATTGTCATCCCAGACTAGCCTGTGCAGTCATAAACAATACTTTTCGCTTAAACTGGTCATTTGTTATGAAGAGACTGTCTTTAGACAAAAAATTCCAGAGAAGCGGAAAGTTTCTTTCCTGATAATCATTAAGCTGGCACCAATGGCTACCTCAACTTCAGTTCCCTGGTGCTTGGGTTTGGGTACACTCCCCAAGGTATGACCTAGCCTTTGTAGTATAAAACTCATGAGCAATATGAGCCTTGCACTGAGAATAATTGGCTTAATGCATGTAGGTAAAGTGCAGTCTGCACAGGATAATCGGGGACAATATGTTTAGCCTACACTTGATTTTTTGCTAGACGAGTCCAGGTTTCCTAGAATGTGGCTCATATTAAGGCTACCTCAAGTTCAATTCCCTGGTGCTTGGGCCAGTGGACACCCCTGCAGTATGGCCTTGTTCAATTCCCTGGTGCTTGGGCCAGTGGGCACCCCTGCAATATGGCCTTGTTCAATTCCCTGGTGCTTGGGCCAGTGGACACCCCTGCAGTATGGCCTTGTTCAATTCCCTGGTGCTTGGGCCAGTGGACACCCCTGCAGTATGGCCTTGCTTGTTGTTGTGTAAAACTATTTGTCTATTATGAGGATCAATATATTAGTATTTTGTATGACTTTATTGCACCAGATGTAAAATGTTGTGTGATTGATGGAAAAAAATCTGTTTACTGCTGTTACAAATGGACATTATAGTTTATTAAGGAACATTACATAATATTCAAGTGAAGGGAAGTATAAAAGTTATATACAATCTTTCATAGATAAAAGTTGTTGTTGTTAGGAGAAACCTGTATTACTTGCAATACCTACAAGGCCTTGATACCATGTTCTCCTTTTTAACCAGGTTTTCCGAAGGAAAAAACTGGTTATTAGATTGGCGAATGCGGGCGGGCTGGCTGGCTGGCTGGCTGGCGGGCTGGCTGGCTGGCGGGCTGGCGGGCTGGCGGAATAAGCTTGTCCGGGCCATAACTATGTCGTTCATTGTCAGATTTTAAAATCATTTGGCACATTTGTTCACCATCATTGGACGGTGTGTCGCGCGAAATAATTACGTCGATATCTCCAAGGTCAAGGTCACACTTTGAGTTCAAAGGTCAAAAATGGCCATAAATGAGCTTGTCCGAGCCATAACTATGTCGTTCATCGTCAGATTTTAAAATCATTTGGCACATTTGTTCACCATCATTGGACGGTGTGTCGCGCGAAATAATTACGTCGATATCTCCAAGGTCAAGGTCACACTTTGAGTTCAAAGGTCAAAAATGGCCATAAATGAGCTTGTCCTGGCCATAACTATGTCATTCATTGTGAGATTTTAAAATCATTTGGCACATTTGTTCACCATCATGGGACGGTGTGTCCCACGAAAGAATCACGTCAATATCTCCAATGTCAAGGTCGCCACGACTAAAAATAGATTTAAAAAAAAAAAAAAATTACAAAGGGGGTTAATTTTTTTTGGTCATTTCAAAAGTTCAGTTTGAGTTTTCTCCCTTTATCAGATTTTTTTTTCACAATGAAAACCTGGTTTTGTGACAATTTTGTCCCTTGTTATCCAATTACATGGATGTGTAAAGGGACAAGCAGGCATTTACATTAAGTTCCAACTAAAAACTGGCACCAATTGGTTGGCAAAATTCAATTTTATATGGCATAAGTCATGGTGTTTTCAATATATGAACAGATCAGTGATAAGTCATGGTGTTTTCAATATATGAAAAGATCAGTAATTTGTGTTTTTTGTTTTCAGTCCATGGCTACCACCACTGTTGATTCAGATGACATTGAAAGGTACATTAAAACATTACTGGTTTCATTGTATGTGCTAAACATCCTTATTTACCTCAAATTAATGCATATTTTTAGTTATTAATAAAATACAGTGCTTCACCAATTATTTCTATGCCTTGACTAAGTGTTTGATTGGCTAGATTAATATAAGTGTCATTACTGGACAGACTTCAATTTGTTGTTTTGTATTTCATTGATTGAGATATGCCTAAGAAAAAATGTCTGCACATTTTAATGTTTTACAAAGTAGTTTGAGAATGGGTCTTTAACCAATACAATGACATGTCATTACTAAGGCAACTACAAAAATAACAAGTTATTAAGTAGTGCTCAAACGGGTACCCGAAAAAATCCGGACCCGCGGGTAAAAAAATACCCGCAGATCCGGGTCAAAGTTTCTGCGAACGATACTGGTTTGGGTCGCAAGCTACGAAGAACAACATTACATGTTAAACGTGTTATTAGATCATCTCTTTTAAGCAAGAGAATTAAAATAAAATCCTTTAGCAGTGTTGTATTTACAAATAGTCATAAATGAATAGAAGTGACGCACTCAAATAACGAAACATGTATTATAAAATATATTGACTTCAAAGTAGAAAAGGCAGTTAGAGCTTACAGTGAAATTTATTTTGGCTTCTCTCCTCAAAATAAAACAGTCAAGCTTTATTTTTGCTTGACATGTTGATTTTTCTATACATGCACTTTTGATCGCCAATCCAAGTAATACCAATATTTGTTGATTAAGTTCAACAACGTTGTGTAAACCTTATAAATTATTATACATGCAGTTCAGTATTTCATTCATAATTAATTAAATCAAAACAATAAAACGTATAATATTCTAAACAATATACTTGACAAAAAGTTGAATATTTAAGAACCCTTAAACATGCTATGGCAATTATTGTAGTTTTATTTTAATTAACTTATGTATTATCTGACCCGACCCGACCCAAATTTTCTCGAGTATTTAAATTTTGACCCGCCGACCCGACCCAAAGAATATTTTTGACCCGTGTGAGCCCTATTATTAAGGTTGTGTTTTTGTTTTAAATCAAACTGTTTAACTAAGATATATTTATTGTGTAATTCAATGGTAGCTGGCTATGTAATTGCATTTAAGTTTTGTGCATGTTGCAGCAATCTGCTGCGTCCGGCAGGTGTCCAGTTGAGACCAGCAACATTTGCACTCAATGTGTATAGATGTGAGGACATACCTAGAAGTGAGTATACAAACCCTCAATATGTATAGATGTGAGGACATACCTAGAAGTGAGTTTACAAACAATCAATGTGTATAGATGTGAGGACATACCTAGAAGTGAGTATACAAACCATCAATGTGTATAGATGTGAGGACATACCTAGAAATGAGTATACAAACCCTCAATGTGTATAGATGTGTGGACATACCTAGAAGTGAGTATACAAACCCTCAATGTGTATAGATGTGTGGACATACCTAGAAGTGAGAATACAAACCCTCAATGTGTATAGATGTGAGGACATACCTAGAAGTGAGTATACAAACCCTCAATGTGTATAGATGTGTGGACATACCTAGAAGTGAGTATACAAACCCTCAATGTGTATAGATGTGTGGACATACCTAGAAGTGAGTACAGTGGAACCCCTCTAAACAGGACGCCTCCGGGATCGAGAGGTAATTCGGGTTTAGAGAGGATTCCGTTTTAGAGGGGACATTGACTTTTTTTACTATCAGAAGGTCAATTACATAGCCTAATGTGCAAAAAAAACACTTTTAGCAAATTTGCATAGTTTATTTATATATAACATTCATTCATTTTGCATCATATAAGAAAAACACGTCGCTTAATCTGTTGATTCGAAAGCAATATCAGTCACAAAATAGATCAAACAGTGCACCCTGAAAAACAAACAATTTTATACATGCATGCATGTGTTAGGTAAATTTACTTTCTTTTCACACTGAAAAACATGTACGCCGACTTTTTTGCACGATATCCCGGATCGTCGACTTTCCTATCCGATATTTCTCTGACAGCATCTTGAGTGTAGGTTTTGGCAACATTTCTGACTCTTTTATCAGTTTGATTTTGTCTTCTAGAGACATTTCCACGGGTCATCGCTTAAAGGAGGTTCGGACATTTTTAGTCTTAGTTATCTTAATTACCAATTTGAAAATATAAATGAATATCTAAATGCAATTGCTTCAAGAACTCTGCTATCAACATTTTATATGACACTTAATTAGCAATTGCAATAAACAACACAAAATTAAATAGCATAAAGATTATTTAAATTTAGCACGGCTTCCTATATCAAAAACAAAACATACTAAAGAATTCTATGTTTGTTTTCAGTAATTATAATCGGTATTATAACATCTATTGAGTGATATGTACATGTACATCACAGGACAAGTGTCTTTAAATTGTTTTGCGATTTTAACAGTTTAGAAATTTTTCGACCACCTTTAATAATTTCACGCGTCTTTAATCCGCTATTCACAACTTTTTATGTCCCCCGCACATATTGTTTTTGCCCAGTCTGTTGGTCTGTCTGTCTGTCTGTCTGTCTGTCTGTCTGTCTGTCTGTCTGTCTGTCTGTCTGTCTGTCTGTCTGTCTGTCTGTCTGTCTGTTTGCGCCAACTTTAACATTTTGCAATAACTTTTGCAATATTGAAGATAGCAACTTGATATTTGGCATGCATATGTATCTCATGGAGCTGCACATTTTGAGTGGTGAAAGGTCAAGGTCAAGGTCATCCTTCAAGGTTAAAGGTCAAATATATGGGTCAAAATCGCTAATTTAATGTACACTTTTGCAGTATTTCAATATTCAAGATAGCAACTTGATATTTGGCATGCATGTGTATCTCATGGAACTGCACATTTTGAGTGGTGAAAGGTCAAGGTCAAGGTCATCCTTCAAGGTCAGAGGTCAAATATATGTGGCCAAAATCGCTTATTTTATGAATACTTTTGCAATATTGAAGATAGCAACTTGATATTTGGCATGCATGTGTATCTCATGGAGCTGCACATTTTGAGTGGTGAAAGGTCAAGATCAAGGTCATCCTTCAAGGTCAGAGGTCAAATATATGTGGCCCAAATTGCTTATTTTATGAATACTTTTGCAATATGGAAGATAGCAACTTGATATTTGGCATGCATGTGTATCTCATGGAGCTGCACATTTTGAGTGGTGAAAGGTCAAGGTCATCCTTCAAGGTCATCCTTCAAGGTCAAGTATATGGGTCAAAATTGCGCATGTAATGTCACTTCTGCAATATTGAAGCTAGCAATTTTATATTTGAAATGCATGTGTATCTCAAGGAGCTGCACATTTTGAGTGGTGAAGGGTCAAGGTCAAGGTCATCCTACGAGGTCAACATCATATACGGGGACATTGTGTTTCTCAAACACATCTTGTTGATACTAGGTCTGAGGTGCAATAAACTGGCCCTGAGCGGTTTAGAGAGGTACAATTACGTATTGAATTACCCAATTTTGATCCACATAATGACCGGTATCAGGAATTGAGGGGATTCCGGTCTTGAGGAGATATTTTACGCATGGTTTTATAGGGAAAAAAATGGGACCGGACAATTGGTCCGGTTTAGAGATGATTCCAGTATAGAGAGGATCCGGTTTAGAGGGTTTCCACTGTATATAAACCCTCTATGTGTATAGATGTGAGGACATACCTAGAAGTGAGTATATAAACCCTCTATGTGTATAGATGTGAGGACATACCTAGAAGTGAGTATACAAACCCTCAATGTGTATAGATGTGAGGACATACCTAGAAGTGAGTAAATAAACCCTCTATGTTTATGAATGTGAGGACATACCTAGAAGTGAGTATACAAACCCTCAATGTGTATAGATGTGAGGACATACCTAGAAGTGAGTATATAAACCCTATGTTTATGAATGTGAGGACATACCTAGAAGTGAGTATACAAACCCTCAATGTGTATAGATGTGAGGACATACCTAGAAGTGAGTATACAATCCCTCAAAGTGTATAGATATGAGGGGACAAACCTAGAAGTGAGTATACAAACACTCAATGTGTATGGATGTGAGGACATATCTAGAAGTGAGTATACAAACCCTAAATGTGTATAGATGTGTGGACATACCTAGAAGTGAGTAAACAAACCCTCAATGTGTATAGATGTGAGGACATACCTAGAAGTGTGTATACAAACCCTCAATTTGTATAGATGTGAGGACATACCTAGAAGTGAGTATACAAACCCTTAATGTGTATAAATGTGTGGACATACTAAGAAGTGAGTAAACAAACCCTCAATGTGTATAGATGTGAGGACATACCTAGAAGTGAGTATACAAACCCTCAATGTGTATAGATGTGAGGACATACCTAGAAGTGAGTATACAAACCCTCAATGTGTATAGATATGAGGGGACATTCCTAGAAGTGAGTATACAAACACTCAATGTGTATAGATGTGAGGACATACCTTGAAGTGAGTATACAAACCATCAATGTGTATGGATATGAGGGGACATACCTAGAAGTGAGCATACAAACACTCAATGTGTATAGATGTGAGGACATAGTACCTAGAAGTGAGTAAACAAACAGCCTGCAAGTTTAGCACTGCCTTTGATTCAATACTAGAGTATACCTGTACTTCCTCAGTCCATAACTTACAAAATATAATGTTTAAATGTCTAATTGATTAATATATTAAATGCTTTCCAGTGGTTTGTAGGGAAATATAAGTGTTTCAAAATCAGCAATTCACTGTGTAAAACATCAACAAAAATAGTAATACAGTAAAACTGCGATAACTCGAGTTAGCACAGGACTGACCTTGATGCTCGAGTAATGGCAGGTTTCGAGTAATCCATGGTATTATTTGTATTCACTGTTTCGGTTGGCGATGCTTAACTTCTGACCGCAAATGCTTTATTTACATGTAAGACGGTGCTTTCCTGATCTAGCTATCCCCCCACAAGTGGGTCCTTCACTAGATTGCTCAGGAGTTTGACAATTTTTAAGACTATTTTCTTTCTGTGTTGCCATGATGCAGCGCAAATGACAAGAAGGAATTCAGTTAAGAGATTCGGATGTATAATCTGCTACGCTCTCTTTTATACCATGCATTTTATCATAATTATCAATTGGTGGTTATTATTTAATTATCATTAAAACTGGGTACCTGGTAGCTTTTATCTGCATCTCAAAGGATGACAATATTGCAGTGTTTCTCAAAATGCGAGTAACTTCACACCTAATCAAGTGTTTTTTGTCTGCTTGATTGCGCCGTTTTCACAACGCAAATATTTTTAGCACCGACCAGACTAGACAGTGTCTTCGAATAATTGCCAGTTAATCAGGTGTGAAATGCCTTTCAGGGACCAGGACACATACTCAAGTTATAGAAAATCGCATGTTTGAGTTATTGAGGGTATTTTTATATAGAAATTAAAGGAAAATGTTAGGGACTTCCTTAAATGTTCAAGTAATCGCCAGTTTTCGGGAAATCGCAAGCTCGAGTAATTGCAATTTTACTGTATCAATAGTTTTCTTAGTTTCTTTGTCAAAACAGTTTGTGGTTCTGAATTTATTCATTAAAGGAAATGGATTTTCGACAATGTCAGACTCAGTATTAGCTCAATCACATCATTGTTTTGACATAATGACAAATTTTTTTAAATGTGAAATTCCCCAGTGAGAACCTTCTTTAATGTAAACAAATATTGGAATACATTAACTATTTAAAAATGTGTTTCTTTGGATAGATCTTGTTTGTATTCACTCGTGATTATAGAAAATTAACTTAAATAATATGAACGATAGCATATTAATTACAATCGATAGTCAATTGAAAGGAGCATGTATCATCTATATTCGTTTCCATTACTGCTTTTAACAGTACTGAAGGTCTATTTTTTAGCACTTATAGGTTAAAGCCTTATTTTTTTAGTACTGGTAAGTGAAAGCCTAATTCTGTTAGCACTGGTAAGTGAAAGCCTCATTCTGTTAGCTCTGGTAAGTGAAAGCCTATTTTGTTACCATTTGTAAGTGAAAGCCTCATTATGTTAATACTTGTAAGTGAAAGCCTATTTTTTTGCACTTGTAAGTGAAAGCCTTATTTTGTTAGCTCTTGTAAGTGAAAGCCTCATTTTGTTAGCACTGATAAGTGAAAGCCTCACTTTGTTAGCTCTTGTAAGTGAAAGCCTCATTTTGTTATTACTTGTAAGTGGAAGCCTTATTATGTGAGTACTTGTTAGTGGAAACCTCATTTTGTTAGCACTTGTAAGTGAAAGCCTCATTTTGTTATTACTTGTAAGTGGAAGCCTTATTATGTGAGTACTTGTTAGTGGAAGCCTCATTTTGTTAGCACTTGTAAGTGAAAGCCTCATTTTGTTACCTCTTGTAAGTGAAAGCCTCATTTTGTTAATTCTTGTAAGTGAAAACCTCATTTTGTTATTACTTGTGAGTGAAGGCCTCATTTTGTTAGCTCTTGTAAGTAAAAGCCTCATTTTTGTTATTACTTGTAAGTGAAGGCCTCATTTTGTTATTACTTGTGAGTGAAGGCCTTATTTTGTTAGCTCTTGTAAGTGAAAACCTCATTTTGTTATTACGTGTGAGTGAATGCCTCATTTTGTAATCACTTGTAAGTGAAAACCTCATTTTGTTATTACTTGAAAGTGAAGGCCTCATTTTGTTAGCTCTTGTAAGTGAAATCCTCATTTTTGTTATTACTTGTAAGTGAAGGCCTCATTTTGTTATTACTTGTAAGTGAATGCCTCATTTTGTTAGCTCTTGTAAGTGGAAACCCCATTTTGTTAGCTCTTGTAAGTAAAAGGCCTCATTTTGTTAGCTCTTGTAAGTGAAAGCCTCATTTTGTTAGCTCTTGTAAGAGAAAACCTCATTTTGTTATTACTTGTGAGTGAAAGCCTCATTTTGTTAGCTCTTGTAAGTGAACGCCTCATTATTTTAGCTCTTGTAAGTGAAAGCCCTATTTTGTTTGTACTTGTAAGTGGAAGCCTCATTTTGTTAATTACTTGTAAGTGAAAGCTTCATTTTGTTGTTACTTTTAAGGGAAGGCCTCTTTTTGTTAGGTCTTGTAAGTGAAAGCCTCATATGTTATCCCTGTAAGTGAAAGCCTCATATGTTATCCCTGTAAGTGAAAGCCTCATATGTTATGTCTTGTAAACGAAAGCCTTATTTTGTTTGCTCTTGTAAGTGAAAGCCTCATTTCAATGCCCCCGGTAGGGTGGCATATAGCAGTTGAACTGTCCGTCAGTATGTCAGTATGTCAGTCAGTCTGTCCGTCCGTCCCAAAAAAACTTTAACATTGGCCATAACTTTTTCACTATTGAAGATAGCAACTTGATATTTGGCATGCATTTGTATCTCATGGAGCTGAACATTTTGATTGGTGAAAGGTCAAGGTCATCCTTCAAGGTCAAATGTCAAATATATGGCGTCTGTCTGTCCGAAAACTTTAACATTGACCATAACTTTTTCAATATTGAAGATAGCAACTTGATATTTGGCATGCATGTGCATCTCACGGAGCTGCACATTTTGAGTGGTGAAAGGTGAAGGTCAAGGTCATCCGTCAAGGTCAAATGTCTAATATATGGAGTCTGTCCGTCCGTCAAAAAACTAACATTGGCCATAACTGTTTCAATATTGAAGATAGCAACTTGATATTTGGCATGCATTTGTATCTCATGAAGCTGCACATTTTGAGTGGTGGGATTCAAGGTCAAGGTCATCCTTCAAGGTCAAAAGTTAAAAAAAAATTATAAAAATTCAAAGCGGCATTCTCATGAAGCTGCACATTTTGAGTGGTGCAAGTTCAAGGTCAAGGTCATCCTTCAAGGTCCAAGGTAAAAAACAACAACAATTTTTTTTTTTATGCCCCCCTTCGAAGAAGAGGGGGTATATTGCTTTGCTCATGTTGGTCTGTCGGTCGGTCTGTCGGTCTGTCGGTCGGTCTGTCGGTCCGTCCACCAGGTGGTTGTCAGACGATAACTCAAGAACACTTGGGCCTAGGATCATGAAATTCATAGGTACATTGATCATGACTCGCAGATGACCCCTATTGATTTTGAGGTCACTAGGTCAAAGGTCAAGGTCACGGTTACCAGAAATAGTAAAATGGTTTTTGAATGATAACTTAAGAACGCATACGCCTAGGATCATGAAACTTGATAGGTAGATTGATCATGACTTGCAGATGACCCCTATTGATTTTGAGGTCACTAGGTCAAAGGTCAAGGTCACGGTGACCCGAAATAGTAAAATGATTTCCGGATGATACCTCAAGAACGCATACGCCTAGGATCATGAAACTTCATGGGTAGATTGATCATGACTAGCAGATGACCCCTATTGATTTTGAGGTCACTAGGTCAAAGGTCAAGGTCACGGTGACCCGAAATAGTAAAATGGTTTTCGGATGATAACTCAAGAACGCATACGCCTAGGATCATGAAACTTCATAGGTAGATTGATCATGACTTGCAGATTACCCCTATTGATTTTGGGGTCACAAGGTCAAAGGTCAAGGTCACGGTGACCCGAAATAGTAAAATGATTTTCGGATGATAACTCAAGAACGCTTTTGCCTAGGATCATGACACTTCATAGGTACATTGATCGTGACCCGCAGATGACCCCTATTGATTTTCGGGTCACTAGGTCAAAGGTCAAGGTCACAGTGACAAAAATCTTATTCACACAATGGCTGCCACTACAACGGACAGCCCATATGGGGGGCATGCATGTTTTACAAACAGCCCTTGTTTTCAAAGCTGCGCAATAGGGGCATTGTGTTTCTGACGAACACATCTCTTGTTTTAGGTCTTGTAAGTGAAAGCCTTATTTTGTAAGTACTTGTAAGTGGAATCCTTATTTCGTTAGTACTTGTAAGTGGAAGCCTCATTTTGTTATTACTTGTATGTGAAAGACTTATTTTGTTAGAACTTGTAAGCTGAAGCCTTATTTTGTTATTACCTGCAAGTGAAAAACTGCATTTTGTTATAACCTGTCAGTGAAAGCCTCATTTTGTTAGCTCTTGTAAGTGGAAGCCTTATTTTTTTAGTACTTGTAAGTGGCAGCCTTATTTTGTTAGAACTTGTAAGTTGAAGCCTCATTTTTTGTATTACTTGTAAGTGAAAGCCTCATTTTGTTATTACTTGTAAGTGAAAGCCTCATTTTGTTAGCTCTTGTAAGTGAAAACCTCACTATGTTAGCTCTTGTAAGTGAAAGCCTTATTTTGTTAGTACCTGTTAGTGGAAGCCTTATTTTGTTAATACTTGTAAGTGGAAGCCTCATTTTAGTATTACTTGTAAGTGAAAGTCTCATTTTGTTATTACTTGTAAGTGAATGCCTTTTTTGTTAGCTCTTGTAAGTCAAGGCCTCATTATGTTAGCTCTTGTAAGTGAAAGCCTCATTTTGTTAGCCTTTGTAATTGAAAGCCTCATTCTGTAAGCACTTGTTAGTGGAAGCCTTATTTTGTTAGTACTTGTAAGTGGAAGCCTCATTTTGTTAGCTCTTGTAAGTGAAAGCCTCATTTTGTTAGCTCTTGTAAGTGAAAGCCTCATTTTGTTAGCTCTTGTAAGTGAAAGCCTCATTTTGTAAGCACGTATTAGTGGAAGCCTTATTTTGTTAATACTTGTAAGTGAAAGCCTCATTTTGTAAGCACGTGTTAGTGGAAGCCTTATTTTGTTAATTCTTGTAAGTGAAAGCCTCATTTTGTAAGCACGTGTTAGTGGAAGCCTTATTTTGTTAATACTTGTAAGTGAAAGCCTCATTTTGTAAGCACATGTTAGTGGAAGCCTTATTTTGTTAATACTTGTAAGTGAAAGCCTCATTTTGTAAGCACGTGTTAGTGGAAGCCTTATTTTGTTAATACTTGTAAGTGAAAGCCTCATTTTGTAAGCACGTGTTAGTGGAAGCCTTATTTTGTTAATACTTGTAAGTGAAAGCCTCATTTTGTAAGCACGTGTTAGTGGAAGCCTTATTTTGTTAATACTTGTTAGTGAAAGCCTCATTTTGTAAGCACGTGTTAGTGGAAGCCTTATTTTGTTAATACTTGTAAGTGGAAGCCTTATTTTGTAAGTACTCATAAGTTGAAGCCTCATTTTGTTTTTACTTCTAAGTGAAAGCCTTATTTTTTAAGTACTTGTAAGTTGAAGCCTCATTTTGTTATTACTTGTAAGCGAAAGCCTCATTTTGTTATTACTTGTAAGTAGAAACCTCATTTTGTTATTACATGTTAGTGAATGCCTTATTTTGTTTGTTACAGTGGACACAGCCTTCTTGCAAGGGGTCAAGAAACTCTTCCATGTTGGTCAGGAACAGAAAGAACTTGTTGATCCATACTTCCTCATGAACTTTGCTGGCAAGGAGGTTAGTGGGTCATGTTTATTGCTTTCCTGCTCAGAAAATAGCTATATGCAACCAACATAAAACCAGAAAAGCCTGCGAGTAACTCACTGTTTGTTCAGGTTTCATGCTGATCATCAGTACTTAAGGGTTGGAAATGAAGCCTTGAATCTGGTTATTAAGGTATTAAATTTAATTTGATTTTCTAAAGGACTACTAATTTGTCAAAGTGGGTATCTGAGTTGGTAATGCTTTACCAGTCCTAAAATGATCACTCTGCCCACATTAACATATGAGCATCTCTATGAGGAAATGGGGTTTAAAGCATGAGCTCAAAGTG
Organism: Dreissena polymorpha; assembly: GCF_020536995.1. Lineage (NCBI taxonomy): Eukaryota > Metazoa > Mollusca > Bivalvia > Myida > Dreissenidae > Dreissena > Dreissena polymorpha. The sequence continues at coordinate 93,996,549 of NC_068362.1, forward strand.
ACTTCCCAGATTAGCCTGTGCATTCGGCTTGTATGGTATTTTTTGCTTAAAGAAAGTCTCTCATTAGCAAAAACCCAGTTTAAGTGGAAAGTGTTGTCCCTGATTAGCCTGTCCTGGATGCACAGGCTAATCTGGTATGACACTTTATGCTCATGCATTAAGCCCTTGTTTCCCAGAACAAGGCTGATACATTTTTTTTATTTCAGTTTGTTTCAGTTTGTTTCTTTAGCACAGATTGTTTGTAAGACAGAATTGTGGCATGGTAAAGGGAATTCAAATTGGCTGATGACTTTGATTGACAGCTGGGTATAGTGGTCAATTTTATCATGGTCTGATATGGTGCTTTGCTTTAAAGCTCATACTAGGATGAGTCAAAGTATCAGTTTAAGTGAATATTCTCTCCCGATTGTCACTCTTCTTATTTTATATAAAATCTTATTGTTTATCTTCAGAAGTTTTTTATGTTAGGTTATTGGATAAGTCGCAGTGATTTTTCAGTCACTACCTTAATTTAGCGCATATTAGTGTTGTTGACGTGTCAACATGTTCCCTGGTTCAAGCTTGAAAGTGGTCTAATTGAAGTCTGCTGTCAAATTTAGTACACTTTGCAAACATGTCAGTACTTGCTCCGTTATCCATTATTTTTTTAATTTGCTTTGATTTCATAATAACCAAGAGGCTAAGAAATTGAAGATACCACTAAAACTTATCACCTCTCTTGAAGCAGTAATTTCATGCGGAATTTTAGTTAGATTCCTCGAGCTACAGCAAGGTGCCATAGAAATGATTTCCTAAATTTTGCAAGGATGATCACTTTGTAGCAGCTAAACACCTTTAGTGTAATACCCTTGTCAAGCAAAAAGACATTGTCTCATCTGGGAACACATAGTAATATAAACATAACTTGCTGTGTGTTATGTGTGTTCTGAGTCATTTGTTTGTATATTTATGTTTTATATCTTTTAAATGTGCTACATGAATGGAACCAATACATGTAATACAATTGTATTATTTTAAATATATATTAAGGAGTGAAAGCATTAGCAATTAGTAATACCTCAGTCACAAATAGACACCGATCACCGTCCGATCAGCGGCCGACGTATTTTTCCGCTCATCGGGCTGGCGACCAGCTGATGATCGATCGGAAACCGGGCCAATTTAAAGCATCGGGCGGCGTCAGGATTAATTTTAAGTCTCACTTAAAATTTTACCCGACGTCGGGCCCGGGAAGGAATCGAGTTGAGATCGAAACAAGATCGGACAATCATCGCACAGGTATTGCCCGACATCGGAATCATTGAACATGTATCGGCAAAAGTAAATGTATTTCCCAGAGGCATATACATCGGCTGGCGACCGTCTGATTGCCGGAGGGCCTCCGCACGATGCCCGCCGGACGCAGGACAATGCTCGTTATGATACACGTACAATGAATCCGATGTCGGGCGCACGCCGGGCGATAACCGTTTGCTGATCGTCCGATCTTTTTTCGATCTCAACTCGATTCCTTCCAATGCCCCATGTTGGGTAAAACAAACTGTGATATAAAAAATTAATCCGGACGCCAACTGATGCTACAAAATGACCCGATTTGTGTACGATCATCGGCCGGCGCCAGCCCGATGAGCGGAAAAAAACGTCGGCCGCTGATTGGACGGTGATCGGTGTCTATTTGTGACTGAGGTTTTGAACTTTGTCACTCATCGGACGATGAACGGCTCCAACGTGTCCAATCTTCCTGATGCCTGGAGATCGGACACATCGGCGGGCGACCGGATTATTTGTGACTGAGTCATAAGCAATTTGCCATAATGCCAATATTACCATAGGAAAAATATTGAGTTCAAATAAGTCTAAATAAGGATTTGTTGAGGTCAAAAATTAAAAATGTTCCTCTTTGTATAGTAATCTAGCCATGTTTCTGATTAGATTTCTGTATGGTTGGTCACAGAAAAATGGCCATATTTTGTGTGAGAAAGTTTTTAATTGGAAACTCTTTAAGTGTTGTCCAAAAATGCTTAATTTTTTATGATTGAAAAATTGCAATTCATAATGTTGGAACTATTTAAATCGATTGCAATTCATAATGTTGGAACTATTTAAATCGATAAGTAGCCATGTCTTCTGCAGCAACGCTGAAAACATTTTTTAAATAATGCTCTGTGTCCAAATGCTTGTGTAACAACTTTTTACCCAGTCAACCATCCACTTGTTAAGTATAAAATGCTCATTTTATGAATGCAAATTTCAGGTCCAGACTAAGATCATGTATTGCAATGACCATCCAGAGTTCAATCAGACCTTGAGAATAGGTCTTCAGGTATGTACCTTTTTAGAAGCCACATTTATGAATCTGTCAAAATGAAACATTGTTAGAGTGTTTAGCAGGAAAATATCAAGGCAATGTTTGAATCAGGGTCAATAGGGGTAAAAAACAGTTCAACAGATTAAGTTTTGCAGTATTTTGCACTAAGGTGAGCACTTTATAATGGTCATCATGGCGCTCATTTGTATTAAGTTACCAATTTCCAAAATACCATGGAATGAGCTGCTCAACATTTTAAAGTTTAGGTCCTGGTGGCTCAAAACTTGAACAAAGAGTAAAGCTAACAGCCGTTCAAGTTTAAGCTCTGAGTGTTCTGAGAAAATCCGAGGTATTGTCATAGCCAGCTCGTTGTCCGCCGTCCGCTGTAGGCGTGGTGCTAAAACCTTAACATTGCCTCTAAAATCAAAGTGCATCCACCTACAACTTTGAAACTTCATATGTAGATGCACCTTGAGGAGTTCTACATGCCACACCCATTTTTGGGTCACTAGATCAAGGTCACTGTGACCTCTGAAAAAAATAATAAAAAAATAAATAAATTCTGACAAGCTTATCCAGCCGAGCGTGGCACCCGTTATGCGGTGCTCTTGTTAGATCAAGTTATTTATGTGAGGTACATGTATGTGTGTTAATTACAAACAAATTTGTTTGCTCAAATAATTTGAAAAATGTTTGAACATTTCTTTTCTGAAATTAAGTTTTCTTGGGTTCGAAGTTAACCTTGACTGTTACCTCAACTTGCAGTTACAATTTTAAGCAACTGGTCCCTGTTGAGTTGACCGTCTGTTAAATTCAAATTTCAGAACCAAATAAAATTGATTTAAAAAGAAATGTTGTAAGTAAAAATATGTTAATTATTCAGTTTCCATGCTTGCTTAATGCATTCCTGTTGCCATGGTTTCAGTTTCCATCGATGTGTGAGAAGATCAAACTGACCATGAAAGACTGGTAACTATGAACTTCATTTACATGCGTATGAGCCGTGTTCTGGGAAAAGCGGGTTTAATGCATGTGTGTGAAGTGATGTCCCAGATTAGCCTGTGCAGGGACGACTTTTTCTGCCTAAATTTGTTTTTCCCCAAGAAAAGACTTCCTTTCAATGAAAAATACCATTAAAGTGGATGATGTCGTCATTGATTAGCCTGTGCAGACTGCACTTTTATGCACATGAATTTAGCCCGATTTTCCAAGAGAGTGCCTCATATATAAGTTAAAGATATAACTTTTTCAAAGTTTATCCAGTATGTTTTTTAAGCTCACTAGATAAATTGTTAAACACATTAAATTTATTTTATCCTAACTGTGGTTTCATTTGAACAAATATATGGGGAAAAAACTCAACCGTTTTATGTGTGTATTAATTACTTTTATTTAATGCTTTCCGGTGGTTTATAGAGAAATATCAGTGAATTAAAACTGATAATTTCACTGTTTCAAACAGTGAAAATTATCAGTGAGAATTATCGATAATTTTCATTGTTTACTGTGAAATGACGTCATTTTTTTGATGAAATGCATCATTATGCCAGCTAAATTCTTTAGTTAAACTCTTAAACAATGTATATAAACTGTGAAAAATGCATTAAATAAAAAGAAAATTTATTTGATTCGGTGGATTATCGATTTTAATTCACTCGTGATCATAGAAAATATATATTTTCACTCGTGGCTGCGCCACTCGTGAAAATATTATTTCTATGATCACTCGTGGATTAAAATCGATAATTCACAGGATCCAACAAATATCCTCTATTTTATAAAAGTTTTAAAACTTTTTTATTGTAATTTCTGTATCTGTTACCCTGAATTTATTGTGTTTTATTAAACAACAAAATGTAATAAATTGATATTTAATGTATGATGGATATTTAATAATTATACCCCCATTACCATGGTAATGGGGGCTATATAGGAGTCACTTTGTCGGTCTGTCGGTCTGTCCCGAAATTTCATCAGATCTTCACCAAACATGGTCACAAGTTGTTTCTTGATGATGTATGGGTCAAGTTTGAATATGGGTCATGCCGGGTCAAAAACTAGGTCATGGGGTCACTTAGTGTGTTTTAAATAGAAAGTTTGTCCGGATCATAACTATGTCATTTATCGTTAGATTTTAAAATAACTTGGTACATTTGTTCACCATCATGGGACAGTGTGTCGCGTGAAAAAAGTACGTCGATATCTTGAAGGTCAAGGTCACACTTGGAGTTCAAGGGTCAAATGCTTGTCCAGGCCATAACTTTATCATTTATTGTGAGATTTTAAAATCATTTGGCAAATTTGTTCACCATCATGGGACGGTGTGTCGTGCGAAAGAATTATGTTGATATCTCGAAGGTAAAGGTCACACTTTGACTTCAAAGATTAAAAATGGCCATAAATGAGCTTGTCTGGTCAATAACTATGTCGTTCATTGTGAGATTTAAAAATAATTAGGCACATTTGTTCACGGTCAATGGACGGTGTGTCGCACGAAAGAATTACGTCAATATCTCCAAGATCAAGGTTACACTTTGAGTTCAAAGATCAAAAATTGCCATAAATGAGCTTGTCCGGGCCATTACTATTTCATTCATTGTGAGATTTAAAAATCATTTTGCATATTTGCTCAACATTATTGGACGGAGTGTTGCGCGAAAGAATTACGTCGATAACTCTAAGGTCAAGGTCACACTGTGAGTTCAAAGTTCAAAAATGGCCATTAATGAGCTTGTCTGGACAATAACTATGTTGTTCATTGTGAGATATTAAAATCATTTGGCACATTTGTTCACCATTATTGGACCGTGTGTCGCGAGAAAGAATTACTTCGATATCTGCAACGTCAAGGTCACACTGTGAGTTCAAAGGTCAAAAATGGCCATAAATGATCTTGTATGGGCCATAACTATGTCATTTATTGTGAGATTTTAAAAATACATGGTACATTTGTTCACAATCATCGGACGATGTGTCATGTGAAAGAATTATGTCCATTAATCCAAGGTCTAGGTCACACTTGGAGTTCAAAAGTAAAAAATGGCCATAAATTTGGACTGCATGTCATGTGAAAGAATTCAAGAGTTCAAAGGTCAAAAAGGCCATAAATCATAATGGCATTATAATTCTTAAAAATCGCCATAAATTTGATTCTATTGTTTTGTGAAGACAGCATGCAAAATAGTCTGTGTCAATGCTGCACGTGGGGGTATACGTCATGTCTATGACAAAGCTCTTGTTTATGTAAACCTCAGATATAGGAAAACATAGTCATGTGCTATTCATCAGTAATTAACCAGGTTTTCCGAAGGAAAAAAACTGGTTATTAGATTGGCGAATGTGGGCGGGCTGGATGGCTGGCAGGTGTGCGGAACAAGCTTGTCCACCCTCTAATTCAAATAGTTTTCATTCGATCTTTACGAAACTTGGTCGAAGTTGTATCAAGACAATATCTAGGTCAAGTTCGAATATAGGTCTTGTTGGGTCAGAAACTAGGTCACGGGATTGAAAAACAGATTGATTTTGAAACAAGGGGGGTAATTGTGATGAACAATCAGTAGCAATGCACATTTTGAGTTGCAGTTGTCTCCCTTTATCAGACTTTTTTTTATTATTGAAAACCTGGTTTTGTGACAATTTTGTCCCTTGTTTTAATTATTGTTATTAGACATGTAATAGATAAATGCCCATTATAGATAAATTATTTCTTATTTTGATATTCGTGGCAATTTTGGTTATACATGTTTGTACATTGATTTTGTTGCAGGCAAAAGAATCTGCTAGTTTAAGTTTATGATTTTTTATCAGAAATATTGTATCATACGAAAATGGGTCCTATGCCATATGTGGCCAGCATCAATCCAGACTAGCTTGAGCATCCACACAGTCTGGTCAGGATCTGTGCTGTCCTCTATTCACATAAGGTTTTGTTGTCTTGTTAGCGGACAGAGTAGCTTGTGACCAGACTGCCAGTATGTGCAGGCTGATCTGTGTTATGTTGGCCGGATATGACATACGACCCATTTTGGCATGATGTAGCTCATATATCGTTTAATTTGCATAAGAAGCTGTCTTTTTTTCTCAAGATAGCTCATGATTGATATAAAATGGAAAATGATGATATAAAATAACATTATTCTCTCATTGTTATGCCCCCCCCCCCATAGGGTGGCATATAGCAGTTGAACTGTCCATCAGTCTGTCTGTCTGTCTGTCTGTCTGTCTGTCTGTCTGTCTGTGTCTGTCTGTCTGTCTGTCTGTCTGTCTGTCTGTCTGTCTGTCTGTGTCTGTCTGTCTGTCTGTCTGTCTGTCTGTCTGTCCGTCTGTCCGTCCGTCCGTCCGCCCGTCCGTCCGTCCGTCCTTCCTTCCGTCCGTCCATCCGCCCGTCCGTCTGTCTGTGCGTCGGTCCGAAAACTTTAACATTGGCCATAACTTTTGCAATATTGAAGATAGCAACTTGATATTTGGCGTGCATGTGTATCTCCTGGAGCTGCACATTTTGAGTTGTGAAAGGTCAATGTCATTTTTCAAGGTCAAAGGTCAAATATAGGGGGGGGGGGACATAGTGTTTCACAAACACATCTTGTTATGAATACAATGTGCTGGGCAAACCTCATTGGCTACTTGGTTTTGCTTTAACTTAGTTAACCTCTGATATTAATGTACAAAAGTCTTGCATGTTTTGGCATTTACATTTGTTTATGTTATGGAATGATGCATGGACATCAGAACAGGACTTGGAAATAACAAAACATACATAAATTAATAAATATTTATTTATTTTATTTAACGATTGCAATTTTGTTATAAACTATTGAAAGTTTTATGTTTTTGTTCTATTTTATTTCACAAGTTTGATTGTGGTGATGTTAAATGAGAATTTACTTTTGTGAAATAACATATAACCTTCACACTGATAAGACTATTATGTGAAATTTGGAAAACATCAATTTTGGAATACACTGTGATTTTTTCAACAATTCATTATTAGCTCATCTATTTTTGGAAAAAAAAATATGAGCTGTTGTCATCACCTTGGTGTTGGCGTCTGCGTCAGCGTCAGCGTCCGGTTAAGGTTTGCGTTTAGGTCCACTTTTCTCATAAAGTATAAATGCTATTGCTTTCATACTTGCAACACTTACTAACTTATCATAAGGGGACTGTGCAGGCAAAGCTATGTAACTCTGACTGGCATTTTGACTGAATTATGTGCCCTTTTTATACTTAGAAAATTGAAAATTTTGGTTAAGTTTTGTGTTTAGGTCCATTTTATTCCTTAAGTATCAAAGCTATTGCTTTCATACTTGCAACACTTACTAACTGTCATATGGAGACTGTGCAGGCAAAGTTATGTAACTCTGACTGGCATTTTGACAGAATTATGTGCCCTTTTTAAACTTAGAAAATTGAAAATTTGGTTATGTTTTGTGTTTAGGTCCACTTTATTCCTAAAGTATCAAAGCTATTGCTTTCATACTTGCAACACTTACTAACTATCATAAGGGGACTGTGCAGGCAAAGTTATGTAACTCTGGCATTTTGACTGAATTATGGGCCCTTTATACTTAGAAAATTGAAAATTTGGTTAAGTTTTGTGTTTGGTCCACTTTACCCCTAAAGTGTCATAGATATTGCTTTCATACTTGGAACACTCGCAAAGTATCATAAGGGGACAGTAAAGGACAAGTTGCATAACTCTATTTTTCATTTTTACGGAATTATGACCCTTTTTTGACTTAGTAACTTTGAATATATGGTTAAATTTTGTGTTTAGATCCACTTTTCTTCTAAAGTATCAAGGCTATTACTTTCAAACTTCAAATACTTTTATGCTATCATGAGGGTACTGTACCTGACAAGTTGAATTTAACCTTGACCTTTGAATGACCTTGACTCTCAAGGTCAAATGATTAAATTTTGCTAAAATTGCCATAACTTCTTTATTTATGATTAGATTTGATTGATACTTTGACAAAACAACTCTTACCTGACATACCACAATAGACTCCACCAAAACCATCCCCCAAGCCCACCCCCGAATCCCCCCCCCCAAAAAGTGTGTTTTTTTTCTTAAAGATCATCTAATAAATGACCACCACACCCTAACACTATACCCCCCCAACCCAACCCCCCCCCCCCCGCCCCAAAAAAAAATTTTTTTTTAAAACGTGGTTAAAAAACACAAATATTTTTTTGTATTATTTTATTTTTGAAATACTGTCCAACCATCCCACCAAGAACCCCCCCCCCCCCCAAAAAAAAAAAAATTGCTTTTTTTTTTTGCATTTTTGGAAGAAAATGTAATAAATGACCACACCCCCACACTATACACCCCCCTCCACTCCACCCCTCCTTTCTTTGTGATTGAAATTGAGAAAGGTCCCTTCACCTTTAAAAAGAAAAATAGATGAGGGGTCTGCACCCGCAAGGTGGTGCTCTTGTATATATATGCAGTTTTACCTGTTTTATTTATTCATTTTGACAAATTGTAAGTAAAATAGACTATACTACAAAACTGGATTTATAATGAGATTTTTCATTTTCAAAAATTTATCATTTTAGTATTGACAGAATATCACAAAATACATTCATAACATGAACCTAAAGGATGTAGTTTCCAAGTTTGATGTTTTATTTCAAATTCACATTTTACAGTGTTACAGGGTTTTTAACTGTTATAATTAGTGAAGTACCTCTGTATGGCTTCTTCACCTTTTCACAGGGACAGAATTACAGAAGATGATTACATTTCATCGTCATTTCTCCCAGTCTCCAATATATCAGCTCTTGGAGAGGATGGTTCGTTTATGGCACCAATACAGCGATATCAGGCCAATTATATCGGGCCTCTATTATATCCAAGCCTAACCCTGTGTAGCCCGGGCAAGACAAATATAAGATGAATTAGCCTTCATTGGGAAAGCAAAGCTTTATACATGTATGTATAGTGTCGTCCGAGATTAGCCTGTGCAGTCCTCATAGGCTGATCAGGGACGACACTTTCCGCCTTAACTGGATTGTAACATTTTAACCCAAAATACCATTTAAGCCGAAAGTGTCATTCCTGATTAGCCTGTCCAACTGCACAGTCTTATCTAGCAAGGTACTTTACCCTCTTGCATTTAGCCCAGTTTGCCCGAAGCACAGGCTCAGTTAATAACACATTTGAATTCAGAATTAACTTGTGGAGTAACTTGATTACTGTAAGTGTTAACAAATGTTTGTCTTGCTGGGGCTGCATTGAAGCTTCTCTTACAACTGTTACCCATAAAACTGTGTACCTCTTGTGTTAAAATTAGCCACATCATGCGCAAATGGGTGTTTTCTTATCTGCATTAAGCGTATCTCCACATCAGCCTGCGCATAATTGCAGTCTGGTCAGGAGCTACTCATTCCACTTACAAGTCAAAGGTTTAGTGGTCTCAATAGCAGACCAGTCAAGCTCCTGATCAGACTGCTGCAATGCTGTACACAAGGCCCATTGTCTCATGTTGTGGCTCAAACGCGCTTACCCGGTATTTTCTTTTTGCAGGATTATTGTATTGTATTGCAAGGCTCAATTATGAATGCATATATATTTGTTACTTAAATATACATTTTCATCAAATTCATGCCATTTTTTCAAAAGTTGCAGAATCAAGGTGTAAATATATTGTTTGAATTTTCATAAGAAAAAGTTATTTTTAAGGACTTGTTTACCATTTAGCTAAATGACTAATTTTTAGAAAAAATAACTAAAGAGTAACAAAATAGTATTTGCATTAATTAATATTTATAAAAAAAACACTCTTGACTAAGAAAGGTGTTAAAAAATATAATGATGTTAGTTTTAATATTGATCAATAATCATCATTTGATACCAGAAAAATAGTAAAGCTTTTGTCACACTTTTCATTGATAAATTAACAAAAACAGTGTATTTCCACCAAAGTTTTTAATCTTCCATCTAAAAGCCCAATTAGTAAAGTGATAGTGTGTAAACCTTTGCTTGAGGGGTCTGGGATTCAAACCCCAGGACAGGCACATTTTGTCATTTTACCTTTGTATTTACAACTAGGCCAACTATTACAGTTTGGTTTGTAAATTATTTTACCGTAAAAACTCAATCATCACTCAAACCCGCTCATACGTCAGGTGTATAAAAATGGTTTGAAAATGTGACATTTTGTGTATGTACAATTCATAAGTCAGGCAAAAATTACAGACAATTGGAAAATCAGCGTCAGTAAAATTGCGACCCCCTCAAATTTATTTCCGATTCGTTGACGCAACAATATTGATTAACATGTTAATTATATTAAACAAACCCGCTATTATAGTAGGCAAAATAGTATTACCTTGAAATTTAAAGATGCCATTATTTACGATGTATGTGTTTAGGAATTTTGTAAGCACAAGCGTCCACCATTGTTAGGAACTGCACAGGGAGTTTGTAAATAGGAATTAATCGGTATTTCTCTGAAAATCATACATAAATGTATTCGTCCTTTCAATGCTTAGGCCGTTCCCTGCAAACGATTCGAAAGGTGGAGCTATGCACATGCTATTATTTAATTGGACAATTGCCATTAATGAACAAACACACGATTGGTTCAGCGTGTTGATTGCTAGACAAAGGAAGCCAATTTTGTCGGCGAGAAATTTGTCGCTTTATGGCTTATTCTTTCTTTTGATGACGTCAAACTGTGAATTCACACTGCAGAGTGCAAATTTTACCGACTCTTTGTTTACAATTCCAGTAAAAAACACTGGCTAGCATTAAACTTTGGTTTAAATGATCAAAATGAAGCAAATGTGAAGTTGAAAAATAGGATTTAATTCATTCGCGTCAGTCAAAATAAGACGTTTTGTGCTATAAATCCACGAGTTTTCATGACAACAACTTTTAACAACCGTTACTGCGACAACACGGGGATCGATCTACCTTGTTTTTGTTTTTTTCATGAATGATCTATTAAGTGGAGACTAAAATTTTAATCAGTTTTTTAGGGAAAAAATCTCGACTTATGACTGCGTTTTTACGGTAATTACCTTTTTAAAAAATATCAAAATCTGCTGACAACCATATTCAAAGTGCATTGGTTAAATAGAACTTGATGGCTTTAAATACATGAAAAAATTGTGTTTTTTTGCCAGTAATATTAAGAGGACAAAATTCCTTAACTGATGTCAGGACATCAGATGTCTGGTAGTATATGGACCAATACGTTTTAATCTTCAATCTAAAACAGAAGATAATATCTTCAATACATAGGTTTGCATTCCTCATTGAGTTTTCTGTATAATTATTTGCTTCAAACATGGACAAAGAACATTTTATTTGGCTACCAACACTTTCTTTGGCAATAAATTGAGCTCTGTTCAGGGAAAACTGGGCTAAACAAATGTGTGTAAAGTGTAGTCAAGATTAGCCAGTGCAGTCTGCACAGTCTAATCTAAGACCAGTCTGCACAGTCTAATCTAAGACCAGTCTGCACAGTCTAATCTAAGACCAGTCTGCACAGTCTAATCTAAGACCAGTCTGCACAGTCTAATCTAAGACCAGTCTGCACAGTCTAATCTAAGACCAGTCTGCACAGTCTAATCTAAGACCAGTCTGCACAGTCTAATCTAAGACCAGTCTGCACAGTCTAATCTAAGACCAGTCTGCACAGTCTAATCTAAGACCAGTCTGCACAGTCTAATCTAAGACCAGTCTGCACAGTCTAATCTAAGACCAGTCTGCACAGTCTAATCTAAGACCAGTCTGCACAGTCTAATCTAAGACCAGTCTGCACAGTCTAATCTAAGACCAGTCTGCACAGTCTAATCTAAGACCAGTCTGCTTAGTCTAATCTAAGACCAGTCTGCACAGTCTAATCTAAGACAACAATTTTACCTAAACTGGATTTCTGATTAGAAGAGACTTCCTTGAAAAGAAGAATTCCATAAGAAAAGAAAGTGTCATCCCTGACAGTGTGCACAGGTGAATCTGGGACGACACTTTATGCACATACATTAAGCCCTGATTTCCAAGAATTCGGCTCAATTATATTAATATTTCATTTCCATTAGCCAATATTATTTATGCTAGCTGTATATGATTATTATCCATGTATAGAAGAAGAAGTTATAATTTAACCCGCATGAACTACTTATGTGAGTTACTAGTAAGTTAGTTGATTTAAACATAATGACAATTGGTGATAAAGTTTGTTAATATAAGCGACTCTAATGGTGTGGGTCTTGCATGAATTTAGTTTTTTTGTTTCAGTTCAGCTTTTTCTTTGCAGATAAATCTTGACAAGATGATAAAATGTTGATATTTCATATGTTGTCATCTTGAGACATTCCAATGTGATTTAATGACAGTGTCAGCGTCCAGTACTACATTTAGCATGTGTTAAATGCAGACAAAAAAAAGCTAAATAAATTATATTTATATGTTATTAGGGACAGACTCACGCAGGATGATTTTATTGGCACTTCTTTTATTGAGGTTTCACATATTTCCTCGTCGGGCGACCAGGGTATACATTTTTATTACTTTTAGCCTGACTAAGCCATGGTTTGCATTTCTTACTAAGAGTCTGGTATTAACATGATTTGGCTTGATACCTGAAGTAATAAACCTTCTTGTGGGAATAATGGGTTAAATGCATGTGCTCAAATATAATCCCAGATTAGCCTGTGCAGTCAACACTGGCTTATCAGGGACAGCACTTTCCATTTAATTTGATTGTTTGCTTAGCAAAAGTGAAGTCAAGATGGAAAGTGTCGTACTAGATAAGCAAGTTCACACTGCACGGGCTTATCTGGGATGACACTCTATGCACATGCATTAACATCCATTTCCCCCAAAACAAGGCTTTTAACATTAGTGTGATCTGGATTAATAAAAAGAGTAGTCTGTCTAGTGCCTGATATGAAATTCTGACATATACCTAACACAGTTTTATCAAAGATACTTATTTTAAAACACTAAAGTAGCACATTAAAGTTGCATTTTAAGTTTAAATGTGTATAACCTTAGATAAAAAAATAATTATCTTTGTTCAGTCCAAGGAGACTTGCATACTTGACTCTAAGTTTATGGTGTATGTCTTCATTCTTCTCTTGTTTTCACTTTCATATCATATCCAGCACAACAAGCCTATATATTCACATACTCTGATAAGAATAGTTTCTATAGTAATAGCTAGTTTGTGAATAATATCAGTATGAAGAAACAACAAGTTTTCTTGTGTAAAAAGTTCCTTTTTTAAATGTCAGTGATCAAACATCTACTTGTCATATGATGGTTAAACTTATACTAGTCATATGATGATTAAATTTATACTGATGGTTAAACTTATACTAGTCATATGATGGTTAAACTTATACTAGTCATATGATGGCTAAACTTATACTTGTCATATAATGGTAAAATTTATAGTAGTCATATGATGGTTAAACTTATACTAGTCATATGATGGTTAAACTTATACTAGTCATTTGATGGTTAAACTTTTACTTGTGTGATGGTTAAACATATACTACACATGTGATGATTTAACTTAAACTAGTCATATGAAACAAGGCGTGTTTAATTACTGAGTAAAAGGGTATAACTTCTATAAGACATATAAAATACTGTGTAAAAAGGTTTAACTACTGTAAGTCATATGAAACAAGGCTTGTGGAATTACTTAGTAAAAAGCGCCTTTTGTAAGAATAACAATCATCAATTGCCATTACATTTTTTATGTCCCCCACTATAGTAATGGGGGACATATTGTTTTTGCCCTGTCTGTCTGTTGGTCTGTTGGTCTGTCTGTCTGTTTGCGCCAACTTTAACATTTTGCAATAACTTTTGCTATATTGAAGATAGCAACTTCATATTTGGCATGCATGTGTATCTCATGAAGCTGCACATTTTGAGTGGTGAAAGGTCAAGGTCATCCTTCAAGATCAGAGGTCAAATATATGTGGCCAAAATCGCTCATTTTATGAATACTTTTGCAATATTGAAGATAGCAACTTGATATTTGGCATGCATGTGTATCTCATGGAGCTGCACATTTTGAGTGGTGAAAGGTCAAGGTCATCCTTCAAGATCAGAGGTCAATTATATGTGAACCAAAATCGCTCATTTTATGAATACTTTTGCAATATTGAAGATAGCAACTTGATATTTGGCATGCATGTGCATCTCATGAAGCTGCTCATTTTGAGTGGTGAAAGGTCAAGGTCAAGGTCATCCTTCAAGGTCAGAGGTCAAATATATGTGGCCCAAATCGCTTATTTTATGAATACTTTTGCAATATTGAAGATAGCAACTTGATATTTGGCATGCATGTGTATCTCATGGAGCTGCACATTTTGAGTGGTGAAAGGTCAAGGTCAAGGTCATCCTTCACAAGGTCAAGGTCATCCTACAATGTCAAACATCATATAGGGGGACATTGTGTTTCACAAACACATCTTGTTTGTAGATAAAAATGAGGGTAATTGAATGCATTGTTTTGATACAATTATACTTTTGTATACAAGTTTTCCTTGAATGAATTTTATTGTCATCTTTTCCTGAATTCACTAATTTAATAAATCAGTTGGTTATTTTTTGCATGTTAATGAATTATATTACATTTAAATGAATTTGAAGAGACTTCCTTTAAGCGATGATTACATAGAAGGAGAAAGCATTGTTCCAAATAAGCCTGTGCAAACTGCACAGGGTGATCAGGTACATTACTAAAAACAAATGCATTAAGCCTGGTTTTCCCAGAGCCCTGCTCTAATGCATCATGCTTTATCATTAAAGAAAATGTTCGGTTATGAGTAAGTATATTGTTCAGAAACATATCTTTTATGATATCTTTTTATTAAAAGTGTTTTTTTTTAGAATAAAAAATTAGCTATGCATGTATACATCTGTTGGAACGGCAAGTTTTCAATATCATATAATTGCATGCAATTTAAGCTCAAATTTTAACTGCGAATATAGACATTTCATCAGCCAGAAATTGCTTTAACTTTCTATACAAAATACTTTTTATGTATTTTCGTGAACGAAAAAAAAAATGTTTTATTACAAAAGTATTATTACGAATCAGGTCTAATTAAGATAAGCTATGCTTGCAATGTTTGTGTTCATGGTAAATATCTTTAGTTTTATAGAGCAGTAAAATGTGTTCTCTGTTGTTCAAACAGTTAAAAAGTCTAATAAATTTACATGTGTTTTTTTAGGTCACCTGAGCACAAAATGCTCATGGTGAATTTTGGTGATCACCTATTGTATGTCTGTCATTGTCTGTCATCAACATTTACCTTTTTAACATTCAAGTGGTACAATTTTCAGGAAACTTGCTCTGAATATTTGTACCACTTATACTAAGGCCAAGTTTGAAACTGGGTCATGTGAGTTTAAATTGGGTCAAATTAAATAAAAAGCTTGTATACTCTCTTGAACATATTTTGAGGCAGTTTGTGAAATTGGGTCAAAACTTTTTGTTTATGACATAGTCGAGTTTAAAAATGTTTCTGGTCCTTAAAAAAACATAGAAGCTTGGAAGCAGGGAAGCTTTTGTTATATTTATATGGTGAATCTTTGTTAACACTCTACGGAAGTTACATTTTTAGCCCAATGGCCATGAAACTATCTCATAAAACTAGTTTCAATGATGTCTTCACAGAGAATTAAAATGGATCAACAAAAATTGCAACATGGCAAACATTGCTGCTAAGAATAGATAAGTTGCTTCTCTGTTTGCTCTTATGAGTAACTTAGTTCATTTGAGCAACTTAGTTTATTTGTTTTGAGCAGGTTTTATAATTGCTTGGAATGCTACGCATGAGTTTTATACATGAAATTTAGTATTTAATGTTATTGTTATCAGAACATTACTAAATATATTTAACATTTTAAACTGACGTTGTTTTCTGAATTAAAAGGTATATTTCATAATCCATGCACTCAATTTCTTCAAATATTTACAAAAGTGTTGAATATATAAAGAAACAACCCTAAGAATATGAACTTGTATGTTTCTAAAGATTCTTGGAAAAATATAATATATGTGTAGTTCTAAATTTTTTATTACTAAGCCTGTTGATGTTTTACCTTTTTAGGATTTCTGCCGACATTTGGTCCATGCTTTGTGAACTTCTATGGTTCTCCACGTGAGTTTTCTGAACTGCCGAATGAGTATGAAGACCTCAACATGGGCAAGGTGAGTGGGATAGGCATCTAGTCATGGGCCTTGTTCTGGGAAAACTGGGCTTAATGCATTTGCGTTAAATGTTTTCCCTAGGTAAGCCTGTGCAGTCCTCACAGGCAAAGCATGCAAGGACAACAAGGACTATTGTCATCACTTGTATCGGGGTTGGATTTGTTCATGATCAAGTTAAAATGATTTTACAATCACATCTTTTTAGTTTTGGCAAAGTTAGTAAGACGTTTTGTATTCATGATATTTGTCCATACCGGTACATATAGTGGTACACTTGAATTATTTCAGCTTCACCATACAATTTTACAATTTGACATAAAACACTATTTATGATAAGAATGTTAATTTTGCTTTTCATATCATTTTGTAGTTTTCTCAAGATCATGCAAAATAGAATGTAAACTGATAAACCCTTTCCTGCTCAGAGATAAAAATTGCTAAATGCAACCAGCATAAAACCAAAACAGCCTGCAAGTTTTATGCTGTTTACTGTTCATCAGTATCTAAGGGTTGGAAATGAAGCCTTTAAAGCTTGACTCTAGACAAAAAATATTTTTAATGAAAATATAATTTTTTAAGGGACTACAAACACTTTAAAGTGTAAAATCAGAGTGGTGAAGGGTTAAACCCATAAAAATTAAATATTAAAAATGCAATACTGTTGTGTTTCAGGGCGAGGGTGTGGCATTCCGTGGTCGCGCTATGATTGAGCTGAAGACTATTGGTGGAGAGCTGCCTGAAGTACCAGTAGAGGATATCAAACCTGAGGATGTACTCAAAGTACAGGTATGTGTGCACTGGCCCTTATTCACCAACCAAATTTTACAAGTTAGTCTTGAAAAAAACAATATTCTTAAAACCGCAATGTGCTTGATTTGCTTCAAAGTTATGTCTAGCATTGCAGTTAACACCTAAAATAACACTATTCTTCATTTAGAATAATATGTATGTGACTAGAGCACCATTTGTAGCGTGCATTATTCTCAAACTCTTATGTATGATTTTGTGGCTGTTGGTATTCTTAAGTCTAAGAATGGCTTGGTGAAAATGGGCCCTGAGAACTCTCTGTCAGATGCTGTGGAAGTAGGAAACAGTGGGATGATAATTTTACATGTTTTGGATGATAATTATCCCCTGCCAAAGGGGAAGAAATATAGACTTGGGGTTGTCTGTCCGTCCGTCAGTCAGTCTGTCTGTCTGTCTGTCTGTCTGTCTGTCTGTCTGTCTGTCTGTCTGTCTGTCTGTCTGTCTGTCTGTCTGTCTGTCTGTCTGTCTGTCTGTCTGTCTGTCTGTCTGTCTGTCTGTCTGTCTGTCTGTCTGTCTGTCTGTCTGTCTGTCTGTCTGTCTGTCTGTCTGTCACAAAAGTTTATTTTTTGAGGGGGATATCAATTCAAGGAATTTGCTTGTTTTTACATGTTTTCATGGTGACATGGATCTTGGCTCGGTGTTAAATGAGATTATTGCCCAGCTACTTTTGCATATGGGCCTTGCTCTGGGAAAATGGGGCACGTGCATAAAGTTTTGTCTCAGATAGTCTTGCGCAGTCTGAACAGGCTAATCAGGGACGACACTTTCTGCTTTCACTGAAGATTTTTTATAAAAGAAATATGTTCTTGGCGAGAATCCTGGTTAGGTGGAAAGTGTTGTCCCTGATCAACCTGTGCAGAATGCAAAGGCGAATTTATGACGATACTTCATGTATATGCATTACACCTGTGATGTATGTTGTGACAAAAATTCACAATAATCAGGTTTAATCATGTAATAAAACTGGTTTCAACTTTGTTATGGGGATAAAACCCTCCACATGGAGAATTAAAGAATAAAATGAGTGATCTTTCTTGTGTCACACCAGAAACTGTACATTTTTGACTCTTTCCAATTGAGCAACACATTTGTAAATGCCTCATTAAACCTTAGCTTTTCTTTAATACCTAATGATAAAATATGACATTTCTGCAGTGAAATAACAGCAGTGAAAATAAACAAATAATTTTCACCGTTGATCATAGTGGCACACTCGTGAAAATATATTTTCTATGATCACTCGTGAAATAACAAACAATCTTACACTGACATGAACACATATCCTCTATTTATCTCACATGATTAACAAGAATATTAAATTTTGTAAGCATAATTACATGGAAATTTTTTGTATCGATTAAAGTAGCCACAAAAACTATAGACTGCTATAGGTCATTTACAACCCTGTCTCTGCAATCCTACCCTCTTCGCAAAACTTGGTTTTGTATTTCACTCAGTTTTGATGATAAGCCATTGTCGGCTATGCAGTTTTCATCCTATTTTTAGAATTTAAAGAATGTTTTGAACAAAAAAGGGTCATTACTCACATCTCTTGGTACATATATGATAGAAGATGATAAATGCTCAGCACAATTCAGCCAGGCTCTGGGAAAATGGGGCTTAAAGCATGTGCACATTTTTTTATCTCTGATAAGCCTATGCAGTCTGCACAGGCTAATCAGGCAGGACACTTTCTGCTTTTGTGGTATTTTTTGTTCCAAGAAAGTCTGTTCTTAGTGAAAATACAGTTTAGGGGGAGTTTTGAATAGACAAGTCTTGGACAACACTTCTTCTGAGAGCAAGATTAATTAATGTTCAATATGTGTATCACACAGAAATTCATGCGTAAGAGGAAGTTCAGGCTCCACGCTGCGTTCATCAACGCCACGATGGTCAGTACCATCGACGCACCGGTAGAGTTTGAGGTCAGCCAAGGTTAGTACACAGTTGGGAATGGTGAAATAGATATAATTGGCTTGAATTTCTGATAGACAAAAACAGGTTACTGTCCTATTATAATGTAATAGATCAGATGAGGCTTAGAATAGAGGAGGCTAGCTGAGCCATTGTTGTATTTGTTCCGAGCCTTATAGATTACACAGCAATAGAGCAGTAACCCGTTTTCTGTTTACAATACCTCTATGTCTCCATTTTAAAAGAAATAATGAAATTTAAATGCTTAGAGATGGCATTTTTAGTGGGAATAAACATGATGTTTGACAAGAGATGTGTGGCAAATGTCATGATAAGCAGTTGCGCTCAATATTTGTAAAATTGTTTGCTGTGTTTGTATCTTTTTTTGTCTAAAATATATTTCCTATTGGTATCAAATTGTTTGTCTTGTTAAATCTGATTCTATTTTACCAAATATTATGACTTTTTAGTTCATTACAAGTAATATATCCCAACTCCAATGACTGATATAACAACTTTCTGTTGATGTGATAACTATTTATACCAGGCAATGTTATATCATACAGATACGGATGTATTAGTATGATACATTATTATCCCTCGCCATAGGCGGAGGGATATTGTTTTGGTGTTGTCCGTCCATCCGTCTTTCCGTCCGCCCGTCGTTCCGTTCGTCCGTCGGCACTTTTGTGTCCAGAGCCTTATCTTGGAAGTGTTTTGGCGGATTTCATTGAAACTTGGTATGAGTATACATATGGATAAGAGGATGATGCACAACAAATGGCATTGTACACCATCTGTTAATAACTGGAGTTATGGCCCTTTGTATCTTGAAAAAATGCTTTTTATCTCGACTTCGAAGAAAAATGACAGCTATGCTACTCGCCCCGGCGTTGGCGTCGCTGTTGGTTAAAGTTTTTTATAAAGTCAAATAACTTAAACACTATCAAAGATAATTAAATCAAACTTGGAATACTTCTTTATAGCAACAAGACAACTCTGTAGGTCAATGTGCATAACTACTGTCAGCATTATTTTTAGAGTTATGCCCCTTTTTATACTTAAGTTTTGTGTTTCGGTCCACTTTATTCCTACAGTATCAAAGCTATTGCTATTTTGACTTAGTAACTTTGAATATTTTGTTTAATTTTGTGTTTAGATACACTTTACTTCTAAAGTATCAAGGCTTTTGCTTTCAAACTTCAAATACTTTCTTAATATCATGAGGGTACTGTACCTGGCAAGTTGAATTTGACCTTGACCTTTAAATGACCTTGAATCTCAAGGTCAAATAAATTAATTTTGCTTTTTATTTAGGATCAGATTTGATTCATACATCATGAAACAACACTTATCTGACATACCACAATGGACTCCACCCAAACCATCCCCCACGCCCCACCCCAGAATCCCCCACCCCTAATTTTTTTTTAATGTCTTTACAAATGTTCAATAGATTGTTTTAAATAGACCTGAACTCAGAATCGTCTATAATGTACCACTTCTTTAAAACATAAGCGTTCAATATGTTTCAATTATGGTCCTCTTCCAGTTAGAATAATACTATATTACCTTGACCTTATTGAATTTGAACAATTTCCCCATGATGGCTTACATTATACTGTCAAGCACTGGAAAAGTCGAGCGCATTGTCTTCTGGCAGCTCTTGTTAATATAAGCGTAGAGCTTTATCTCCATTAACACATGAGCCAGAGCCATGGAACTTGCCATAGTTGTTCTCAATCATCTGGGGGTGTTTCATATTCAGCATCCATAATCCTAGGGGCTAAGGTCAAGGTAACACATTGATGTCAAAGGTCACAAATTTGATGAATTATTCATTATTTAGTCATTCCTATACTATGCATCAAGGGATTCTTTAATAACTGTCCACAATTGTTCTCCATTAACTAGCTGAGTGTCAAATATAAGATCCAAGTTGCTAGGGTCATGGTCAAAGTCACACACAAAGGTCAAAATCACACATTTTGATTAAATATGCCTTAATTGGTAATGATTCTACCATACTAAAATGGATTCTCAAAATGTCCTGATGTAATTGTTCTCAATTATCAGGCACAACCCTTCACTTATGCCTTTTCTTTTAGTTCTACGCCCATTCATTAACAAAATGTATTTGGCGGGGGATATCAATTCAACAAATTTGCTTGTGTTATATTACGAATTGATGATATGAACAATATATTATCAATATATATTTTTATCTTTATTAAAAATATCTGCTTCATTTCCTTGTCTGTCAAATTTATTTAGCAGACGTCTCATAACATACCGATAGTTTAGTTTGGGCTACACTGTATCAGCCCATGCTGCTGGGGGGTTTCAGGTGCAATCCCCACTGTTGGAGCGTTCTTTAGATCTCCCCCAAGGACACCAAGTACTGCTTCATCCCAGGAAATTGCTGGAGAGCGTTTTAATAACTTATGCTTTCGGTACAAATCTAGCAAAAATAAAAAGGTTCAAATCTAAGTCTGGTAACAAACTTTTGTTATGCTCCCCATATATATATATATGGGGAGCACATAGTTGCCAGTTTGGGGTTCCTGACTTACTTCCGTCACACTTTTGTTACCATTTCTCATAGCGCCTTCAATATTTTACCGATCTCTTACATATTTGCCAAGTAGGTATCTTGCATTAACCTCTACCTTTTGATGATGTTTGAGGTCACTGGGATCAAGGTCACTGAGGCTAATAATAGATTTTTCCGTCACAATTTTTTTACAGTTTCTCATAGCACCTTCAATTTTTTCCGATCTCTTACATATTTGGCATGAAGGTACCTTTCATGGACCTCTACCTTTTGATGAGGTTTGAGGTCACTGGGGTCAAGGTCAAGGTCACCGAGGCTAATAATAGATTTTTCTGTCACAATTTTGTTACAGTTTCTCATAACGCCTTCCATATTTTACCGTTCTCTTACATATTTGGTATGTAGGTACCTTGCATGGACCTCTACCTTTTGATGAGGTTTGAGGTCACTGGGGTCAAGGTGAAGGTCACCGAGGCTAAAAATATATTTTTCTGTCACAATTTTGTTACAGTTTCTCATAGCGCCTTCAATATTTTACCGATCTCTTACATATTTGGGATGTAGGTACCTTGCATGGACCTCTACCTTTTGATGAGGTTTGAGGTCACTGGGGTCAAGGTCACTGAGGCTAATATTAGATTTTCTCAAGGTCACATTTTGGTTACAGTTTCTCATAGCGCCTCCAATATTTGATTGATCTCTTATATATTTGGGATGTAGGTACCTTGCATGGACCTCTACCTTTTTGATGAGGTTTGAGGTCACTGGGGTCAAGGTCACTGAGACTAATAATAGATATTATCAACGTTACACTTTTTTTCACACAAACCATATATCGACAAAGCATCATTGGGGAGCATCCATCAGTTTTACTGATATCCTTTTTTCATATATCTGTACCAATCTTCTTCAAGTAATTTGGATATCATATATCTGTGCTACTCTTCTTCAGGTAACTATGGTAACAAACTTGATGACTACATCGCCCCATGTGCGTCAAGCACCCAGCCGACTAATGCAGTGTTTGACGGCAACAACTACTACTTCCTGCCTTGGGGGGCCACCAAGCCCTGTGTGGAGGTAGACGCTCACTGGGAGGACATCAGCTGGAGGCTCGAGACTCTCAACCTGTTTGAAGGAATCATCAGTGCATTGGTAGCTATCTTCCTGCATTCAGGAGTCTCCTTTCATTTGCTATACCTGAGCCTCGTTCTGGGAAAACTGAGCTTAATGCATTGGTTAAAGTGTCATCCCAGACTGCACAGGCTAATCTGTGATGACACATTCTCCTAGACTGGATTTTATACAAATAAATGTGTAAGTGTCAAGTAGATTTTTTGTTTAGTGCAGACGACTTTCGGTGTGTCAGTAATGTTTGGATAACAGCTATTATCAATAAATGAGATGATAATTGGCATAGGGAGGGAATCAGGAGAGGGTAGTGTCTTTATTGGTTTTATCAGGCAGTTTGCAAAGGTGCTAGAAACACTGTGGTTAATCTATTGTCTATCTCATGATGAATAACATGTTATTCACAGTTCAGCATATTTTAATTAAGACTTGAATTAACTTAAAATGGCCAAACATTTTAATTGCAATATCCATGTTTTAAATCCGTGATTATCAAAATTTAGTTCTTCAAATATCAACCAATTAATTTTGTTGGGAATAATAATATGAGAGCGTTCTTTACAGACTATCTCTATGTTATACATATATCTACAATTTGGAGTTAAATCAAGTTTAAATTGATTAACAATGTGTTTTGTGTTTGGAATTATTTTACACGCTAAAGTGATTAAGACGAAATATCCGAGAATTATTGTAATATGTTCCCTGGAAATATTTGATATCTTTTGAAAATGAAATGAATTAAATCAAAATTAAGAATATATTAATCAAGTATCATTTTCAAAAAATGATTTCTGTGTCACCTTTATAAAAGTTGCATTTAAGGTTATAGTAGTATTTGTGCCAAAATAGCAACAAGTTATTCTAATATCATTTACAGTATTCGTTCCCATCCTTACTTACAATATTATTCATTGTTTTCACAGGAAGAGAACATAGAGGAGGTACGTGTGGGGATGAAGGCCAAGCTGCCCACCCCGGAACTGGCCCAACTCCTCATATCAGCACTGGACCAGCTGGTGGAAGACACCAAGTAAGGAGGGGTATCAGCTAGTGGAAGACACCAAACTAAGTAAAGAGGGGGGCAGCTAGTGGAAGACACCACGTCAAGAGGGGGGGGGGGGGTCAGCTAGTGGATGACACCAAGTAAGGAGGGGGGGACCAGCTAGTGGAAGACACCAAGTAAGGAGGGGAGGGGAGGTCAGCTAGTGGAAGACACCAAGTAAGGAGGGGAGGGGAGGTCAGCTAGTGGAAGACACCAACAAAGGAGGGGGGGACCAGCTAATGTAAGACACCAAGTAAGGAGGGGGAGGAGCAGCTAGTGGAAGACACCAAGTAAGGCGGGGAGGTCAGCTAGTGGAAGACACCAAGTAAGGATGGGGGACCAGCTAGTGGAAGACTCAAAGTAAGGAGGGGAGGGGAGGTCAGCTAGTGGAAGACACCAAGTAAGGAGGGGGGGACCAGCTAGTGGAAGACACCAAGTAAGGAGGGGAGGGGAGGTCAGCTAGTGGAAGACACCAAGTAATGAGGGGAGGGTAGGTCAGATAGTGGAAGACACCAAGTAAGGAGGGGGGACCAGCTAATGGAAGACACCAAATAAGGAGGGGGAGGACCATCTAGTGGAAGACACCAAGTAAGGAGGGGAGGTCAGCTAGTGGAAGACACCAAGTAAGGAGGGGGGGACCAGTTAGTGGAAGACTCCAAGTAAGGAGGGGAGGTCAGCTAATGGAAGACACCAAGTAAGGAGGGGGGGTCAGCTAGTGGAAGACACCAAGTAACAATGGGGAGTTCAGCTAGTGAAAAACACCAAGTAAGGAGGGGCGGAGTTCAGCTAGTGGAAGACACCAAGTAAGGAGGGGGGGAGTTCAGCTAGTGAAAGACAACAAGCAAGGAGTGGGGGGGGGGGAGTTCAGCTAGTGGAAGACACCAAGTAAGAGGGTGGGAGTTCAGCTAGTGGAAGGCACCAAGTAAGGAGGGGGATCAGCTAGTGGAAGACACAAAGTAAGGAGGAGTGAGTTCAGCTAGTGGAAGACACCAAGTAAGGAGGGGGGAGGGCAGATGGAGGAAGACACCAAGTAAGGAGGTGGGAGTTCAGCTAGTGGAAGGCACCAAGTAAGGAGGGGGATCAGCTAGTGGAAGACACAAAGTAAGGAGGAGGGAGTTCAGCTAGTGGAAGACACCAAGTAAGGAGGGGGGGGGGGGAGGGCAGATAGAGGAAGACACCAAGTAAGGAGGGGGGTCAGCTAGTGTTAGACATTAAGTAAGGAGGGGTCAGCAAACTAAGTATAGAGGGAGGGGGCAGCTAATTGAAGATACCCAGTAAATGGGGGATCAGCTGGTGGGAGTCACCAAGTAAGGAGGGGGGCAGTTAGTGGAAGACACCAAGTAATGAGGGGGCATTAGCTAGTGGGAGACACCAAGTAAGTAGGGGGGATCAGATAGTGGAAGACACCAATTAAGGAGGGGGGATCAGATAGTGGAATATACCAAGTCAGGAGGGGTGATCAGCTAGTGGGAGACGCCAAGTAAGGAGGGGGGATCCACTAGTGGAATATATCGAGTAAAGAGGGGGAGGAAAGTGGGAGACACCAATTAAAGAGGGGGGGGGGGGTCGGCTAGTGGAAATGCCATGTAAGGATAACTTGTGGTGGCTTTATATGAAATTATTTCGGTAACCAACCTCCTCCTACCTCATACGCACAAGTACTAGTTTAACCAGCTCAGCCAGGAAAATTGTGAGTTCATTAACTGACTGTTGTCATTTGACTAAAATACTATGGAAAACTGTTAAAAATCCCAAAAAAACAAACAAGCTAACTGATATTCTGAGCCTCAGGTGGAAGTCTGCCTGGCAATATGGTTAACAGCATTCCTGACAACAGATGAAATAAGCGTCATTCTGGGAAAAATGGGCTTAATGCATGTGCGCTAAGTGTCTTCCCAGAATGAACAGGCTAACCAGAGACATTTTCTGCCTTAACTAAATTTTTGTTAAAAAGAGACTTCCTTCAAACTTAAAATTCGATAACAGTGGAAAGTGTCATCCCTTATTAGCCTGTGCTGGATTGCACAGGCTATTCTGCAACGTCAGTTCACGCACATACATTACGCATATGCACATGCATCAAACCCCATTTTCCCAGAGGGGGACTCAAATGATGCCTGACAACACATGACATGTCATTTAGTAACTGTTGGGTATTTCATTTGCCCTGATACAACCAGTTCACTCTATATCCACAGTTCCCTCATGTTCTAGGAAGCCCCTGCCCCAGCCCCAGACTGGCTTCCACTTGCCTACAGAGCTCGGACAACATGCTGGCCCAGTACCGGCAGATAGAGCTGGAGAACCTTCAGGAGCAGGCCACGCACCTGCGGGAGAATGCAACCGACATCAACGATGCACTGGCTGAGGTGGAGAACTTTGTGGAGATACTCAGAAATCTGGCGGTAGAGGTAGGTGTGGTTGAGAGTACTGGGACGATATACAGCTATGTCAAATGATGTTCTCCTTTGCATTTTTATCCATAGAAAAGACTAAGATCCAAGAAAAACGTCAAGCTTTGCATATATAAAGGCTTCCACTAGTGATTTCGGTCCTTAATAGAACGTTCTACATTAAAGCAATTCTTGAATATTCCAATGTAAAGAATATTTTTAGACTTAGACTCAAGTCTAACAATTGTTTAGTGAATACGGGCCCAGAATACTATTCGGTTGGCTCTTTGTTTCACTGCAGCCCCAGAACAGCATGCCTGACGTGATTGTGTGGATGATCAGCGGGGAGAGGCGCATCGCGTATTACCGCCTACCTGCTCACACCATCATGTACTCCCCCAATCCCATGTATTGTGGCAGGAACTGCGGCAAGCTGCAGTCACTGCAGATGAAAGTAGGGGGGTCGTTTAAACACCAGCCCTTTAATTCTTAAATTTGTTAGATTATAATTGTTTGCTCCGGCTTTGTAATTATTAATATTAATTATTCATTTATTATTATAATTATTATTTTATTATGAATTATTAAATAAACAAAAACATAATTGATTTATTAATTTAATATAAAAAATGTAAACAAATTTAAGAAAACAATAAGTGGATGAATAAATTTTATATTACATTGGCTCGGACTGTGGCTGCGATATAAGGTTCACAATTGCTCTTGCCATCATGTTAGTAAAAACCTATTTATGCAAGCTTGATTGCATCGAAAGCCTTAGGCTTATTGAAACGCTATTGAGTCCATTTCCTGGGTAGAACACATTTTTGTTGTCTATGGGGGACATCCAAAGGATGCTCCCAAAGTGGGGATCAAACCTGTGAACATTTGGTCGCTAGGGGGACATAATATCTATTCCGCCATGGCGCCCTACAATAAAAAAATGTTTGTTCAGTACCCGGGCCAGAAAGGTGAGAAGGACCCCACGGTGCCTGGGCTCTTGAGGGTCAAGTTGTGGCTGGGACTACAGAGTAATGAGGATCACTGGCAGGTCATGCAGAAGGAGGGAGAGCTCGCAGTTTTTGCTGAAACTGTAGGTCCTTTTTAGTCTTCAAAGTCATATGAGCTTTTTTACAGATGAGTATTGTTCTGAGAAAACTAGGCTTTATTTATGTGTGTAAAGTGACATCCCAGATAAGCTTGTGTAGTATCATGAAACTTATTTCCTTTATGTGTATTCTGAAACTTAATGTTGATATGTTTTCCCTGAAAATGTATGTCCTGTATATGTTTCCTGAAAGTTCATGTCCATTACATGTCCCCTGAAACCTCATGTCCATTATGTGTTCCCTAAAGCTGTATGACCATTATTTTTCCCTGAAACTTGATGTCCTTTATATGTTTTCTGATACTTAATGTCCATTTTGCTGAAACTTCATGTCCTTTATGTTTTCCCTGAAACTTTATTGAAACAATGAGTGTCTACTTGAAGTCTTTCCAGGTGATAATTATTTCATTTGAATCTTCTATGAAACCATATTACCTTTTGGTTTACCCTGAAACTATATGTACTCACATCTTGAATGAATGTGTAAACCCTTTATGTTTTCAATAAAAGTGCATGCCCTTTATGTTTTCAATGAAAGTGTATGCCCTTTATGTTTTGGATGAAAGTGTATGCACTTAAAGCCTTAAATTAAACCAGATGTCTTTTAAGACTTAATTAAGTGAAAATTCTTATAAATCATCATGTTTATCCCCAGTATGAGAACCAGGTGAGCATCCTTGGTAACTGGACCAACAAGGGCCCGTTAATGACGCGGCCAAAGTTCTCAGATCAGCAGGGCAAGATCAAGCTGCTGAAGGAGAAGTTTGTACCTCCCCCTGGCTGGAGGTGGGAGGGAGAATGGTACATCAACCCTGAGCTCAGGTACCTTGCTTGGCTTTGGACAAGTATTTGAATTAAAAAAATAATAACACTTTCTTGTTAGGATTGAGACGTCTGAGTTTTTCCCTTCAATTATGCAAGGCAAATATATTGCAATTTGAGCTTTTGGCCAGGGCATTGCTGTTATTGTTGATTAGACTTGATTTGCATATAAGCCTCATTCTGAGAAACCTGGGCTTAATGCACACGCGTTAAGTGTCATCCCAGATTAGCCTGTGAAGTCCACACAGGCTAATCAGAGACGACTCTGCTTGTATGGACCTATTTTGTTTAAAGGAAGTCTCTTTAAAAAAATCCATTCAAACAGAAAGAATTGTCCCTGATTAGCCTGTGCTGAATGCACCTGCTATCTGGGATGACACTTTAGGCACATGCATTTAGCCCAGTTTTCTAAGATGGGGGCTGATATAAACACACATTGTTTGATACTGATTTACTTATGTGTTCCAGTATGTTTGATACTGATTGCCTTGTATGTTCCAGTATGTTTGATACTGATTGCCTTGTATGTTCCAGTATGTTTGACACTGATTGCCTTGTATGTTCCAGTATGTTTGATACTGATTGCCTTGTATGTTCAAGTATGTTTGATACTGATTGCTTTGTATGTTTCAGTAAGTTTGATACTGATTGCCTTGTGTGTTCCAGTATGCTTGATACTGATTGCTTTGTATGTTCCAGTATGTTTGATACTGATTGCCTTGTATGTTCCAGTATGTTTGATACTGATTGACTTGTATATTCCAGTATGTTTGATACTGATTTCCTTGTATGTTCCAGTATGTTTGATACTGAGTGCCTTGTATGTTCCAGTATGTTTTATACTGAGTGCCTTGTATGTTCCAGTATGTTTGATACTGATTGGCATGTATATTCCAGTATGTTTGATACTGATTGCCTTGTATGTTCCAGTATGTTTGATACTGGGTGCCTTGTATGTTCCAGTATGTTTGATACTGATTGCCTTGTATATTCCAGTATGTTTGATACTGAGTGCCTTGTATGTTCCAGTTAGTTTGATACTGATTGTCTTGTATGTTCCAATATTTTTTATTCTGACTGTATGTTGTAGTATGCTGTATGACAAGGATGCGGGTCACAGTAAGTTCATAGACGACGTTTACGAGTGTCAGATGAGACTGCCTGGCACCAACTGGGTGGAGTCCACCAGGCCTTGGTCCAATGTGGTATGTCGTGCTAAAACATATGTGTTAGTGGTATGTGGCATGAATTGCCGAACTGTCTTCATAAACCAGTGTAAATGGTCTAATGTGGTACATAACCTGTCTATTTGCCAGTGTTTTTGGTCTAAAAGTGTGATGTTAATATTCCAATGCCTAAGACTCTTCATGTGCGATCTCATCTCAATCTACATTTTTAACATCAGTGCTTGTATGCCCCGAGATCAAATGATCGGGGGCATATTATTTTTGGCCTGTTTGTCTGTCATTGTATGCGTCTGTCATTGTATGTGTCTGTCTGTCATTGTATGTGTCACATAACTTTAACCTTGGTCATAACTTTCGCAATATTGATGATAGCAACTTGATATTTGGCATGCATGTGTATCTGATGGAGCTGCACTTTTTGAGTGGTGAAAGGTCAAGGTCATCCTTCAAGGTCAAAGGTAAAAAAAATATTCAAAGCGGCGCATCAGGGGGCATTGTGTTTCGGACAAACACATCTCTTGTTTCTGATTGGTTGACTGAATGAAATTGATCTAATACAAAAGTTTTATCCCATCCTGTGTGTGGTGTTGATGAAATGATAATAAAAACATGTGAACTAGATGATGTCAACATTTTACTTTCATTGAAATCTTTTTATTTTCAATGCATTGCATTGAAATCCTTGGGTTAACACTTTCCTGCTCAGAAGCTAAGGGAAAATGTCTATATGCAACCAACATAAAACCAGAACTGCCTTTAAGTGACTTGCAGTCTATTCAGGTTTTATGCTGTTTGCTGCCCATCAGTATCATAGGGTTGGAAATAAAGGCTTTTAGACTTGAATCCTTAAAGAGAGGTGTTTAATTTTATTAGCCTACCTACGTGCTCATGGTGAGCTTTTGTGATCGCCTTTTGTCCGTCGTGCGTCGTCTGTCGTGTGTCATCAACATTTTGCCTTGTGAACACTCCAGAGGCCACATTTATTGTCTGATAATCATGAAACTTGGTCAGAACATTTGTCCTATTGATACCTCAACTGAGTTCGAAACTGGGTCATGCTGGGTCAAAAACTAGGTCACTAGGTCAAAACAAAAGAAAAACCTTGTGAACACTGTAGAAGTCACATTTGATGCCCAATCTTCATGTAACTTTGTCAAAATGTTTGTCTAAATGATATGTTGGTTGAGTTAAAAATGGTTTCAGTCAAAATTATTGCCCAATCATCATGAAACTTGGTCAAAACATTGTTTTTATTGATATCTCGGACGAGTTCGAAAATGGTCCAGATCGGTGAAAAAACATGGCCGCCAGGGGGCGAGGCAGTTTTCTCAATATGTATTTAGTGAAAACATGTGAACACTCTAGAAGTAACATTTTTGGTCCAATCTTTATGAAATTTGGTCAGAACATGTGTTTTCAGGATATGACGGTTATGTTCGAAAATGGTTCGGATCTGTAAAAAAACATGGCTGCCAGAGGGGGGTCTTTTTCCTTATATTTATATAATAAAAAAGCTTGTTAACACTCTAGAAGTCACATTTTTTGCCTAATTATCATGAAACTTGGTGAAATCATGAAATTTTGTCAAAACACTAGTGATGTGGATGTCTCGGACAAGTTTGAAAATGGTCGTGATCAGTGGAAAAACATGGCCGCCAGGGGCTGGGGCAGTTATCTTTATATGTATATAGTGAAAACATGTGAAGAGTCTAGAAGTTACATTTTTTGCCCAATCTTCATGAAATTTGGACATATATTTGAAGAGTTCAAAAATGGTTCAGATCTGTTAAAAAAACTTGGTCGCCAGGGGGCCATTTGTTGTTCATTTTTCATGAAACTTGGTTAGAACGTTTGTTCCATTGATATCTTGGGCTGCAAAGAACAGGTCATTTCTTGATATGAGCTTATGTGACCGTGTGATGTTCGGCGTCTGTTGTGTGTGCATGCGTGTGTGCGTCTGTCCTGTCAAAAAAAATAATTGTGTACACAGTAGAGGTCACAGTTTTCATCCAATCTTAAGAAATTTGGTCAGAATGTTTATCTTGATGAAATCTGGGTTGGGATTGTATTTGGGTCATCTGGGGTCACAAACTAGGTCACTAGGTCAAAAACTAGGTCACATAATAGGTCAAATAATAGAAAAACCTTGTGTAGAAAATAAAGGTACGCAGTTTTCATCCAACCTTTATGAAATTTGGTCAGAATGTTTATCTTGATGAAATCTGGGCTGGGATTGTATTTGGGTCGTCTGGGGTCAAAAACTAGGTCACTAGGTCAAATAATTGAAAAGTCATCAACAATTTGTTTGTGTAGACAGTATAGAGGTCACAGTTTTCATCCAATGTTTATGGAATTTGGTCAGAATGTTAATCTTGATGAAATCTGGGTTGGGATTGTATTTGGGTCATCTGGGGTAAAAAAATAGGTCATTAGGTCAAAAACTAGGACAAATAATAGAAAAACCTTGTGTAGACAATAGAGGTTGCAGTTTTCATCCAATCTTTATGAAATTAGGTCAGAATGTTTATCTTGATGAAATCTGGCTTGGGAATGTATTTGGGTCATCTGGGGTCAAAAACTAGGTTACTAGGTCAAAAACTAGGTTAAATAATAGAAAAACATTGTATAGACAATAGAGGTCCCAGTTTTCATCCAATCTTTATGAAATTTGGTCAGAATGTTTATCTTGATGAAATCTGGGTTGGGATTGTATTTGGGTCATCCGAGGTCAAAAACTAGGTCACTAGGTCAAATAATAGAAAAACTGTCAACAATTTGTTTGTGTAGACGGTACAGGTCACAGATTTCATCCAATCTGTATGAAATTTGGTCAGAATATTTATCTTGATGAAATCTGGGTTGGGATTGTATTTGGGTCATCTGGGGTCACAAACTAGGTCACTAGGTCAAAAACTAGGTAACTATGTGAAATAATAGAAAAACCTTGTATAGACAATAGAGGTTGCAGTTTTCATCCAATCTTTATGAAGTTTGGTCAGAATGTTTATCTTGATGAAATCTGGGTTGGGATTGTATTTGGGTCATCTTGGGTCAAAAACTAGGTCACTAGGTCAAATAATAGAAAAACCTTGTGTAGACAATAGAGGTCACAGTTTTCATCCAATCTTTATGAAATTTGGTCAGAATGTTTATCTTGATGAAAACTGGGTTGGGATTGTATTTGGTAAGTCAGGTGAGCGATTCAGGGCCATCATGGCCCTCTTGTCTCAGTAGCAACTATGGGCCTTTCAGGCCCTCTTGTTTCATTTCCTAAGGGACCACAAATGCCTAAAAGTAGTGCGTATCTGAGAGCTAAGGGTTAAGAAAGGCACATTCTAGTAAATTTCCTGGAAAAATCTAGTACTTTTGCCAGTGGAAAGACTTTGAGAATGTTCCCTGTGTGAGAATCAAACCTTGTTTTTTATGCCCCCCTTGAAAAAGAGTGGGTTTAGTGTTTTGCACATGTCGGTCGGTCCATCGGTTGGTCGGTCCGTCCACCAGATGGTTTCTGGATGATTACTCAAGAACACTTAGGTCAAAGGTCAAGGTCACAGTGACTCGAAATAGTAAAATGATTTCCGGATGATAACTCAAGAATGCTTAGGCGTAGGATCATGAAACTTCATAGGTACATTGATAATGACTGGCAGATGGCCCCTATTGATTTTCAGGTTACTAGGTCAAAGGTCAAGGTCACAGTGACTCGAAATAGTAAAATGGTTTCCGGATGATAACTCAAGAATGCTTACGCCTAGGATCATGAAACTTCATAGGTACATTGATAATGAATGGCAGATGACCTCTATTGATATTCAGGTCAATAGGTCAAAGGTCAAGGTCACAGTGACTTGAAATAGTAAAATGGTTTCAGGATGATAACTCAAGAATGCTTAGGCGTAGGATCATGAAACTTCATAGGTACATTGATAATGACTGGCAGATGGCCCCTATTGATTTTCAGGTTACTAGGTCAAAGGTCAAGGTCACAGTGACTCGAAATAGTAAAATGGTTTCCGGATGATAACTCAAGAATGCTTACGCCTAGGATCATGAAAC
Organism: Dreissena polymorpha; assembly: GCF_020536995.1. Taxonomy (NCBI): domain Eukaryota; kingdom Metazoa; phylum Mollusca; class Bivalvia; order Myida; family Dreissenidae; genus Dreissena; species Dreissena polymorpha. The sequence goes on from NC_068362.1 coordinate 94,030,063, forward strand.
TTCATAGGTACATTGATAATGAATGGCAGATGACCTCTATTGATATTCAGGTCAATAGGTCAAAGGTCAAGGTCACAGTGACTTGAAATAGTAAAATGGTTTTAGGATGATAACTCAAGAATGCTTACGCCTAGGATCATGAAACTTCATAGGTACATTGATCATGACTGGCAGATGACCCCTATTGATTTTCAGGTCACTAGGTCAAAAGTCAAGGTCACAGTGACAAAAAACGTATTCACACAATGGCTGCAACTACAACTGACAGCCCATATGGGGGGCATGCATGTTTTACAAACAGCCCTTGTTCAGATTGCAAGGCAGACACCATTTGAGACATGCTCTGAGAAAAGTGGGCTTAATGCATGTGGGTAAAGTGGTGTCCCAGATTAGCCTTTGTGGACTGCACAAGCTATTCTTGGAAAACACTTTGAGCACATTTATTAGGCCCCATTTTCTCAGTTCATGTGTCTTATGCTTCATTTACAATCCTATTCCATCATTTTATGTCAACAAATTGTCTCTATATTTTGAGTGGCTGTACCCTTATTTCAGAAAGGGGACCCAAGCCCGTCCAAGGGTGAGATGGAGCTGCCCGCAGGCTGGGTGTGGGAAGACGAGTGGCAGATTGACCTGGGAAGGGCCGTAGATGAGGATGGTAAGGGAGATAACTTGTGACAGAGATTGGACCAGATATGAACCCCGTTGGGGGAACACTGGGCTTAATGCATGAGCATAAATTGTTGTTGCAGATAAGCCTGTGCAGTCTGCACAGGCTAATCAGGGATGACACTTTTAGCCCTTACTGGATTTTTGTCTGGAAGATACCTTCTTTCAATGAATAATTTCGTAAAAGTGGAAAGGGTCTTCCCTGATAAGCTTGTGGACTGCTTACTGGACTTCACACACATGCAATAAAGCCCAGATTTTTTAGGGCGTAGATTCTATAGATGTTATCTGACATTGAAAGCATGTTTTGCATTCAAACATCGCAATGTGTTAGCAATGACCGGCAGTTTGACCTTGACCCTGTTGTCAAAGGACGGTAGATGTAGATACACTGCGTTCAGTTGTTCTTTATCCTCCCCTGCCCTTAAGGAGGCACATGGTTCATTAGCTCTTCAGTGTTTGACTCATCTAGTCATTCTGCACATTGTGGTGTCCACTCTCAAACTCAGCCAGTTTTCATAGAACGTTCTGAACAAGTTTATTAACATTAAATAGAGACCAAGTTTAATAACCAGCTTAATCTGATCAGGCACTTTGGAGTTATGGTCCCTTAATTATTGCCTCATGTTACTTTTTCTTAGTATTCTTAGTAATGAATGGAATGTTAAGTACAAGAATTATAACTCCCGTATTGTATTGCCCTTTGTGACTTATTGTATTAAAATTGTCCGCAGCATATCTTCAGCCTGAAACTTAATAGGCAGGTAAAATTCATTGAGGGAATGTGAACTCCACAAGAATTATCATCTGTATTTTTAGAGTTATTTATCTTTGTTAATGTTTGTTGCTAATTTTGTATGGAACATACCTAGAAAAATAAGAGACATCAATTTGAAACTTAATAGGTATTATAATCTCTGTTATGGGACGAGCATTCAAAAGAATTATTACATTTGCTGCCCTATTTAAGAGTTATTTATCTTTGTTAATTTGTGAACTTAAATAATGTCGCAGCAGTATGTCTTAAAAACTTAAAGAGCAATGAACTTCTTGTAGCTGAAATGGTCGTCAGATCTCATGAAGGAGATGTTCTGTTCACAATCACTATAAATCTTTCTTCCATATGTATAGAGTTATTGCTCTTTGTTATTTTGTAATTAAAATTTTGTCCTGAGCATATCTTGAAAACTGAAAGATGAATCAACTTTTAACTTCATAGGGCGGTAGATCTTAATTATTATGAAAGTAGTTAAAAAATGATTTCCATGAAAACTTTATATGTTGATCTGATCTCCCAATGACAATATGAGCCTCTTTCTGGGAAAACTGGGCTTAATGCATGTGCAGAATCTGTCTTCCCAGATTAGCGTGGGAAAACTGGGCTTAGTGCATGTGCAGAATCTGTCTTCCCAGATTAGCGTGGGAAAACTGGGCTTAGTGCATGTGCAGAATCTGTCTTCCCAGATTAGCGTGGGAAAACTGGGTTAGTGCATGTGCAGAATCTGTCTTCCCAGATTAGCGTGGGAAAACTGGGCTTAGTGCATGTGCAGAATCTGTCTTCCCATATTAGCGTGGGAAAACTGGGTTAGTGCATGTGCAGAATCTGTCTTCCCAGATTAGCGTGGGAAAACTGGGCTTAATGCATGTGCAGAATCTGTCTTCCCAGATTAGCGAGTGCAGTCATGTGCAGAACCTGTCTTCCCAGATTAGCGAGTGCAGTCATGTGCAGAATCTGTCTTCCCAGATTAGCGAGTGCAGTCATGTGCAAAACCTGTCTTCCCAGATAAGGGAGTGCAGTCTTCACAAGCTAATCAGGGATAACAATTTCTGCTTTTATGGAATTTAATGTTAAAATAAAGTTTCTTCAAAATGAAATTCCAGTCTAGGCGGGAAGTGGTGTCCCTAAGAAGCTTGTGCGAGCTGCAAAGGCTAATTCGGGATGACACTGTACACACATGCATTATATCCTGTTTTCCCTGAACGTGGCTCATATCACGTTGAGGAGAGTGTCTTCCCAGATTAGCCTGTGTCAACTGCACAGGCTTATCTGGGATGACACTTTATTCACATGCATTAAGCCCCATTTGTGTGTGCAGGGTTTGAGTATTGCGTGGAGTCCACTATGGGTGGATGGGGGCCCGCTGAGAGACGCTACCACCTGTGTCGCCGCCGTCGATGGGTGCGCTCACGCCGTCTCGTGGAGAATGTGAAGCAGAAGAAAGAGAAGGTGAGTAAGCATGGCATGTTGTTAGCGTTATAATGGCCAATATGATGGATTGATGATGACAATGCTGATGACTATGCTGATGATTATGCTGATGATGAAGCTTTATTATGACAATGTTATATGAACCATGTCACTGTATGTGGCCAGCGTAGCTCCTGAACAGCCTGCGCAATCGCTACTTCTGGTCAGGAGCTACCCTGTCAACTTTAAAGTCATGCAAGGTTTCATGGCCTTATAAGTGGACAGGGTAGCTTTAGACCATCCTTTGCGCTTGCACAGGCTTGTCTGGAGCTATGCTGACCCTATATGGCATAAGACCCTCTTTTGGAGGACGAGGATTTATGATAGTTGAACCAGTAAACCAACAGTTTTATGTGCTAAAACATGACAGTAAAATACTTAAAAAAGTGAAATGGCTCCGTTTTTTACATTAAATTATGTATTTAAAATAAATATAGTTAGAATAAAAAGAAGACATAGGGAAATAGGATTTAAAATTTTCCTTTAAGTATAGATTTTTCTTTTTGATATCACCTGCTGTTGTTGTGTGTAAGTATACACTTAGGAGACAGTTTAGAAAAATAGTATGATGACAATTAATAATGAAGACAAAATCAATAATGCATTGTCTGAAATGAAAAGTGTTTCAAATGTATACATATTTCTTTGCAAGATTACATTTGTCTCTCTATTTTCAATAATATTACTTACATAAATAATTAAATTAATAATTTTCATTTCATGTATTGTACATAGTATTGTTTGTTTGTTCATACACTTGTATATTAAATGAAATCTGACACCAGATATTTCTAATTGTCAGAATTACAAGGTGAGTTGCATGGATCATGTATTTAAAGTGTGTTGCTTCAATGCCCTCAGTTATTTTTAGCTCATCTATTTTTTTTTTAATTATGAGCTATTGTCATCACCTTGGCGTCGGCGTCAGCATTGGCGTCCGGTTAAGTTTTGCGTTTAGGTCCACTTTTCTCATAAAGTATCAATGATATTGCATTCAAACTTGGTACACTTACTTACTATCATGAGGGGACTGGGCAGGCAAAGTTAGATAACTCTGGTGTGCATTTTGACAGAATTATGTGCCCTTGTTATACTTATAAAATTGCAAATTTTGGTCAAGTTTTGTGTTTAGGTCCATTTTATTCCTTAAGTATCAAAGCTATTGCTTTCATACTTGCAACACTTACTAACTATTATAAGGGGACTGTGCAGGCAAAGTTTTGTAACTCTGACTGGCATTACGACAGAATTATGTGCCCTTTTTATACATAGAAAATTGAAAATTTGGTTTAGTATTGTGTTTAGGTCCACTTTATTCCTAAAGTATCAAAGCTATTGCTTTTATACTTGCAACACTTACTAACTATCATAAAGGGACTGTGCAGGCGAAGTTATGTAACTCTGACTGGCATTTTTGACAGATTTATGGTCCCTTTATACTTAGAAAATTGAAAATTTGGTTAAGTTTTGTGTTTTGGTCCACTTTATCCCTAAAGTATCATAGATAAAGCTTTCATACTTGGAACACTCGCAAACTATCATAAGGGGACAGTAAAGGACAAGTTGCATAACTCTGGTTGTCATTTTTACGGACTTATGGCCCCTTTTTTGACTTAGTAACTTTGAATATATGGTTAAATTTTGTGTTTAGATCCACTTTACTTCTTAAGTATCAAGGCTATTGCTTTCAAACTTCAAATACTTTCATGCTATCATGAGGGTACTGTACCTGGCAAGTTGAATTTTATCTTGACCTTTGAATGACCTTGACTATCAAGGTCAAATTATTAAATTTTGCTAAAATTGCCATAACTTCTTTATTTATGATTAGATTTGATTGATACTTTGACAAAACAACACTTACCTGACATACCACAATTGACTCCACCCAAACCATCCCCCAACGCCCCCCCCCCCCCAATTTTTCTTCTTTTTTTTTTGTTTTTTTTTTAAAGATCATCTAATAAATGACCACCACACCCTCACACTATACCCCGCCCCACCTCCCCCCCCCCAAAAAAAAAATTTTTTTTTTTTTTTTTTTAAACATGTTTTTTTTTTTCATTTTTTTTTGCATTTTTGAAAGATAATGTAATAAATGACCACACCCTCACACTATAACCCTCTCCACTCCACCCCTCTCTCCTTTGTGATTGAAAAATTGAGATAGGTCCTTTCATCTTTAAAAAGAAAAATAGATGAGCGATCTGCTCCCGCAAGGCAGTGCTCTTGTTTGTTGATGAATTCACTGTTGCATAGATTTCGAATTGGAATGTGAAACAAAATTGTGTATCTACATTTCATGCCATTCTTTTTTTGCAATTGCTTGATATAGTTTGTCCCCTTTGCCATATTATATGAGGGGATCTCTCGGAAAACTGTGCTGAATTCATGTCTTATTGTATCATCCCAGAGAAACATGTGCAGTCCACATAGGCTAAATGAGGACGGCACTTTTTGCTTTTATGGAATCTTTTGTTTTAAGGAAGTCGCTACTTTACACAAATCTAGTGATGGCAAAAAGTGTGTTACTGTTTTTGTAAAGAAACTAAACTTATTTATTAAGCGCCGTTTTCCCAGAAACCAGCTTATTTTTTGCTTGGGACATGAAATTTAATTATAATTGTTAATGTTTGTGCTCAAAGTTAAATGCTTCTGGAGTTGCAAGTGAACACGCAATCTTTTGGAATGAAATTTGTTCATTTTGCTGATATTTTATGTTATTTTAAATAATGTTAATAACATTGAAAACCTTTGCTTAAAGAATATTTGTATTTGCTTATATTTGTGTCAGATTGTATTCTGTCATAAATAAAATGGTCTAGTCATTTCTACCAAATATTGAACTCATCATCATACTAGTATGAGGCAAGACATGCAGCAATAGGGTTTATGCCATATACGGCTAGTTTAGCTCCAGAGCAGCCTGCACATCCACACAGTCTGGTCAGGAGCTACCTGTGTCTGCTATAAAGTCAAGCAAGGTTTTGTGTTCTCATTTGCGGACAGTTTGGCTCCTCCTTAGACTGAATGGATGGGCAGGTTGGTCAGGAGCTTATCTGACTGAAAGTGGCACAAAACCCTTTTTATTTCGTGATGATCCTTGTATTCCTGTTACTCTGGTTCTTCAGTTTTAAATTTTTCATTCTTCTTGGTACAATAAATCTGCACACTCTCCTAAACTTAACAAGTTGGATAAATCAACTTACAAGACTTATTGCCTAAAACCTTGAGTACACTGTTTTAGCTGTCGGTTTTCAGAGTCTTATGTAGTCTATTAAACACAGTAGTCATGACTGCGTAAAAAGTAAGTTTTCAGTCTACAAAAGTTGGGAAAAAAAGGGGTCTGTTATTAAAATAATATCATGTTTAAGTTAATATAATAACATGCCAAACACTTTAATTTAAATTGATGGCAAAATTTTGTTTAACAATATTTTCTTTCATCTTCAACCAATTTTTCAGGTATCAGGGTATATGTTAATATTGTATGACCTAAGGTTTTTGCTCTGCAGGTTGTGTATTATCATTATTAGACAGGTCATGGGGAAATGAGTCTTACGCCATAAGCAGCCAATATTGCTACTGACTGGCCTGAGCATTCATGCAATCTGGCCAGAAGCTACCCTGAACACTATAAAGTGATGCAAGGTTTTCTTGTCTGTAAGAGAATAGCTCCTGACCAGAATGCGCAGGCTGGTCTGGAGCTGTAAAATCTGTAAAAGCCGAACATTTATAATATGATATGATGAAGTGTAAGATTATATTAATATTCTTTTCCCAGGAGAAGACACTTCAGGCAGCCACGGAGGGCTGGGAGTATGCTCCCTTGTTCAACATGAAGTTCCACCACATCGAACGTAGGATGGACCTGGTGCGCAGGCGGCGCTGGCATCGCAAGATGGTGCAGACAGAGAAAGGGAAGCCGTGCTTCTTCAGCATGCAAGAGAAAGAGGTGCACAGGGATATTGAAACACTAATCCCTCATCAAGAAACACAAGTACAATACCAATGAAGCAAGTTACTCATCATCAGTATTCAATCACTCATCAAGCAACACTAGTCAAATACATATGTGTATCATGCATGTACATTTGTGTGGTATTCGTGCTTCCTAGTAAGGGATTTGTGTTTTACTAATGATGCCTGATGAGGGGGCTTTGATGTCCCCATTGCAGTGTTGCAAGTATGGAGACTGATCAGGCATGGCATTACGTAAATCAGATTATGGAATTTGTAAAAATCTCAAATGACAATTGATACCTATTATAAATCTCACAGGACAATTGATACTTGTTATAAATCTCACATGACAATTGATACCTATTATAAATCTCACAGGACAATTAATACCTATAATATTTAGGGAGTCAGCTGGAGAGGTCCTGTCAGTCCCTTTTTCTCACTGAGCTCCATATCATGTGCAGATACTAATGCTATTTACCCTTTCCGTATCAGAAGCAAAGTGAAAATGGCTATGTGCAAACAGCATTAAACCAGAACAGCCTGCGAGTAACTTGTTTTATGCTGTTTGCAGCTCATCAGTATCTTAAGGTTGGCTCTAAAATTAAACTGCTTCCACCTACAACTTTGAAACTTCATATGTACATGCACCTTGATGAGTTCTACATGCTACACCCATTTTTGGGTCACTATGTCAAAGGTCAAGGTCACTGTGACCTCTAATATAACACTTTAACTTTGCCTCTAACATCATAATGCTTCCACCTACAACTTTGAAACTTCATATGTACATGCACTTTGATGAGTTCTACATGCCACACCCATTTTTGGGTCACTAGGTCAAAGGTCAAGGTCACTTTGACCTCTAATCTAAAACTTTAACTTTGCCTCTAACATCATAGTGCTTCCACCTACAACTTTGAAACTTCATATGTACATGCACCTTGATGAGTTCTACATGCCACACCCATTTTTGGGTCACTAGGTCAAAGGTCAAGGTCACTTTGACCTCTAATATAAAACTTTAACTTTGCCTTTAACATCATAGTGCTTCCACCTACAACTTTGAAACTTCATATGTACATGCACCTTGATGAGTTCTACATGCCACACCCATTTTTGGGTCACTATGTCAAAGGTCAAGGTCACTGTGACCTCTAATATAAAACTTAAACTTTGCCTCTAACATCACAGTGCTTCCACCTACAAACTATGAAACTTCATATGTACATGCACCTTGATGAGTTCTACACGCCACACCCATTTTTGGGTCACTAGGTCAAAGATCAAGGTAACTGTGACCTCTAATATAAAACTTTAACTTTGCCTCTAACATCATAGTGCTTCCACCTACAACTTTGAAACTTCATATGTACATGCACCTTGATAAGTTCTACACGCCACACCCATTTTTGGGTCACTAGGTCAAAGGTCAAGGTCACTGTGACCTCTAATATAAAACTTAAACTTTGCCTCTAACATCACAGTGCTTCCACCTACAACTTTAAAACTTCATATGTAGATGCACCTTGATGAGTTCTACATGCCACATCCATTTTGGGTCACTAGGTCAAAGGTCAAGGTCACTGTGACCTCTAAGAAAAATAATAATAAAAATCTGACAATATTTTGCAGCCGAGCGTGGCACCCGTTTTGCGGTGCTCTTGTTATTTGTATGACATTAATGTTTAATTTATTTCGTTAGTTGACTGATTCACAAATTGAACACAACACAAACACATTGGAAAACGAATGAAACAAAGTCCTCATTTTTTACAAAAACAGAAATCCACAAACATTTCAATTTTGAAAAAAAACAACAAATTGTATGGTGAATATAAATGTTTTACAGTATACATGTATATTTCTGCTTGTCTTTAGAACAGTGATGATGAGGATGAGGAGTCACAACTTGCTGCACCGCGCATGTTCATCGTATTCAAACGTAAGGGACTATTGTTATTTCTTCAAGCTATCAGTTTCATGCTGATTCAGCTAAATGTAAAGTATATATTGAGGATTAAATGTGAACCTATTGTATCTGATACAGATATAAAACTGTCTTTTGGAAAACCAGGCTTAATGCATGTTAGTAAAGTATCGTCCCAGATAAGCCCGTTCTATCCCTAAAGACAACCGTAATAACTCTAAGTTTTCGGACACTCTAAGATTTCGGACACCATCTTTTTTAGCAAAAAGAATTATTTTTCGTGACTCTAAATTTTCGGACATACGGGTTTTTGTCCATAATTAATGTCTCTTAATTTTCGGACAGTATATTTTACCGCACTTTTCTACAGACTTTGGCCCTTTTTTTGCTTATCTTGTGACACTTCGATCATGGATTTTTCAACTGTATTAAGGTCATAAAACCTTGCAGATTCATGCCTGAGGGCAATGGACCATTACATTTGATAAGTTAAATTACAATGTATGCCGGTGTAAAATAATGGATTTACCATACAGCATTTGAAACCGTGTCGTCCTATTAGGCAAGCAGAATGTTTTCTGTTTTAATGTTTTTGTTCTATATCATTTCTGGCAAGAATAAGAAAAGCTGTAAAGTTGTTTGTTTTTTTTTAAGCAGGAAAAGAAGAGTTAGTCACAAGAAAATTATTGTATTTATTTCAATTAAATTATAATTTTTGGACACCTTAGTTTTTGTCTCTAAATTTTCGGACACCTGCAATTTTTGAATATTTTTCGTATCTAAATTTTCGGACACAATTTTTTAAAATTATTTTTAAGTGTCCGAAAACATAGAGGTATAACGGTAATCAGGGATGACTCTTTTCAGACTGGATTTTTGTTAAGAAGAGATGTTAGGAGCTATTCACAAAAAATACGTCAAAGAGGAAAGTGTCATCCTTGTGCAGACTGCATGGGCTAATCTAAGTGAACAGTTTATGCTTTTCCATAGCGCCACTCATGTGTAGCAGATACAAGAGTTCCACTCTCAACCTTCCACTGACTTGAACAAAATGAAGATAGACTGCTTAAGTCTGCTGCAGCAAACTGGGCATAAGCTTTTATCCCAGGTTTTAAGTGATACGATTAGCATGTAGCACTAAAAGTATCTTCAAGTTATTAAACCTTTTAGACACAGTTTAACTTTTACTTATATTATGTATTAAAAATTTACAAATAAAATTGCAAAATCACATAGAAATGGCTTATTATTTGAATCTTTAATTATAAGTGTGTTAATTCATATTTGATCCAAAGTGTGTGTGCAGTTGTTTGTGTCAGTCATAATGTAAAAATCATTTAAATAAGTCGGGATGAAATTGTGTGGTTTAAAAAAATACAAAACTTTTCATGGACAGGTCAAAACGTGGATATCTGATTTTGGAAAAAAAGGGGAATTTGCATCAATAATTTTCTGATGAGTTTGCGTTAAATTCATGGATCTGTAAACCCACCAAATCAATGAGAAAGTCCCACACATAATTATGATTTCACAGTAGACTAAAAATAAGGACTTGTTTGTCAATTATCAACACTATTGTTACAATTTCATCTTTGAAATGCTACATTGTGTTAGCTGTTTTAATTGTGTTTGCCATAATATTTCCAAAAGAGGCAATTTCTGTTGATTAATTTGTTTAGATTTGTATGCTTCCCCAAATTTTTTTGGGGGAGCATATAGTCGCCGCTTCGTCTGTCCGTCCGTCCATCTGTCCGTGCACAATTTTTGTCCAGGCTATTTCTCAGCAACTAATGACCAGAATTCAATTAAACTTTATTGGAAGCTTCACTACCAAGAGGACATGTGCATATTATCAGCCGGTTCTCATCAGATGATTTTTCACAGACTTATGGCCCTTTGAAATTTTCCATTAACTGTACATATAGTGCAATTCTTGTCCAGCGATTTCTCAACAACTAATGACTGGAATTCAAAGAAACTTTATGGGAAGCTTCACTACCAAGAGGAAATGTGCATATTATCAGCCGGGTCTCGTTGGATGATTTTTCACAGAGTTATGGCCTTTTGAAATTTTCCATTGTACATATAGTGCAATTCTTGTCCGAGCTTTTTCTCAGCAACTTATTACGGGAATTCAATGAAACTTTATGGGAAGCTTCACTACCAACAGGAGATGTGCTTATTATCAGCCGGTTATGGTCGGATGATTTTTTTACAGAGTTATGGCCCTTTGAAATTTTCTATAAACTGTACATATAGTGCAATTCTTGTCCGGGCTTTTTCTTCCCAACTACTGACTGGAATACAACGAAGCTTTATGGGAAGCTTAACTACCTTGAGGAGATGCGCATGTTATTTGTGGGTTCTGGTTAGATGATTTATTTAGAGAGTTGTGGCCCTTTGAAATTTTTAAGTTGCTAAACCATCCATCGTATTATTTTGTCCAAAGTTATGCCCCTCATGACGTTTTCTTTTATCTGAATATATAGTGCAATATTGTGACAAAAAAACACTTTGGGGAGCATCAACTGTCTCCGACGGTTTCTTGTTTTTAGCTCTCCTGAGCACAACGTGCTCATGGTGAGCTTTTATGATCACCTTTTGTCCGTCGTCCGTCGTGCGCCGTCAACATTTGCCTTGTGAACACTCTAGTGGCCACATTTATTGTCTGATCTTCATGAAATTTGGTAAAAACATTTGTCCCATTGATACCTCGACTGAGTACGAAACTGGGTCATGCTGGGTCAAAAACTAGGTCACTAGGTAAAAAAAGAAAACCCTTGTGAACACTGTAGAAGTCACATTTGATGCCCAATCTTCATGTAACTTTGTCAAAATGTTTGTCTTAATGATATGTTGGTTGAGTTCAAAAATGGTTCCGGTCCGTTGAAAAACATGGCCGCCAGGGGGCGGGGCAGTATTCCTTATATGGCTATAGAGAAACCTTGTGAACACTCTAGAAGTCACAATTTTTGCCCAATCATCATGAAACTTGGTCAAAACATTGTTTTCATTGATATCTCGGACGAGTTCGAAAATGGTCCAGATCGGTGTAAAAACATGGCCGCCAGGGGGCGGGGCAGTTTTCCTTAAAAGGCTTTAGTAAAACCTGTTCACACTCTTGAGGCCACATTTATTGTCCAATCTTCATGAAATTTGGTCAGAAGATTGGTCAGTATGATATCTTGGATGAGTTTGAAAACGATTACATTTGCTTGAAAAACATGGCTGCCAAGGGCGAGGCATTTTTCCTTATATGGCTCTATATGGCTATAGTAAAACCTTGTGAACACTCTAGAGGCCACATTTATTGTCCAATCTTCATAAAATTTGGTCAGAAGATTGGACTCAATGATATCTTGGATTAGTTTGAAAATGGTTACGTTTGCTTGAAAAACATGGCTGCCAAGGGGCGGGGCATTTTTCTTACATGACTGTATATGGCTATAGTAAAATCTTGTTAACACTCTAGAGTCAATATTTATTGTCCGATCTTCATGAAACTTGGTCAGAAGATTCATCCCAGTAATATCAAGTTAAAAAATGATGCTGATTGGTTGAAAAACATGGCTGCCAGGGGGCAGGGCATTTTTCCTTATATGGCTATAGTAAAACCTTGTTAACACCCTAGAGGCCACATTTATTGTCTGATCATCATGAAACTTGGTCAGATGATTTGTCCCAATGATATCTTGGATGAGTTCGAAAATGGTTCCGGTTGGTGGAAAAACATGGCCACCAAGAGGGCGTGGCATTTTTCCTTATATAGCTTTATTTAAACCTTGTTAACACTCTAGAAGCCGTATTTATTGTACGTTCATCATGAAACTTTGTCAGAAGATTTGTCCCAATGATATTTTGGACAAGTTCGAAAATGGTTCCAGTTGCTTTAAAAACAGGGCCACAAGTTGGCGGGGCATTTTTCCTTATATGGACTTATGAATCTTCATGAAACTTTGTCAGTATATTTGTTTAAATGATTTCTTGGATGTGTATGAAAATGGTTCTGGTCTGTTGAAAAAGGTGGCTGCCAGGGTGATCACTAGTCATGAAAGATGGTAATTTTTTTTTGTTCTAATGACATCTTGGGCTGCACAGAACAGGTCAGTTCCTTTGAATCTCAGGTGAGCAACTTTGGGCCTTTCAGGCCCTTTTGTTTAAATATTTATGGGAGTAACAATGGAAGATGATTTACCAATGTCAAGAAAATGTTTATTCTCTCCCTTTTTGTTCCTAAAAAACAAGTTATCAAACTTAAGTCACACAGAAAGTGTCTTCATTGATTAGGCTGTGCAGACTCCACAGGCTTATCTGGGATAACACTTTACTCACATGCACTAAGCTAGGTTTTTCCAGAATGCACTCATTTATTATTTGCATGTTCCAGAGAGCTACAAATACCAGTTGCGGGCATACATCTACCAGGCTCGGGACATCTTGGCGATGGACGACAGTGGCACATCAGACCCGTACGCCCACGTCTCATTCCTCACGCAGTCCCAGCGCACAGAAAACATCAAGAAGAGCCTGTGCCCCACTTGGGACCAGACCCTGATCTTTGGAGAGATTGAGATCCATGGTGACCCCAGAAATATTGAGGCTCAGCCCCCAGATATCTACATAGAGCTCTTTGACCACGACACTTTTGTAAGCTCATTGATTAGTCTCTGTTTTTATGGTTGTCTTGCTGTTTGTATGACATAAGAGTGTGTGTTTTTTTCCCCATGTTTTTGAATGGGGCCAGGGCCCATTTGATTGGGAAAATTGTGTTGTTTTGACTTACATTTGAAATGGATTTTGTTGTTATTTTTGTTTTTGCTAACAAATACAGTAGATTCCACTTATTTGAATATCGGATAATCAAATATTTCGGTTAATTGAATAGAAATTGAAAAAACCAAACCATTTGCATCTCTTCCCGTTGAAAAATCTCCACATATTCTGATAGCAAATAAGGCGGATTTCAGTTAATTGAATAGCCAATTGTCTATTGCACACTATAATCCACACTATAATCCAGCAAAGAATGTCACAAATCTCCAAGGATATGCATCGTATCGACAATTTTGACAGACACGCTCAATCCACTGTCTTTGTTTTCATTTCACACCATGCATGTTTACAGCGTCTGTCAAGCCTCACGTGACTAACAGGTGTAGTATGCAAGCAAGTACAATGCAAACACTGGAGTCTCCGGTGTGCAGTCAGGTGCAAACTTTCGAATGCAAACTGTCGAGTAACACACTTCAACAGTTTGTTGTCGCTTAGAAACATTTAAAGAGTGTGTTGCTGATTAGAAACAAACTGTTGACGTGTCTTGCTCAACAGTTTGCAATAGGTGATGGAATGTTACACTATATTCTCAGTTCGTGTTTATAAACCTACACAACTGCGTCACAGTAAATCATATCTAAACATGATGTCGAACAATCGCAAACGCACACATTTGTCAAAACATCGCAGTCTTAACACTGCTGCTCATGTTTTCACAATAACCAAAATTAAATCAAGTATTGACCTGATTTTCCGGTAAATCAGTACACAGTACACTATCTGTTTCAATACTAAACTACCTTAAAGAGCGAAATGTCAAAGATACAGCATTCTCCTCCCTACAAAGTTTTCCTTTGACAGTGTTTATACACCCATGCTTATTTTCGCGCGCTTTTTACCAGGATAATACATGAGCAATAAATGTTGCTAGTGTAAGCGTTGGGTAAGCAATAAAATGAAAATGGGAAAAATCATTACACGCATCGTATGACATAGTAAATTGCTGCCTAGCTTTTTGTTGGGGGCAAAGGAAATACATGTGGACATTTAATTTAAAGCTAGAAAGTGTGTTTTGGATTACAAAATTTGTATTCTCATTTGGGAATTCAACAAAACATTTATATTTTATTTATAATGGATTCAATATTTAATTCCAATATTAACTTTTTTTTTAAACGCTTTATGTGTTGAAACGATGTTTTGATTATGCATGAAAAGCACAATTTCCAGGAGGATTACACCCGGTTAGTGATAACATTGGAAATATAACAGATTCCGTATAATTGAATACTCCAGATAATTGAATATTTGGACGTGACAAATGGGCTATTCAATTAAGCGAAATCTACTGTACTTGAGAATGAACGTGTTTTCAATATTAACTAAGGTTAAATTTATCATGCTGAATTGAAAGATGGACGTTATGTTTCGATTTATATTTGTTGTTTTTGTTTTAAAACCTTTAATTGAGAATTTTACAAAGTCATTCTAAATTGAAACAATATTAAAGCCATCTTCAGGTGCACTTAAAACGACTTTTACGAACAAAACTGCACAGAGAATTAATAAGAATGTTTCAAGAGATTTAGTGAAAAATTATGTTTTCGCAGGGTGAGCCAGAGTTTCTGGGGCGCGCCAGAGCGCACCCGATGGTGAAGCTGGACCCAAGTGATGCGCGGTCACCGGTCCTCCAGTGGTACGAGATCACCCGTGGCAAGGATCAGGGGGGAGAACTCCTAGCAGCATTTGAACTCTTCCTTGTGAGTTGTGGAGTTGATGTGTCTGTTAAATCCTTCTACTGCTCAAAAGCAAAGTTAAAATGTCTAAATGCAAACATCATTACACCAGAATAATCTGTGAGGAACTTGCCGTCTGTTCAGGTTTAATGCTGTTTGCTGCTTATTAGTATCTAAGGGTTGGAAATGATGACTTTAATACATGAATCTATGGGACTGCAAACGGGTCAAATGCGTATTTGAGTGGTAAATTGTTAAGAATTGTTCTTTTATAAGGTTTTATAGCTGTTTATATGTCTCTTAAACAGTAGTATGTTAATTTTTTGTTGGAATCACATCATTATAAGTGAACTCAAATAGTTTTGAGTATTTGAGTTCACTTATCGGTAAAAAAACATGGCCGGAAGGGGGGGGGGGTCATTTTCCTTATATATATATTATTCTTCATATAGAACATTTTGTTAATGAAATAATCACCAGTGGAGGCCTGTATATATTCAAACACTGAACACATTTTTCTTGGTTCTAAGTCTATTCTTTATTCTTAAGTCTAAGAATCGGTTGGTGAATACGGGCCTAGAAATCAAATTTTTTGCCTAATCATCATGAAATTTTATCTTAACATCGATTTTATAGATATCTCGGACGAGTTTGAAAATGGTCATGATTGGTGGAAAAACATGGCCACCAGTGGGTGGGGCAGTTTTCTCTATATGTATATAGTGAAAACATGTGAACAGTCTAGAAGACACATTTTTTGCCAAATCTTCATTAAATTTGGTCAGAACATTTGCTTCTTTGATACGATAGTTGTGTTTGAAAATGGTTTGGATCACAGGAGGGAAGCCCATAGTATTATTTTTTTTTTATACGCCCGTCTATGACGGGACGTATTATGGTATACCCCGCGTCCGTCTGTCCGTCCGTCCGTCCGTCTGTTAATGTCGTACGCTACGTCAAATATCCTTTGACAGATTTTCTTCAAATTTTAACACAATCTTAATATTGATAAACCCTGATCCCCTTTCGTTTTTGACGGAATTCTGAATTGTCGTTCCAGAGTTATGGGACTTTGTTCGTCAAAATTTCGTGATTTCATTGAATGTCCTACTGTAGCTCAAATATCCTTCGATGGATTTTTTTCAAATTTCAACACAATCTTAATATTGATAAACCCTGATCCCCTTTCGTTTTTGACGGAATTCTGAATTGTCGTTTCAGAGTTATGGGACTTTGTTCGTCAAAATTTCGTGATTTCATTGAATGTCCTACTGAAGCTCAAATATCCTTCGATGGATTTTTTTCAAATTTCAACACAATCTTAATATTGATAAACCCTGATCCCCTTTCGTTTTTGACGGAATTCTGAATTGTCGTTCCAGAGTTATGGAACTTTGTTCGTCAAAATTTCGTGATTTCATTGAATGTCCTACTGTAGCTCAAATATCCTTCGATGGATTTTTTTCAAATTTCAACACAATCTTAATATTGATAAACCCTGATCCCCTTTCGTTTTTGACGGAATTCTGAATTGTCGTTCCAGAGTTATGGGACTTTGTTCGTCAAAATTTCGTTATTTCATTGAATGTCCTACCGTAGCTCAAATATCCTTCGATGGATTTTTTTCAAATTTCAACACAATCTTAATATTGATAAACCCTGATCCCCTTTCGTTTTTGACGGAATTCTGAATTGTTGTTCCACAGTTATGGGACTTTGTTGAATGTCAAGGAGACGGCGCTCCATGCTCATGTACTTATAAAATAAACCATGTATTCATATACAAATAAACTGAAGTAAAAAAATGATTCAAAGGGTTATTTATTACCTTACTACTTCATTGGCGAACGACGGGCGTATCATGCGCTCATGGCGCAGCTCTTTATTTATATATATATATGCTATAATAGTAAAAAGGAGTGCAACTTCATTTGCCGAAAAACTACACCATCTTTACTGTAAACCATGTAACTCGAAAAAAAATTAACAAATCAACTACACTCCGGTTGTTTTTTGAAAGCTAATAAAATAATTTATCAGGAAAAATTAACATCAGTACCATTGATCCAGCAGTATTTCGATACCAGCCCTCGGAAGTTGACACTCATGGAAAACAGTGTGTCCAATAAAGCTTAATTTTCCAAACGTTTGAAACAGCAGAAACACAAAGATTACATGACTGTTCGTCATTGAAACGGTTATTTCCCGTTCGATAAACAATAAAGAATCGATAACAATACATGTTATAGTCATTTGCACACCATCAAAAGTGTTTTTCACTCCGATATGTAAGTAAACAACCAAGTAGGTTTAATTTGTGAAGGAAGTGTGGGAATTCTCTTACGTCATTCAATAAAGCAATGTGTTTGCATGCGTTCTTTTTATTGATTAGGCGGAATTTCCCGAGGATCTCCGTAAAAAGGTGAGTGAGAAATTGATGAAAATCGACCAATCGTATTTTGGGTTTACAAAATCTCTGACATCATCAAAGGGTTTCCCAGATTCAAAATATAATTTTTCTGTTTTTGATTTTGTACTCGCGGATCGAAAGACGCGCTAATATGGTGTTTACCATACTTTTTCGATAACAATGGGTATTGTAACTGATTGAAAAAATGTTTAAAGTGCATACAGGTGCTGTTTATCAACCGTTAAATGACTTGGTTATTGAGTTTTAGCTCTTTTAAGTGATCAACATGGAAAATCTCTATGGGGACACTACGTTGTCTGACCAAACACGATTTTGGAAATGGGTCAACTTTTTAGGGCTGGTATCGAAATTCTGCTGGATCAATGGTACTGATGTTAATTTTTCCTGATAAATTATTTTATAAGCATTCGAAAACAACCGGTGTGTAGTTGATTCGTTAAAAATTGTTCGAGTTACATGGTTTACAGTAAAGATGGTGTAGTTTTTCAGCAAATGAAGTTGCACTCCTTTTTCCTTTATAGCATATATAAAAAAAATAAAAAAATAAAAATATGGGCTTCCCTCCTGTGGTTCGGATCGGTAAAAAAACATGGCAGCCAGGGGGGGGGGTATCATTGTCCATATATTTACATAGTAAAAAAAGGTTGGGAACACTCAGAAGTCAAATTTTTTGCCTTATCATCATGAAATATGGTCAAAACATTGGTTTTGTGGATATCTTGGACATGTGCGAAAATGGTCGTGATCAATATAAAAAAAACATGGCCACCAGGGGATGGGCAGTTTTCTCTATGTGTATATAGTGAAAACATGTGAACAGTCTAGAAGTCACATTTTATTTCTAATCTAAATGAAATTCGGTCAGAACATTTGTTTCCTGGATACGACGGTTGAGTTTGAAAATGGTTTTGATCTGTAAAAAAACACGTGGCCGCCAGGGGGGTCTTTTTATATAGTAAAAAAGCTTGTGAACACTAGAAGTCACGTTTTTTGCCTTATCATCATGAAATTTGGTCAAAAGATTGGTTATGTTGATATATCGAACGAGTTTGAAAATGGTTGTGATCAGTGGAAAAACATGGCCGCCAAGGGGTTGGGCAGTTTTCTCTATATGTAAGAAGTGAAAACATGTGAACAGTCTAGAAGACACATTTTTTGCCCAATCTTCATGTCATTTGGTCAGAACATTTTTTTTGTTATTTTTTTTTTTCTGGATAGGACTGTTGAGTTCAAAAATGGTTTTGATCCATCTTGTAACATGACTGCCAGGGGGGAGGGGGTCATTTTCCTTATATTCATATAGTAAAAAATGTTGTGAACACTCTAAAAGTCATATTTTTTGCCAATCATCATAAAACTTGGTCAAAACATTGGTTTTATTGATATGTCGGATGAGTTTGAAAATGGTTTTGATCATTGGAAAAACATGGCCACCAGTGGATGGGGCAGTTTTCTCTATATGTATGTAAGAAGCATTTTTCTTATATATATATTTTATTTAAATCTGGGTATTAAAAACATGGCCGCCAGAGTGGCAGGGTTGTCATGATTGTAAACAAAGGATTATTTTGGAAAAGTAACCGATTTGGCCGGGGGTCAAGGGGGCCACCTAGGCCCCCTTGTAGGTCCAGGGCAAGGCGCTGGTAGGGAGGTCAGGTGGGCGAAGCCCCCTGACCGAAAAACAAAATCTAGACATTTTAGGGACAAAATACTGCTATTCTCAGAGCACAAAAAGTTAAAATGAGGTCTTAAAAGACAAGAAAAGTTTAAGATTTTCACATTTTTAGTATACTGTAAAATGTAAAAACATATTATATTGATAGATCTTTGCATGTTCCAATTCTATCCATTACCCGATAATCCAGTATTATTAAGATTTCTTTTTCAAAACCAAATTACGCCCAATTTTGACGATGAATGTCGTCCGCCATTTAATGCAAGTGCATATTCAAATTGAATTGTGGGATTGGGGAATTCCCATTGAACATTCGTGAATCACGTGACGCGATTTGAGAGCATTGAGAACCGTTTATATTTAGTAATTACGACAAATAAACCACTCAATCTAAACTGTTACATGTACGGTACCTTTTTTCAGAAAAGTTTGAGAAAGTGAATTTCTGAGAATAAAAACGCGCCTTTCTTTAAATTTTACCGAGTACTTTTCATTCCGGATCGTGATATAACTTGTCAGGTCATTCATGCATGTAGACCTATATGTATGCATAGTTTGGCAATCTCAAAACAAGTTATTTACCTACTTATTACATTATGTGTTATGACCATTTGTTTAACAAAATGCATTATTTAATTGAAGTATTTTCAAATGCGTATCATTAAATGTGTTATCCGAAATCATTTTAAGATTTCATTATTCATGGAAAATTCTGAAAATTCTAGAAACAGAGACGCATTTCTTGTGTTTTTCATGTACAGATGAAAATCATGCCAAAGTTAGACTTCATGTATAACATCATGTCATTCTTCCTCGGGGAAAGCGTGGACTTTAATATTTAGATGCTGAATAACAACTTCTTAGCGCAGAGGTCGCTTATATCTTTTATTTTGGTAGAAAATTGAAGAGCATTTTTTAATAATTGGAAACCTTTTCTGTAACTAAAAAAACTAATTAATTACGCTCTACAGTGCAACATTCGTTGAGATACGGTAAATAATAATCTGTGAAATGTACAGCTATTTGATACAATTTCACGTGGGGTCGGCGTGTATTCGGCTACCTGAGGGCTGATTGGTTGACGTGCTTTCCAAGAAGAATTTGATTGACTGCTGGAAAAATCAATATTGGCCACTAGCTGAGAAATTCATTGAAAACAGTAGCTCTTAGGCGGAGTTAATGGACTGATAGAATGACCGGGCGTCCCTCTACTATAGTATGGTTATTCCTCGTCAAGTTTTATCGGTTTGCATGATCAAAACTTCCGATCGCAAGTTTAAAGATTAGGGAAAAACAACCGATTTTCTGGCGATTTTAACCAATGAATTTGATCAACAATCGGTTAATAATGTCAACCCTGAGTGGGTGGGGTAATTTTCAATATAGGCCTAGTGTGAATACTTTGGAACACCTTATTTTTAAAGTCAGTCTTGTCATACCAATAATTTAAAATATTGGCAGAAGAGTTTTAATCTTTGTTTCTTTCCATCTTAGTTTCTCAGGTGAGAGACCCAGGGCCCTCTGGGGCCTCTTGTTTTTCTTTTTAGACTAAGGTGTAGTACATTGCAAATTTGGGCTTTATGCATGTGTGTCAGCACAGGCTTATCTGGGATCTCTTTTTCTGCATATAATGAAATTCCATTTTGAAGAGTCTTCCTGTTAACAAAATATTCCATGAACAAGAAAAGTGTGAGGCCCTAACTCAGCAACCGTACCATTTCCATTGCAGATGAGTGGTAAGGACCTGCCGTTCATGCCCCCCAAGCGAGGCAGCCTGTACTCTGTGCCTAATGGGATCAGACCAGTCATGCAGCGCACTGCCATTGAGGTATGAGGCCACAGGCATTAACGTAAACAGAAATAAGAGCAAAATAAAATACGTTATAATGGAGACTTATTTCTTTAGTATTTTTACTGGTAGTCTTTGGTGTGTTATAATTGTTGCCTAGTGTAAATGTGTAAGTAAATTTCATGGCTTTTATTTCCTTCTTAGAGAATGGCAGTTTTGCACATTTTTTAGAAGTTTGCAACTAAATTTTTCACAATTTAAAAAAGTTTTTCGAGCAATTTATTAAACAATTTTGAAAATTGTGCGACTTATTTTTCAACAAGTTAGCAAATAATCTTTTTACATACAGAGGAGCCAAAAAGACCACTTTACAAGGACTTGGAATAAGCCCTGAATTTCTCCATTTCATTTATTACATGATATAAAGTTTATTGTATGTTGAATGTCAGGTGTTATGCTGGGGCGTGCGCAACATGAAGAGTTACCAGCTGTCCTCTGTGACCTCCCCTAGTATCGAGTTTGAGGTGTCCGGTAATGTCGTGCAGTCAGATGTCATCAAGAGCACCAAGAGGAACCCCAACTTCACCTCACCCAGCTACTTCTTTGATGTGGTGGGTGGCTTATTTGCCTAGCTACTTCTTTGATGTGGTGGGTGGCTTATTTGTTTCCCTCTCCTAGCTACTTCTTTGATGTGGTGGGTGGCTTATTTGCCTAGCTACTTCTTTGATGTGGTGGGTGGCTTATTTGTTTCCCTCTCCTAGCTACTTCTTTGATGTGGTGGGTGGCTTATTAACCTAGCTTCTACTTTGATGTGGTGGGTGGCTTATTTGCCTAGCTACTTCTTTAATGTGGTGGGTGGCTTATTTGTTCCCCTCTCCTAGCTACTTCTTTGGTGTGGTGTGTGGCTTATTTGTTCCCCTAACCTAGCTACTTCTTTGATGTGGTGGGTGACTTATTTGTTCCCCTTAGCTACTTCTTTGATGTGGTGGGTGGCTTATTTGCCTAGCTACTTCTTTGATGTGGTGGGTGTCTTATTTGCCTAGCTACTTCTTTGATGTGGTGGGTGGCTTATTTGCCCAGCTACTTCTTTGATGTGGTGGGTTGCTTATTTGTTCCCCTCTCCTAGCTACTTCTTTGATGTGGTGGGTGGCTTATTTGCCTAGCTACTACTTTGATGAGGTGGGTGTCTTATTTGCCTAGCTACTTCTTTGATGTGGTGGATGGCTTATTTGTTCCCCTCCTAGCTACTTCTTTGATGTGGTGGGTGGCTTATTTGCCTAGCTACTACTTTGATTTGGTGGGTGTCTTATTTGCCTAGCTACTTCTTTGATGTGGTGGGTTTCTTATTTGTTCCCCACTCCAAGCTACTACTTTGATGTGGTGGGTGTCTTATTTGCCTAGCTACTTCTTTGATGTGGTGGGTGTCTTATTTGTTCCCCTCATCTATCTACTTCTATGATGTGGTGGGTGTCTTATTTGCCTAGCTACTTCTTTGATGTGGTGGGTGGCTTATTTGTTCCCCTCTCCTTGCTACTAATTTGATGTGGTGGGTGGCTTATTTGTTCCCCTCACCTACCGACTTCTTTGATGTGGTGGGTGGCTTATTTGTTCCCCTCTCCTAGCTACTTCTTTGGTGTGGTGGGTGGCTTATTTGTTCCCCTCTCCTAGCTACTTCTTTGATGTGGTGGGTGGCTTATTTGTTCCCCTCTCCTAGCTACTTCTTTGATGTGGTGTGTGGCTTATTTGCCTAGCTACTTTTTTGATGTGGTGGGTGTCTTATTTGCCTAGCTACTTCTTTGATGTGGTGGGTGGCTTATTTGCCCAGCTACTTCTTTGATGTGTTGGGTTGCTTATTTGTTCCCCTCTCCTAGCTACTTCTTTGATGTGGTGGGTGGCTTATTTGCCTAGCTACTACTTTGATGAGGTGGGTGTCTTATTTGCCTAGCTACTTCTTTGATGTGGTGGGTGGCTTATTTGTTCCCCTCTTCTAGCTACTTCTTTGATGTGGTGGGTGGCTTATTTGCCTAGCTACTACTTTGATTTGGTGGGTGTCTTATTTGCCTAGCTACTTCTTTGATGTGGTGGGTTTCTTATTTGTTCCCCCCTCCAAGCTACTACTTTGATGTGGTGGGTGTCTTATTTGCCTAGCTACTTCTTTGATGTGGTTGGTGTCTTATTTGTTCCCCTCATCTATCTACTTCTATGATGTGGTGGGTGTCTTATTTGCCTAGCTACTTCTTTGATGTGTTGGGTGGCTTATTTGTTCCCCTCTCCTAGCTACTACTTTGATGTGGTGGGTGGCTTATTTGTTCCCCTCTCCTAGCTACTAATTTGATGTGGTGGGTGGCTTATTTGTTCCCCTCACCTACCGACTTCTTTGATGTGGTGGGTGGCTTATTTGTTCCCCTCTCCTAGCTACTACTTTGATGTGGTAAGTGGCTTATTTGTTCCCCTCTCCTATCTACTTCTATGATGTGGTGGGTGTCTTATTTGCCTAGCTACTTCTTTGATGTGGCGGGTGGCTTATTTGTTCCCCTCTCCTAGCTACTACTTTGATGTGGTGGGTGTCTTATTTGCCTAGCTACTACTTTGATGTGGTGGGTGGCTTATTTGCCTAGCTACTTCTTTGATGTGGTGGTTGTCTTATTTGCCTAGCTACTTCTTTGATGTGGTGGATGTCTTATTTGTTCTCCTCATCTATCTACTTCTATGATGTGGTGGGTGGCTTATTTGCCTAGCTACTTCTTTGATGTGGTGGGTTGCTTATTTGCTCCCCTCTCCTAGCTACTACTTTGATGTGGTGGGTGTCATGTTTGCCTAGCTACTTCTTTGATGTGGTGGTTGGCTTATTTGCCCAGCTTCTTCTTTGATGTGGTGGCTGGCTTATTTGTTCCCCTCTCCTAGCTACTTCTTTGATGTGGTGGGTAGCTTATTTGCCTAGCTACTACTTTGATGTGGTGGGTGTCTTATTTGCCTAGCTACTTCTTTGATGTGGTGGTTGGCTTATTTGTTCCCCTCTCCTAGGTACTTCTTTGATGTGGTGGGTGGCTTATTTGTTCCCCTCACCTACCTACTTCGGTGATGTGGTGGGTGGCTTATTTGTTCCCCTCTCCTAGCTACTTCTTTGATGTGGTGGGTGGCTTATTTGTTCCCCTCACCTAGCTACTTCTTTGATGTGGTGGGTGGCTTATTTGTTCCCCTCACCTACCTACTTCTTTGATGTGGTGGGTGGCTTATTTGTTCCCCTCGCTTACCTACTGCTTTGATATGGTGGGTGGCTTATTTGTTCCCCTCTCCTAGCTACTTCTTTGATGTGGTGGGTGGCTTATTTGTTCCCCTCATCTATCTACTTCAATGATGTGGTGGGTGGCTTATTTGCCTAGCTACTTCTTTGATGTGGTGGGTGGCTTATTTGTTCCCCTCTCCTAGCTACTTCTTTGATGTGGTGGGTGGCTTATTTGTTCCCCTCACCTTCCTACTTCTTTGATGTGGTGGGTGGCTTATTTGTTGACTATTATCAGAAACAGAAACTTTGTTTTTACAATTGGTTCCTCATGGTCAATCATCTTTTAATTTTTGAATGCAAAGCTTAAGAGTAAAGAGCTTGAAACTATGCACATGTCATGTCAAAAGTGTCTTATACTTTCTTGAAATAAAATAATAGATAATTGAACAACAATATTGCTGACATGACAGTCTTTTTTTAGCTCACCTGATTGCTCAGGTGAGCTTTTGTGACCGGTCTTTATCTGTCGTCTGTCCATCGTCCGTCTGTCCACATTTGTTTGTAAACACTCTAGAGGCCACATTTATTGTCCGATCTTCATGAATCTTGGTCAGAAACTTTGTCCCAATGAAATCTTGGTCGAGTTCAAAACTGGGTCGTGCCGGGTCAAAAACTAGGTCACTAGGTAAAAAAAAAGAAAAAACTTGTAAACACTGTAGAAGTCACATTTCATGCCCAATCTTTATGTAACTTTGTCAAAATGTTTGTCTTAATGATATGTTGGTTGAGTTCAAAAGTAGTTCCGGTCCGCTGAAAAACATTGCTACCAGTGGGCGGGGCAGTTTTCCTTCTTTGGCTATAGAGAAACCTTGTAAACACTCTAGAAGTCACAATTTTGCCCAATGTTCATGAAATTTGGTCAGAACATTTGTTTTCTTGATATGAGAGTTGAGTTCGAATATGGTTCCGGTCAGTTGAATAACATGGCTGCCAGGGGGGGGGGGCAGTTTTCCTTATTTGGTTATAGAGAAACCTTATAAACACTCTAGAAGTCACAATTTTTGTCCAATCGACATGAAAGTTGGTCAAAACATTGGTTTTATTGATATCTCAGACGAGTATGAAAATTGAAAATGGTCCAGATCAGTGAAAAAACATAGCAGCCAGTGGGCGGGGCATTTTTCTCTATATGTATATAGTGAAAACATGTTAACACTCTAGAAGTCACATTTGCATGAAATTTGGTCAGAACATTTGTTTCCTTGATATGAGAGTTGAGTTTGAAAATGGGGGGGGGGGACACTCTAGAAGTCACATTTTTTGCCCAATCATCATGAAATTTGGTGAAAAGATTGATTTTATATATATCGCATATTTAATGCCATAATTATTGCCTTTAAATTGTCCAAATTTTCATTATATTATTCAAAATCCTTGTAAAAGAGGTCACAA
This sequence comes from Dreissena polymorpha, assembly GCF_020536995.1. Classification (NCBI taxonomy): domain Eukaryota; kingdom Metazoa; phylum Mollusca; class Bivalvia; order Myida; family Dreissenidae; genus Dreissena; species Dreissena polymorpha. The sequence goes on from NC_068362.1 coordinate 94,055,955, forward strand.
TTTTGTTTCAGATTTTATGAATCTTGGTCATTTATTATTTATTAAATATTTATTTTTGTAAGCAAAGTTTGATGTTTGGTAAGGGGGGTCAACTCAAAATATAGGTCACCAGGTCAAATCTTACAAAAACAAAATCACTCCATATGCCAGAGTTTTGGTTTAATAATGATGAAACTTGACCAGGATGTTTGTCTGGACAATATCTAGGTCAAGTTTGACGTTTGGTAAAGATTGAATGAACCGACTCCTCTCAGGTGAGCGAACTAGGGCCATCTTGGCCCTCTTGTATTGAGTTTTCTCTACTTGTGAGTCTGAATTGAATTTATTGTCTAAGCCTTGATAAATGCATATTATTAATTTAATGTATCATTCTTTGCCAATTTGTATTCAATGTTTAGTTTGGACTTATTAGTCCCATACTGGTTTCACCGGAGGGGACTTATGGTTTTCGCTCTGTGGGTCTGTCTGTCTGTCTGTTTGTCTGTCACACTTTTCTGGATCCTGTGATAACTTTCAAAGTTCTTAATATTTTTTCCTGAAACTTGAAACATGGATAGATGGCAATACGGACATTATGCACATAATTTCATTTTGTTCCTATGTCAAAAATTATGGTTGCTATGGCAACAAATATACAAAAAATATATAAAAAAAATCTGACAATGGTGGAATTTCAGGCAATTGTGGAGCCAGTCGGGAACATATATTGCTTGGCAATAGTCTTGTTGTTTCAAGCTTTAAAAAAGCCCTACTCGCACATTTTGAAATTGAGTTGCATGGGCCAAATTCTACTAGCCCCTGACTGCATTGGCAACCACTATTTTCTATCCATGCATATGCTGAATAAATCTGGTATTGGTATATTTGTAAAATTGGCTTTTTGTGAATTCCACATATATGCAAGGTTGTTAGGGGAATGGGGTTTCAGAATTAAGAATAGAGGGATGAAATTTCAAATAACTATGGTTGTCTTTTGATTGTGGTTTAACTACTGTTATTTAGTGTAAATTAATTCTATGCATGATTATAATTATGAAACAGTTTTTGAGAACTTTTGTGTTCATCCATTTAGAGAAAGAAGAGCTTTTTTTATTAACCGATATGCATTAATAATGTCCCCATCTTACTTGGTTTAAGCTTTTAATAATGTATTCAAAAAACTCCTGCTTCATTAGTTATTATACTCAGTCTTATGTTTGTGTTGTTGTACTTCTAAATGATTACATTGTTTGACCTATTTAATGCACAAATGGTTCTAATGCTATATGCAAAGAGAGTATCTCTAGACTAGCCTGTATATTCACGCAGTCTGGTAAGGAGCTACCCTGCTAGCCAGGCAAGGTAGCTTCTGACCAGACTGTGCCAATGTCCCGGCTGGACTGGATCTATGCTGGCTGCATATGGCATAACACTTATTTTCGCATGGTACTGGCCAAATAGGTTTCATGACCTTTTTTGAAATGGGCTTTCAAATGAGTTCAATTTTTGGATCTCTGTCATAAATATATAGAGGATATTTGTTGACTTTGGTAAAAAATCCATTTTAATTTACTAGTGATAATAGGAAACGATATTTTCACGAGTAGCGCAACAAAAACCAACAAATTTTCTTTTTATTTTTTGTATTTTTGCCATTCCTTACAATATAATTCCCCGTAGGGCCCACCGAAATGTTCTTACATTTATTATGTTCAAGGGAAGCTTATCTGTATGTTTTTATAAACATTTAATGCAGGGTAATTGCCCTTGGTAACATTGGGGGAAAATGGGAAAACCAAATATATCAAAAAATAGTTCCAGTCACACAATGAAAATTATCAATAACTTTCACTGTTATTTTTCACTGTTTGAAACAGTGAAATATCATTTTTTATTAACTGATGTTTCTCTATAAACAATCAGAAAGCATGAAATAAATAAATGTAAAACTCTTGAATTTGATAATTATGTAGTATATTCAGCAAATATTTCCCTAAGGCATGTGCAACAAGAATTCCGAGAGGACAAGAAAAATGAGGTTCTTAGTAACGTTGTTTTGATAAGTTTTGACAGAAAAGACAAATCCACAAATTTAACACAAACATCCAAAAATGATCAACGTAAATTTGTATTTTCCCCCCAAGTAAGAAATCCACAAAAAGTCCACAAAAATGTCATTTTTTGAAAAACGATGAAATATCATCCTGACACAATTTTTAATATAAATGATTTAATATGTTTGTATCCCACTGCATCCTGTCTCTTGTAGATGCTGCCCAAGGAGGAGCTGTACATGCCGCCCATGAACATCCGTGTACGCGACCATCGCCAGTTTGGTCGCAAGCCCATTGTGGGACTGCACGTGCTCAAGTCACTGGAAAAGTTCCGCATTGATCCGGTCATGCAGGGGGATGGCGACAGAGATGAGGGGGGTAGAGGTAACGGGAGAATATTAAAGAGCACCGCAATGAGAAAACGAGTTCATATGCATGTGCCTTAAGTGTCCTACCAAATAAGCCTGTGTAGTTTGCACAGGCAAATCAGGGACGACATTTTCCGACCAAACTGAATTTTTGCTTAGAAAAGACTTCCTTTGAACAAAAAATTCTATTAAAGCAGAAAGTGTTGCCCGGAATACTTAATGCACCAGAATTAAAAACTTTTTTCCCAAAGAGATACTCAAACTTATTTCTTATACAACATTAATTATGCTTATCTAGAAATTGTCTGAACATTAGCAAAAAAACAGATTTTTGTCTGTAAATTGGCCCATTGTGGTCAGTACATCAGCCCCTGATTGTTACAGGTATTGTTAATGGCCCAGGTGGGGAACATGTAGTGGACATGCCAGTGGACGCCGATCAGCCTCTCCAACCCAAGGTAGGTTTGCATGTGCTATTCAGCATAGCTTTGCATGTCTGCAGTTGTAGCAGATTCTACACTGTCAGTGTCAGGGGGCAAACTTAATACTTGCCCTTCTTTACTCATACATTGCTTAACAAAAACAAAAAGAACATCATTAACAAAAAACAACATTGAAAACACACAAAAAAACACACATTTTCCTGAAATGCTTATAGTGGGCAGTAATCTTTAGCAACAGGGTTGCAGACTACTTTGTGATCATTCCTTAAGGTTACACTCTGTTGTTATCTTTATTACAAAAGGGTTACACTCAACTCTTTAAATTAGTTATCTTTCCATCGAGTTACAATACACTGCTATTTGTAAACAAGCACACACTCTACTAATAATTGCATATTTCTGTGTTTATTTTAGATATTTGGCAGTATTAATTACTCATATCCCCAAGAAGAGCTTCCTAGTCTCAGGCCACTGACTAAACCTTCCCGTGAGGTATCATCGATATATAGAGCTGCCCTCTAGCCGCCTTCTAACTCTCTTCCTGCTTTATATTTTATCTCTGGAATTAACGTTCCCTATTAAAAGCCAAATATGGGCATATCGGCTGTTACATAGAGACAACATAACGAAACACTATGCTAGTCTGTCTATATTACTATAACATTTTTTATGTCCCCCACTATAGAAGTGGGGGACATATTGTTTTTGCCCTGTCTGTTGGTCTGTTGGTTGGTTGGTCTGTTGGTTGGTTGGTTGGTTTGCGCCAACTTTAACATTTTGCAATAACTTTTGCTATATTGAATATAGCAACTTGATATTTGGCATGCATATGTATCTCATGGAGCTGCACATTTTGAGTGGTGAAAGGTCAAGGTCATCCTTCAAGGTCAGAGGTCAAATATATGTGGCCAAAATCGCTTATTTTATGAATACTTTTGCAATATTGAAGATAGCAACTTGATATTTGGCATGCATGTGTATCTCATGGAGCTGCACATTTTGAGTGGTGAAAGGTCAAGGTCATCCTTCAAGGTCAGAGGTCAAATATATGTGGCCAAAATCGCTTATTTTATGAATACTTTTGCATTATTGAAGATAGCAACTTGATATTTGGCATGCATGTGTATCTCATGAAGCTGCACATTTTGAGTGGTGAAAGGTCAAGGTCATACTTCAAGGTCAAATATATGGGTCAAAATTGCTCATGTAATGTCACTTCTGCAATATTGAAGCTAGCAATTTTATATTTGAAATGCATGTGTATCTCATGGAGCTGCACAATTTGAGTGGTGAAGGGTCAAGGTCAAGGTCATCCTTCAAGGTCAAACATTTTATAGGGGGACACTGTGTTTCACAAACGCATCTTGTTTAAATTACTGAAAACTGACATAGTTAATTAAAAATATAAACTCAGGACAAGTCAATTGTTTGGTGAGGACAAGTGAAATTGTATGGCCTAGCTTGTTTAACTAGACAAGTAGATTTAAAAGTAAATGTCAAGCTCTACATAGTATATGTCTTTCCTTACTTACATTCCAAAAAAATAATCTGTTTTTACATTCAGCTGATTTTTTTGTTTGGAATGTCAACTTTTAAATACATTATTACTCTTAACTGTGTTTGATTGTTCAGAAATTAAAAATTTGGACAGTTCTGTTGAGTGTTGAGTGATGTGAGGATTTAGTTTCCCTTATTCCTCCTTGATTGGCTGCCTTCAGAGAAAAACACACTTCAGCATTTAAGAGCAAAGATATCATATATATGTTCATTTCGGTCTTGACTTTAATTGCTTATTAATATTTGTTCCAAACATAAATTTATCTACAAACTTTTGTAACTGTCTTGTGTGTGGTTTGAAATAGTACTAACTGGTTTCACCTTATTGGCTTTCAATAAACTTAGCTGCACCCATTTTATATACAGGTTATCAAAGTATCTTGAAATATCTCATGCTTTAAATCATGTCTAACGTTCCCTTCGCCCTGCTAACTGTAGATGGCAGTACTGGTTTGGGACTTGTTGAAGCTCTTCTACTCAAGTAATTATTGTAACACAAAACATAAAAAAATATATAACCACCTTGGGAGCTTCCTTTGCTTGGCTTTATAGAGTTAGAGTATTAGAGTTATAAGGTTTGAAGTTTGCTGATTTACTTACTTAACCCTTTACTGCTTAGATCTGCACTTTGAAGTGTTTGTAGTCCCTTAGAAAATCACATTGAATTTTAGACCTAAGTTACTAGGTTCAAATTTTAATGTCATAAATACTGACCTGTTATCGTATGCTTATACTTTCCAAGGGGAAATAACTCATCCAGAATTTTAACTGGGAATCCGCCACCTCAATACCGTAATACAGGCCAGGTTAAACATAGTGCAATGCAACCTAGCCAAAAATCGGTAACCAACCCTCAATATTCTTTCCGGATCAACCAGGTGTATACGTGTCTTTTACGGCTCTGAATTAAAATATTGTTTTTCACTTGGTTGATTGGGGTTTTGAATAGATAAATTGTGTTATTTATCTTTTTATTTCTCATTCGGATTAATTTGTGTGGATTTAATGGATTTTGTTTCATTTGTAAAAGGTAAGCCATGCTTGTTTTTATCGAACAATGGTTTATTTCTACCATGCTGGGTGTTTTCAGGCGCGAACGACCACGTGCAAAACGTGCTCTTCTAATACATTGCTAGAACGTGCAAAGCATGTTCTTCTAATGTGTTACGAGATCGTGCAAAGCGTGTTCTTCTATTGACAGATTGTTTATCATTTGCCATTGTGTGCAATAATGATTTTAACGTTCCGTATGACAATCTAATTGATCGTCATTTTATTTTTCATCTGTTTTGAATTAAACTTTTGTTTAATTTATGATCTATGGCAGTATTATTATAATTTTCATTATGGTCAAATAATGATTTTATGTGCCGTATGATAATCTGGTCTGTGACCAGTTTATGGTTGAATATGCTTTGCTCTTGTTTTTCATATATTCGACTACATGATGGTCGCAGAAACAAGAGTGGATAAATACCCGGTGACTTCGCAGATCATGGATGATAGTTGCAGTATCAGTCACTGGGTATCGGGCACGATCGCGACCGTACTATGCTAAGTCTCTTAGACAGTCGGTCAACATCAGACCATATGGCGACACCCGTCAGCCGGTCTTTGCCCGATGGCATTGGTCAAGGACATCGACCAATGCCGGACCATTTGGCATCCGCCATACGGTCATTATCCGGTGACAACACTGGTCATGATATGACCGGTACGTCACCGGGGACGTTGATCACGGACCATTGATCGACGTCTGACCGGCCGGTCCGGTCACCAGTCCGGTCACCGGTCATGTCACCGGTCCGGTCCGGTCACCGGTCATGTCACCGGTCCGGTCACCGGTCATGTCACCGGTCCGGTCCTGTCACCGGTCCGGTCCGGTCACCGGTCCAGTCATTGATCACCGGTCCGGTCCGGTCACCGGTCATGTCACCGGTCATGTCACCGGTCATGTCACCGGTCCGGTCACCGGTCATGTCACCGGTCCGGTCATTGATCACCGGTCCGGTCATGTCACCGGTCATGTCACCGGTCATGTCTCCGGTCCGGTCCGGTCACCGGTCATGTCACCGGTCAGGTCATGTCACCGGTCCGGTCATTGATCACCGCTCCGGTCACCGGTCAACAGTCATCAGTTAGGCCTGCCACCGATAACACCAGTCACCGGTCAAGAAGAAGAACTCGGTCTTCTTCATTGAATTATTCTCCTATTCTTCGTTGAATACATCGTCTTCATCAAGGATTAGACATCGGACACGCTCTTCTTCGTCGAGCAGTTCTCATCGTCGCGGCTCTCGTAAGCGATCACGTCGTCACTCACGGAGACGTTATTCTAGAAGATCTCGGTCTCATCGCAGCCGATCCACATCTCGGCCGATCCAGATCTCGACATCGCAGGAAACGAGGACGTCGTCAACCTTCACGTAGACATCAGCGGACTGCATTGAGCACCACTGGATAGTTATCGAACATACCTCTCCTTCATTGAGCAGTTCTCGGCGTTGATACGCTCGTAAGCGATCATGTCAATGCTCACGGAGACAATATTGTAGAAGTCAATATTTCCAGCGTAGCCGAACAATATTTCGGCATCGAAGTTATATGGATGTCGCCACTTCTCACGTAGGCGTTAATGAACCTACTGGTCATATCGACGTTCTCCATTTTATTCCTTTAGGAATATCATGTCTCCATTCCACGTGTGATGGTTCTTCTTATGGCATCCACACATGTTGCAGTCACTGAGCCATAGTTGTATACGAACACTAGTTCGTTTAACATTCAGGCTTCGGGATAAGCTGTTCTTTTCTCCACTACGACTACAAGGACACTTATGCCTATTAATACTGATAATCTACCGTTGTTTTCCGGTTAACATTATCAGATGACTTCGTGGATGGTCATTCTTCTGCACCAGATATTTCCATTCTGACGCAGTTATATTATACCGGTCCCGATCACCGGACATCGGTCACCATTCATCGGTCATATCACCGATCACTGATCACCGGTCAGAATAAGTGGAGTCTCATCGCCATCGGATTGGATTTTTTTGGCATGATCTTCTTTTCCGAGCAGTGCTTGACATTGATAACAGACCATATGGATTCCACCATTTTTCGGTCTTTAACTGGTAACGTCACCGGTCATATTATGACTGGTCCGTTCACCGGGCTACAGTTACCGGTCATTGACCGGTCCGGTTCGGTCACCACTTACCAATTACCGGTATTCCACTGTGTTTTCATCGGTCAATTTTTAGTATCACGGGTATCGTCTACATTACATAGTTGTATACCCCTGGCTATGATTGTATTGAATACTATATTTTATGGATTCAACAATCTACATGACTTTTTGTGTTTTTCAATACTGATGTTCTACTGGCGACGGTTACCAAATCATGCTATATCTGTTATTTGTACTTCTATCTCAACCGGCTACATGCAGACTACTGGTCTTGCAGATAGATCGGCTGAAGTGGGCTCGGAGACTAGCATTGAGGTCGAACATTACTATTTGACCTCTATTAATTTATGTTCGAGACCCGAAGGATGAATTGTTTTAACCGTCTTTACCTGTCGGCTACAGACTTTGCAGTCAGTGTCACGGAACAGTTGGGACACATTAATGACGCTAGCAGGATTAGCAAGACGACATTTGTATCGACTTCTGCTTTTCTATTGCTCCTACGGCAGTGCATATTTTCAAGCTACTGGAATCAACAAGAGTTCTGATACATAGGATTGCCTATCAGATTGAGCGCATAGCGGCTACAGTCTTGTAGATGGCTTAGGACCTATTGAACTCAGATCTTAGATCCTAGGATCTGGAGGGACCTCATCTTAAAGTTATTCTTCTATTACACTTCTGGCCATAACAGGCCGTCTTCCTATAACTGGTCGTATTCCTTTCGGAATTCGTCCAGGTTAGAAGTCTTGAAGTAAATGGATTAATCAAGTCAGAATTTAAGACTTCCATGCATTCTACCGGCAAGCGTGGACCCGCTTAAGGTTACCCCTAGGGTTTTCACCTTTTTCTGCCATCACACCTCCGATTCCGGAGGTACCGCTATCAATCATATTTCCGTACTTCGCACATCGATGACTTCGCGACCTGTATTATCCAGGATTTTAAAGGCGCCTGTTATTGGTTCAAGAAGAGGCTATATTCTGTAGATAGGTCATAAACTTATAAGTGTTAAACACTGTCCTATTCTACCAATTTTCAAGTGTGTTTGGAGTGGGAAAGTTCGGCTTGCCGTGGTTTCTTTGCCCACCCATCCTTGACAAATGGTTCCGGTCACCGGTCGGTATTTACCGGTCTGGTCACCGGTCCTTCTGCTGAGACGTCTTTTCTTACGTCCGTTTCAGCTTTATTTTTAAGATAATTGTATTAATCTCGGGATTATTTAATGACACAGATTTCCATCTTTTTGTCATTATTTACCACTATTCAGTGGGGTCTAGACTAGAAGATTATCTTGGCAAGAATATAGTTTATTCTACCACAACCTTCCTTACATCTTATACAGATGTGAGCAGATAAGGTTATGGACGATCACATAGAACAACGTATCTTGATTTTCTCAATTATGTGGTATCCTAACGAATATCACCTGCACATCTACATCTTGAAAAGCGAAAATTCTTTTTAGCTGTTTTTCATTTACAACACATTTTCACGATTCCTTTGTGATGGTTTCAACTATCACACATCGGTCGTGGTTTACTTACAGACACGGAGGTGATCATATTATCACTCCTTGTAACTGGAAATCAGGAACTTATTCGTTCTTTGCAAGAACAACAAATTTTCTCTATCGTCTTTCTCATACCAGTTCGTCTCAACGCCCTGTTGGACCTTTTGTCCTGCAGTTCTTTCTTTCGAATTATTTTTCCGTTGGGTTCAATAATGTAATTGCGCATGCGCGGCAGTGAAGTTGCAGACGAGTTGCATGGTGTACATAGTATATCAAAGAATGTTGTTTATCATCAAACGCTAGTTATTAGCGTTATGCGATCGTATATCGCAGTGTATACCGGTATGCTGAACAACGTCAACAATGCAGTTCACAGAAATCGATCCAGCAGGGTGTGCGATTGTTATACATTCGTCCATTGACATAAACTGGAATATCTTGCCTTCTTGGTGAGTTTTTGCAATAACTGAGTTTTTGCCATAATTTCATGAAATATACTTAATGAACCATGGGATTACGGTTCTACGACCTTTTAAGTCTCCTGTACAATTATTTTCAGGAAACTTCTTCACAGGTCAAATATCATATCTCACTGAGACATATTTTTACTGATCCAAACATGTGCCACTTCATGTCTGGCCATTAATAACTTTTAGTTATCTCTACAGAAGAACGTTTTTCTGTTAGAGTTTCAATCCTTGTTACTTGTGCAAGGATAATTCCATCAGAACTGTATAAAGGTTCTATGGAAATTCATTTTTTACTGGGTAATTGAGAGCATAGTTATTACCTTAATCACTCTGCTAGATACATAGAGGTTTTTCTCATCTTTTTCTTGATGATAAGAATTTGTTCTTTTCTTCATCAAAGGATAGAGATTATGCTTTTGTATACCTTGTTTTGTGTAAGTCATCGCAACTCTGTGCTGTCTTACCTATTTTGGAACTGATCCAAACTATGGAACGTCAACACTATGTTTTTCGTTCCTTTACCTTCTTAAGCGGTTTTGACTTGTGTAACATGTTGGGATGCTTAATGAGCTCCCTATGAACCTTTTTCATCAGGCTTATTAACAGTTCCAATATAATTTTAAGACGGTTTTCCTTCTTATTATGGCTTTTACCATACGGAGAAGTGAAATTCATGCTTTTTCTGATGAATACGACCAATTCCAGTTGGATCTATTGTCGTTTTCACTTTGTTGTGTCAGCCAGGATTCCTTGCTTAATATCAAGTCCTCTATATGGCTTCTACCTTCAAGTTTCCAAGTTTTCTTAAACTGGAAGTCATGAAGATGAGGATAAACTTCTTTGGGCAATCAGGGCTTTGAAGTTCTATCTCAGCAGTGTTAGTCAGAAGTCCATTCGAGGTTCTCAAAGACACTCTTCATTTCCCCAAAAAAGGGGGGGGGATGTGTCTGCGGCTTCTATTTCTCGGGGTTAGACCTCGACTAAGGAAAGTTAATCTTATCCTATCTAAGGATTCATTCCTTTTTAGGATCTGACCGCATGAATTAAGAGCTCTCTCTGTTTTGTGGGCATATATTAATCACACCCCATTTTTTGACGTGCTCTAAGCTGTTTACTGGAGGAATCCGACCACCTTGTCATCTTTTTATCTTCGTTTTCTGAATTGCCAACAATACAATTTGTATACGTTTGGGCTTGTTGTGGTTTCACTAACGGTAGTGTCTTCTTTACGACATAGAGTGATAGACATATTACTCTGTCCGAGAAGTCATAATTAATACCGTTTTAACGAAGATTACTTGATATCATTAGCTGATAACCCTGTTTATGGGTTCTACTGTGTTGGGAAAATATATACGAACCTTCCCACCGCAGCTGCAAAATCAGCATACGATAACAGGTCAGTATTTATGACATTAAAACAAATTTTTTAAATAAAATTCATTTTAATTATTAAATACTTACCTGTTATCGGTAAGTCCCACCTCCCACCCCGCTATTCGATTAATATTTTTGTATATATATTGAAAGAATATTGAGGGTTGGTTACCGATTTTTGGCTAGGTTGCATTGCACTATGTTTAACCTGGCCTGTATTACGGTATTGAGGTGGCGGATTCCCAGTTAAAATTCCGGATGAGTTATTTCCCCTTGGAAAGTATAAGCATACGATAACAGGTAAGTATTTAATAATTAAAATGAATTTTATTTAAAAAATTTGTTTTACAGTCAGGTTTTACTTGTATTAGGTTAAAAACTTAATAGTGAATCAGTTTTTGAGATGAGCTTGTACCAAACACACACACACAAGCTCCTGTAAATTTTATACACACTTTAATGAGCAAGTATTTGGACTGTCACAGTTATTGCTTGTTGGAATGTCTCAGACTAACCAGGCTATACAAGCAGTCTTCACTTTAGCATTTTTGAACAACTAGCCTGAATCTTTATGCATTAATAGAACAGACCCACTAGCCCGACTATATGAATCAGGAAATTTTAATAGCCCAAATTTAATACATTTCACTAGCCCCAGGCTGTTGGGCTAGGGGTTAGCGTCAAGACTGTAAAAGCAATAACAATTCTTCAAACATTGATACTTGTCTTGTTTTGAACAAATCTGCCATGACGGGTAGTTAATGGGGATAGCCCAACAAACAACCAGTTAAGGATGACTGTGATACTGCTGAAAGTTTCACCAATGTGGATATTTAGCCGATGGACATTTGACCAGAGACACTTTATTTAATTCGAAGTAAATGTTTTCTTAGCAGTGTTAATAGTCATGTCAACACATCACATGTTATGTTAAATGACTACATGACAACATTGGATGTGTAGCAACTTAAACCACCATCCATTTTATTATATTTCTGAATGTGTAGGATATTTTTTAATGTAAGGGTATGAAGTAGACACACATTTGAAGTATCTTTATTTTATTTTTTTTCAAAGAAGATAGTTATGTAACTGTGGTGATGTATAATATTAATTGCAAGAGTTAATAACATTCCAGGGCCCATATTCACCAAACAAGTCTTAGACTTAAGTCTAAGAATAAAGAAAATTCTTTCAATTAGAATATTCAAGAATTTCTTTAATTTTGAGTCAAACTCTGCAGTAAACATCTCTATCTATAATATTTTTTATATAGAACATTTTGTAAATGAAATAAAAACAGTGGAGGCCTGAATATATTCAAACACTGAACACATTTTTCTTGGTTCTAAGTCTATTCTTTATTCTTAAGTCTAAGAATCGGTTGGTGAATACGGGCCCAGGTGTAGAATTCTTGAGCTTCATGCAGAATGAGATACAGTATTCCAGTTTCTGACTTCTGTTGACACTGTGATGTTCCTGAAAAAAAGGTTTCTACAAGTTATAACAATAAACCATTCAATAACATTTTAAGACAGCATAGTTATCTGTTTTAAAATAATTGTTCTTTTCAAAGAAAAGTATTTTACCAAAGGTAATCAAACTTCTAATTTGCCCAAACTTAACAAATAGTATATTTTTCCATACCCCACCCGCTTTTGGCATGTTTCGTTTTTACCTACTTTAAACACAATAAAATCGAAATAAAGCAAAAACATGAACTACAATTAAATCAAAGATACTAAGCTAATAACAAATTAAAAAAAATCATACCATATAAGTTATATCTGCAAATTATTGGGAAATTATAAGTGCATCAACACAGAACTCTATGCAGACGCACTGCAGTAGATGATCGAGTACCCCCCCGACCTCACTTAATCCACTCAGAGTTGTCTCCCTTAAAATAATGTCGAAAAGGTCAATAGTATATCAAAGAATGTTGTTTATCATCAAACACTAGTTATTAGCGTTATGCGATCGTATATCGCACTGTATACCGGTATGCTGAACAACGTCAACAATGCAGTTCACAGAAATCGATCCAGCAGGGTGTGCGATTGTTATACATTCGTCCATTGACATAAACTGGAATATCTTGCCTTCTTGGTGAGTTTTTGCAATAACTGAGTTTTTGCCATAATTTCATGAAATATACTTAATGAACCATGGGATTATGGTTCTACGACCTTTTAAGTCTCCTGTACCATTATTTTCAGGAAACTTCTTCACAGGTCAAATATCATATCTCACTGAGACATATTTTTACTGATCCAAACATGTGCCACTTCATGTCTGGCCATTAATAACTTTTAGTTATCTCTACAGAAGAACGTTTTTCTGTTAGAATTTCAATCCTTGTTACTTGTGCAAGGATAACTTCCATCAGAACTGTATAAAGGTTCTATGGAAATTCATTTTTTACTGGGTAATTGAGAGCATAGTTATTACCTTAATCACTTTGCTAGATACATAGAGGTTTTTCTCATCTTTTTCTTGATGATAAGAAATTTGTTCTTTTCTTCATCAAAGGATAGAGATTATGCTTTCGTATACCTTGTTTTGTGTAAGACATCGCAACTCTGTGCTGTCTTACCTATTTTGGAACTGATCCAAACTATGGAACGTCAACACTTGGTTTTTCGTTCCTTTACCTTCTTAAGCGGTTTTGACTTGTGTAACATGTTGGGATGCTTAATGAGCTCCCTATGAACCTTTTTCATCAGGCTTATTAACAGTTCCAATATAATTTTAAGACGGTTTTCCTTCTTATTATGGCTTTTACCATAGGGAGAAGTGAAATTCATGCTTTTTCTGTTGAATACGACCATTTCCAGTTGGATCTATTGTCGTTTTCACTTTGTTGTGTCAGCCAGGATTCCTTGCTTAATATCAAGTCCTCTATATGGCTTCTACCTTCAAGTTTCCAAGTTTTCTTAAACTGGTAGTCATGAAGATGAGGATAAACTTCTTTGGGCAATCAGGGCTTTGAAGTTCTATCTCAGCAGTGTTAGTCAGAAGTCCATTCGAGGTTCTCAAAGACACTCTTCATTTTCCCAAAAAAGGGGGGGGGAGATGTGTCTGCGGCTTCTATTTCTCGGGGTTATACCTCGACTAAGGAAAGTTAATCTTATCCTATCTAAGGATTCATTCCTTTTTAGGATCTGACCGCATGAATTAAGAGCTCTGTCTGTTTTGTGGGCATATATTAATCACACCCCACTTTTTGACGTGCTCTAAGCTGTTTACTGGAGGAATCCGACCACCTTGTCATCTTTTTATCTTCGTTTTCTGAAGTGCCAACAATACAATTTGTATACGTTTGGGCTTGTTGTGGTTTCACTAATGGTAGTGTCTTCTTTACGACATAGACATATTACTCTGTCCGAGAAGTCATAATTAATACCGTTTTAACGAAGATTACTTGATATCATTAGCTGATAACCCTGTTTATGGGTTCTACTGTGTTGGGAAAATATATACGAACCTTCCAACCGCAGCTGCAAAATCAGCATACGATAACAGGTCAGTATTTATGACATTAAAACAAATTTTTTAAATAAAATTCATTTTAATTATTAAATACTTACCTGTTATCGGTAAGTCCCACCTCCCACCCCGCTATTCGATTAATATTTTTGTATATATATTGAAAGAATATTGAGGGTTGGTTATCCGATTTTTGGCTAGGTTGCATTGCACAATGTTTAACCTGGCCTGTATTAAGGTATTGAGGTGGCGGATTCCCAGTTAAAATTCCGGATGAGTTATTTCCCCTTGGAAAGTATAAGCATACGATAACAGGTAAGTATTTAATAATTAAAATGAATTTTATTTAAAAAATTGTTTTAAAGGCTTCATTTCCAAACCTTAAGTACTGATGAGCAGCAAACAGCATAAAACCTGAACAGACTGTGAGTTACTGGCGTGCTGTTCTGGTATTATCTTGTATGCATATAGCCATTTTTAGCTCATATATTTTTTGAAAAAAAATTATGAGCTATTTTCATCACCTTGGCGTCGGCGTCCGGTTAAGTTTTGCGTTTAGGTCCACTTTTCTCATAAAGTATCAATGCTATTGCATTCAAACTTGGTACACTTACTATCATGAGGGGACTGGGCAGGCAAAGTTAGATAACTCTGGCGTGCATTTTGAAAGAATTATGTGCCCTTTTTAACCAGGTTTTCCGAAGGAAAAAACTGGTTATTAGATTGGCGAATGCGGGCGGGCTGGCTGGCTGGCGGGCTGGCTGGCGGGCGGGCGGAACAAGTTTGTCCGGGCGATAACTTTGTCGTTCATTGTGAGATTTTAAAATCATTTGGCACATTTGTTAACCATCATTAGACGGTGTGTCGCGCGAAAAAATTACGTCAATATCTCCAAGGTCAAGGTCACACTTTGAGTTCAAAGGTAAAAAATAGCCATAAATGAGCTTGTCTGGGCTATAACTATGTCATTCATTATCAGATTTTAAAATCATTTGGCACGTTTGTTCACCATCATGGGACGGTGTGTTGCACGAAAGAATCACGTCAATATCTCCAATGTCAAGGTCGCCACGACTAAAAATAGATTTATTTTAAAACAAACTTACAAAGGGGGTTAAGTTTGTTTGTTCATTTAAAAAGTTCAGTTTGAGTTGTCTCCCTTAATCAGATTTTTTTTCACAATGAAAACCTGGTTTTGTGACAATTTTGTCCCTTGTTATACTTAGAAAATTGAAAATTTTGGTTAAGTTTTGTGTTTAGGTCCATTTTATTCCTTAAGTATCAAAGCTATTGCTTTCATACTTGCAACACTTACTAACTATCATAAGGGGACTGTGCAGGCAAAGTTATGGAACTCTGACTGGCATTTTGAAGGAATTATGGGCCTTTTATACTTAAAAAATTTAAAATTTGGTGAAGTTTTGTGTTTTGGTCCACTTTACCCCTAAAGTATCATAGATATTGCTTTTATACTTGGAACACTCGCAAACTATCATAAGGGGACAGTATAGGACAAGTTGCATAACTCTGGTTGTCATTTTTATGGAATTATGGCCCTTTTTTGACTTGGTAACTTTGAATATATGGTTAGATTTTGTGTTTAGATCCACTTTACTTCTAAAGTATCAAGGCTATTGCTTTCAAACTTCAAATACTTTAATGCTATCATGAGGGTACTGTACCTGGCAAGTTGAATTTTACCTTGACCTTTGAATGACCTTGACTCTCAAGGTCAAATTATTAAATTTTGTTTTAATTGCCATAACTTCTTTATTTATGATTAGATTTGATTGATACTTTGACATAACAACTCTTACCTGACATACCACAATAGACTCCACCCAAACCATCCCCCACGCCCCCTCCCCCCGAACCCCCCCCCCCCCCCATTTTTTTTATTTTTTTTAAAGATCATCTAATAAATGACCACCACCACACCCTTACACTATACCCCCCCCCCCCCCCCAACCCCCCCCCCCCAATTATTTTTTTTTTTAAACATGGTTAAACGACAAAAATATTTATTTTTATTATTTTATTTTTGAAATGCCGTCCAACCATCCCACCCAAGAACCCCCCCCCCCTGCATTTTTGGAAGATAATGTAATAAATGACACTCTCCACTCCACCCTTCACTCCTTTGTGATTGAAATTGAGATAGGTCCCTTCACCTTTAAAAAGAAAAAAAAATGAGCGGTCTGCACCCTGTCTATTTGGTTCTGAGCAGGAAAAAAAAACTGAATCAAGTGGTTGTCATGACTGAATATTGGTTTTGAGGCGTTCCAATATAATATAAGATTTATACTACTGTTTTCATATGCATAAACACTCTTGCAGACTGATTGCTTACTTGCAAGAGGTTTTAGCAATTACATATCTGTTTTCCTAATGACATTCCTTTGATAATTGATCATAATAGTATTGCCATTTTAGACTTATTGTTCTTGATACAGAATTTTAAAGCAAACTCTTTAGTTTTTACATTCTCCACTGCATTTTATTTCAACATTTATGACACTCTATCAACTCATAAATACCAACCTTTACTACCTGGGCCTGGTATCACAAGCATACTAAAGTACTCTGAATCCACCCAATTGTCTTCTCAATTTCTGAGATGAGTTTTATCATCATGCTTATTTTGATGTTCACAGAAGTTTTTAAGTTTTGAGTCTCGCTCATTTCTTAGTTTGAGGAAGAATATGTGCAAATTTTTTTAGCCAAGATTTCTGATTGTTCTAGCACTGATCGACATTCTCAATACTCATCTAGCTGAGTGGATTGACACATCTAAGTTTCTGAATTGAGCTATGAAAAGAGAATGTTCTAGATACTAGGCCCAATTCTGCTGTGACTGAGTTGGTTACCATGTATTTCAGACGGAGGTGGACTATGCAGACATTGACTGGTGGTCCAAGTACTACGCCTCTATCGGGGAGGTGGAGAAGTGTAGGAGGTACCTCGACATGGGCCTGGATACCATCAAGGTGAGAGTGCAGAAAAAACGGTTGCCATTCATATGAACTAACTGTAAACTAACTATTGTTCATGGACATTAGTTTTTGTTTATTTCTTGGGTTTACAGATACTTGAACTTAACACAAGAACATTGGTAAATGACATAAATTCCTCTCTTTTTCCAAAATAACAAATCCACAAAAAAATTATTTGTTTAACAATTACACAATTGAATGTAGACCAATATTTATAATAATTTTACAGTATTTTAAAACCATCTATTGTAGCTTGCATCAAAGGCTTTACTGAAATGGTCTGCAGTATTTCGCTGAATTTAAGCTGCCACACTTGTATAAATATGTTCAATAGCTATGCTACAACCCCTGTGTGTTCCTGTGGCCCTTGCAGGTGTATGATTGTGAGCTGGAGAAGTCTGAGGGATATGGAGAGTTCCTGGACTTCTGTGAGACCTTCGACCTGGAGAGGGGCAAAGATGACAATGATGAGGAGTCCAACATCATTGGACAGTTCAAGGGCCTGTTTAAGGTGTACCCACTGCCCTCTGACCCCAGTGAGGAGCTGCCTATGAGGGCCCTTGACAATGTGCCCTCCACGGAGCCAGAGGAGTGCATCATCAGAGTCTACGTTATCCGTGGAATTGACCTCCAACCCAATGACCCCACTGGACTGGTAATACATTTTTCCTCCACTGTTTTCGAGTAGTTGTTGGGTGGGACATGCATTGATGGGAGTCCAGATCAATTAAGTCTTGGTTAATTTAGCCCTTTTTTACCTACTCAGAAGCCAAGTGAAAATTGCTACATGCAACCAGGTCAGCAATGAAGCCTTTAAAAACCATCTAAAAAAACTACAAACCCCTCAAAGTGGGTGCTGAGAGGTGAAGGGTTTAATACTATTGTCTGATGAAATGAAAGTGATGTTCAATCAAAATAGTTATTTTTGTTGGTGATTCAGAAGAAGGAAAAGGGTGAATAAAATGATAAGATATTCGGCCTTTCTAAAGTAAAAATTAGAGAATAATAATTATTTCCTGCTCGCCGTAAGCGCTTATCAAATGAGGATGTCCATAATGGCCAGAGGGTGGTAGGTCTGAATAACATTATTGACTCAAGATTTATTATCTTAAAATGTGAATGGTGAACTGCAATTAAATCATTAAAAGTCTATAACATGTTTGTTGTTATATAAATAGCATAATATTAAAGATATGATTCCTTTTAAAACATGTTTAGTGACCCAAAACAAGTTGGCCAATAGTGTGATCCTTTGTTTGTATTGCAAATATTTTTAATTTAAAATTTCATTAAAAAATAAAAGGAGCGTTTTCTGCATAGTTTAAAGAAGCTGTTCTTTGCAAGTGATACTAATGTTTACATTTACAAAAAACCCAGTTAAGTTTTGATTTTAGTAAATCAGATTTTTCTAGAAATTTAGTTCATCATGATTTGATAACAATGCCTTCAGTATCTGAGACACCATCTTGAAAATAAGGTGGCATCCGCCTGAATTCATTCGTCTTTATGTTAAATGGCAAAGTAGCTGGGCGGCCTAAATCGCACAACATTTGATGTCTCGGCATGATAGTCCTGCAGACTCAACCATTTGGTTTCTTTTTATAGTATCAAACGTATAAATTCTTTATATTTTGTTGTATGACATTGCAGGCTGACCCGTATATAGAGATCAAGCTTGGAAAGACCAAGGTGGACAGTAGAGATGAGTACCTCCCTAACACGATCCAACCTGTATTTGGCAGGTAGGCCTCACACTTTTGTTTCCATGAAAAACATGGACAACAATACACTTGGGTAGATCTCTGAAAAAAATTTGCTTGAAGCATGTGCATAAATTGTTGTCCTAGATTAGCCTGCGCAGCCTGCACAGTCATATCATGGCCGATGCTGTCAGCCTTAGTTGATTTTTTTGTTCAAAAGAGGATTGCTGTAAACAACAAAATTCTATTAAATCAGAAAGTCTTGTCCCTTATTAGCCTGAGCAGAATGCACAGGCTTATCTGGGACAACACTATAAGCACATGCATGAAGCTTTGTTTTCAAAGAGTGTGGCATACTTATTGATGTTTGGACACTTTAATTTGTAAAAATTAAAGAAATCACCTTTTTTAAAGTGCAATGCGTGTTTTCTCATAATTTGAATTTAATGAGGTTTGTTGTTAGTATTGACGTTTGGTATTGATAACCATGCATACACTGTTAAAAGTCTTTGAATGTTTGTACAAGACAGATCCTGCAAACAATCCAATTTAACGTCTGAATGGTTGAAAACACTATAAGTACAATTGTGTGCATACCATACACAGGAAAATAAATATAGGGCAAGTTTATTTGTCCACTGTTTGTTGTAAAATCTTACACGCACCCTGTAAAAAGCAAAAAGAAATATAGTTCACCATGTTTTTCCAATATTAGGAGTGTTATGCAAAAATGAGTCATATTACATAATTGTTGACTGTAACCCCAGACTAGACTGAGCATTCACGCAGTCTGGGCAGGAACTACCTTTCCTTAAATGAGACCATGAAACTTTGTGTGATATTATAGCCAGCAGGGTAACTCCTGACCAGACTGAGCAGATGCCCAGGCTGGTATGGAGCTCCTCTTGCCGCGTATGGCATATAGAGAATACTAGGTCGGTGCCGAATAAAGGAAAGTTTATTTTGCGAGGATTAGAAAATCTGAACCATGAGACTTGGCGAGTGGTTCAGATTTTCGTGCCGAGCAGATAAACTTTGCTTTATTCGACACGGACCTAGTATTCGATTTATCCCATCAATTTTCTTAGTTGTAAATTATTTCTTTAAAAATAGAATAGGAAAATCAAACTAGACGGAAAATCCCAAAGGTATTTTAAGCAAACATGGTTTCATTAATCGTGTCGAGCCTAATACATTACAAAAAGATCAGTAACTAACCTGTTTTTCTGTTTATCATACCTCTACGTCCCTGATTTTTAAGAAAGAATGAAAAAAAGACACTAAAAAACTGCATCTTTAGCGTGAAACCACATGCATTGTGTCGTATGACGTGTTAATAATGACGTCACGAGTCACGCACTTAATATTTGTAAATAATGTTTATTTGCTTATTAGTTGCATTATGTGTTAAACATATATTACATCTTGGTATCAAATTGTTTGTTGTGTTGAATCTGATTCGATTTTACTAAAAATTATAACTTTATAGATCATTCCGAGTAATATGAACATTCTTCGCCTTTTTGACAGCTATATTTCAGCACTGCTGAAATAGAGGAAAATTTATTCCACTGTGGTTTATTTCGACAATGCACGTCTGATGATGGGATAAAAGGCACATTTTCGCACAACATTGGTCATATTTTGCAGGATGTTTGAGATTACCACAGTACTGCCACTGCACAAGGATCTCAAAATTCGGGTCATGGACTGGGATCTGGTGTCAAGTGATGACCTCATTGGAGAGACACTCATTGACCTTGAAAATCGCCTGCTGTCCAAGCACCGCGCTGCATGTGGCATACCCAAGTCTTACATGATGTGAGTCAGCAAAATGTTGTTCTGTATATAATCTTCGCTCTGTGAAAACAGGGCATTATGCCTGTGCATAAAGTGTCGTCACTGATAAGCCTGTGCGGACACTTTATGCTTTTGTTGTATTTTTCGTTTAAAGAAAGTCTCTACTTATTGCAAATCTTGTGTAGGCAGAAAGTGTCATACTGCCGACTGTTCATGCTTATCTGGGACGACATTTCCAACATGCATTAAGCCCAGTTTTCTCAGAGCAACGCTTAAAGGCGGGTCGAGTTCATCACAGCACTGTGAGTGTGCCCAAATGTCGGGTAAACATAGTTGATTTCAAGTGAAGCATATCATTTATACTGTAGCTTTAATATACACTACAAAGGTACTTTTAACTTTTCTAAACATTCCTTATCTCCATTTGTGTTCCAGTAACGGCCCAAATAAGTGGCGTGACTCGCGCCTGCCCAAGGACCTACTCGACGACTACTGTAAGAAGCGGCACATCACAGGACCTGTCTACTATGGTAACAACAGTGCCAAGGTGGGCAGACGGGTCTACAAGCTCTCAGAGTTTGGTAAGGGCAGTGTTTATTTATTTTTATTCAAATTGCTTTTCAAAGGGACTTCAAACACTTAAAGAACGTGTCTGAGTCGTAAAGTTAAAAAAATAAAAAGAGCACTTATTGATGACTTGGCTTCAAGTCGAGTGTCACTCTTACTTCCCTTTACAGAGACTGGCAAGGTATCCTCCTCTGATCTGGGACCAGCTGACCAGAGGCTTGCCCTGCACATCCTCAACACGTTTGATGTCGTCAAGGAGCATGTGGAGACTCGCGCCCTCTACAACCCCCTCCAGCCCGGCATTGAACAGGGCAAGCTTCAGATGTGGGTAGACGTGTTCCCCAAGTCACAGGGTGAGCCCGGCTCTCCATTCAATGTCAAGGCAAGGAAGCCCAAGGAGTATGTGCTGCGATGTGTGGTCTACAACACAGTGGACGTGATACTGGATGAGACGTCTATCACTGGAGAGAAGATGAGTGACATCTACGTGTCTGGCTGGCTTCAGGGTCTCGATGAGAAACAGAAGACGGATATTCACTACAGGTGATCATATGAGATCATATAAATAGTTTCTTTTGTTCAAGCTTGGCTTACCTATGATTCCCATTGAAATTTGTCTCAGTAAAGGCATTAAATAAATTAAATTTAATAATCATACATTCCAGATCTTGGTGGGACAGTCCTACTTTTGGGGTGTTTGTCTGTGTTTAAGGTCTGTTTGAAAAGCACACAAAACATCTCATTTTGTTGAGAATTTATTTTGCTAAATGTACATTCAAGTTCGGATGAGGGAAAATAGGGCTTAATTCATGTGCGTAAAAAGTCATCCCATATTAGCCTGTGCAGTCTGCACAGGCTTATCAAGGATGACACTTTCAGCTTTTACAATTTATGGAACATTCTTTTAAAGGAAGTTTATTTTAAGAAAAATCAGATTAGATGGAAAGTGTCATCCCTTATTAGCCTCACTGCACAGGCTCATTTGCTATGATACTTTACTCAAATAGCCAAGTCTAGAATAATGCTCAAATAAAATAACACCTTAATCCAATAAGTTTTAGACTGTCAAATTACACACATTAAGTATTGAAAGCCATACCTGGAGCTTTCATGTACTATGCACTTCATCAGCAGAATTATTTCTACTGTTGGGAAACGTAAACACCACTAATTGTCAAGGTGAGTGATGTTAACGTACTGTCCCAGGTAACATCACTCACCCCAACAATTAGTGGTGTTAACATTTCCCAACAGTAGAAATCATTCTGGTGATTAAGTCCATAGTACACGGACGAAAGCTCCTGGTATAGCTTTCAATACTTAGTGTGTGTAATTTGACAGTCTAAAACTTATTGGATTATCATGGAAACCACAAAGTTAAACTTTAATCGAAGAAAACAATGTAACACATTTTTCTGTTTGTACTGTGTTGAGTTCAGGTCTCTGAATGGAGAAGGGAACTTCAACTGGCGCCTGGTGTACCCGTTTGACTATGTGCCAGCTGAGAACTGTGTGGTCGTCAAAAAAAAGGTCAGTGTCAAACAAGTGCCCCAAATCAGATTTATTAAAACAGTTTAATTATTGTGGGATGTCTTCTGTAATATCTATCAGTCTTCCATTTGTTGTACAAACGTACATAATTTTTTTCAGTTTCGAATTTTGAAGTAAATTGATCATTTAAATTTTGTCTGAGTGTAAATTATTTTTAGTGGAGTGTACATTTACCCCCATCAATATTTTAAAGTGTGCACAAGTACCACATAGAGACTGGAATGTTTGTACATATAACCCACCAACATTGGAATTCGACCCTTTTCAAAATAGTGTACATTAACCTCATCAATATTGTAATAAGTGTACATTTGTCCCATCAATATCAGAATAAGTGTACATTTCAATATATAATACTGGAAGGAATATTCATTTGTCCTTCAATATAATTATAAGTGTACATTTTCGCTGATATATTCTGCTTTAAATGAAAATGCACCAACTGCACAAAAACCACAGTACTGCATATCATTATTCTCCGCAGCTTTTGACTTATCTAACGGTGGCTAAAGTGTAAGTTTAATGATAAACCTATTTATTTAGGAATACGGACAAAACCCCTCCCGGATAAAAACCCTCCCGTCATTTTCATAGGGGGCGGACGAAAACCCTCCCATGAATAAACATGGGCGGACAAAAACCATCCCATGAAAAAAACGGGGGAGGACAAAAACCCTCCCATGAAAAATCGGGACCGGACAAAAATCCTCTCGTAAAAGAAACACTTAGTGTTGCATTCATTAATTCGATAAAATTACCCATTGTGTGTATTGTGTTTTCAGGGGTATGAAATTGAAAGAAAATGTGTATCCATTAACTGTAAACATACCGCTTTCTAATGTGCATATATATCCGAGAATCCAATATAATAACAACATCAATTAAAACATAAAATGAGGCCATTTATAGACAAGTGAATTTAAATTTAGATTGAATGCAATACGATACAGTGCAACGATTAATCGCGTCATATGCTCATTCATGCAAAAAACGTGCTTTCCGGGAAGTTTCTGAAAACTTTGCGAAAATGAAAGTTAAATTCTGTTAACTATGAAAATGACGGGAGGGTTTTTATCCGGGAGGGGTTTTGTCCGTATTCCGGGTTTTTGTCCGTCCCCGTTTATTCATGGGAGGGTTTTCGTCCGGCCCCTATAAAACTGACGGGAGGGTTTTTATCCGGGAGGGTTTTTGTCCGGCATGCATTTATTTAAGCTTAGTCGCAAAAAAAGCCTTAGGCTGTTTCCTGGGTAGAACCAGTACCTTTCAAACTGTTACCTATTTGCACTGTACTACATATCACTATGCTCCCCAACTTTTGCCTCATTTAACTGTTTCATATTTGTAGGAGAAGTTCTGGAGTCTAGATGAGACAGAGCAAAGAATCCCGCCGATATTCACTGTGCAGGTCTGGGACAATGACAAGTTCTCCTTGGATGACTTCCTTGGTAACACACGGTTATTTCTCTGTGTTGCACTCATGTTTTATCTTGAACCCTTTCCCAATCATAAGCAAAGTGAAAATGGAAATATGCAACCAGTATAAAACCAGAACAGCCTGTGAGTAAGTTGCAGTCTGTTTAAGTACATTAGAAATGCAATAACTCGAGCGGGCGATTTCTCCAAAATTGGCGATTACTCGAACATTAAAGGAAGTCCCTACCATTTTCCTTTCATTTCTATATAAAAATACCCGCAATAACTCAAACATGCAATTTTCGATAACTCGAGGTTGTGTGCTGGTCCCTGAAAGGCATTTCACACCTAATTAACTGGCAATTATTCGAATACTCTTGCTCGTCTGGTCATGCTAAAAATATTCGAGTTGGGAAAACAGCGCAATCAAGCAGACAAAAAACGCTTGATTAGGTGTGAAGTTAGTCGCAGTTTGAGAAACACTGCAAATTGTCATCCTTTGTGATTCAAATAAAAGCTACACAGTTTTAATGATAAAATAATTAACAGCAATCGATAATTATGATAAAATGTATGGTATAAAAGATAACACATCAGAATTTCTTAACTGAATTCCTTATTGTCATTTGCGCTGCATCATGGCAACACAGAAAGAAAATAGTCTTACGAATTGTTAAACTCCCGAGCAATCTAGTGCCCACCCACTTGTGAAGGGATAGCTAGATCAGGAAAGCTTCTGTTTCCTATATCGAGTATATGCTACATGTACATTGAATAGTGTTTGAATATGTTTTATTAGTCCCCTACCAGTTTCAACGGAGGGAACATGTGGTTTGTGCTCCCTCTGTCTGTCTGTCCGTCCGTCCGTCACACTTTTCTGGATCCTGCGATAACTTTAAAAGTTATTAATATTTTTTCATAAAACTTGAAACATGAATAGATGGCAACATGGACATTATGCACGTCATTTCATTTTGTTTTAACTACGGCAAAAATTCTTGTTGCTATGGCAACAAATAGACTAGAAATACTGCTGAAAATGGTGGTTTTCTGGATCCTGCGATAACTTTAAAAGTTCTTATTATTTTTTCATTGAACTTGAAACATGGATAGATGGCAATACAGACAGTATGCACGTCATTTCATTTTGTTCCTATGTCAAAAATTTTGGTTGCTATGGCAACAAATTTTATTTTTTAATATTCTGACAATGGTGGAATTTCTGAAAACGGTGGAGCCGGTAGGGGACTTTTATTGCTTGGCAATAGTCTTGTTATATATGTGTTATGTTTGTATGTTGATAAAATTTAATGAATGAACGATCATTCTTGTTGTTTAGTTTAGTATACTGTAATCTTAAGCAATTTTTACTAAGCCTTTTATTTTTACTAAGCCTTTTCTTTTCCAAGCACCGTCTTACATGTAAATAAAGCGTTTGTGATCAGAAGTTAAGCATCACCAACCGAAACAGTGAAAACAAATAATACCATGGATTACTTGAAACCTGCGATCACTTGAGCATCGAGGTCAGTCCCGTGCTATCTTGAGTTACACGCAGTTTTACTGTACTTCTCATCAGTATCTTAGGGTTTGAAATGAAGCCTTATAAAACTTAAATCAATTAAACAAATTCTCAAACTTAATGTTAATTTTTAAATAGTACAAAGGGTTAAAAAGCATATCTGAGCTGCAGTAAAGGATATTTTTTAAAGGTTGACCCTGTAGCAAGTATTTTACGGCATTTTGTCCAACACGACCATAGGCGTGACAAACATCTAAAAATACATTCCTCCACTTTCAAAGGTGAGCTTAACATTTATATTGAGAATTAAATTCTAGGCCTTGCCGTTTCCGTGTCAATGATAAGGCTACACATGACTTTCAATAAAAAGGCTACACATCACTGTGTATAATATGGCTACACATCACTGATTTCAGGAACTATTGAGATGAATCTGACCAGCATGCCGATGCCAGCCAAGCGTGCAGCATCCTGTGACCTCACACAGATACCGGACATCAATATGGGCAACATGGCTGTGAAGACCGTGTCCCTGTTTGAACAGAAGAGACTCCGGGGGTTCTGGCCTGTTTATGATGAGAAGGACGGACAAAGGGTGCTCACTGTAGGTTCAGTTTTTTACTGTTTAATTCATTTCTAAACTTTGTTTGTAAAATAAACAGATAAAGCCAAATGGGTGATTTGTTTTTTTGTTGTAAAAAAAGCCTGGTATATTAAATTGCATTAACAAGAAAAGAAAATCCCATTTGTGTTGTCTACTTGAGATAAGATTAAAATGATGTAAGATAATATGGTCTGATACAATTGATTATGCTAGTGGATACATTCTGTTCTAACAGACTCATACACTTGCTATTATCTGTCCTATCCATTGGATGAATATTGAGGTGGAGAAAAAGCTGATAACTTCAAAAGAAGTCTCAACACATTCTTTTTATGTATTATTGACTGAACACATTCCTTTTCATTTGTTTTGTTGACTGAACACATTCATCTCCATATAAATTGTTGACTTAACACATTCCTCTCAATATGCATTACTGACTGAACACATTCCTCTCCATGTGCATTACTGACTGAACACATTCCTCTCAATGCATTGTTGACTGAAAACAATCCTCTACATATGGATGGTTGACGGAACACATTCATCTCCATTCCAATTGTTGAATGAACACATTTCTCTCAATATACATTTTTGAGTGAACCCAATCCTCTCTATATGAATTGTTGACTGAACACAATCCTCTTAATATGCATTGTTTACCTGAACACAATCCTAACAATATGAATTGTTGAATGAACGCATTCCTTTCAATATAAATTGTTAACCTTTGATTTGAACTTCAATCCTCTCAATATGCATTGTTGACTGAACACATTTCTCACTATATGAATTGTTGACTGAACACAATTCTATCTTTATGCATTGTTGACTGAACACATTCCTTCTCTGTATGAATTATTGACCGAATTTATTATTCATATTCATCTCCATTCCCATTGTTGACTGAACACAATCCTCTCCATATGCATTGTTGACTGAACACAATCCTCTCAATTTGAATTGTTCTGACTAACCTCTATATTATCCCATGTTTTCATTGACCAAACAAGGATTAGATAAATTTGAAGCTGTCAAATAACAAAGAAATGTCTATTTGTTACGCTTCCTAGGTATTGTTTGCATGCATGTATCCTTCGTTTATATGCAAGCCATGGTATGGATTGAGCTAAAATACGAACATGTTTCACTTCAGTGTTCACAATGACTTACTTTGTCTTGCTCTATGCAGGGCAAGGTGGAGATGGAGCTGGAGTTAATCACGAAGGAAGAGGCGGATGTGAGGCCTGCAGGCAAGGCCCGAGATGAGCCCAACATGAACCCAGTACTAGACCCGCCCAAGTAAGATCAATAATGGATGTTGAATGTTATAAACACTAGATAGTATTTCACCCCTCCTTTGCACCTGTCACCCAGTCAGTTGGTTGGTGGGTAAGTCATGAAGATTGTCTTTTGGTCAGTAGGTTAATTTTTGTCCCGCATGATATCTAGTGAAGATGACCCACAAATGTGCAAATTAGTATGACGGTTTCCACATGTCAAGATCAAAGAGGCTTGTAGTTTGAAAGTCATTTCAGCATTATACCAAGAGAACGCTCCAACATATTATCATTTTCATTGTTATGCTGGTTTCTTGGGAGGCAGAGTTTGAGGTGACCAGGTCAAAGGTCATGGTCAAATTGATTTGTTTTCTCCATAGACCATTTTTTTTTTAGCAGGATATCTATACATTACTTTGACTTATGATCATGCAATACTGGTTATTCTTCAGGAAACCTTTTAATAATAAGATTACAAGAGCCTTTTTCTGGGGAAGCTGGGCTTAATGCATGTGCGTAAAGTGTCATCCAAGTTTTTCATACTAAGCCTTTGTGGTCTGTTACAGCCGACCTGAGACGTCGTTCCTGTGGTTCACCTCCCCGTTTAAGACGCTGCGCTACATCATCTGGGCCAACTACAAGTGGTACTTCATCATCTTCCTGGTGGTGCTGCTCCTGCTGCTGCTGCTGTTCCTCTTCATCTACTCCTTCCCTGTAAGTACTCACAGACTTCGTATTTCTAAGTCTGTTATACAAGTATCTGTTATCTTCAAGTACTTTAACCGTGTCATTCATCATGCAATTAAAATAAATTACCAGAAAGGTCAACCGTGAGAAGATGTTGTAATGCATGTAACATCTGTCGCCCTACCTAAAAAGTAAACATCAGCCTTTAAGGTCAAAGGTTTAATTTTGCAATAAAACAACTTGTCCGGACTGTAACTTTGCCATTCATCATGCAGTTGAAATAGCTTACCACCATATAAAGAAGGTGTGTCACCGCTTTGGGTGAACAAGTTCAAACCAAAGGTCAAACATCTGCATGGTGCAGCTTATGAAATCATTACAAACACTATTGATAATTTGCATCAAGCTATCGATAAAAATCTCAGTAATCAATAAATTTATTGTTGCCTGAAACTGGATATATGTATTACTTTTATAAATAAAACATTAAGTAATTTGTTATTAACATTTAATATAATATATCTATATCATCACTTTCTTGATATTAAGTTTAGAGCATTTGATTACCTTGTGCTCAAATTCTTACATTAAGACACTGTGTTGATCTTATTTTCTTCATAATTTTGTAGGGAAATTTTTCAAGATGGATTTTAGGAGGAAAATAAAGTGACACAGACTATAAAGCAGCAGTTTACTGAAAGAATAAGTGATAGAGATTATAAGCAACATAAAAAAGAGCATATGGAATCTAATTATGCATGTGACCTTGGGTATCTAATGATGCAGGTGACATATGGTATCTAATTATGCATGTAACATAGGGTATCTGATGATGCAGATGGCATAGGGTATGTAAGAATGCAGGTGACATGGGGTATCAACATATGAAGGCCCCAAAAAGTGATAGATACTAAAGGCCAAATAAACAATAAGTGAAAGAGACTATAGGCCAAATGAATAATAAATGATGGAGACTATAGAATATAATAAACAATAAGTAATAGAGACTAAAGGCCAAATAAGTAATAAGTGATAAGACACTATAGGCCGAATGAATAATGAGGGATGTAGACTATAGGCCTAATACAGCATATGTACATCGACCATTTTGTGTGTTGCAGGGTAATTTCTCTGCATGGATACTTGGTGGCAAAGGCTAATAGAAGATGGGCAGTGAAAATATGTGTGCAAGACTCATGGTGCATGATGATCAAACAAAGCATGTGAACAACGAAACATTTGTGCTATATTACGGTTGTCATCATATTGCTAGCATGTAACGAAATGAAAAAAATGGTTAATCTGTTGTGTTGTGTATTTTGTATTTAAGTCATTGACAATTTTTATGTAAATTAGTATTTTAGTTAACAAATCTGTATTGTTGGTTAACTGTTAGGTCACTCTAATATTTACTTATAAAAAATTTTTTTTAGTGCAAAATGTACAGTGTGCAACGGACCTATTTGTGAATGATATGGGAAAGATTTGTAAATTATTGCCCACACTAAAATGACTCATTGTCTAAGCGTGTATGTTACATTTACAGAACAATGCATGAATATAATTTTTTTTTTTAAAGGTATTGTCCATAAAGTTTTTTTGTAAATCTTTGTACAGCTATGTATTAATAGATGCATTTACGTTTCTCTATGCACAAATTGTGATGTTTTATTAATTTGATCATTAACGGCTTCTGTTATGTGCTTAATAGTCCGTGTAAGAACTGTTTTAAAAAAGTTCTGCCTCACTCTGTGAAATCAGGGCTTCATGGGGGTTTGGAAAGTGTCATCTCACAAACTAATCAGGGGCGTCACTTTCCACCCAAACTGGAACTCCCTAAAAAGACTCCAGTTTTACGAAAAAAATACAATGAAAGCTCTAAGTGCCTTCCCTGAATAGCCTGTATTGACGACACTTTGTGCACATGCATTACGTTCCTTTTTCCCAGAGCAAGGCTCATATATATGTCTTTAGGTCTGAACTTTGAGATGAGATGTGAGGCTCATATATATGTCTTTAGGTCTGAACTTTGAGATGAGATGGGATGCTCATATATATGTCTTTAGGTCTGAACTTTGAGATGAGATGTGAGGCTCATATATATGTCTTTAGATCTGAACTTTGAGATGAGATGTGAGGCTCATATATATGTCTTTAGGTCTGAACTTTGAGATGAGATGGGAGGCTCATATATATGTCTTTAGGTCTGAACTTTGAGATGAGATGGGAGGCTCATATATATGTCTTTAGGTCTGAACTTTGAGATGAGATGTGAGGCTCATATATATGTCTTTAGGTCTGAACTTTGAGATGAGATGTGAGGCTCATATATATGTCTTTAGGTTTGAACTTTGAGATGAGATGGGAGGCTCATATATATGTCTTTAGGTCTGAACTTTGAGATGAGATGTGAGGCTCATATATATGTCTTAAGGTCTGAACTTTGAGATGAGATGCGAGGCTCATATATATGTCTTTAGATCTGAACTTTGAGATGAGATGCGAGGCTCATATATATGTCTTTAGATCTGAACTTTGAGATGAGATGCGAGGCTCATATATATGTCTTTAGGTCTGAACTTTGAGATGAGATGGGATGCTCATATATATGTCTTTAGATCTGAACTTTGAGATGAGATGCGGGGCTCATATATATGTCTTTAGATCTGAACTTTGAGATGAGATGTGAGGCTCATATATATGTCTTTAGGTCTGAACTTTGAGATGAGATGGGATGCTCATATATATGTCTTTAGATCTGAACTTTGAGATGAGATGCGAGGCTCATATATATGTCTTTAGGTCTGAACTTTGAGATGAGATGGGATGCTCATATATATGTCTTTAGATCTGAACTTTGAGATGAGATGCGGGGCTCATATATATGTCTTTAGATCTGAACTTTGGGATGAGATGTGAGGCTCATATATATGTCTTTAGGTATGAACTTTGAGATGAGATGCGAGGCTCATATATATGTCTTTAGGTCAGAACTTTGAGATGAGATTCCTATTTTGTTAACTGTATACAATGTCGCCATCTAGGTGCATAGTATTACAATAGTTGGATGGATATTTTCATTGGTTCTTGTTTCTCGTGTTTCAAAGTTCACTTTTGTTACTCATTTACTCTAGTAGCCGCTGGTGGAATTTTTTTCATGTATTTAGGCAAAGTATTTAATTGTGTTGATAGTTCAAAGGACTTCTCAGGATTTTGTTGTGACCAAAATATTGAATCAAATGCATCAGTTTTTCTCCAATTGTTTTATTTCTTATTTCATGTTACATTTTATTAGTGCATTAACACACATTTTAAAGTGTTGAGCTGTAATGTGCATTCTCCTACTAGGTGTTTCATCAACATTTCATACTTTGTATCAGTTTGTTTTATTTTACCGAAAAAACACACACACTTTTATACACTTTATTATAAACATACCTTTCCTTGTACATGATGTATGAAGGCACACTTAATTGTAAACATGCCTTTCCTTGTACATTATGGCACACATAATTGTAAACATGCCTTCCTTGTGCATTATGGCACACGTACTTGTAAACATGCCTTTCCTTGTACATCATGGCACACGTAATTGTAAACATGCCTTTCCTTGTACATTATGGAACACTTACTTTGAACTATCCTTTCATAGTTGTACATCATGGCATTATCTTTACCAATTCTTACAATTCTTTGCATGTGATTGAACACACTGGTGTGTGTGTGTGTGATATTTTTTTTAAAGATCTGATAGAATGACTGTTGTACCTTTTACATCAAAGCTATGCAAGACAAATGTTTTGTACCTTTAGTGAGATTCCTTTATACAAGCAGATACTGTAAATATTGATAACATATTTTACATGGTATGAAATGAGTTAAGAAATTATTATTAAAACCAATACAAAGGTTGTTTCACTGTTTATGTATAAGTTTTTTGTATGTTTTACTTATAACTATAATAACTCTGTTGTAGATGTATACTTATTAAGATGCAAATATTAGTGTGTTTTTACTATATATTTTTTCTCAGTCATTTTTAGGAATCTTTCTTTCACATGTTGCCAAAATAATTGCTTTTCCAGCCATTCCCAAGGGAATTTGTGTACACATTGTGAAGAGCGTTTCTCAGAAATATAGCAAATACTACTTTCTCTCAAACAATTGATGAACAATTAAACCCACTATAATTATATTATCATATAGTTAATGAAAAAGTAATTCTGCACTGTACACTTTTGTATGATGAACCTTGACATGTATATTTAAGAAAATATAAACCAATAAATTAATAACTTGTACATTTCATATAATCATTTTATTCCTTGCTGAACTATAGAATGTCAATTACGACTCTTTATTTTACTTTCAAAACAGTAAAATATCGAAACCGAAGTGTTTACTGTAATTTATGTTGTGGTCGTAATTTTTGACTTATTGTGGCTGTTTATAATGTTGAAGCCAAATGAATGTTAAATCAAAACAGCTTTACTGAGAAACTTTTTATTGGAAAGAGAATTTGATATTGCTTTTGTAGCTGATATTACGTTTGGATACATATGTTTGATAACAATCTTTAATTTTGTTAATTGTTATAGCGCTTGCCTTTTATAGCAATATACACGTTTAACTTCATACTGACTGCAATATATATAATAATATGGTTATGGTATTAAAATTCGTTTAGAAGATATCTATGTGTTTCTTTCTTTTTATAAAACAAGTATGAGCCTGGTTTTGAAAAAAACAAACTAGGTTTAATTCATTTGCGTGGATTCAAATTCCACAGGCTTATCACCAATATAATAATTTCTTTTGAAACATGATTTTCATTTAAAATACAATCGGAAAGTGTCCTCGCAGATTAACCTGTGTGGACTGCTCTTTAGTGATGACTCTTAAGACACATACATTAAGCCCAATTTTCCTAAAACGAGGCGCAGTTGAGTGATTTTCTCAGGGTTTGTCACAATTTGCTATAATTCCTTGCACTACATGTGAATGGTTGAAAGTGTAATGGCCATTTATTGAATTGCACCTAATGATGCAGGTGGCATATAGTATCTTAGTATGCAGGTGGCATACAGTATCTAAGTATACAGGTGACATATGGTATCTAATGATGCAGGTGTATAGGGTATCTAAGTATGCAGGTTACATGGGGTATATGATAATACAGGTGATATAGGGTATCTAATGATACAGGTGACATAGGGTATCTAAGAATGCAGGTTACATTGGGTATCTGATGATGCAGGTGACATATGGTATATCATGATGCAAGTGGCAAAGAGTATCTAATGGTGCAGGTGGAATAATGTATCTAATGATGAAGGTGACATATAGTTTCTAACGTTGCAGTTGGCATATGATATCTAAAGATACAGGTGACAAAGGGTATCTAATGATGCAGGTGGCATAAGTTATCTAATGATGCAGGTGGCATATGATATCTAATGATGCAGGTGGCATATGGTATCTAATGATGCAGGTGACATGTAGTTTATAATGATGCAGTTGGCATATGATATCTAAAGATACAGGTGACATATGGTATATAATGATACAGGTGGCAAATAGTATTTAACGATGCAGGTGACATGATATCTAATGATGCAGGTGACATGGGGAATCTAATGATGCAGGTGACATAGGGTATCTAATGATGCAGGTGTCATGGGGAATCTAACAATGCAGGTGACATGGGGTATCAATGATGCATGTTGCATAGGGTATCTAATGATGTAGGTTACATAGTTTCTAATGATGTATGTGGCATATGGTATCTAAATATACAGGTGGTATAAGGTATCTGATGATGCAGGTGACATATGGTATATAATGATGCAGGTTATATAGGGTATCTAATGATGCAAGTGACATAGGGTATCTAAGTATGCAGGTTACATGGGGTATCTAATGATGCAGGTGACATGGTATATAATGATACAGGTGGCAAATAGTATCCAATGACGCAGGTGACGTATGATATCTAATGATGCAGGTGACATGGGGTATCTAAGAATGCAGGTGACATAGGGTATCTAATGATGCAAGTGGCATAGGGTATCTAATGATGCAGGTGACATAGGGTATCTAATGATGCAGTTGACAGGGTATCTAATGATGCAGGTGACATAGGGTATCTAATGATGCAGGTGACATAGGGTATCTAATGATGCAGGTGATATAGGGTATCTAATGATGCAGTTGACATAGGGTATCTAATGATGCAAGTGACACAGGGTATCTAGTGATGCAGGTGACGTATGATATCTAAAAAACAGGTGATATAGGATATCTAATGATGCATGAGGCATATGGTATTTAAGAAAGCATGTGACATGGGGTATCTAATGATGCAGGTGACATAAGGTATATCCTGATGCAAGTGGCATTGGGTATCTAATGATGCAGATCATATATCGTTTCTAATGATGCAGGTGGCATATGGTATAAAAAGATAGAGGTAACATAGGGTATATAAGAATGCATGTGAAATGGGGTATATCAAGATGCAAGTGGCATAGGGTATCTAATGATGCAGATGACATATAGTTTCTGATGATGCAGGTGACATATGGTATCTAAAGATACAGGTGATAAAGGGTATATAATGTTGCAGGTGGCATAGGGTATCTAATGATGCAGGTGACTTAGGATATATCATAATGCAAGTGGCAAAGAGTATCTAATGATGCAGGTGTCCTATGGTATCTAATGATACCGGTGGTATATATATCTAATGATGAAGGTGACATATGGAATCTAATTATGCATGTGACCTTGGGTATCTAATGATGCAGGTGACATATGGTATCTAATTATGCATGTAACATAGGGTATCTGATGATGCAGATGGCATAGGGTATGTAAGAATGCAGGTGACATGGGGTATCAATGATGCATGTGGCATAGGGTATCTAATGATGTAGATGACATATAGTTTCTAATGATGTATGTGGCATATGGTATCTAAAGATACAGGTGGTATAAGGTATCTAATCATGCAGGTGGCATAGGGTATCTAAGTATGCAGGTGACATGGGTTATCTAATGATTTTGGTGACATAGGGTATCTAATGATGGAGGTGACATAAGGTATCTAATGATGCATGTGGCATATGGTATCTAATAATGGAGGTGGCATTAGGTATCTAATGATGGAGGTGGCATGTGACATAGGGTATCTAAGAATGCAGGTGACATGGGGTATCTTATGATGCAGGTGGCATAAGGTGTCTAATGATGCAGGTGGCATAGGGTATCTAATTATTTAGGTGACAAAGGGTTTATCATGATACAAGTGGCAGAGTATATAATGATGCAGGTCACATAGAGTATCTGATGATCCAGGTGACCTAGGGTATCTACTGATGCAGGTGACAAAGGGTATCTAATGATGCAGGTTGCATAAAGTATCTCATGATGCAGTTGGCATATGGTATATTAGTGTGCAGGTGACATAGGGTATCTAATGATGCAGGTGACATAGGGTATCTAATGATGCAAGTGGCAAAGGGTATCTAACGTTTGAGTTTGGATATGGGATTTAATGACGCAGGTAGCATAAGGTTTTTAATTATGAAGGTTGCACATTGTATCTTAGTATTCAGGTGGCATATCGTATCTATTTTTTAGGTGGAATAATGTTTCTAAAGATGCTAGTGGAAAAATGTTTATTATGATGCAGGTGACATAGGTATCAAATGATGCTGGTGGCATAATGTAACTAATGATGAAGATCACATAGGTATCTAATGATGTAGGTTGCATAAGTTATTTATTTTATATTTATTTTATTATAAGCAGGTATTTAAATATGCATGTGGCATAACGTATCTAATTCTGCAGGTAGAATAAGTTATCTTATTTTCAAAATGACATAAGGTGTCTTATAATTCAGGCATAACGTATATAATTATGCAGATTACATAAGATATCAATTATGCAGCCGACATAAGGTATCTAATTATGCAGGTTGCCTAATGTATCGAATGATGAAGGTAGCATAAGGTATTAAATGATGCAGGTGGTCACGATTACAGGTTTTTTAATTGTATCTTTGTGTACTTCAATTCAAATGACGAGTTAACGAAAGATTTATACGGCGAGTCTTGCCGAGCTGAGTAGGCCTCTTTGAGAGAAGTGTCGGATAAATTCAAGTACAATAACATAATAATTTATTTATCTTACAATCTTTTAAAATCTGTGGTGAGACACTATTCGCGTTTAATATTTAAAAACAATAGCCGAAACTGATTTAATTAACTGGAAAATCATTTGTGATCTTTCCCGAGTACGCCACGCAAATTTGCCATCAACAAATCCATGCAAAAGTAGAATAACAAGACAAAATACCGCTTTATGCATTCAAATTGATCAAAATGCCAAATGTTACACACGCAATTAGAACGCAGAAGGTTTTAATCAAATTCATATTCTTGTTTTACGAAAGCAAAATACGGAAAAATGGCTGTCATTTTTGAACTTACAAAATGTTTATAGATATTCTTTTATCAGCTAACAAAAACGGCCTATTCGTGAAAGAAACACATATTTAAATTCTACGTCAATATCCATCGTAGTAATACTAATAACACTTATTATGTTTACTAACCTAATAATAATAAACTTAATATCCTGGAATTATATCTCGTCACGACAACCACGTCTGTTATTGTCGGTTGCAAGTCGCAGAAGGGCTGTCACCGTACTGATTTTCCAGAACAAGGTAAATTTCCCATAAATTTTTCCACTGGAATCGGTTTTCGAAGACTGGGCACAGCAGCCAGGTGTATAAATGTGGACAACTCTTATCCAGCTTATAACATTTGGTTATCTTCATCTTTAGATCTTTTTTGGCTGGCGATTGTATATAAAACAAGAAATAAATTTAAAAAAGATATACGGCGTTGATAGTTCAATGAATGAGATCAAGGATAGCAAATGTCTTTTTCTGTGCAGTTCTTTGCTGCATCACACGCAGTATGGGCTGTTACGCGGAGTTTTCGCGGCTTATTTTACATTATTGACGATGCTGCGAAGCGGCTCGTCTAAGTTATCATACCATGAAAAAATTCTTAACAATGGCGACCTATGTAAAAGACCGAGCCAGTCCGATCGAGTTAGCTCGATTTTTCTAATCGGCATACCTCGCTGATTATAATTGATAAAAGGTTAAGGAAGCTCAGCTATAAATAGGACTGCATATTGTGGGACAAAGATTTAATAATAGTTTGAAAACGTTAATTTAAAATCAGTTATATTCAATCCATTATATGTTTATAGATCAATGAAACAACTATGCATTTTCTGTATTGTATTTGACATTTGTCGTGATTCTGTAAATAAATTGCGAATGAAAACTTGTATAATTAACGTTTAATGCGATCATGAGTGTAAAGATAACGAAATATTTCGAACCTGCCATTTGTAAACGTTAAAGCGAGTATGGTATATAAACAGAAAACAGCCTCGAATCATGTATGAAACTCGCTCTTGTGCGTGCTCTCTCATTTTGCATAGTTCATTAACTTTTCAAACAGAAATTACAGAGCCACATCAGTGCACACACTTTGTTTGATAATTCATTCGTTTTTTGGATATTGTTTCATGTTTTAAACACATATGAGGTCATATTGCGGAGATTTAGTTAACCTTACCATGACTGTGTTCATGGGCGAACTCACGTATTCAAGTCGTATTGGACTATGTGCTCATACCTACTTTCGGGAATCATCATGAAATTATTGCCATACTTTACGAACAAACGTGTTTAAGCTTAGAGAAAAACAATTATCATAAGAGAAAAATTATATGTCCATGCACATGAGCATGTGAAATCACGTCCGTAACCAAAACATCATGAACTTAGGAAAGGAAACAACGAAATATAAAGTTTGGTATAATATACATGTGTAATTTAAGAGCATGGTGTAATTAAAGAGCATGTAAGGTTTTGAATATATCTGTTACGTAACGTAATGTTATAACCCACAAACGTTTTATTGTAACATATCGTTTTTTTTAAGATAAGCGGTACAGAAAATACACGTCGAATATCTTTTTAAAGATATTTCTTGTTATATTTGATCGAGAATGTAACCCGCCTCTCAGTTTCGCTGAATGGGTCAAGTTCCCCACGGGTACTACTTTCCCGCTGCCTCATTTTTTTCAAACCCGTAATATAACGTTTGGTATGATAAACATGTGAAATTAAAGAGCATGGTGTAATTAAAGAGCATGTCAACTTTTGAATATATCTGTTACGTAACGTAATTTTATAACCCACAAACGTTTTACTGTAACATATCGTTTTTATAAGATAAGCGTTACAGAAAATACACGTCGAATATCTTTTTAAAGATATTTCTTGTTATATTTGATCGAGAATGTAACCCGCCTCCCAGTTTCGCTGAATGGGTCAAGTTCCCCACGGGTACTACTTTCCCGCACCCTCATTTTTTTTCGAACCCAAATTTTTTCGAACCCAATTTCTTTATTCCCAATTTTTTTCGTACCCAAATTTTGTTTCGTACCCAATTTTTGTTGGTACCCAAATGTTTTTTCGTGACCAAATTTTTTTCGTACCAAATTTTTTCGTACGCAAAATTTTCGTACCGACGTACACAATTGTGGTGATGTATATAAACTTAAATTGATGTTTTTATATCCATCCTCTTCAAAAGCATTGTCACACCAGTGCTGTCAGTACTTTGATTACATATTGCTGGTCATAAACCTATAGATACAAAACAGAAAACCATAAGAAGAATGGAAGTGAAATTAAAACATATGAATCAACCGGCCACACGCGAAGTATCCGTATTTATAGGCGCGTTCTTCGAACAAACCTGTTTAAGTGGTTTGTCGGGCATTGCTATGTATTTGATTCGATTATTAACAGTATCGAGAATCATCGCGCTCATGCTTAATACATTAGTCAATATGGCGGAATAATTTTTGTTAAATTAATCAAAAATCATATTTATCATTGAATTGTTGAAAACACATTAAGAATCTATTATTGTACCATAATTATATTGCTGAATATCTTCATTTAAACATATTTCTGGTCTAAAGAAAATTCCAGGTCACCTAGTTCACGAATAGCGTCTTATTATATAACGATTATTTTCCTGGCCGCGAACTCCGGTGATGACCTGTATATACTAGTAAACTCTGACATTCACACACTGGCCGCGTATTGACCCGATACCTCGCGGGTTGAAATGCACTGCATTAAAGTGAGGCCTCGCTTCCACTGCTCTTAATACTTTTACATTTTAACATGTTGACAGGAATATGGAAGTAAGTAATAAATATGAGAACTGGCAATCCTCTGAAAATAAAAGGTGCACGCACAAACTGTATTGATGTCGAGAATTGAGTGTAAAACTGTTCTTATCTATAAAGACATTTCATTAGAGATAAAATTGTTTCATGCAGTAAAACAGTGTTACAAAGACGCGGATATGTTTCCAGTGTTCTGGCGGTATACTCAAATCACCCAATGGAATAAATGAAGTGTATTCATTCGTACCTATCCGCGGGAAATTTTATTTGAATTTAATTGGACACTTACAAAGGTCAGATAAGGTGAAAAGCTGGCTAAATACAGCTACGCCGAAAAAATAGATATCTGAATAGGTGCTCGTTTCGGCTAAGTTATGGATAAGATGCAAGGATATCTGACTGCGGTTTTTCCAATTATAAATATATCTTTAGGGTTTCTTTATGAGAATAAAGAATGTACTTACAAAATGTCGGGCATCGACAGACCAAATGATAGACGACTGTGAGAATTTGACGCATGGACAGATTTATAGAAAGAAGAAATATTCGGACGATTTAGTCCTTCAGCCAAGTACCCAAAATTGAGGTGGGGTGTACCAGTAAGGGGGGCAAAACTACACC
This sequence comes from Dreissena polymorpha, assembly GCF_020536995.1. NCBI lineage: Eukaryota > Metazoa > Mollusca > Bivalvia > Myida > Dreissenidae > Dreissena > Dreissena polymorpha. The sequence goes on from NC_068362.1 coordinate 94,096,433, forward strand.
TATGTATCTTGGAAGATGCATGCCAGTAGCATATGAAAATGGTTGATAACAGTCTGGTACTGGCAGCTTTTGGTTGTTTTTTCTCCTTTGAAGATGGGGCCTCAATCAGCTTAATTTTCATAAATTGTCTGGCAGAAATTGAACCGAAGTAGGGTCAATATACACTTTGACCCCCAACAAATTGCTACAAAACGTATTTTAACTGATCCTGGTAGGGAAGAAGGTCCTTAAAAACATATTAAAAGTTTACCAAAATCGCACCTCCGGTAAGTTTTTTTTTTCAAGATGGCCGCCAAGATGGCCGCAAAGACCTATTAATGATCGTAACTATGTAACTATCCAATCAAATTTAATGAATTTGGTTTCTATACCTAGATTTCAAGGGGCAAAGAACAAATTAATGATCATCCGAAATTGTTTAAGTTTAATTTAGTACACACAAATTCAACATGCCGTCAAAAATGGCCGCCAAGATGGCCGCCAAAACCTATTTATGATCATAACTATGTAATTATCACCTTAAATTTGATGAATTTGGTGTCTATACCTAGGTTTCAGGCGGCATAGAACACATTAATATCATCAGACATAGTGTAAGTTAATTATGTTACACAGAAATTTAACATGGCGTCCAAAATGGCCGCCAAGATGGCCGCGAAGATGGTCGCCAAAACCTATAAAATGATAATAACTTTGTCACTATCCACTCAAATTTGACGATTTTGGTGTCTATACATAGGCTTCAGGGGGCAAAGAACACATTTTAAGATTATCAGACATTGTTTAAGTTTATTTTATTACACACAAATCCAACACAGCGTCCAAAATGGCCGCCAAGATGGCCGCCAAGATGGCCGCCAAAACATAATAATGATTATAAAATATAACTATGTAACTATCCACTAAAATTTGATGAATTTGGTGTATATAATCAGGTTTTAGAGAGCAAACAACACATTAATATCACATTTATATCATCAGACAAAATGTAAGCTAATTATGTTACACAGAAATCCAACACGGCGTCCAAAATGGCCATCAACACAATACGAAGGACCACAAGTCCGTCCATAACTTGTTACACAAACGTTATGGTTGTTATGTAAAATTCCATAGTTTAGGTAACAAGAAACACTACAATCGAATTGAGGTTATCACTAAGGAGTTGAATAATCATAAAATCCAATTAACGACATTTGGAAGAGAATGAACCAGCACATGACTTCATGACAGGATCAGGTTTTACTAACTTCTGTAGACTTGATTTTTACCGTTGCTGAAAATCATTGAAGATTAATTATAGCCTGAAAAAGCACGAGTTCTTTCAAAAGGTTAATATTATACACTTAGCGTTCTTTTGACTATTTATTTACATACAAGCGGAAGTAGATGGTCTTATTGTCCCTTTCGGAGTAATGCAGGATCAAGATGAGCAAATCTGTATCCTCGCCCCCCACGCGGAATCGTTATACTGTATTTAACAATTTGAACGCCTGCATCCCCTAAAGACAGAAACAACATAGCATCCCATTTTAGTTAGAGTTGTGCTGATCAGAGCAATCATGCCGACATTGTTTCTGTCACGAGACAAAAAGTCTTCCTTTTTTACATGAGCATGCTGTTTCTTTGCTGAAACTCACAATAATATTCACGTTTCCGGTGCGTTTTGTTATAATCACCGCCATCGAACCCCACTGTCGCTTGTCCGTAATGCCTTTCACTGAATCTACACAAGACTCGGCTATTGCGTTATATGAGTCGCCCTTCTCCATGGTTAACGATGCAGCAAAGTGCCACCATCATGCATCTGTTTCATGAATACAGTTCATCACAGCCTCACATGATGTGTCTACGGCATACTATAAAATTGCCTAAGCGATTTGAGGCTTATCTGCTGTACAAAGTATGTTCTTGGCTTCAAAGAAGGCAGCAGGATGGGAGCTCAGTTCATAGACAAAACGACTACAAGGGAAGGATCTCCATATTTTGACACTACAGAAACGCTGGAACAGAAGAGCAGGATTAAAAGAACTGTCAGAAGCGATCTTAACAGCCAAGCTATTCCAAAGAGATTCGGCTCTGTATTTTCTCGTGAATTTATGAGCTAAGACCGACTTTCCTATGATATCTCTTATGATCGTTTTCCCAACCGCCTCAATTGCATGAACATTCACATGTGACCCAGCCACTATCCCATTGACCATGTTTCTGAGAGTAGTCAGCTGTGTATGGTGATCAGGTTGTAATCTGTGTTTGCATTTTCTCTAGATCACAAGAATCCCCTATGATGCACGCTTCAATTGAGTCTTTCTGTTGTGTACTTGAAGTATAGGTCAAGTCTGTGAAATCCTGCATCGCACTGTTGTGCTCGGATGTTGCAGATAGGGTCCAAGGAGTTTGCATTTCCTCAGTCATTCCACTGCCGCGAGTTAGATCACATGTGCTCTATAAAAACATCACCAATGTTTGCTCAATAACAAGATCAAGTCCTATCCCAGCCCAGCACTGATGGCTCCTACAAACAACGTGAACACCAATACCGAACTTTCGATAAACGTCCGGGTGCGTTTCTTCTAGGTTGCTTATTTGCTGCAGATATATGTAGTAATACGCAGATTGCATGTATTGTATCCAGCAGCAGCAAAGATGGATAGCAAATTGGGCACTGCCTAATGCATCAACCAACACCCTGTACGATATGCTTTAATCAACACCCTTGAATTGTTAATCATCAGCTAATAATTCTGCCATACTATGCTTGTCTTTGAGGTCTGGGCAATTTCATGTTTCTACTTCTCTGTAGCCCTCTCGAGTTTGATCAAAATCGCATAACATATCATCTGCTAGCGTCGTTTTGCCCCTCAAAAGGGAAGAGTACAAATCCTTGGCATGATCCAGCAGCATCTGAATGTCAGGATCTTCCTGGGTCATTTCGGCTGAAAGCTGGCTGTGTATGCACTTTTCAACAAGAAGATGGTCCCGTGAAGCCCTCTGGACAGCTTTTTGTGTCACAATGTGCACAAATGCATTTCTCAATAGACAGCCTAAAGTATGTTTTGAGAACGGTTTCTTCCATGAGGGATACTCCCCCCACCCCCCCCCCCCGCAAGTTCATACGTTTATAAAACATCCCAAATTCTGAACAACATTTTCAACTACTTTGTGGCGCATCAATGATGATTTCGGCAGCTTTCCAATACAAGGGTTGGTCAAACGTTACAATGGTGTGAAGGTTGTGGCAAGGTTGCAAACTAAGACTTATGTTGACAGAATGCATGCTTTGTCCCCATTGTACATATTAATCGTAGGCAAGAATTTGACTGACAACAGCCGAGGCTACTGGCTTTGCTGATGCAAGATACGCATCATTCCCTGCCAATTAAGTGTTGCCTGAAGCTGAAATATCGACCCTTATCAAAATCCAGAAATTGCGGCAGGTCCAAACTATGGCGTTTCACATAACAAGCGTCACGTCAAAAGTAATGGACTTGCGGTCCTTCGTATTGTGTCATTGGACGCCATGTGAGATATCTGTGTAACATAATAAACTTAAACTATGTCGGACAATCGAAATGTGTTCTTTACCCCTCGAAACCTCGGTATAGACAACAAAATCATCTAATCTGAGTGGATAGTTACATAGTTATGATCATTAATAGGTTTTTGTGGCCATCTTGGCGGCCATTTTGGACGCCATGTTGGATTTGTGTGTAATATATTAAACTTAAACAATGTCTGATAATCTTAATGTGTTCTTTCCCCTCTTGAGACCTATGTATATCCACCAAATTTGAGTGGATATTTACTTAGTTATTATCATTAATAGGTTTTGGCTGGCACCTTGGCGGCCATTTTAGACGCCATGTTGGATTTGTGTATACTATTGTAAACTTAAACAATGTCTGATGCTCTTTATGTGTTCTTTGCCCCCTGAAGCCTATGTATAGACACCCAATTCATTAAAGTTGAGTGGATAGTTACATAGTTATGATCATTTAAAGGTTTGGGTGGATATCTTGGCGGCCATTTTGGACGCCATTTTGGATTTGGGTGTAATAAAATAAACTTATACAATGTATGATTATCTAAATGTGTTCTTTGCCCCTTGATACCCATATATAGCCATCAAAATATTCAAATTTTAGTGGATATTTACATAGTTATGATCATTTATAGGTTTTTTGCGGCCATTTTGAACGCCATGTTTGATTTGTGAGTATCATTGTACACTTAAACAATGTCTGATAATCTTAATGTGTTTTTTGCCCCTTGAAACTTAGAAATAAACACTAAATTCATCTAATTCGATTGTATGGTTACATAGTTGTTATCACTTATAGGTATTGGCGGCCATCTTGGCGGCCATCTTGAAAAAAAACTTTCCGGAGGTCCGATTGTGGTAAAATTTTGATATGTTTTAAAGAAGCTTCTACCCTACCAGGTTAAGTTTAAATACCTTTTGTAGCAAATTTTTTGGTGGTTGAAGGTATTTTTTCATATATTGACCCTACTATTTTGGAGGCTCGCTAGTTTTTAGGAACTGTTCTTGCAATCTCATTAATATTCATAGATATGCAAATGTACTAATTTGCATATTTAGCTGCAGATCATACTAGGTAATAATCATAATCTTCATTTTAACACCAAACTTTTTTTCTATAACCAATTTTGAAGAAATATTTGAGAATCATACTAGTTAAACTAGCTATTTAGTCAAAGCCTGACGGTTGCCATAGAAACAGCTCAATAATAACTTATAGCTGCCCAACTGAGATTGTTATCACACATTTTGTTTCTTTATATTGAGTATACAATCAAGTAAGATAGGTGTTGTTTTGCCCCCCTGAGTGGTACACCCCAACCCATCTGGCTGATAAGACTAATTGCGATTTACACCGGACATCATCGACTGCACAGAAAGACAGATCAGGCTCCAAAGACCAACTGCATGGAGTCAACACTTGACACTTGAGGCAACAAATATTGATAACTCTGAGTGTTTGCTTCCGTTTATTCTTGCAATTACCAGGAGATACGTTTGGGCCACAGTGTCACGGGTCTTGGCCAGAGTAACTGACGAACAGTATTACTTGAAAGACCGAATAATTCAACCTTGACGACGGACACTCATAAATCAATAATGAGATGACATTTCTTTAACATCGCTGGGTTGCCATCAATCAATGCGGCAATATTCGAACCCATGTTTGAATGATTGCTCCTTATGAACACGAGAAACAGAATTTCAATCACAAGCACTACCGCAGTGTATATGTGCAGGCAATGTGTGATCATATATGAATGTTTACACAAAACATAATGTTGCCTTCACTGAGTTCGAGTAATCCTTCATTGTATCAATATATGTATTTATATCAACATCATGCTGTTCTACACACCAGATTAAAGTTACAATTACTTTATAAACTGGTACGATTCCATTTTTTGTTCCAAAAACCACGTCCTTCTAGTCCATACATCCAATTGATCTGCAAGGTTGCGCCGTGTCTGTCGTATTTCATTCAACATTTAGACATTTAATGAATTATAACAACTTGGACATGTTGCCGTCTTTGTCTGAACCATTGCAACATCGATAGACATAGACAACCTGCCAGTTAATGGTTTAATAGGATCATCATTTCAAATGGTATAAACCAACACATTTTAGTTTGATTTCAAATCTTCATTCAACATCAAATACTGCATTGCAAATATTTGTCAACATGACTGAAATCATACAGTTACAAAAGTACTTTAAATCAGTGATAACATTCTGCTTATAGACGTTTAATCGTCAGAAATACTTCAATCATTATCTCAAAGATACCCGACCCACACCCTTTATCAATTAATGATCCTGTCGCATGTCCATGACGCTGCGTACTCACACAAACCCCTCCTCCTTGAGTATTCCCGCCAGAATGTCCCGGTTAGACTGGGACATCGGTAATATAGGAGACCGAACCGGCCCGCCATACAGACCTAACATCTCCATAGCGGCCTTTAAGCCCGGAACACCAAACTTCTTTGTCACCTGAAAATGGATTAACATCGTTAAACGGTTAAGTAAACCTTACATCTACCTTACAGTGATGCTTGCTCGGCACTGAGAAACATGTAGTACCTGAAAGTAATATTATCTATAAAAGTAATAAAAAACCTTGCCAAGGGAAAACGGTGCTTAATGCGTGTGCGCAAAGTGTCAAACAAGATTAGCTTTCGCACAAGCTGATCAGAAACGGCACTTTCTACTTATATGGTATATTTCGTTTAACGAACGTATCTCCTTAGCAAAAATAACAGTTAATGCGATAAGTATAATCCCAGATTAGCATGTGCGGACTTCACAGGCTAATCTGCGAGGACACTCTTCACCTATGCATTCTGTTTTCCCCAGAGCGCTGCTCATATTATTTCGAAATATTTTGAGAAAGTTTAGTCGCCAACAAAGGCCATCACTCCATAAAACGACGTGACTTCTACCTCCACATCAGCACCGCTTGATCAGCGTTGTTCAAGGGCAAACATCTCAGTAATGTGAGGACCATTGGCGTTGAAAAAGGGTCCATCATGGTGATGACATATTTCAAGTTTAAAGAAAACAATAAGAAATTAGAATTGTTGATTGTGTTGGACAACGGACAGACAGACTGGCAGAGTTATTTCTATTATATGAATACTCCATCCCTGCGCGGGTATTAAACAGCCGCGTTCTAAGAAAACTGGGCTTAATGCATGTGCGTAAAGTCTCATCCCAGATTATTCTGTGTAATCATTACGACACTTTCCGCTTTTATTGAATTTCGTTTTATAGGAAGTCTCCTGTGAACGTAAATCCATTGAGACAGAAAGTGTCGTCCCAGATTGGCATGTGCGGACTGCACAAGCTAGTCTGGGATGAAAGATTACGCACATGCGAAAGGCCCATAGCCAGGGTTTTGAAAAGGGGGGGGTGCGAATTTTTGCCATCGATGATTGTTATTGAGCAACGAAGTGGCGAAGGGGGTATGTGCGGGGGAGGGGGGGTGTTCATCCTGCAATCGGGGCTTAGGAGGTCCTTCCCCCTAGACAATTTTGAAAATGAAACGTAAACTCCTGCATTCTGGTCACTTTTTAACTGTATTTAGAGACTAAAGTTATAGAGCATTTGTATATGAAATTTCACTTTCATTGACCATACTCAGTGACTGGTCGACATGAATATGATCTAACATACAAGTATTCCCCACCACGTTTTTCAATAACAACCTTTTTCGATCAGTCATGGAAATACATCATTTTATACGGTGTTTAACCCGACACTAGTATGCGCGCACACACTTTGTTTACATGTGCAACAAAAATTTTATAGAATGTTAAATCAACAATAAGAACGGTATAAAATATCATTATTTCTTGGAATCTTGATAAAATTGGTGTGTTTTACCATTCCAACATTCTACCATTCATAAATCGAGCAGGTTAAATGGAAATATTTGACTTTCAAAACAATTGTTTGTCTGCTTCTATGGATAATACCAGAGGCCAAGCATTGCTCTAAACGTGTTAATAGTCTATTGTACAACAAACACTAATCATACTCTAAACGTGCTTATAGTGTATTGTACAACAAACACTGATTAACAAAACTGGATATTTTCTAATGTGCATCAATACTAAACAAGAGGGCCTGAAAGGCCCAAAGTCGCTCACCTGACATTCAAAGGAACTGACCTGTTCTGTGCAGCCCAAGATGTCATTAGAACAATATGTTCTTACCAACTTTCATGACTATTGAACACCCGGGCAGCCACGTTTTTCAACAGACCAGAACCATTGTCATACACATCCAAGATGTATTTAAACAAATGTACTGACAAAGTTTCATGAAGATTCATAAGTCCATATAAGGAAAAATGCCCCGCCCACTGGTGGCCATGTTTTTCAAGCAACTAGAACCACTTTCGAACTTGTCCAAAATATGATTGAGACAAATCTTCTGACAAAGTTTCATGATGATCGTACAATAAATATGGCTTCTAGAGTGTTAACAAGGTTTAACTATAGCTATATAAGGAAAAATGCCACGCCCATTGGCAGCCATGTTTTTCCACCAACCGGAACCATTTTCTAACTCACCCAAGATATCATTGGGACAAATCATCTGACCAAGTTTCATGATGATCGGACAATAAATGTGGCCTCTAGAGTGTTAACAAGGTTTTACTAAAGCATGATATATAGCCATATTAGGAAAAATGCCCCGCCCCCCTGGTGGCCATGTTTTTTAAGCAAGCGAAACCATTTTCGAACTCACCCAAGATAGCATTAGGACAAATCTTCTGACCAAGTTTCATGAAGATCGGAAAATAAATGTGTGTTAACAAGGTTTTACTATAGCCATATAAGGAAAAATTCCCGCCCCCTGGCAGCCATGTTTTTCAACCAACCAGCATCATTTTTGAACTCGTCCAAGATATTCTTGGAGTGAATCTTCTGACAAAGTTTCATGAAGATTGGACAATAAATGTGGCCTCTAGAGTGTTAACAAGATTTTGCTATAGCCATATAAGGAAAAATGCCCCGCTCCTTGGCAGCCATGTTTTTTCAAGCAAACGTAACTATTTTCGGACTCATCCAAGATATCATTGAGACCAATATTCTGACCAAATTTCATGAAGATTGGACAATAAATGTGGCCTCTAGAGAGTGAACAAGGCAAATGTTGACATCGCACAACGGACGACGGACATCGGACGACGGACAAAAGGCGATCACAAAAGCTCACCATGTGCACGATGTGCTCAGGTGAGCTAAAAAGAAATCAAAATGGTATAATTGGTTACTTATTTTTTTAAAACTATTTTTAACAAGTAAGTTATCTTTTCCTAAACGAATTTCAAATACATATTTTTATACCACATTTACATGATCTCTGGGTCATACGCGTCCGTTAACATCTTGACTCAGTATGCAGCCACGGCACATTGGCTTATTTCCATCACATGTACCCATTTATACACCTGGGTGGAGAGGAGCCGATGTGGGATAAATTCCTTGCTCAATGAAAATTTCAGTGGTCAGCCCGGGATTCGAACTCGATCCCTAAGCCAGCGTCCAACCATTAGACCACTGCTCCCACCATTCGGTGGAATATTGATTTTAATTCACTCGTGATCATAGAAAAATATATTTTCTATGATCACTCGTAAATTAAAATCGATAATCCACAGAATCCAATAAATATCCTCTATTTAATTTCAGTATAACAACTGTTTAAGAGTATTGCATTCCTAGTGTCAAGTTTGACATAATTAAACATTGTGGAAAGTGGAGCAGAACAGATGCCATTTAGTGTTGGTTAACTACAAAAACAGCTACATTGCTTTGTAACAATGATTTGTTTTCTTGTCATTCAACAAAAAAAATATCATGACTTGAGCATAGCTGATATTTTTTGCTGGATAACCCTTTACGGGATCCGAAAATGGTTGTACGGGGATATAACAAAAAGACAACGCAGTCTGTTGAAAATGCTGTGCACAATGTGTTATTGTTACAAATCGTGGTATAATGCAAAGTTATTAACCAGTGACTCATTAGTCTTCGGCAATAGTCGAAGGGTGTCCATTGATTTCAGTCATTTTCGGAAGCTTACATAACACTCCGTTAATACTCATCTAAAATGCATTTTCTATTCTTAAGATTATTTATTTCTTCAAGTTAATCAAATTGTTTTTCCAGCCATTTAGATAATTGTCGAAAAAGGTTATTGGACTGGGATTTCAACCCACAATATATAGGCTTCAACAATTTGCTACGACATCTATTACAGTTATAGCTTTAAAAGACATTAATAACGATGACAAAAGTTACAAAACAATCATTTAGTATCAAATATCGAAAAATAAGTATCGATTTTATACGGATTACAGTGCCAGGTTAATAATTTTGCATTATACAAAAAACAAATATCTATTTGTAACAAAGATTCCAATTCCATTTTGCCGGGACCGGCTTCTTACATCTTCTAAAATTTTGTTGTCACAACTTCTAATGATTTCAACAATTCTTCGGTTAAACTTGTAACTAAAAATCACGCATCATCTCGGAAATGACTTATTCGCGAAATTAATTATATGGTGACATGTCTATATTATTATTTTAACGCTTAAATACGAAGACTCATTGGGTTCCTTGAAAAGAGATAACCGTTTTTGCGTCCAATTAAGTTGGGTGCAACTTGTAGTACAATTTTTTACTCGTCCAAAAACATTGAGTGCGAACGCACCCAACGCACCCCCCCCCCCCCTGGCTACGGGTATGTGCGATAAACACAGCTGTCAAAGAACAAGGCTGAAAGTAGCCAGTCCCAGCCAAGCGCCCTTACCGCTGTGTTGGGGCCAATGAGGCGGTGCTGAAGCCGCATCGCCTGCTCCATCCGACCCTCCTTGTACAGCCGCTCAAGCTCGCAGCACGGGCCGCCCAGCAGGTTAGCAAGCGCCATAACTCCGCCGACCGCACCTGTGCACATAAACAAGAGGGCATAACAAGGTCACCGCACATGTGCACATAAACAAGAGGGCCATAATTCTGCCCACGCACCAGTGCACATAAACAAGACGGCATAACTCTGCCCATCGCGCCTGTGTAAATAAACAAGAGGGCCATGACTTTAAAAATAACTGGTAACAAATGTTCACCATAATGAGACGAAGTATGGCGTATAACACCTGCCTTCCTATCTCAAGGGTAAAGGTAACTTAAATGTCAAACTAGTCCAAAACAACAGTTAAATAATTTACCAAACATTTAACCACGTGGCCACACGAACGGCCAAATGCTAATCGTGTGCACGATTCAGCTTGTTAACAAGCATTATTGAAAATGGACTCGGCCTTTTGCAGATTGACGTGTATTTTTAAGATTTGACCTGGTTACCTATTTTGTGGACGCACATGACGCAAATACAAACTCGATCTAGCTTTTTCAAGATAAACACTCTCACAAGTTTCATCAAGATTGGATGGTAGCCTCTTAGAGTGGTAACGAGCTTAACATTGACGACGCACGAAAAACTAAGCACAACGATGGACATCAGATATATTGTGACCACAAAAGCTCACCATGCGCACTTTGTGTACTAGTCAGTTAAAATCCATCGCCATATGCTCTATTTGCCTACACATGTATATAGTAATTCTAAGAAGCCAGACCGTTATGTCTTTCAAGGAATTACTTTACGACAAAGCGATGGTATTCCGCAAACTTGTAAATACACATTTTCAAATAACAGAAAGCTCAAATAAAAAAACACACATGAATGTAATTCGCTATTATGTTATGCAGTTTCAATAATATATAACACGTAATATCATCCCATTTTCTACATACGACGTACAGTAAGTAACTATTTTGTCATCATTAACAAGAAATATCTTTTAAAAAGATATACGGCGTTGATAGTTCAGTGAATTAGATCAAGGATAGCGAACGTCTTTTTCTGTGCAGTTCTTAGCTGCATCACAAACAGTACGGGATGTTGCGCGGAGTTTTCGCAGCTTATTTTACATTATTACATATTGCTGGTCATAAACCTATAGATACAAAACAGAAAACCATAAGAAGAATGGAAGTGAAATTAAAACATATGAATCAACCGGCCACACGCGAAGTATCCGTACATATTTTAAATATTTATAAGCGCGTTCTTTTAACAAACCTTTTTTAGTGGTTTGTAGGGCATTGCTCGAATCATCGCGCTCATGCTTAATACATTAGTCAATATGGTGGAATAATTCTGGTTAAATTAATAAAAAATAATATTTATCATTGTATTGTTGACAACACATTAAGAATCTATTATTGACATACCATAATTGTATCGCTAAATATCTTCATTTAACATATTTCTGGTCTAAAGAAAATTCCAGGTCACCTAGTTCACGGATAGCGTCTATATTATATAACGATTATTTTACTGGCCGCGAACGATGACCTGTAAATAAACTCTGACATTCACACACACTGACCGCGAATTGACCTATACCTCGAGGCCACGCTTCCACTGCTCTCTATACTTTTACATGTAACATGTTGACAGAAATATGGAAGTAAGAAATAAATATGAGAACATAGCCTATAACTCTTTTGCGCTGCCAATCCTCTGAAAATAAAAGGTGCTGTATTGATGTCGAGAGTTGAGTGTAAAACTGTTCTATCTATTAAGACTTTTCATTAGAGATAAAATTGTTTCATGCAGTAAAACAGTGGTACAAAGACGCGGATATGTTTCCAATGTTCTGGTGGTATACTCAAATCAGCCAATGGAATAAATGAAGTGTATTCATTCGTACCTAGCCGCGGGAAATTTTATTTGAATTTTATTGGACACTTACAAAGGTCAGGTAAGGTGAAAAGCTGGCTTATATACAGCTATGCCGAAAAAAATGACCGCAATTTTCCCACACTAAAATTTTGGAAATGTAAAGAACCATTGACATAGCCTCGTTCTGAGAAAAGTTGGCTTATTTATGAGCGTACAGTGTCGTCCTAGATTATAAGGGACGACTCTACCCGCTTTTATGATTATTTTCATGCATTTCGGAATTCCCTTCTAATAAAAAATGAGCTTAAGCGGAAATTATCGTCCCGTATTAGCCTGTGCGGACTGCACATGCTAATTTGGGATGACACTTTATGCACATGTATGAAGCCCAGTTTTCAACTCACCGACGACATAGGCCGGAAGCAGAAAGCTGGCGGATCCTGCAAGCACCTGGAAGTCGTTACCCGCAGTCTTATGGACGATGTAGCCGATCTTGGAGATCTGGAAATACCACGGGAATGAATAGCAAAGTAAGATCGTATGAGTCTCGTTCAGGAAGAACCTGACTTAATGCATGTGCGTTAGATGTCGTCACAGTTCATCCTGAGCACATGCCAATCAGGTACGACACTTTCCGCGAAAACGTGCATTTTTATTTAGGGGAGACTTCCATTAAACGAACAATTCAATAAACGCGCAAAGTTACGTTCCTGATTACTTGTAGTATGTTCAGACGGCACAGGTTAATTTGGGACGACTTTATAGGAACATGTATTAATCTCATTATTCACAGAACGAGGCTAGTTTACAGTGACCTGTGAGTGGATCATTTTAAGGTAGAGTCCCCATCACCAGCAATTCATCATTATCGTGCACAACGGTATCAAAAGAAACAATTACGGATGCACTTATGACAAATTTAAGTATTTATATGCCCAAATTCAGTTTTGAATGCGCCATCAACAATTGAAGGCAATAAAGCATGGTTATCTCAATAATAAGATCCGAAATAAGCTAAATAAACAAATGTTAAAGATTTAAAGACACGTCACGTACAACAGAATATAAAATTTAAGTGTGACTTCGTTTTTGTAATTGTTGAATATGAAACCTCTGTCTATGCATTTCTAGTCATATGCACATGCGAGAGAATCAGTTTGATATGGACATACCTTTCAAGACTAGTAGACCATTCGCCTAATTATAAACTAGCACAAATAACAAACTTTTTTTTTTTTTGTTATTTGACCCGCGTCATGTGAAATTAGGTTTTATATCATATGTGACCAGCGTAGCTCAAGACCAGCCTGTGCATTCGCAGTCTGGTCACAGAAGCTGCGCAGACCGAAAATGAGACCACGAAACCTTATGTGACTTTATAGCCGACAGGGTAGCTCACGAGAAGACTGCGCTACACTGGCAATACCTGACATGAGACCCAGTTCTTAAGACGCATTTCAGTCCTCGTTCTAATTCGTGGCTAATAAACAACTCGGTCTAAGCACGCGGCTTCAGTGGAAGAAACACGAAATCCAAACGATAATTTACCAATAAACAATTATTAATCGACCATTATTAATAAATTAATTAGTTTCAACATAAATGCATCAGATACAAAATAAACAGAATGGTCTGTCATAAAAACATAAGATTGCACTAAGATGAATAACTAAAGGGGGCGAAATCACCAACCAAATCGAAGACATCACACCCACAAATAAAGAGAATTTTAACTGTTCACCAGATTTGACAACATAATAATTAGACATTTAAATTTGTATTTGACAAATTGCATTAAATAACGATTTTTAGTAAAAACATTTGTTATTGAAATTACAAAGACTGCTATAAGAGAATATATAAATACATTTCAAACTATGTATCTTTATTAGTTTAATCTGCGACCAGGTTGGTGGTTACGGCTCAAGGCTGCCTACGTCACCACCGCTGTCCTTGACCCCGGCGATGTTTGGATGCGAGGACAGCCGGATGATAACTTCCGGTGCCATGTCGATGCCCGTGTTCCCGGGGACGCTGTATATAATCACAGGTACGGGACTCGCGTCGGCCACCTGCAGTTACCAGTATACAGACATAAAAATTGTTCATTTATTATCATAGTTTTCAACGTAGAAAAACAACATTGTCTGCCGAAAGAACGAAAGACAGAAAATTCATGTTGTTTTTTTCAAAGCTTTCAGACACAAACACGCGCTGTTCTATGTTTAGTTTAGTTTTAGATGGTCCATATTGACATTAAGTGTTCTTGCGATGCTATTGATAACTGGGCTGCTATCCTATTGATAAATAAGTTAGCGATCCTGTTGATAAATGTACTTGTGATCCTATTGATAAATGAACTAGCGATCCTATTGATAAATGTCCTTGCGATCCTCTTGATAAATGTCCTTGCGATCCTCTTGATAAATGTGCTTGCGATCCTGTTGATAAATGTGCTTGCGATCATGTTGATAAATGTGCTTGCGGTCCTGTTGATAAATGTACATGCGATTCTATTGATAAATGTGCTTGCGATCCTATTGATAAATGTGCTTGCGATCCTGTTGATAAATGTGCTTGCGATCCTGTTGATAAATGTGCTTGCAGTCCTGTTGATAAATGTACTTGCGATCCTATTGATAAATGTGCTTGCGATCCTATTGATAAATGTACTTACGATCCTATTGATAAATGTGCTTTCGATCCTGTTAATACATGTGCTTGCGATCCTGTTGAAAAATGTACTTGTAATCATATTGATTAATGTGCCCACGCAAACATTTACATATTTTAACGAATTAAAATACTTGTATATGTATGCGTTTCCTTAAATTAACTTTGAGTTGCAAATTTACAACGTTGTTCAAAAATACATTTAGTAAATGGAAAAAACTTAGGTGGTTACCACTCCACCGCCCCAATGAGCATGTGCTTATAGGGCTACAGGGTTATTACATTATGCAAAAGACGCCTTTGTTTTATAGGCGCCCCTGTGGTCTTACAATATCCGGTTCAAAGCAAATCGATGTTATTAACGTTTGATGCGAGAGACCACTATTGCTACCTTTGTGAAGTGTTGATAGAGCGCCTCGTTGGACATGAGCCCCTTATAGAAGCAGGGGGTCACAACCAGGACATGCCCGGGCCCCCGCCTCCGACATCCGCTTGCACATGCGCACTGTGTCGCGCGTAGCTAGAATAGTCAGAGAGTAGACAAACTCTGATATTGCTCGTTCAACGTCCATGCAGTCGTCGCTTTATTGATGACGAATAGAAGTGCAAAATGTACAAAAAAGACAATCAAATATTTGCAGCAAGGAATATTATATTTATGAATACATAAACATATTTATTTATTTTTGTGTTTGTAGTATATAAAACCATATACTTACGACATAAATTAATTCATTGGTATTTTCACTTCAATTACGATTATACTCGTACATCATGCAGGGTTCGACATTAGCTTTTTTTACAGCAAGACCGTCGGACCAGCTCCTCTTAAAATGTACTAGCCCGAACCTGATGTCTACTAGACCATAAATGACATAGCAAATGAACACAATTGTGTCATGTAACTGTTTAATCAGGATTTATCAGTAAATAATCAGTGAACACCAGATTTTTTATGCATAGAGTAAAACAATAAAATAATCCTTTTTTTGCTATTCTTCGTCAAATTCAAGCCATTGGAACTGACTCGATTTTCCATTTAGGATAAAATTGACGTTTTCGTGTTTCTTCATATTTACGTTTCGTGTCAGTTAAGCGTCGGATTCTTTTTTTTAACTGATTTGTCAGACAAAAATCCGAACTTGAACACAGCCATTCTTTAAATTACATTATCTTGTCTGCTACGCACAAAATGTTAACATTGACGATACCGATTTTCGATAGAAGTCGTAAAATCAT
The DNA here is from genome assembly GCF_020536995.1 of Dreissena polymorpha. NCBI lineage: Eukaryota > Metazoa > Mollusca > Bivalvia > Myida > Dreissenidae > Dreissena > Dreissena polymorpha. The sequence goes on from NC_068362.1 coordinate 94,112,655, forward strand.
GCTCTACAGTTTTACGTCACTGCAGAAAATCATTAATATTCATGACAACTTGACCAATTGAAACAAGCAATTTCTACAGGAAGCTCTCCTTTGCGTCTAAAATAGCGATTAATTATGTGAATGCTCCGCGTTTATTTAAATATACTAGTTTTGTTTTAATGTAAATAACGGATACAAGAGTAATTTTACACATTAAAAGTAAAGGTTTTCACAGCAGTTATTTATAGTTATATGAATCAGTATAGATTTATTTTAATTTATGGATGACCAGTCGGACAAGCTAGCCCGCAGTTTTACTAGCCCGACCACCGATCTTACTAGACAATGTCTGTCGGACGTGCCTTAGTGTCGAACCCTGCATGACATGTAAATCATCTTGAAAACAAATGCCTACACATGTGTCACGGGTAATGACAGAAATACAGCAATTATAATAAACTACATTTAATAAGATTCTCCGTTCAATAAACGTTGATGTCCTCAGAAGGAGCCTTGTCAGCATCGATTAATTTGATAATACTCGTACAAGTATCAAAGCTTTGTAGCCTGCCATTGATGTTAAGCGAAACACGTTGTTGTGGGTAAACCATGAATGTGTACCTTCTGAGTTATTATAACTCCTAAAACAGGTCAATGTCGAGGTCAAAATGAGGTAAATGTGATGTGGGTGTTCATATGCAACGTCTATGCAAATATAAAAGCTTGGTAAGAAGACGAAACTCGTCATTTTGAGTTTACTGCGGGGACGGCGAAAGGGGGAACAAATACACCACTTTATGCCTTCCGGCATCATAAGATGCTAAGGGGTTGGGGGGGGGGGGGTCATAGACATTATCAATTCCGAGTTGCACTTTTCCTACATTCACATCCAGCCCCTGCCACCACGAGTTTGTCCGGTCCCGCCGCACGCGCCACATGCCGCACGAGATCCACGCGTTCCTCATCTCTTAGATAGACGTACTCGCCGTTGGACCCCTGAACCACGTAACCTAGGCAACAGCAGCGAATTAAATTATGCCAGGTATTAGACAGATTAAGAAACAAACCAAGCTGAGACTTTTAAACACTATTTATACGCACGTACAATATCAACTACAATTATTTTAAAGAAACGGGTACGTTCATAGAGAAGGAAGCATTGATTATAGCTACTGAATGAAAGGTGTTTGTGTTTTTTTTTAAACTGATGGTGCAAGGCAAAAGGGTTTGCAATTAACATTCTGACATATGTGTTTTTCGGAAATAACTTTTGTATTGTGCATGGTAAGAGTAAGTTCATAAATATATTACTATACTTCGCTATACTTCGCTCGCATAGCAGCCATGTGTTCGATTACTGATGTGACATACAGTGGCTTAAATCTACATCAGACTCAATTAAGATCTTCAGCGAACAGGTTTCATAGACTAGTACTGACTAGACCTGTTATTGTTAATGTCACTATTTAAACATAACATGACATATTAATATAATAAAGCCACAATTAGACATATAACAGCTTATTAATAGTATTGTTAGTGTATACATTGTATAAACTACTTTTGACGCACCTCGCAGTGGTATTTTATTCCATTTCGCAATGTTCTCTTGCAGTTTATCGTACGCTATACTTTCATCGCTATTAAAAGGTGTAGCGATAGGCGGATAAATTCCACTAATATCCAGCTGCATTTTAACCGTTGTGGAAAAACAGCTCCATTGGGTACCGCGTCCCTGTGGATGTAGCAACTGTCGAAATATTGACCTTGATATATGCATGGATATTTAACACTCGTCCTATTGCACACTAAAACTAAATTTAGTAACACTACAAAACGTCCTTAGTCTTCACAGAATTTGACAGAAATACACTTTAAAATCACTTGATATCGAACAGTGTACAGCACGGAAACTATTGTAGTTTATTATGCCAATACGTTTAATGTAAACAGCCGACACTAGTGTGAATGTTTACCGCATGTGTACCACCGTATCGCACATGTATACGGTACGACTGAACGTGTTTATGCATGCAATTGTAACTAAGTTAAATAGATCGTTAACTGGGTCAGTTAATCATTTAACAACAAAACTCGTTTTATTTGTTAGAACGCAAAAGTAAAGCACGTTACAAGAAACTTTCGTACTGGTACACAATACATTAAGACACGTTATGGGAAAAATGGGCTTAATACATGAACGTAAAGTGTCATCCCATATTTGCCTGTGCACAGTCTAATCAGGACGGAAATTTCCGCTTCAACTGGGGTTTCGATAATGAGAAGAGAAACGTCCTTTAAACGAAAAATACCATAAAGCGGAAAGTGTCTCCAATATTAGCCTATGCAGACGGCATACGCCTCTTAACGCGCATGCGTTAAGCACAGTTAACCAAGAACTCAATTTGGGTTCCGTTCCCTGACATTAAAGGGATAATGGTTCTTATATGCTTGCGTCACGCCCGTGCTTTATTTTTAACAAATGTCTCGATTGAATAAATACAATAGTATTGTACATAATACTATTAAATCTAAAGAATAGTCGGAGATGCTGTCTTAGAACAGCTCTTGGTAGTTAATTTTCATTAAACATGAATTTGTAGTCTTGTTCCGAGAACTCCAAGATGTATAAATAAATTATATTGATATATCTTTCGTTTGGACACTGACAGAAGCACATTTTGAACAAAATCATAAAGGTAAAAATTAAGGAACAATATGCCCGAAACTCTATAGACAACAAATATCTTTGTCATATTAAATTTGTGCACAGAGAGCTATGTAGATGAACCTTTTATATATTTTTTATTTCTCGATGTTTTGATTTTCGCCCAAGGACCGTGATATGAATAAGTCTTGCGACTTTATGGGCTATCATCTGTCTATCAATTCAATATACACATCCATTAAATTATATTTTAGTATTGAATGCAGTTTTTATTATGACTGGTGTGATTAAAGAGATGGTCGTCCTCCATAATAAATCGGTCCAACCTCTCATCCATCCATTCTTTCATCCATTTGTCCATCCATCCATCCACTCATCCATCCATCCATCCATCCATCCATCCATCCATCCATCCATCCATCCATCCATCCATCCATCCAAACGACCAACTACAAATCCATCCATACATTCATCCATCCATCCATTCATTCACCAAGCCATCATTATTGTTTGTCATGTTTATATAGTTTATAAATCGTTGTATTAATACATATAACATTTCTTGAGCCCTTTTATACACTCATGCATGCAAGTATTTGCAGATCGTAAATAAGACAAACACGTATCCATTACATTTTATGCACATGTTTATTCAAACTGCACACTTGTGTACGCAGATATAAATGATACTGCATGAACATCAAATCATATTAATTATATTTGTCCCCACATGCCATATTATATTAGTTTGTTATTAAGATTGAAATATACGATATTTTAGTATTATATTGAGACGAAGTTTTCTTTCCATACAGTCAAATCACACATTCATACATTATTGCGTTTTGTAAATGGCAAGTCTAACAACGATACTTTCCGGTGGAAAATTGAAGTCAGATTGGATTATTAATAGCCAGCGGGCAAATGACGGTAGACTATTCTGGCTTTCAGAGACGATTTCCAGACAGGTTGATCGCTCACTGACCTTGATATCATGTAAGATGGAAAGTATTACATTTAAAGAAAGTGCAGACTGTGCTTCAGAGCCTGAGCCCACCGTGTATTTGTTCATAGTTTGCAATAATAATAAATATTAAAAACCATTGATAGTCTAAACCTATATGTTTTAGCTCCAGTGCATAGAAAGCCTAAGGCTTATTTGAAACGCTCTCGAGCCCATTTCCTGGACCTAGATCCAGTACTTGGGGCCTATGGAGAAGGGTGGGGATCGAACCCGACACTTCTCGATCGCTAGGGATGTAAAACCATTGTTAAATCAACGCGTTCGTCCAAAAAGAAATATTTTCCTCCATTGCTAAAAAACAAATTTAGCCAATAAGAAAAACACAGCGATATCACTCTTTAGAAGGCGGTTCGCTTTTTTACTCGTTTTTCAGCAGAAGCAGATCTGATATACTAATCACAAACAAAAGGTTCTGAACATATATACTAATTAAGAGCAAATGAGCCGCACTCTGGGTTATTAAGGCCTTTAACGTGCCGTGGAGTATCGTCCCATGCTAGACTGTGCAGTCCGCACAGGCCAATCGGGGACGACAACTTCCGCTTTTATGGTATTTTTCCTTTAAAGGAATTCTCTTCTTATCAAAAATCCAGTTAAAGCGGAAAGTATTGTCCCTTTTAAGCCTGTGCGGACTGCACAGGCTAATCTGGGACGACAATTTAAGCATATGTATTAATCCGCGTTTTCCCACAGCGCGGCTCGTGACTCGAATCAGAACAACCAGACATAAAACCTTCTGGACCTCATTTGGGAAAACTATGGAAACCTGCGCCCAAGTTGCATTCACTTCAATATTTAAATGACAAATTTGTATACATTACTGTACAGAATAAAACAATTATCCAAAAGATACATGAATATAAATACACTGAACGCACGCAAAAACAGCCATTATAATAATAATAATAATAATAATAATTTTTTTTGTGCACATAACAAATACTACAATCCATATGAACAGTTATTAACAATTCAGAAATATCACAGATAGTCACCATAATAGATAATAATACATATATATATATATATATATATATATATATATATATATATATATATATATATATATATATATATATATATATATATATATATATATATATACACACATATATACATATATATTTATATATATGGTTTATATTCTATTACACTTTATCACACTTATTTGTCAAAATTAAATTATAATGAAATATAGATATAAAAGTGCACTGGATAACCCGTAAAGTTTTGACGAAAGATCGTACAAAACTTATTTCCAACGGGGTCCAAAGCCGTCACATGTAGCTACATATAGCTATAATATCAATAACATTAACAAGAAGTGCAACGAGAAAAAAAAGGAGTGCATAAGTAAATAAAGCTCGATTGGTCATGGTCGGCTCGGGTGCTACTTTAATGTACACCGGGTACTCTTAAGTATACTTAAATGTATCCCGGGTACGGAAAATATACTTACACGTAATCGACCAATTAAGACTGTACCCGAGTTTTATTCCCGTCCAAAATCCGATGTCCTAAAACGCGCTACGGAATACAAAACAAAATTCTCTTTGAAGAAGACCTGCATCGACATGCTTTTTTGAGTAAAGGTTTCGATAGTATAAACTGGCCGGGTACGTGTTAGTATATTCACCGTACCCGGGGTACATATAAGTATACTTAAGAGTACCCGGGGTACATGTAAGTAGTACCCGAACCGAGAATGACCACTCGTTCCCTCGAGTTAGTATGTCGTGGGAACGAGATAGAAAAAAGGAGTTCAATTTGAACAAGAAATATCTTTAAAAAAGATATACCGTGTTGATAGTTTTATGAATGAGATCAAGGATAGCGAACGTCTTTTTCTGTGCAGTTCTTAGCTGCATCACACGCAGCACGGGATGTTACGCGGAGTTTTCGCGGCTTATTTTACATTATTAAAAAGTATTATTTAAAAGATGGAAAGTATTACATTTAAAGAAAGTGCAGACTGTGCTTCAGAGCTGAGCCCACCGTGTATTTGTTCATAGTTTGCAATAATAATAAATATTAAAAACCATTGATAGTCTAAACCTATATGTTTTAGCTCCAGTGCATAGAAAGCCTAAGGCTTATTTGAAACGCTCTCGAGCCCATTTCCTGGACCTAGATCCAGTACTTGGGGCCTATGGAGAAGGGTGGGGATCGAACCCGACACTTCTCGATCGCTAGGGATGTAAAACCATTGTTAAATCAACGCGTTCGTCCAAAAAGAAATATTTTCCTCCATTGCTAAAAAACAAATTTAGCCAATAAGAAAAACACAGCGATATCACTCTTTAGAAGGCGGTTCGCTTTTTTACTCGTTTTTCAGCAGAAGCAGATCTGATATACTAATCACAAACAAAAGGTTCTGAACATATATACTAATTAAGAGCAAATGAGCCGCACTCTGGGTTATTAAGGCCTTTAACGTGCCGTGGAGTATCGTCCCATGCTAGACTGTGCAGTCCGCACAGGCCAATCGGGGACGACAACTTCCGCTTTTATGGTATTTTTCCTTTAAAGGAATTCTCTTCTTATCAAAAATCCAGTTAAAGCGGAAAGTATTGTCCCTTTTAAGCCTGTGCGGACTGCACAGGCTAATCTGGGACGACAATTTAAGCATATGTATTAATCCGCGTTTTCCCACAGCGCGGCTCGTGACTCGAATCAGAACAACCAGACATAAAACCTTCTGGACCTCATTTGGGAAAACTATGGAAACCTGCGCCCAAGTTGCATTCACTTCAATATTTAAATGACAAATTTGTATACATTACTGTACAGAATAAAACAATTATCCAAAAGATACATGAATATAAATACACTGAACGCACGCAAAAACAGCCATTATAATAATAATAATAATAATTTTTTTTGTGCACATAACAAATACTACAATCCATATGAACAGTTATTAACAATTCAGAAATATCACAGATAGTCACCATAATAGATAATAATACATATATATATATATATAGATATATAGATATATATATATATATATATATATATATATATATATATATATATATATATATATATATATATATATATATATATATATATATATACACACATATATACATATATATTTATATATATGGTTTATATTCTATTACACTTTATCACACTTATTTGTCAAAATTAAATTATAATGAAATATAGATATAAAAGTGCACTGGATAACCCGTAAAGTTTTGACGAAAGATCGTACAAAACTTATTTCCAACGGGGTCCAAAGCCGTCACATGTAGCTACATATAGCTATAATATCAATAACATTAACAAGAAGTGCAACGAGAAAAAAAAGGAGTGCATAAGTAAATAAAGCTCGATTGGTCATGGTCGGCTCGGGTGCTACTTTAATGTACACCGGGTACTCTTAAGTATACTTAAATGTATCCCGGGTACGGAAAATATACTTACACGTAATCGACCAATTAAGACTGTACCCGAGTTTTATTCCCGTCCAAAATCCGATGTCCTAAAACGCGCTACGGAATACAAAACAAAATTCTCTTTGAAGAAGACCTGCATCGACATGCTTTTTTGAGTAAAGGTTTCGATAGTATAAACTGGCCGGGTACGTGTTAGTATATTCACCGTACCCGGGGTACATATAAGTATACTTAAGAGTACCCGGGGTACATGTAAGTAGTACCCGAACCGAGAATGACCACTCGTTCCCTCGAGTTAGTATGTCGTGGGAACGAGATAGAAAAAAGGAGTTCAATTTGAACAAGAAATATCTTTAAAAAAGATATACCGTGTTGATAGTTTTATGAATGAGATCAAGGATAGCGAACGTCTTTTTCTGTGCAGTTCTTAGCTGCATCACACGCAGCACGGGATGTTACGCGGAGTTTTCGCGGCTTATTTTACATTATTACATATTGCTGGTCATAAACCTATAGATACAAAACGGAAAACCAAAAGAAGAATGGTAGTGAAAAAAAACATATGAGTCAACCGGCCACACGCGAAGTATACTTATTTATAGGCGCGTTCTTCGAAAAAAACTGTTTTAGGGGTTTGTCGGGCATTGCTATTTGATTCGATTATTAACAGTATCGAGAATCATCGCGCTCATGCTTACTACATTAGTCAATATGGCGGAATAATTATTGTTAATTTAATAAAAAATAATATTTATCATTGTATTGTTGAAAACACATAAAGAATCTATTATTGAGATACCATAATTATATTGCAGAATATCTTCATTTAACATATTTCTGGTCTAAGGAAATTTCCAGGTCACCTAGTTCACGGATAGCGTCTTTATTGTAAGAAGAATAACAATATCCGCCCTATTTTTTAAACCTTCGACAATATTATAATGAACGTTTTTGTTGATTGAATAAAAAATATACCACACATAGCATTTCGATTCGTGTCTTTTCAAAAGCGCGGTTGCACTTTTGGAAAAAAATATTAAATTAATTTTGCGCAAACTTAACACAGTTGTGTATTTTGACAATGACCGGGCTCTCGTCTTTGTTTTTTTTTTTAATAGTTTTGAATTAATGAAGAAATTATCAAAAACGATACCTGAAGCGAAGGTTTGTTGACATCCGATTGTCCCACACATAGCCGAAAAATTACGTGGTACAGGCACATTGATAATAGTGATCGATTTCGCAGTACATTGCAAATACATTGCGCCGGGTACCATAATCTTGATGACAGGAACCAAACTGGAAATCGCTATGTACACAAATCTTACTGTCAGTTGTGAAATGTACAATTTTCATTATTAACATTGACCTGTTCGGACATTTTTTTTCTCTAAATGATTTAATGCATATGTTTTAACGTACGTGCGAAGTTACACAATTTAAATTTAAGGTGTAAACAAGTGAACAGGTTTGTAATTCTTTATTTGTTAAAGCTGTGTGAAGAACTCGAGAAGTGTGTATTTAACTGTTAAGTGTGTTACCTTTATCCGGTTAATTTAACCTGTTTGTTAATCTATTTTTACATAGAAATGTTATCGAAATGTATGTTGTCATAATGTTTAGTGAGATACCTCACTCTGCAATTGAAATCCCATATGTGTGTTTATTATATAATAAATAAGTAGATACAATAAGTATAATTGTTAATTAAGTGTTCTATCAATTACTATTTAAATTATATATACAACTATAAGCAAATGATTACTTGTAATTTTACTGCACATGGATGATGCAGCAGTTATTGATCATTTAACATTCAACCAAGAGTCATTTCATGCTGATACATTTAGCCTCATTCTGCGAAAACTGGGCTTAGTGCATAAAGTGTCATTCCAGGTTAACCTGTGCAGTGCACACAGGCTGATAAGGGTGAAATTTTCTGCTTTGATGGCATTTTTTCTTAAAAGGGAGTCTGTTCTAAACAAAAATCCATTACTAGGTGGAAACTGCACAGGCTAATCTGGGAGGACACTTAATGTCTATTGGTCATTGTCGGCTCTGGTACTACTTAAATGTACCCCAGGTATATAAAATATTCTAAAACGTACATGGCCAATTTAGACTGTTCCCAAGTTTTATTTCCGCTCAAAATCCAATGTCGTAAAACGTGCTGCAGAATACAAAACAAAATTCTCTTTGAACAAAACCTGCCTCAACATTCTTAATTTAGTATAGATTTCTATAATAAAAAGACCTTTTTAAAACATATTGACATAAATATGAACATTCAAAAATAGCCAACAACCAATGAAGCGTTAGAATTCCCAGGTACGTTTTAGTATATTTTCTGTACCTGGGGTACATTTAAGTAGTGCCCAAGCTGACAATGACCAATCAAGCGACACTTTAAGCTCATGCATTAAGCCCAGTTTTCCCAGAACGAGGCTGCATTAATCAGGCATAGCGGATCATGCTGATAAATGTAGTTTTTCAATGTTGATATACTTGTTAGGGTATTGTACTGCCATTACCTGTCCTCTGCAGTTGGCAGTGCAGTATCTGTACGATGTCATCAGGAAACTGAAATGAGCCTCGCTCTGGGAAAAAGAGATGTTATGCATGTGGGTAAAGTGTAGGTCCAGATTAGCCTTTGCAGTCTTCACTGTCTTATTATTGAAGACTCCCACTAAACTGGATTTTCGCAAAGGAAAAACTTCATTAAACAAAAAATAACATTTAGGATACTTTCATACTGTGCCTGCTTAGCAAAAATGCAGAGGCTAATCTGGGACCACACTTGACGCACTTGCATGAAAACCTGTTTTCCCACAGCTAGGTTCAAATGTAATTATTTGTCATGGTATTTAGGAAATATTTTAGATTATATGATAAATTCCATTTTTTTAAATATAATTGCAAAGACATGATATCATTGGAAATAATGGGATACAGGGTTTCAGTGGGTATAATGGGATACAGGGTTATAGTGGGAATAATAGGATACAGGTTTATTGTGGCAATATTGGGATTCAGGGTTCTAGTGGCAAAAGTGGGATACATGGTTAGTGGGAATAATGTGATACAGAGTTCCAGTGGGAATAATGGAATACATGGTTCTAGTGGAAATAATGGGGACACATGGTTCTAGTGGGAATAATCAATAATGGGATATAAGGTTCTAGTGGGAATAATGGGAAACATGGTTCTAGTGGAAATAATGGGATACAGGGTTTCAGTGGGAATAATGGGATAGAGGGTTCCAGTGGGAATAATGGGATACATGGTACCAGTGTGAATAATGGGATACAGGGTTCCAGTGGGAATAGTGGGACACAGGGTTCTAGTGGGACTAATGGCATACATGGTTCCAGTGTGAGTAATGGGATATAGGGTACCGGTGTGAATGATGAGATACAGGGTTCTAGTTGGAATAATGGGATACAGGGTACCAGTGGGAATAATGGGATACATGGTACCAGTGTGAATAATGGGATACAGGGTTCCAGTGGGAATAATGGGATACAGGGTTCTACTGGGACTAATGCCATACAAGGTACCAGTGTGAATAATAGTATATAGGGTACCAGTGCGAATAATGGGATACAGGGTTTTAGTGGGAATAATGGGACACATAGTACCAGTAGGACTAATGGGATACATGGTACCAGTGGGAATAATGGGATACAGGGTTCCAATGGGAATTATGATACAGGGTTCTAGTGAGACTAATGGGATACAGGGTACCAGTGTGAATAATGGGATACAGGGTACCAGTGCGAAAATTGGGATACAGGGTTCTAGTGGGAATAATGGGATACATGGTTCTAGTGGGAATAATAGGATACATGGTTCTAGTGGGAATAACAGGATACAGGGTACCAGTGGGAATAATTGGATACAGGGTACCAGTAGGAATAATGGGATACAGTGTCTTGTGAGAATAATGAGACACAGCGTTTCAGTTGGAAAAATGGGATGTAAAATTCCACTTTGAGTTGTGGGATACATGGTTTTTGTATGAATGTTGAGCTTTATGCTTTATTAAGAAAATTCAGAAATGTCCTTTAAATTGGGAAAGGAGTATTTAAGGTGTACACTTCTTAATTGTATGTTGAGCTGTTGCATAAACAATATTTGTAATAACATGTACATGTATGCTTAAACATTTTTATTTTTATAGCTTAGCAGTCCGTGTAAGTCATGTCGACGAAAGACAACCCTCTTCTGGCAAAATGGTCAGGATCAGGTATATCTCATGATTTCATATTTATAACATAAACCTATCTCATGATTTCATATTTATAACATAAACCTATCTCTTGATTTTATATTTATAACATAAACCTATCTCATGATTGCATATTAATAGCATAAACCTATCTCATGATTTCATATTAGAAAATAAAACCTATCTCATAATTTCATATTAATAGCATAAACCTATCTCATGATTTCATATTTATAACATAAACCTATCTCATGATTTCATATTTATAACATAAACCTATCTCATGATTTCATATTTATAACATAAACCTATCTAATGATTTCATAATTATAAAATAAAATATTAATATTATAAACCTATCTCATGATTTCATATTTATAACATAATCCTATCTCATGATTTCATATTTATAACAATATCTTCGTTTGGGTGTTTTACACATACCTATTCATTGATGCAGTAGTTTTAAACTATAAAAAAAGTATTTGATTTGACTCAGTTTGGTATGCAACTATCATCAAAAATGGGTAAAGCCATTATAGGGTTTTACACTGTTGGTTGGTTCTTTTGTATGTCAGTTTGTACATGTGGACATACATGTATGCACTAGTGAACTTGTGTATGCATTATAAGATTCTTATCTGTTCAATATTTTTGTCTGGGATTGAAGTAGTTTAGCTGCATTCTGGGAATGCATGTGCATATATTGGCTTTTATGGAATTTTTAATTTAAAGGATGTCTCTTCTAATACACTCTAGGCTGAAAATGTTGTCCCTGATAAGCCTTCGCGGACTGCACAGGCTAATCTGGGAATTTATTTTAAGCAAATCAAGGCTCTCCTTGGTTTATGGGCCATCATCCATCTAGGCCTCTGGGCCGTCATCCATCTAGGCTTCTGGGCCGTCATCCATCTACGCCTCTCTTTGGTTTATGGGCAGTCATCCATCTAGGCCTCTGGGCCGTCATCCATCTAGGCCTCTCTTTGGTTTATGGGCAGTCATCCATCTAGGCCTCTGGGCCGTCATCCATCTAGGCCTCTGGGCCATCATCCATCTAGGCCTCTCTTTGGTTTATGGGCAGTCATCCATCTAGGCCTCTGGGCGTCATCCATCTAGGCCTCTGGACCGTCATCCATCTAGGCCTCTCTTTGGTTTATGGGCAGTCATCCATCTAGGCCTCTGGGCTGTCATCCATCTAGGCCTCTCTTTGGTTTATGGGCAGTCATCCATCTAGGCCTCTCTTTGGTTTATGGGCAGTCATCCATCTAGGCCTCTGGGCCGTCATCCATCTAGGCCTCTCTTTGGTTTATGGGCAGTCATCCATCTAGGCCTCTCTTTGGTTTATTGGCCGTCATCCATCTAGGCCTCTCTTTGGTTTATGGGCAGTCATCCATCTAGGCCTCTGGGCCGTCATCCATCTAGGCCTCTCTTTGGTTTATGGGCCATCATCCATCTAGGCCTCTGGGCCGTCATCCATCTAGGCCTCTCTTTGGTTTATGGGCAGTCATCCATCTAGGCCTCTGCATCAAGCAAAAACTTAAATGTAGCTTTTGCTAAACAAGAATTTAAAATGTATTTTAATGATACTTCATAAATAGATATAGCTTGTATATTATAGCATTTGAGATTAACAGAGTCAAGGTCAAGGACACTGTTAGTATTAAACGTAAAGAAAATATTTTAGCAAGGTAGTGTAACCTCCAATGGGATTGCATATGGGGTCTGTTCAAGGTTAATGTTTCTATCATTAAAAAAACAAGGTTCAAGTTTTATGCTGTTATCTGCTCATCAGTATCTATGGGTTGGATATGAGCCTTTAATACTTAAATTTACCGGTAGTACATGTAAGAAAGGTCTTAAATTTGATTAGATTTTCTTAAAGGCTGCAAACGCGTCAAAATGCGCATCTGTGTGGTAAAGGGTAAATAAATAGATAAATAATTAAAAGTCAAGTTTCTCTAAAGATGAATAATTAAAAGTCTGGTTTCTATGTAGGGCTGACTGGCTCCCTGTTAGCATCATCCCTGTCAACCAAGAGTGATCTTTGTGCTTCACGTAAAAGAAAACCAGCTGACACTAAGTCAGATGTACTTGTCACAAAGGTGCCAAGGGAAAATCACAAAACAAGCCTCACATGTAGCTCTCTTCTGCAGAAGATGGAAAACAAGGAGCTGAGCTCAGGTAACTGAATGTTACAATAAAGAAGTTTGTACGCCTTTATCTGGAAAAACTGGGCTACATGCATGTGCATAAAGTGTCGTCAAGCATATGCAGTCTGCACATGTTAATCAGGGACAACACTTTTTGCTTTGACTAGATTTTTAAACTTGAATAAACATTCACAGACATTAGGGTGTTGTTCTCATGATCTGTCTATAAACATTCACAGACATTAGTGTGTTGTTCTCATGATCTGTCTATAAACATTCACAGACATTAGGGTGTTGTTCTCATGATCTGTCTATAAACATTCACAGACATTAGTGTGTTGTTCTCATGATCTGTCTATAAACATTCACAGACATTAGAGTGTTGTTCTCATGATCTGTCTATAAACATTCACAGACATTAGTGTGTTGTTCTCATGATCTGTCTATAAACATTCACAGACATTAGGGTGTTGTTCTCATGATCTGTCTATAAACATTCACAGACATTAGTGTGTTGTTCTCATGATCTGTCTATAAACATTCACAGACATTAGGGTGTTGTTCTCATGATCTGTCTATAAACATTCACAGACATTAGGGTGTTGTTCTCATGATCTGTCTATAAACATTCACAGACATTAGGGTGTTGTTCTCATGATCTGTCTATAAACATTCACAGACATTAGGGTGTTGTTCCCATGATCTGTCTATAAACATTCACAGACATTAGGGTGTTGTTCTCATGATCTGTCTATAAACATTCACAGACATTAGGGTGTTGTTCTCATGATCTGTCTATAAACATTCACAGACATTAGCGTGTTGTTCTCATGATCTGTCTATAAACATTCACAGACATTAGGGTGTTGTTCTCATGATCTGTCTATAAACATTCACAGACATTAGGGTGTTGTTCTCATGATCTGTCTGCAATGTTTACTGTGTAGTTTAACAATGGTGATGTTTGTGTTGACTGCGACAAGGTCATGTATTTGATTTGCTGAATAGTTATTATCTGGATCTCAACCAGGTTGCAAAAACACAATTTAATATGTAGGGAAACAAGGCTCACCGGTTAGTTTGAATTAAATAATAACAGTTTATGTGGTGTGTGATTTTGAAAGAATATTTACATGTCTGCTTTGTTTGTATCCACAGATTGGTGGGTTTTTCCTTAATCTAGCCCATTCTGGAGTCTCTCGCTTACAATGCAGTATTGAATATGAGCTGTGCTCTGTGAAAACAGAGCTTAATGCATGGATGTCATTGTGAAGAGTCTTCCCAGATTGTGCTGTCTGCACAGGCTAATCTGGGATGATATTTTTCACTTTATGAAATTTTTATTTTACTTTAAAACCTACACGAATATCCAGTGCAGGTTTTAAGTGTCATCCCTTATTAACCTGTGCTGACTGCACATTCTAATCTAGGATAACACATGCAATAAACCCCATTTTCACAGAGTGCGGCTCATTTGTTTATATATAGGGAATATCACTTGACTGCACTGCTTTGATGGGTTGTATATAATATAATTAAGTGTCTAGCAAATAACCATACAGTAACTGTTATAGCTTACATGCAGCTATATAAGAAATAGTGGTCACAAGCCATTGACATTGGCATATTTGCAGGTTTGACGACAGGCAGTTTACGGACAAAGCCAGAGCAGCCAGGTTTGTGCAGATTAGCTACAACATTTAAAGACATGAGTGTCTGGTTCTCCTTGGTGGTTTAAACTTATTGTAAATAATTGATCATTATCTGTTGCGCAATATAAATGATTGCAGTAAGTGGCTTTTTTAACTGGGACTTAAATGTATCCTTTGTTTAGGGAAAACCGGGCTTAATGCATGTACTTAAAGTGTCATCCGAGATTAGTCTGTTCCCTCTGCACAGGCTAATCAGGGATGACACTTTCTGTCTATACTGGATTTTGTTCAGATGAGACATCCTTTAAACAACATATTCCAGAAATGTGGAAAGTGGGGTCCCTTAGTCACCTGTGCAGATGGCACAGGCTAATCGGGGACGACACTTTACACACATGCATGAAGCCCAGTTTTTCCTGAATGAGGCACAATAGTTCATGAGCTTAGAAAAGACCATGTAAACAAATCAAAATCACAGTTTAAAAAGCCAATTTCTGCAAACATTTATATTGTGCAACAGGCAATGATTCATTATTTATAATCAACATAAACCACCCAGAACTTGATTCCACTTGTAGTTTTTACCTAATTATAAAATGAGTATAAAATAAGACACAAAAATCACACGTTTTTTTGCAATCTATGACAAAGTTGTTCATGGCTTGATCAGTATAGTCACAGGTGTAACACAAGGAGCTAGGTTATTCATTATAAATACAGTCGAAACCCGGTGGCTCGAACTCGTCGGGACCGGCAACAAAAGTTCGAGCCATCCGGAATTCGAGCCATCCAATTTCCAATAAACTATTGTTTACGGACAAGTCTGCAGTACATTTTCACCCCCAGTTGAAGAGTACACACATTGCTTAAACTCCATTATACTTCGTACTACTTTCTGCTTTTGAATTAATAAGAACCAAATATATACTTAGTACTTGTATTTACCATTATTTCAAACAGTAACAAATACAATAAAGCAAATATCTTAATGTTAACGTTTTAACGTAGCACATTTTGGAGAAACGAAGCGTTTTATAACACCTAGTTGATATTGAACATGCTGTGAGTTTTCGCACTCCTTGAGATAAGTTCTGATTACATTTATACGAAATGCCATCTTTTACTCAAATCAATAAACAATTCAGCTGATAACATGTTTGCAACTGGTGTTAAATCAATTATTGGGAGCCTTAAATCAAGAGGTCCTAATCGATAAACATTTTATGCGACCCGAAACGAGTTTGAGCCATCCGAACAAAAGAACACGTGAAAATTGTCACCGGGACTGTGAAAACAGTTCGAGCCATCCGAAACAATTTTATATGAAGATATAGCAATAAAAATTGGTGCTGTGATGACAGTTCGAGCCAACCGGAAATTCGAGCCAAGCGAGTTCGAGCCATCGGGTTTCGACTGTAAGTGGTAAAATTGTTGCTGTTACAAGAAAACACAAAACAATTCAATTCAACATAAAAACGTTGAGATAACTGTACTAAACATTTACAAACTCAGATGAAATAAAGTTGTAAATTATTTACTACTCATATGTTTCCTTTAACAATACTTCATAAGAAGTGAATGTGAGATAACATTATAAGCAGTAATTGGAATATTTAAAAGATTTGAAAAGTTAAAAATGGTTGGAACAACTTTCTGCTCTGCTATGTTTACAGGTCCATCCCCATGTCTGACCAGTAAGCTGACCTCTAACTTGACCTCTCACTTGACCTCTGGCCTGTTGTCGTTGAAATCATTTGACCTTGGGGTGACCTCTGGGTCACAGAAACACAGTGCATCCCACATGGGCTCATCTACAACATCAAGCTTGAAGTCAACTTTATCAACTAAGGTAGGCAATGACTTGTGATTTGTAATCATGGATTGTAACTTATGAGCCTTGTTCTGGGAAAATGGATCTTAATTTATGTTTGTATGTTCATACCAGATTAGCACAGGCTAATCAGGGACAACACTTACGGCTTTGATAGTATTTTTCATATCAATGAAGTCTTTTCTAAGCCAAAAATCCAGTTTAGCCGGAAAGATCCATCCTTGATTAGCCTATGCAGACTCACAGGCCTATCTGGGACGACATTTAACGCACTTGCATTAAACCCAGTTTTTCTCAGAGTGAGGCTTTTGTAACATATAGCTGTCATGTATGTATTAAATGAGCTGATATTTTGTGTGCAAAACTTGCTGAGTTGGCTATAGAGCGCTTTCAATCTGAGGTATATGAGTGAATATTTCACCACAGGCCTGCTTCATAAGTTATGTGTGGATTTTTGTGGAAATATTATTTATGAGCATTCTGTTCCTTCCTCTGATTCAAGTAGGTAAATTCATCACTTTCTGGCCCTGACTTGATGGCTCCATAGAGCTGTTTAGCTTGCCCCTTACTGGATAGCTCCATAGAGCTGTTTAGCTTGCCCTGGACTGGGAAGCCTCATAGATCTGTTTAGCTTTCCCCGCACTAGATAGCCACATAGAGCTGTTAAGCTTGGCCCAAACTGGATAGCCACATAGAGCTGTTTAGCTTTCTCCAAACTAGATGGCCACAAAGAGCTGTTTAGCATGTCCTGGACTAGATAGTCCCATAGAGCTGGTTAACTTGCCCTGGACTTGATAGCCCCATAGAGCTGTTTAGCTTGCCCAGATTGGATCGCCACATAGAGCTGTTTAGCTTGCCCCGGACAAGATAGCAACATATCGCTGTTTAGCATACCCCAGACTGGATAGCCACATAAAGCTGTTTAGCTTGCCCCGTACTAGATAACCACATATGGCTGTTAAGCATACTCCAGACTGGATAGCCACATAGAGCTGTTTAGCTTGTCCCAGACTTGGAAGCCACATAGAGCTGTTTAGCATACTCCAGACTGGATAGCCACATAGAGCTGTTAAGCTTGCCATGGACTTGGTGGCCACATAGAGCTGTTTAGCTTGCAACAGACTGGATAGCAACATAAAGCTGTTTAGCTTGCCCTGGACTGGATAGCCACATAGAGCTGTTAAGCATGCACTGGACTAGATAGCCACATCAAGCTGTTTAGCTTGCCCGGACTAGATTGCAACATAGAGCTGTTTAGCTTGCCACAGACTGGATAGCCACATATAGCTGTTTAGCTTGCCCCAGACTAGAAAGCCACATAGAGCTGTTTAGCTTGCCCCAGACTAGATAGCTGCATAGAGATGTTAAACATGCCCTGGAATAGATAGCCACATAGAGCTGTTTAGCTTTCCCAGGACAAGATAGCCACACAGAGCTGTTTAGCTTGCCCAGGACTGGATAGCCACATAGAGCTGTTTAGCTTGCCCTGCACTAGATAGCCACATAGAGCTATTAAGCATACATGTACCCTGGACTGGATAGCCAAATAGAGCTGTTGAGCTTGCCCCAGACTGGATAACCACATAAAGCTGTTTAGCTTTCCCAGGTTAAGATAGCCACACAGAGCTGTTTAGCTTTTTCAGGACTAGATAGCCACAAAAAGCTGTTTAGGTTTCCCCAGACTGGAGAGTCACACAGAGCTGTTTAGCTTTCCCTGGAGTAGATAGCCACAAAGAGCTGTTTAGCTATCCCTGGACTTAATACCCACATAGAGCTGTTTTGCTTGCCTCAGACTTGAGAGCCACACAGAGCTGTTTAGCTTTCCCAGGACTAGATAGCCACATAAAGCTGTTTAGCTTTTACTGGACTGGATACCCACATAGAGCTGTTTTGCTTGCCAGAGTGGATAGCTACACAGAGCTATTTAGCTTGCTCCGGACTTGATAGCCTCATAGAGCTGTTTAGCTCTCCCTGGAATAGGTAGCCACATAGAGCTGTTTAGCTTGCCCAAGACTGGATAGCCACATAGAGCTGTTTAGCTTGCCCTGGACTGGATAGCCACATAAAGCTGTTTAGCTTGCCCCGAACTGGATAGCCTCATAGAGCTGTTTAGCTTTCCCTGGAATAGATAGCCACATAGAGCTGTTTAGCTTGCCAAAGACTAGATAGCCACATAGAGCTGTTTAGCTTGCCAAAGACTTGATAGCCACATAGAGCTGTTTAGCTTGCCAAAGACTTGATAGCCACATAGAGCTGTTTAGCTTGCCCCGGACTGGATCACATAGAGCTGTTTAGCTTGCCTCGAACTGGATAGCCTCATAGAGTTGTTTAGCTTGCCCAAGACTGGATAGCCACATAGATCTGTTAAGCTTGCCGCAGACTGGGTGGCCACATAGAGCTGTTAAGCTTTCCTTGGACAAATTGGGAGATGAATATTAATCTCCATGTATGCTTGAAAAACTCTGAACACTGTCGAAGCACAATTCACGCTCGCTTTTATTAAAACTCTGCAAGATGAAGATGTTTGCATGTGTTTATTAGGAGGTGTTTAGCTTGCATCTTGATGGATGTTTTTGTTCAGGACTTGAATGTATTAAATACTATTTTGTCAAATTGTAAGTAAGATTGCAATGTGTGGATCTTTAAATCAATTTTGTGGCAAAATTAGGCCTCATTTCCACTCTCAAAAAGGAATATATTTTTTCCCAAGTGACTTCCTAAAATTCTCAATTGAAGGTTAAACAATGAAATAAATAGACCTAATAGGATATTTGCATGATATTTTTACCTTTTTTCAGCCATTGACAACAACTCTAACAGCCAGCAAGACCTCTGGGCTGTCATCCTTGACTGCAGGCTCCACCCTTCTGTCACATGGCTCCACCTCTTCAATTGGCTCCTCCCTGCTGAACAAAAGATTGACAGCTGGTTCCACCCACATGGGTATAACCAAGGTTACACTTCAGTCTTCACTGACTGGTCCCTTATCCAATCTAAAGAGTTCATTACTCAGCACCCTTGACCAGACAAGCGATAAGGTCTCTACAACAACAAAACGTGTGGGTAAACCTAGTGCGAAAAAGGGCGGGAAGAAGGTGAGGCTGGCCAAGTATGAGGCTCCGCCCCCTGAGTATGATTTTACCAATGAGCTTCCGAGGGTGAAGAAAATGAAGGTGGCCAAGTTTACTCCACCCACGTTAGATCGCACGCTGATGGCAGGTGCTAAGGTGCATGATGTTAATGGAATCAAGGTATGACAGTGATATTTTTTACCATTTTTGAAATCGGGCTGGGCCCTTTGAATTGGGAAAAATCACGTATATTTGACTAAAATTGGGAAATTGGTTTGTGTTTTTATCTAACAAATACTTAAACATCTTAAAAGAAGTTTTCAATATTATAGTTACTGAGGTTTAACCCATAGATCTGCATAGGGTACTTAACAAAATGTTGCATTTTATGTATCAAAAAACCCGTAAATTGGTGATTTTTAAGCAGTTATTTAGGGAAAATATGTACTTATTGAAAATTTGCTTATGTCACTTTAATGGATTTCTGGATATATATTTTCTCTCAAAATAGTTCTTTGTCATAAACATTGTTTTTACTTAAATGTTTTGCAATTAAGAAATAAATGTGATTTTTCTGAGGTAATATATTCAAATGATTTTAGCCTACAACATTTAAAGAAAAACTTGTTGCATCAAAAAGGCAATTTATAGTGGCTGTGTACAACCAGTAACAGTTAAGGTTTTATGCTGCTTGCTGCTCTTGGAAATGAAGGTTTTAAAACTTGAATCTGATAAGGAAGGTCTTTAACGTAATTTGGGACTACAAACATGTCAAATCGGTATATAAGTGGTAAAGTGTAAGTCAATTAATACACTTTATTCTCTCCAGTTTGGCCTGGTAAATGCTGTCAGTGGGTCGCTGATATGCCAGCCCAATTTCCGCTTGGGTACGGACCTGACAAGGGTGACCTTGGTAACAATGGCTGACCAGGTCATCTGTTATGACCCAGAGTTCATTCTCAAGGTTAGTGGTCTGTGTAAGACATTTTTTGTTACTTTTATGGCCCATATATGAGCCTATTTCTGATAAATTGGACTTGATGCATGTGTGTAAAGTGTCAGATAAACTTGTGCAGACTGCATGGTTGACACTTCCTGCTTTTATAGAATTTGTTGTTTAAAGGAGGGCCATTATAAACAAAAATCACCCCAATGCCGAAAGTGTTGTCCTTGATTTGCTTGTGCAGACTGTATGGGCTAATCTGGTAGATTTACATGCATGAATAAAGCCCAGTTTTCCCAGAATGAAGATTGCTCAAAGTTGATCTGTAAAGACCCAGAGTTCATTCTCAAGTCTGTTAGGCTGTGCAGGTGCATGTTTGTAAAAAAAGAGGTACAAGACATAAGTGTAACTTAATTTATTATATACCTGTTAATGCATTTAACAAAATACACGTTGTATCAATCGTTAAAATAAAAAATCCCGTATTACGCTACTCGCTGTTTCCAATTCCGTATTACCATACTAGCCGGACTTCTTCGACACATTTAATGACGTCACATTACGCGCACCGAAAATAGAAATATTTTATATTATGAAATATATTACGTAGTACATAGTTTGACGTCATTTCTGTGACGAAACACAATAGTTTTATCTAAACTCTATGGAATTAAAGGACATTCCATCAGACGTGGTGTTTTTTAACAGTAAATTATTTGTTTAAAACATCGAACGAATTCGAAACTTATTTTGGAGTGTGTGTTTATCATGCATAAATGAATATTTCGATAGGAATACAATTAAATAGTGTGGTTTAAACTAAGTTTCGATAAAGACATGGAAGATAGAAGTGGAAGTGCATATTGTTTCAACGTTTTTGTTATAAACAGCGGATTAAAGTTGTCAACTTAATTGTTATAAACAGTGGATTAACGATGGCATTTATTAAGGTACGCGTGTCGGAAACCTGTGTTTTCCCGGTTTGAATGTTTACACGTTAATTTACATAAACTGTATTCATACGCGTCTTAAATAAACTATGGCGTACCGTTTTAGTCATTGTTTTGTCAGTTTTGTTGAAGTAAAAAATACAATTGTTAACTGTTTTCGTTAGTTGTTGTATATAATAAAAGGAATATTACGCTAGTCAATTGTTCCAAGAGTTTGTATCACTCTCGTGGCTTGTGCTATTTCGCATCACACTCGAGGCTCCGCCTCTCGTGTGACACGTCATCACACAAGCCACTCGAGTGATACAAACTCTTGGAACAATTGACTAGCGTAATATTCCGTATGTATTTAGCCTGTTTGTTGTGGTGAAC
Source organism: Dreissena polymorpha (assembly GCF_020536995.1). Taxonomy (NCBI): domain Eukaryota; kingdom Metazoa; phylum Mollusca; class Bivalvia; order Myida; family Dreissenidae; genus Dreissena; species Dreissena polymorpha. The sequence continues at coordinate 94,134,930 of NC_068362.1, forward strand.
AATGATTATTACGACACCATATGAGTCTTATTCTGGGAAAATGGGGCTTAATGCATGTGATGTTATGTCTTGCCAGATGGTCCTGTGCAGTCTGAACAGGCTCATCAACACACTTTCCACTTTTATGGTATTTTCAAAACAATAATCCAGTCTGGCGGATAGTCTCTTCCCTGATCAACCATTGCAGACTGCACATGCAAATATGGGATGACACTTTACCCACACATGCATATAGCTAAGTTTTCATAGAAAGAGGCTCATAGGAACAGGTGATCTTTTATAACCCAGAGTTCCTTCTCAAGGTCAGGGGTCTGTGTTTGTTTGTAGGGACATGTTTATAAAATAATGAGGTACGAGATGCATTTGTTACTTTTCTTGCCCATGTGGAACTATATGTCTTTGGCCACTTTTTTGTAATGAACAATTACTATTTCTGCACCATATGAGCCTCATTCTTGGAAAACAGGGCTTAATGCATGAGCAGAAAGTTTCATTCCAGATAAGCATGTGCAGGCTGAACAGACATATCAGGGACAACACTTTCCTCTTTAGAGGAATAAGTCCTTTTAAGTAGGTCTCTTCTAAACAAAAATCTCAGAATACGGCTCATCTGTTTGGCCTATTTGTTGTGATGAACGATGATTATTACTGCGCCATATAACATGATACATTTCACAGTCTGCTAATGACATTTTATGGATCCCTCAAGTTATGAACAAGTATAAATGCTTTTTATCTATTTAACAGAAAAAATAAGTCCTAATTGATTGTACTTTTAAGGAATCAAACAGAATACTGTAGAATATTTTATTTTTGTCCTCATGAAATGTCCTGGTTATTTAAAAATTGACTTTTTTGTATACATTGATTTTGGCCAAAAAAGATTATGAATTTGCATCACAATTTTTGTATAAGTGTGTTATACTTGTCTGTGATAAATTGCGGTAGACAGAGGGGGTCATTTGCAGGAGATTGGCCATGTTTATCACTTGCATTGACTAGTCCATGGTTATGAGTTTATAGTAACCGGGCCGTTTTATTACATGCCAATGAGCTAGAACATTGATATGATTAGCAGAATAAAACAACAGACACTATTACTATCAGTTGTTGATTGCATGTCGTCATGTTTCAAGGGCATTTATTGTTTTCAATCTGCCGCGTGTTGGCTGGGTAAAATGCAGCATCCCTTAAAACCGCAATACGCACACCGGGAATGAAGGATGTTAAAAATAAGGGCTTATTTTAACTTTTTAACTGAACAAAGTTTACTGTATCAATACAGCTTTACTGCATTAGTATTTTACACGAAATGTCTATTAAGCTTAAGAACACAATGTAATGTACTCTCCTTTGTTTAGTGTATGGATGTATCTGGATTCTGAAACTAACGCAGGATGTATGTGTGGATCACTTTGAATATTTAAAGGAGCCGTCAACCAGATTGACAAACAAAAAGAAATGTTCTATATTTTAGAACTTTTCTTTTTTCGTCAATCTGGTTGACGGTCCCTTTAGTGTCTTCCATGCCTACAGTAATTTAGTAGTACAAGATTCAAATATTGGGCATACATATTTGTTGGGATTTTAGATTAGAGGATCTAGAAGTAGTAGTTTTACAGTTTTACTAAGAAGTAGTAGTTTTACAGAAATGTCCCACCACTAATAGTAGTTTTACAGAAATGTCCCACCACTAATAGTAGTTTTACAGGAATGTCCCACCACTAATAGTAGTTTTACAGAAGTCCCACCACTAATAGTAGTTTTACAAAAATGTCCCACCACTAATAGTAGTTTTACAGAAATGTCCCACCACTAATAGTAGTTTTACAGAAGTCCCACTACTAATAGTAGTTTTACAGTACCATAATTGTTTTCATGTGAGATGATCTTTTTCGAAGCGTCTCAGGATACGTTGGCAAGTCTTTTCACAGGATTTTATTAAGGCAAAAGGGCGCCAACCTGTAACTGGGTTTGGGTTGGATTTTTTCACTTGATATGATGGGTCCAATAATTGTATGTTTATGTTATTTTACTGCTTAAACAAGCAAAAACAGAAACATTTGGGTACTGGAGTGTTCCTGAATAGAAAATTCAGACACAGGGGTGTCCCATTTTTAAAATTTATGCACAGGGATACACCTTATTTGGAAATACAGGCACATATGTACCACTGTGCTGAATGGCCCTTTGGAAAAGCTTGAGTGTCTAACAATAAATGAAGCTGCACTCTGGGAAATGGGGATTAATGCATGTGCACAAAGCGTCTTCCCAGGTTAGCCTTGCTAATAAGGGACTACACTTTACTCCTAATCATAATATTTGTTAAAAAGAGACTTAACCTATAAACAAATATTAAATTCCATATAAGTGTAAATTGTTGTTCCTGATATGCCTAAGTCGATTGCACAGGCTAATTTGGGATGAAACTTAACGCACATGCAGTAAGCCCACTTTTCCTATAATGAGGCTCATATAACATGATAAATGTTCCAGTCTGCTAAGGACTTTCTTTTGATCTCTTAGTCAGCCTTCAAATGTGAACCCTCAGCATCTCTATAAGTAATCATAAGGCCCTGTTTTCCCATGCATTATCTCCATTCCAGCTTGCACTCTTCAGTAGGAAACAGCTAAACATTAATAAAACCAGCAACTATCTGTTGTCCGTAGGGTCCTATAAGCCTGCCTGTGCATAATGAAAGTTTGTAGTGTCGTCCAAGATAAGCCTGTGCAGTCCAGACTAGCCTGTGCATAATGAAAGTTTGTAGTGTCGTCCAAGATAAGCCTGTGCAGTCGAGACTAGCCTGTGCATAATGAAAGTTTGTAGTGTCGTCCAAGATAAGCCTGTGCAGTCCAGACTAGCCTGTGCATAATGAAAGTTTGTAGTGTCGTCCAAGATAAGCCTGTGCAGTCCAGACTAATCAGGAACAACACTTTTGGCCTAAATTGGATTTTTGTTAAGAACGACGACACTGTACCCTCATGCATTAATTCATTTCAGCTTGCTCTGTACAGTAGGAAACAGCTCAACATTCGTACGACCAGCAACTTCCTGTTGGCTCTGGCCTCCCACATGCCGGCCTGTCGGCCATACCTGAAGAAGTACTTCAGTGCGGCCATCGCCTTGCCATCAGACTGGATCGAGGTGGCGGAGATATATTCGGTACGTGGAGTTGAGTTCTGAAAAAATGTTGGATAGAAGTCACAGAGATATATTCTGTAGTTAGATTTAAATTTTGAATGAAAGTTTGGATACAAGCAATGGAGATATATTCTGTAGGTAGATTTGAATTTTTATTGAAAGTTGGGATAGAAGCTGTGGAGATATATTCTGTAGGTAGATTTGAATTGTTATTGAAAGTTGGGATAGAAGCTGTGGAGATATATTCTGTAGGTAGATTTGAATTTTTATTGAAAGTTGGGGAAGAAGTCACGGAGATATATTCTGTCGATAGATTTGAATTTTGATTGAAAGTTGGGATAGAAGCAGTGGATATATATTCTATAGGTAGATTTGAACTTTGATTGAAAGTTGGGGTAGAAGTCACGGAGATATATTCTGTCAATAGATTTGAATTTTGATTGAAAGTTGGGATAGAAGCAGTGGAGATATATTCTGTAGTTAGATTTGAATTTTGATTGAAAGTTGGGGTAGAAGTCACGGAGATATATTTGGTAGGGTGAGTTGATAATTGAATGAATGAATGTTCAGCTTTTGCAAATGTTCTTATTATTATGAGTAGCGGTGGTGTGTTTGGTAGGTGAAGTTGAGTTTTGAATTCATGTTTGGTTGTTATACATTCTCTTCTGATTGTTAGTCACAGAGATATATTCAGTATGTGTGTTGAATTTTGAATGAATGAATGTTGGGCTTTTGAGTGTGAATTTTCTTGTGATTTTGGCATTATTTTGTTGCCATCTATGTAGTTACAGCAACATTATCTCCAACAATAGTTACTGATAATTAGTAATTTTTGGAGAATTAATACAAGTGTTATGTATTATTTTGTAAAGTGTAGTGTGAATAAATGTTCTTATTTTCTACTTAATACAAACATGTGAATGACAAGGGTACATGCATTTTCAGGCATATATTCAGATATGGTAATTAAGAGAACATGCATTTTCAGGCCTATAATTAGGTATGATAATTAAGGGTATGTTTATTTTCAGGCATTCCCAGAGAAGACACTCCCCCTGGGCTCACTGCCATCGGCTCTGAGGAAAGCCATGGTGACAAAGTTCCCTGACTTCGATAAATATCAGCTAGGTACACAGGCATAAATAACAAATAGGGTGAGGTGGGGTGGGGTGGTAACCAGGCACAATTTGCAGGGGGGGGGGGGGGGTGGTTGGGTGGGGATAATGATGCAGTGCTTCCCTTATAGGTTTATCATGTTTAAATACAATAAAGATGTTTGATAAAATTTGTATGAAACAAGCTGACCAATGGTGACATTTTCTGCCTAAACTAGATTTTCGGTAAAAACTAACTTCTTTTAAACAAAAAAATCCATAAAAGCAGAAAGTGTTGTCCTTGATTAACCTGTGCAGTCTGGGTCAACACTATTTGCACATAGACCTGGGCACCTGACAACTGTATGAAAAGATGTTTTATGATAAGCCTGCTGTAGAGTTAGAATTGTTATCTTGAAAAAACTGACATAGTAAGATATTATTTTAAACATGCAGTTTCTGAACATTAAAATAAAATGATTCCAACCAAGAACATATGTATGCACTTGCCATTTGTTATTATAATGCTAACAAGAGCACCGCATAACGGGTACCACGCTCGGCTGCGAAAGCTTGTCAGAAACTATTATTATTATTATATTTTTTTTAGAGGTCACAGTGACCTTGACCTTTGACCTAGTGACCCAAAATGAGTGTGGCGTGTAGAACTCATCAAGGTGCATCTACATATGAAGTTTCAAAGTTGTAGGTGGAAGCACTGTGATGTTAGAGGGAAAGTTAAAGTTTTATATTAGAGGTCACAGTGACCTTGACCCTTGACCTAGTGACCCAAAAATGGGTGTGGCGTGTAGAAGTCATCAAGGTGCATGTACATATGAAGTTTCAAAGTTGTAGGTGGAAGCACTATGATGTTAGAGGCAAAGTTAAAGTTTTATATTAGAGGTCACAGTGACCTTTACCTTTGACCTAGTGATCCAAAAATGGGTGTGGCGTGTAGAACTTATCAAGGTGCATGTACATATGAAGTTTCAAAGTTGTAGGTGGAAGCACTGTAATGTTAGAGGCAAAGTGAAAGTTTTATATTAGAGGTCAAAGTGACCTTGACCTTTGACCTAGTGACCCAAAAATGGGTGTGGCGTGTAGAAGTCATCAAGGTGCATGTACATATGGAGCTTCAAAGTTGTAGTTGGAAGCACTATGATGTTAGGGGCAAAGTTGAAGTTTTACATTAGAGGTCACATGTAGAACTCATCAAGGTGCATGTACATATGAAGTTTCAAAGTTGTATGTGGAAGCACTTTAATTTTAGAGCCAATGTAAAAGTTTTAGCACGAAGCCCAGGCGGCGGACGACAAGGAGGCTATGACAATAACTCGGGTTTTCTCTGAAAACTGCTGAGCTAATTAACACACTATTATGGGAAGTTGGGAGAAGACATCAATCATGGATTAAAGCGTTTTTTGAATCAATTCTTTATAATGCAGTTTTACCGGTTGTATTTAATAATGTTGACAAATTATAAGTAAACTAGATCATTGCATATATGTTTGAATCATATCAAATGATTGTACTACAAAACTGGATGTTTAATTGGATTTTTAATAATCCTCAAAAAAAAAACATGTCTGTGCGTGCGTAAGCACAGTTTTATAGAAATGTTAAAATAATAGGAAATACAAATAAGTTAATAAAAACTTAATTGAAAAGTGCTCATTATACCAAACGTACACACAGAATATCACACAAATAAATTGAGAACATGAAATGAACAGTTTTGTTTGAGAAAATCACCAAAATGATGTCTTTTACATGTTTGATGACTTATTCCCTTTTCACTTAATACAATGTATAATACTAGATTGTTATTGAAGCTAAATACAACCAGGGAAAATTGTTATTGAAGCTACGTACAACAAGGTAAATTGTTATTGCAGCATAGTACCGCAAGATAGATTATTATTGCAGCAAAGTACAACAAGGTAGATTGTTATTGCAGCAAAGTACAACAAGGTAGATTGTTATTGCAGCAAAGTACAACAAGGTAGATTGTACAACACAGTAAATTGTTATTGCAGCAAAGTACAACAAGGTAGATTGTTAATGCAGCAAAGTACAATGAGGTAGATTTTTATTGTAGCAAAGTACAAGGTATATTGTTATTGCAGCAAAGAACAACAAGGTAGAGTGTTATTGCAGCATAGTACAACAAGTTATATTTTTATTGCAGCAAAGTACAACATAGTACATTGCTATTGCAGCAAATAACAACAAGGTAGAGTGTTATTGCAGCAAAGTACATCAAGATAGATTGTTATTGCAGCAAAATACAACACAGTAAATTGTTATTGCAGCAAAGTACAACAAGGTAGATTGTTATTGCAGCAAAGTACAACAAGGTAGATTGTTATTGTAGCAAAGTGCAACAATGTAGATTGTAATTGCAATAAAGTACAACAAGGTAGATTGTAATTGCAGCAAAGTACAACAAGGTAGAGTGTTATTGTCGAAAAGTACAACAAGGTAGATTGTTATTGCAATAAAGTACAGCAAGGTAGATTGTTATTGCAGCAAAGTACAACAAGGTACATTGTTATTGCCAAAAAGTACAACAAGGTCGATTGTGATTGCAGCAAAGTACAACACTGTAAATTTTTAATTCAGCAAAGTACAACAAGGTAGATTGTTATTGCAAATAAGTACAACAATTAAGATTGTTATTGCAGCAAAGTACAACAAGATAGATTGTTATTGCAGCAAAGTACAACAAGATGTATTGTTATTGCAGCAAAGTACAACAAAGAGAGCTCTCAGAAGAAGAAGAAGAAGAAGCAGAAGAAATTAGAAGAAGGAAAAACCAACGACCCAGAGTCATCGGCCCCAACACGTGGCAGAGGTCGTGGTAGAGGTCGTGGCAGAGGGTCAGTAAATGTCTGAACATAAAAGCAACATCTGGGAAAATTTGGCTGTATGCATGTGCTTAAAGTGTCGTCCCAGATTAGCCTGTGTGGACTGCAGGGACGACAATTTCCACCAAGACTGGAATGTTGTTAGGAAGAGACTTCCTTTAAATGAAAAATTCCATTCAAGCAAAAGTGTTGTCCCTGATAAGCATATGCAGACTGCACAGGCTCTTGGATGATGGTTTATGCACATGAATTAAGCCCGGTTTTCCCAGAATGAGGCATTTATTAATCTTGTAAATTTGTTTTACATGAGCAGGTCAAAAATGTATTACACTGCTCATAGGCTCTGAAACTTTGAAAGTGCTTATATTTACAAACAAAAACATGCTCAAGTTGAAAAAATAGTCTTTTCTGAATTTTGCTTGGAAAATTTAATATAGATAAAACCTATAGAAACACAAAATTGAGCCCACCTATTTCCTAAAGCACAGTGCAATCAATGTGTGTCTAGTTCTCAAAATGTCTGTTGTGACTGGTTGTGTCAATATATCTTTGTCTGTTTCTATCCATAATAATTGTCTGGTTCCCTATATTTTGATTGTGTCTGGTTACCTCACACAGTCGAGGAAGAGGCACAGTTATCATTGAGAGTAGAGGATTGCACAACTTTAATATTTAGTATACTGTAACCTCCATCTCCACTGCCTCTTGTTCCCTGCTACAGTCGAGGCAGAGGTGGGCCCACTTTCGAGCCAGGAACCGGACGTTCCATACTGGAGGAGAAGGGATTGTTTGACTCGGATACAGACAGTGACACATCTGACTCTGATGAGGAATTCGAAAAACATAAGAAAGAACAGGTTGGTTTGTTGTTGCTTGTTTTTAATATTTGTGTATGTTTTTGTAAAAAAAGTAAAACCGATTTTTAGCTCGACTATTATATATGAAATATATATAGTGGAGCTATCCTACTCACCCCGGCATCGGCTTGAACTTGATCGCGAGCGTGAGCATGCAAATGTTAAAGTTTGTCTACCACCTCAAATATTTTCAATGTCCCTTGACATATTGCTTTCATATTTTGCAAACTTCTTTACCAACATGACCCCAATCTATAAACAAGAGCAGACAACTGTATCAAGCATTTTGTAAGAATTATGGCCCTTTTTTGTCCAAGTAACTGAATATTTTGTTAAATTTTGTGTTTAGATCCACTTGACTTCTAAAGTATCAAAGCTATTGCTTTCAAACTTCAAATATTTTCTTACTATCATGAGGGTACTGTACCTGGCAAGTTCAATTTGACCTTGATCTTTGAATGACCTTGACTCTCAAGGTCAAAAGAATACATTTAAGTTAAATTGCCATAACTTCTTTATTTATGATCAGATTGTATTAATACTTTGACAAAACAACGCTTACCTGAATACCACAATGGATTCCACCCAAACAATACCCTATGCCCCAACCCAGAATCCCTGCCCGCCCCCCCACCCATCCTTTTTTTATTTTTGAAAGATCGTCTAATAAATGACCACACCCCACATTATACCTCCCTCTCAACCTCCCCCCCCTACCCAACCCAAAAAGATTTTTTTTCTTTGAAACATGGTTAAAAAAACAAAAACAAATATTTATTATGCCCCCCTTCGAAGAAGAGGGGGTATATTGCTTTGCTCATGTCGGTCGGTCGGCCTGTCGGTCTGTCCACCAGGTGGTTGTCAGACGATAACTCAAGAACGCTTGGGCCTAGGATCATGAAACTTCATAGGTACATTGATCATGACTTGCAGATGACCCCTATTGATTTTGAGGTCACTAGGTCAAAGGTCAAGGTCACTGTGACCCGAAATAGTAAAATGGTTTTCGAATGATAATTCAAGAACGCATACGCCTAGGATCATGAAACTTCATGGGTAGATTGATCAAGACTCGCAGATGACCCCTATTGATTTTGAGGTCACTAGGTCAAAGGTCAAGGTCACGGTGACCCAAAATAGTAAAATGGTTTCCGGATGATAACTCAAGAATGCATATGCCAAGGATCATGAAACTTCATGGGTAGATTGATCATGACTCGCAGATGACCCCTATGGATTTTGAGGTCACTAGGTCAAAGGTCAAGGTCACGGTGACCCGAAATAGTAAAATGGTTTTAGGATGATAACTCAAGAACGCATATGCCTAGGATCATGAAACTTCACAGGTAGATTGATCATGACTTGCAGATGACCCCTATTGATTTTGAGGTCACAAGGTCAAAGGTCAAGGTCACGGTAACCCGAAATAGTAAAATGATTTTCGGATGAAAACTCAAGAACGCTTTTGCCTAGGATCATGACACTTCATAGGTACATTGATCGTGACTCGCAGATGACCCCTATTGATTTTCAGGTCACTAGGTCAAAGGTCAAGGTCACAGTGACAAAAAACGTATTCACACAATGGCTGCCACTACAACGGACAGCCCATATGGGGGGCATGCATGTTTTACAAACAGCCCTTGTTTACTTTATTTTTGAAGGACCGTCCCACCCAAGTTATTGCTATCAAACTTGAAATATAATCTTATTAGTTTGTTTTATGTCTTTACAAATGTTCAATGGATTGTGGAAAATATACCTGAACTATTACCTTGACCTTATTGAATAGTTTGAACAATTTCCCCATGATGGCTTATGTTATACTGTCAAGCACTCGAATAGTCGAGCGTGCTGTCCTCTGACAGCTCTTGTTTACATTTCACATTGTTGCAGTAATTTTTGCACATTAGCAATTTACTTATTCTTTGCCACGCTTTTGTAGATAATATGATAATATTTACTGGCCATTATGAATATTCCATTGTAATCTGTTGATAATCGTAGCCACTTTTAAATTTAAATTATTTTTTTGCATTATTGATACAGATAGTGGAAGACACTTGTATATATTCACATATCGAATAGTGAGAATTCAACCTTAACCGATAGCCTAAAGGTACAGCACAAAGCCACTTAGTGGTTGTTAAATAGTGACTTAAATTTTGAGGATTTTTTAATGTTTGTTCATATTTGACATAGATACATAGATTGAACAATATTTTGGAGATGATTCTATTTAAATGTCTCCATCAACATCAATATGATATAAATATATTCTTATATTAAGTGAAAAATAATTTTGTACCATTCATTAAAAAGACTTTATCACATATTTTGTATTTATGAAAATTTCATTAAATATATCAACTAACAAATTTAAAATGTATTTAATAGTCTTAACTAATTATAATAGCAAGAACAAAAGTTGAATAAAAAAGAGCGCCTTTCCTGTGATTTAAATCTGGGACCTCTAGTATTATCAGGATGCACACATTGTGTTTGTTACTTTGATGTATCCCTGTTCCATCCATGCATTATCAGGATGCAGAAATGGTTTTTGTTACTTTGATGTATTCCTGTTCCATCCCTGCATTATCAGCATGCAGACATCATGTTTGTTACTTTGATGTATTCCTGTTCCATCCATGCATTATCAGCATGCAGACATCATGTTTGTTACTTTGATGTATTCCTGTTCCATCCCTGCATTATCAGCATGCAGACATTGTGTTTGTTACTTTGATGTATTCCTGTTCCATCCCTGCATTATCAGCATGCAGACATTGTGTTTGTTACTTTGATGTATTCCTGTTCCATCCATGCATTATCAGCATGCAGACATCATGTTTGTTACTTTGATGTATTCCTGTTCCATCCATGCATTATCAGGATGCAGACATCATGTTTGTTACTTTGATGTATCCCTGTTCCATCCATGCATTATCAGGATGCAGAAATGGTTTTTGTTACTTTGATGTATTCCTGTTCCATCCCTGCATTATCAGCATGCAGACATCATGTTTGTTACTTTGATGTATTCCTGTTCCATCCATGCATTATCAGCATGCAGACATCATGTTTGTTACTTTGATGTATTCCTGTTCCATCCCTGCATTATCAGCATGCAGACATTGTGTTTGTTACTTTGATGTATTCCTGTTCCATCCCTGCATTATCAGCATGCAGACATTGTGTTTGTTACTTTGATGTATTCCTGTTCCATCCATGCATTATCAGCATGCAGACATCATGTTTGTTACTTTGATGTATTCCTGTTCCATCCATGCATTATTAGCATGCAGACATCATGTTTGTTACTTTGATGTATTCCTGTTCCATCCCTGCATTATCAGCATGCAGACATTGTGTTTGTTACTTTGATGTATTCCTGTTCCTCCCTGCATTATCAGCATGCAGACATTGTGTTTGTTACTTTGATGTATTCCTGTTCCATCCCTGCATTATCAGCATGCAGACATTGTGTTTGTTACTTTGATGTATTCCTGTTCCATCCCTGCATTATCAGCATGCAGACATTGTGTTTGTTACGTTGATGTATTCCTGTTCCATCCCTGCATTATCAGCATGCAGACATTGTGTTTGTTACTTTGATGTATTCCTGTTCCATCCCTGCATTATCAGCATGCAGACATCATGTTTGTTACTTTGATGTATTCCTGTTCTATCCCTGCATAATCAGGACGCAGACATCATGTTTGTTACTTTGATGTATTCCTGTTCCATCCCTGCATTATCAGCATGCAGACATTGTGTTTGTTACTTTGATGTATTCCTGTTCCATCCCTGCATTATCAGCATACAGACATTGTGTTTGTTACTTTGATGTATTCCTGTTCCATCCCTGCATTATCAGGATGCAGAAATGGTGTTTGTTACTTTGATGTATGCCTGTTCCATCCCTGCATTATCAGCATGCAGACATCATGTTTGTTACTTTGATGTATTCCTGTTCCATCCCTGCATTATCAGGATGCAGACATCATGTTTGTTACTTTGATGTATTCCTGTTATCCCTGCATTATCAGGATGCAGAAATGGTTTTTGTTACTTTGATGTATTCCTGTTCCATCCCTGCATTATCAGCATGCAGACATCATGTTTGTTACTTTGATGTATTCCTGTTCCATCCCTGCATTATCAGCATGCAGACATTGTGTTTGTTACTTTGATGTATTCCTGTTCCATCCCTGCATTATCAGCATGCAGACATTGTGTTTGTTACTTTGATGTATTCCTGTTCCATCCATGCATTATCAGCATGCAGACATCATGTTTGTTACTTTGATGTATTCCTGTTCCATCCATGCATTATCAGCATGCAGACATCATGTTTGTTACTTTGATGTATTCCTGTTCCATCCCTGCATTATCAGCATGCAGACATTGTGTTTGTTACTTTGATGTATTCCTGTTCCATCCCTGCATTATCAGCATGCAGACATTGTGTTTGTTACTTTGATGTATTCCTGTTCCATCCCTGCATTATCAGCATGCAGACATTGTGTTTGTTACTTTGATGTATTCCTGTTCCATCCCTGCATTATCAGCATGCAGACATTGTGTTTGTTACTTTGATGTATTCCTGTTCCATCACTGCATTATCAGCATGCAGACATCATGTTTGTTACTTTGATGTATTCCTGTTCCATCCCTGCATTATCAGCATGCAGACATTGTGTTTGTTACTTTGATGTATTCCTGTTCCATCCCTGCATTATCAGCATGCAGACATTGTGTTTGTTACTTTGATGTATTCCTGTTCCATCCCTGCATTATCAGCATGCAGACATTGTGTTTGTTACTTTGATGTATTCCTGTTCTATCCCTACATAATCAGGACGCAGACATCATGTTTGTGTCTTTGATTTATTACTGTTCCATCCCTGCATTATCAGCATGCAGACATTGTGTTTGTTACTTTGATGTATTCCTGTTCCATCCCTGCATTATCAGCATGCAGACATTGTGTTTGTTACTTTGATGTATTCCTGTTCCATCCCTGCATTATCAGCATGCAGACATTGTGTTTGTTACTTTGATGTATTCCTGTTCCATCCCTGCATTATCAGCATGCAGACATCATGTTTGTTACTTTGATGTATTCCTGTTCCATCCCTGCATTATCAGGGCACAGACATCATGTTTGTTACTTCGATGTATTCCTGTTCCATCCCTGCATTATCAGCATGCAGACACCATGTTTGTTACTTTGATGTATCCCTGTTCTATCCCTACATAATCAGGACGCAGACATCATGTTTGTGTCTTTGATTTATTCCTGTTCCATCCCTGCATTATCAGCATGCAGACATCATGTTTGTTACTTTGATGTAATCCTGTTCTATCCCTGCATAATCAGGACGCAGACATCATGTTTGTGTCTTTGATTTATTCCTGTTCCATCCCTGCATTATCAGGATGCAGAAATTGTGTTTGTTACATTGATGTATTCCTGTTCCATCCCTGCATTATCAGGACGCAGGCAGTAATTGTGTTTGTTACTTTGATGTCATCTCATTCCATCCCTGCATTATCAGGATGCAGACATCATGTTTGTTATGCCCCTGAAGGAGGGCATATAGTGATCGTACTGTCCGTCTGTCTGTCTGTCATTCCGTCACACTTTGCGTTTAGGTTTCGAAAAATGCTAATAACTTCTATGTCGCTTCAGATAGCAACTTGATATGTCTCATGCATTTGTATCTCATAGAGCTGCACATTTTGAGTGGTGAAAGGTCAAGGTCATCCTTCAAGTTCAAAGGTCAAAAAAACAAATCCAAGGGAAGTAATAAGCTTCAAAGGGAGATAATTATCTGTACCTTCAAAATAATAATTTTTTTAATAATAAATCAAAGCGGCGCAGTAGGGGTCATTGTGTTTCTGATAAACACATCTCTTGTTACTGTCATGTATTCCTGTTCCTTCCCCTTGTTATCAGGATGCAAGCATCATGTTTGTTACTGTGATGTAATCCTGTTCCTTCCCCTTGTTATCAGGATGCAGGCATCATGTTTGTTACCATGATGTAATCCTGTTCATTTCCATTGTTATCAGGATGCAAACATTGTGTTTGTTACTTTGATGATATCCTGTTTCTTCCCAGTGTTATCAGGATGCAGACATCATGTTTATTACTGTGATGTAATCCTGTTCCTTCCCCATTTATCAGGATACAGGCATCGTGTTTGTTACTTTGATGTTATCCTGTTCCATCCCTGCATTATCAGCATGCAGGCATTGTGTTTGTTACTTTGATGTTATCATGTTCCTTCCCCTTGTTATCAGGACGCAGGCATCGTGTTTGTTACTTTGATGTTATCATGTTCCTTCCCCGTGTTATCAGGATGCAGGCATCGTGTTTGACGAGGGAGAGAGTCCGGAGCAGCTCCAGAAGGCCAGTTTTACCCTGAAGCAGCTCATCCGTAAACTGCACATCACAGAGCCCGTGGAACACGTCATGTGCCTCATAGGGAAAAAGTGAGTAATATGGGTAAACAGGGCTTAATGCATGTGCGTAAAGTGTCATCCCAGATTAACCTGGGCAGCCCTCATAGGCTAATCAGGGACAACACTTTCCACCTTGACTGGATTTTTGTCTGTAAATGGCATAACTGAGAATGTGGACCAGATGATGTATATCATCAGGAAAAAGTGAGTACAATGGGAAAATGGGGTTTAATGCATGTGTGTAAAGTACTGTCCCAGATTAGTCTGTGCAGTTTGGATTGGCTAATCAGGGACAAAACTTTCACCTATATAATAAGGAAACTGCACATCACAGAGCCGGTGGAACACATCACTTTCCACATTGGGATTTTACGTTTCCGATTAAAATTGAATGTATATCCTTAATATGAGCCTGCTATTCAAAGACCTTACTTAATGTATAAACGTAAAGTATATAGTCCGCCTTGACTGGATTGTCGTTAAGATAAGACTTTCTTTAAAAAATTAAAAAATTAAAAATAAAAGTACGTTAAAAATGGAAAGTGTTGTCCCTGATTAGCCTGTTAAGAATGAACAGGTTCATCTCGATGACACTTGACACACAGACATTAAGATCTGTTTTTACATAGCGCTGCTCTTATGGTTTTATGCCACAGGCATTTTGATGTGAAAGGCATATAGATGTTGTCATGTTTGTATAATATACTTACGGCTTTTCACCAGGCTCACAAAAGCAAGGTTTAGTGATACATTTTATGGACAGTTTAGTTTGAGTTAGTGTTTTATCCGTCTGAAACAAGCTTTTATGTAAATATAATTTTGCTGTAAAAAAGAAAGAAAGTCTTAATAAACCAGCTTTATGAGAAGCTCCTAAACATTTTTCCAATTTTTATTTTTACTTAACGATAGTCTGTATATACCAAGGCTAATTATTGAATTCATGTATTTATTGCTGTGCACCCACTAACTGAATGTGTCTTAAGTGTTGTCCCAGATTAGCCTGTGTACTTTGCACAGGCTAATAGTCAGGAATGACACTTTCCACTTTTATGTTTTTTGTGTAAAGGAAGTCTCGTCTTGTCTAGGCAGAAAGTGTCATCCCTGATTAGCCTGTGCGGAATGCGGACATTTAACACACATGCACTTAGCCCTGTTTTGCCAGAGCAAGACTCTTATGATTTCACTGTGTACAGATACCCGGCTACAATGGATGAATTCTACCGTAGTCGTCTGCCCGGAACGTTTGAGGGGGAGAGGGCGGGAAAGCGTATGAAACTTCCCATACCTGAGACCTGGGAGACGCAGGTGTCCTTGAAGGGGAACAAGGCAAAAACATGGGAAGAACTGCTGGGTACGAACATTGTGCATTGTTAACAATTCATGTAAAACTATGTAGGTAGCTGTCACTTAGTGGATATGTCTGAGTAGCAACCGTGAGGTCACAGGTAAGTTCCCGACTGTGGGAGAATTCTTTAGGTCTTCGTTAAAGACTGCAAGTATTGGTTCTACCAAGGAAACATACTCAACAGTGTTTAAATAATCCTTAGGCTTTAGATTCAAGTGAACTTAAATTAATAGATAAATATGTTTAAATTAATTTGATGCTAATAACATGAATAAAATTATACTTAATTAACTTTGCCGTTATTCACCAAATCTTTGAAGAGAAAGTTTATAATAATTTGTGCACAAATAAAACCTTCAGATTATATTACTTTTTTGAAAGCAATTTAATTCCATTTACACAAGGATAAAATATTGCTCATCGCAGTATTTGTTTGTTTTGCAGTTTTGCAACATTTAAATTGTAAAATACCTGAGCATGAAATAGCCAGTACCTTGAATTAAAGGAGTTTTCTCCTGTTTTTTCCCATAGAGCTTTATGACCCAGGCCCTGGCTCCATATTTTTCAATGATTGTTAGCCCCGACTTGGGAAAACTGGGCCTAATCCTTGTGCGTATGTCATCTTAGGTTAGCCTAAACAGGTCACACAGGCTTATCAGGATGACACGTTACCCACATGCATTTACATTTGTACCCTGTTTTCCCAAAATGAGGCTGTATTTAATAATTGGTTGCTGAAGAGGTGTTTTTTTTGCAACATCAGACTCTACATAGACATTCATAGCTAATCCTAGACATTAGGACAGGAATGTTACAAACAAACTTAATTGCAGAAGTGACTTTACATGGCATTTTCTAACCTCAATGTGTAGCCTTTATAAGGTCATACAAACAAACATCATTGCAGAAGTGACTTTACATGGCATTTTCTAACCTCATGTTGTAGCCTTTATATTCCCAATAGCAAAACTATCTTAATTTCCAAAGCTGTATCCAAAATAAAAATTGATGGTTTAAATCTCAAATGTTTTTAAACATTAATTCAATGTACAAATAAAGACTTATAAAGTTGTAAGAACCATTTTTATGATTTGTTTACATTCCTGGGGAGTTTCTGTTTTCAGTTATATCAAATAATTTTTCCTAAATCATTTCTTCAACAAGTAAATGTTTTCCCAATTCAGCAACATTAAAATTCTCATTTCCACTGGGAAAGGTCATATTCTAAACAGTGAGAAAAAGCCCTGCTTTATGATATCACTAAGACATATTCATATGAGACTCCTGTGAGAATGGAGGCAAATTCATGTGGATAAAGTGTTGTTCCAGATTAATTATCTGGAAAAAACACTGCCTGCTTATGGGATTTTTGTTTAAAGGAAGTCTCTTCTAAAAGAAAATCAAATTTATGCGCAAAGCACACTGCACTGGCTAATCTGCGATGACACTACGCACATAAATTAAGCCCAGCTTTCCCAAAATGAACCCTGAATAGAATCAGGGCTTTTTTTCTTTCTTTAGCAAAGGCCTTATATAGGCTCCTTCCCCAAGAGAAAGACTTCTTCCCCTAAGAGAATTTTTTAAAATGATGTAATTTTCTCCAATTTTCAAGCTTACTTTGGAAAATTTCTACCCCTTTTTCAGTTTTGTTGATAATTTTTTCCCCAAATTTCCCCAATTAAAATAAAAAGGCACCGAAATACCACACAAAATATGTAACTTTCATATGAAAAAATCAAGCCTCCTTTTCCCAGAGCGCAGCTATTATACATGTAATAGCTGTGTACAATACTGTCTGTTTCAGACCACAAGAAGCTTCCATTCATCAGCTATTATACATGTAATAGCTGTGTACAATACTGTCTGTTTCAGACCACAAGAAGCTTCCATTCATCAGCTAATATACATGTAATAGCTGTGTACAAAACTGTCTGTTTTAGACCACAAGAAGCATCCATTCATCAGCTAATATTCATGTAATAGCTGTGTACAATACTGTCTGTTTCAGACCACAAGAAGCTTCCATTCATCAGCTGATATACATGTAATAGCTGTGTACAATACTGTCTGTTTCAGACCACAAGAAGCTTCCATTCATCAGCTAATATTCATGTAATAGCTGTGTACAATACTGTCTGTTTCAGACCACAAGAAGCTTCCATTCATCAGCTAATATACATGTAATAGCTGTGTACAATACTGTCTGGTTCAGACCACAAGAAGCTTCCATTCATCAGCTAATATACATGTAATAGCTGTGTACAATACTGTCTGTTTCAGACCACAAGAAGCTTCCATTCATCAGCTAATATACATGTACCGGTAATAGCTGTGTACAATACTATCTGTTTCAGACTACAAGAAGCTTCCATTCATCAGCTAATATACATGTAATAGCTGTGTACAATACTGTCTGTTTCAGACCACAAGAAGCTTCCATTCATCAGCTAATATACATGTAATAGCTGTGTACAATACTGTCTGTTTCAGACCACAAGAAGCTTCCATTCATGGCGATGTTGCGAAACCTGCGTAACCTGATCAAGGCAGGCATATCCCACAAGCATCACACAGGGGTCATACGACGACTCACTGACGAGGTATGGCTGGCGATTAATTTAACTCTCGGCTTTATAACCCAAAGAGAGCCGCCATAGCAAAAATCATCAAAGGCTCTGGGAGTACGTTTATATGGACTAGGCTGGCGATACATAGATTTATTCTTGGTCTGTTTTCAACAAACAATTCTTAGACTTAAGTTTATAAATAAAGAATATTCATTTAATTAGAATATGAAAGAATTGTTTTAATTAAGTCAAACTTGGCCCCTATGTTCATCATTCTTCATGAAGAACATTCTGTTTAGGAAATTATCACCAGCTGTAGCCTGTATATATTGACCTGATCATGGTCTTGGTTGTTAGTCTAAAGTAAAATATGGCGTTGACAGCACAGAAGGTTTTTGAGTTGGAGAATGGTATTTCATTGAAATAGCTGAGCAGGAAACTCACTAGCACTGACTTAGGCTTGAGACCCTTCTCCTTCTTTCTCTTCTGTTTCACTGCCCACCATGAGTTTTCAGCTGTCAGTTTCTCCTTCTTAGCCCCTCCTTCCCCAGCTCTACCCCGCCCTCATCTGATGAAGATTTCCATATCAGATACAATAAAAGTTCCTAAATTAACCATGCATTTATAAGATGCAGATTTCCAAGGTCATCACATATTGAACTTGAATGTCCCAGAAATAATGAAACTGTGTATACCTGTTTTATCTGAACAAAGCTTTTATCACATGAAATTGCATACAAACTGGATAATTTGTGGACAGAGTGAATATTTAAAATTCTAAGGCAGTTAAGTGAATGATTTGCTCCTTAAAACTAAAGTACTTGTTTAATAATTCTTGAAAGTGCCACAGAAACGACTCTTTAAAAGCAATTATGTGGATAATGGAAACTTTTGCAGACTGGGATTTCTAAACCTATGTGACGATTTACAATAAAAACTATTGCATCAAACAAAAGCCGGAAACAATTGAAACAAAGAATGATGTTTACCAGACCATTTGTGGATATCCAGTGTATGGTACATTATAATGCCAACGATGTCAAATGCTTTGAACTTTGAATGCCATGTTTTAGCATTTCTGAGAGGTTATGTATGATGCCAAAGGGGCTGTTTTTCAAATGCAAATGCCCAAAATTAGAGGAGTATTTCAAGGTGTTCCTTTTTTGGCAACACGTCAATGCAAAAACAATTAGGCAGAAAACACATTAACATTTCAGTTTTTGTCATTGCATATATGTGCTTATGTTTGTCTTTGACAAAATGTTTTTTTGTGTATGCTATGCTGCTACATGTATATTGATTTTAAACATGTATTTAGCTCACCTGAATTTTAAATTGAAAATGTCTATTATGGATATTTAGGATAGCACAATGATTTCTGCAATTTAGTACTGAGAAAAGCGTTTTGTAAATGAATAATGCGCACTAACTTGGTAAATTGCAATTTGGGGGGTTAAAAATGCCATGGTTAAACCCCTTAGTAGTGTGTGCTTCTAATTAAATCATTGTGCGTCTTTGTTTCAGAAACAAGTCATAAACAGCAAGCAGTTTCCATTCAGATTTTTCTCAGCCTACGAAGTTTTGGAACAACTGTTACTGGAATATGAAAAATCCCGTGAGTTAATCGTATATCTTTTTATGCCCCTAATAGGGTGCCATATAGCAGTATTCCGTCCGTCTTTAAGTCTGTCCTTTTGGCATTCTGTTTTCTGGAGGTTTGTTACGCAATGCTTCAATATATTGAGCTGATTTTTGATATGTGAGTCCACCTACATGAGCTGCAGACTAAGTGTGAAATTTGTTCTGGTCCATTGATTTTTGGTGAAGTTATGGGCCTTGGACTAGACATTTCTCTATAATAACCATTTTCTGAAGGTTTTTCATGCAACACTTTCAGATATTGAGCTGATTTTTACTATGTGAGTCTACCTATATGACCTTCATATGAAGTGTGAATTTCGTTCTGGCCCATTGACTTTTGGCAAAGTTACGGGCCTTAGATGTGTGTTTCAATGTGTCCTAAAATATTTTGTGTATTTTGAGAACAGTTTTTAGTATTTAAACTTTTGAACATGAAAAACAATTCATTTTAAGTTTCTGACAAGTGTAATTACAGTATCTCATTTTATATACTGAACAACAAAACAGGGGTGGTATATTCAATTTACTAAAAATGTCTGTCCGTATGTAAACACATACTTGTTTATGAATGAAGTCATACATTTGTCAACATACAACTTTCAAACTTTCATGCATAGTTCCTTATGATATGACGCTGTTTGTGTGTGCATTTATTTTTATTATTTTGCATTAAAGCCACACACCTTGAAATGAAATACATGGCATAGTAAATTTAAGTATAAATAAGAAACATATTTTATATATGCCAATAAGAATATATTTGGTGGTAACAAGGTAGAAATCCGTCTTTTTTGCGCTTTAAAACTTAAAAATAATCGCGTTTGTCAAAATGGACGTATACGTCTAGAAATACTACTTTCGGTTTTAAAAGCCGTACCGTTTGAAAAATAATAAATTACTTGCTAACAAGGCTATAGATTTAATTTTATCTATGCCAATAAGAACATATCTGGTGGTGACAAGGTAGAAATCTGTCTTTTTTGCGCTTTAAATCTTTAAAATAATCACGTTTGTCGGAATAGACATATACATATAGAATTCCTACTTTTGGTTTGAAAATAAAAAAAAAAAAAATTACTTGCTTACTAGGCTAAAGATTTATTACAATTTTGCACACTTTCAAGTTGCAGCTATATGTATTGATTAACATGTATATCATTTCAAGGTGTGTGGCTTTAAAGTTGCTTAAATTATTCCCCTTTTCAATTGTGTTTGTTCTATCTCATGAATATGAATATGAGGATTGTGTTTTGAAAATCGGGCTTCATGCGTGTGCCTAAAGTGTTGTTAAAGATAAGCCTGTTCAGTCTACACATACTAATCAGGTACGACCCTCTCCGCTAAAATGTTATTTTTCATTTTAAAGAAGTATTTTCTTAGGAAAAATATAGTTTAGGCAGAAAGCCAAAGCCTGACTAGCCTGTGCGCATAGTCCAATTATTTTTGAGTGTCTGACAAGCGTTATAATGGTTTCTTATTATCATCCCCCGCCATAGGCAGAGGGATATTGTTTTGGCGTTGTCTGTCCGCCCGTCCTTCCGTCCGTCCAGCCGGCACTTTTGTGTCCGGAGCCATATCTTGGAAGTGCTTTGGCAAATTTCATTGAAACTTGGTATGAGTATATATATGGATAAGAGGATGATGCATTCCAAATGGCATTATACACCATCGAATAATAGCGGAGTTATGGCCCTTTGTATTTTGAAAAAAGGCTTTTTTTGTGTGTCCTGATCCATTTTTAGCTCAGTTATTTAAAAAAAAAAATTATGAGCTATTTTCATCACCTTGGCGTCGGCGTCCGGTTAAGTTTTGCGCTTAGGTCCACTTTTCTCAGAAAGTATCAATGCTATTGCATTCAAACTTGGAACACTTACTTACTATCATGAGGGGACTGGGCAGGCAAAGTTAGATAACTCTGGCCTGCATTTTGACAGAATTATGTGCCCTTTTTATACTTAGAAAATTGAACATTTTGGTTAAGTTTTGTGTTTAGGTCCATTTTATTCCTTAAGTATCAAAGCTATTGCTTTCATACTTGCAACACTTACTAACTATCATAAGGGGACTGTGCAGGCAAAGTTATGTAACTCTGACTGGCATTTTGACAGAAATGTCTCAACAAAATCTTGAACGAGTTAGAAAATGGTTTCAGTTGGTTGAAAAACATGGCCCCCAGGGATGGGGCATTTTACCTTATACCTCTTCAGTAAAAACTGATTAACATTCTTAAAGTCACATTTATAGTCCAATCTTAATGAAACTTGGTCAGAACATTTGTTCAAATGATGTCTTGGATGAGTTCGAAAATGGTTTCGGTCTTATGAAAAGCATGGCCACCAGGGGTCGGGGCATTTTCCCTAATATGGCTATTGTAAAATCTTGTTTACACTTTAAAGGCCACATTTATTGTCTGATCTTCATACAACTTGCTTAGAAGATTTTTCCCAATGATGTCTTGGATGAGTTCGAAAATGGTTCTGGTTGGTTGAAAATCATGGCTGCCAGGGGGCGGGTCGTTTTTCCTAATTTGGGTATAGTAACACACTCAAGAAGACACATTTTAATATTGTCCAATATTAATTAAACTTGGTCAGAATATTTATTTGAATTATATCTTGGATGAGTATGAAAATCGTTCCAGACTGTTAAAATACATGGCTGCCGGGGGCGGGGCATTTATCCTTATAAGGCTATAGTAAGACCTTGTAAACACTCTAAAAGTTACATTTATATTTCAATCTTCATGAAACTTGGTCTGAAAATTTGTTCTAAAGATATCTTGGGCTGCACAGAACAGGTTAGTTCCTTGGAATCTCAGGTGAGTGACTTTGGGCTTTCCAGGCCCTCTTGTTTCAAATTATTATTTCTATCACCTGAGTATTACAAATCGCTACATGTTACACATGGCAACTTGGATGTAGGTCTTTGTCCTTTATTTGAAAAGTTCTTGTTAATCATGGTTTTCTTGTTCTGTGAAAACTGGGCTAAATGCATGAGCATTAAGTGCCTTAAAAGATTTACCTGTGCAGCTTGCGCAGGCTCATCAGGGATGACATTTAGCACTTTTATTGCATTTTTCTTAAAAAGTCTCTTCTAAACGAAAATTCAGTTAGACTGCACAGGCTAAGTTGGGACGACACTTTACGCACATGCATAAAGCCCAGTTTTACCAGAACAAGGCTCATATGAAGAATCACTACATATTGTTTGTGGCAATTGGGATGTAGGTATTTTTTCCATACTGTGAAAAGCTCCTTATTAATGATTGCCTCATTACAGAAGCAGCAATTGTCCAGGCAGCTGTAGAGGAGACCAGTACAGGGGGGACCCCCTCAAGCTCAGCCCCCAGGGGGTCAGGCAGGGGGAGGGGCAGGGGCAGAGGGAGGGGCAGAGGGGGCGGTGCTGGGGAAGGAGGGGCTAAGAAGGAGAAGCTGACAGCTGAAAACTGGTGGGCAGTGAAACAGAAGAGAAAGAAGGAGAAGGGTTCCAAGCCAAAGTGAGTGCGAGTGATACACTTCTTAAATTTTAAGACTGGATAATTTTGCATTTAGATTTTGAAATGTAAAAAGATACCTATAGAGGTGTGTAAGCTTTAAAGTCAATAAGAGCCTGGCTCTGGGAAAACAGGGTGTTTAACATGTATGTAAAGTGTTGTCCCTGAGTAGCATGTGCAGTTTGACAGGGTGTTTAACATGTATGTAAAGTATTGTCCCTGAGTAGCATGTGCAGTTTGACAGGGTGTTTAACATGTATGTAAAGTGTTGTCCCTGAGTAGCATGTGCAGTTTGACAGGGTGTTTAACATGTATGTAAAGTGTTGTCCCTGAGTAGCATGTGCAGTTTGACAGGGTGTTTAACATGTATGTAAAGTGATGTCCGTGAATAGCATGTGCAGTTTGACAGGGTGTTTAACATGTATGTAAAGTGTTGTCCGTGAGTAGCATGTGCAGTTTGACAGGGTGTTTAACATGTATGTAAAGTGTTGTCCCTGAGTAGCATGTGCAGTTTGACAGGGTGTTTAACATGTATGTAAAGTGTTGTCCCTGAGTAGCATGTGCAGTTTGACAGGGTGTTTAACATGTATGTAAAGTGTTGTCCGTGAGTAGCATGTGCAGTTTGACAGGGTGTTTAACATGTATGTAAAGTGTTGTCCCTGAGTAGCATGTGCAGTTTGACAGGGTGTTTAACATGTATGTAAAGTGTTGTCCCTGAGTAGCATGTGCAGTTTGACAGGGTGTTTAACATGTTTGTAAAGTGTTATCCGTGAGTAGCATGTGCAGTTTGACAGGGTGTTTAACATGTATGTAAAGTGTTGTCCCTGAGTAGCATGTGCAGTTTGCAATGGCTAATCAGGAGCAACACTTTCTGACCAAACCGGATTTTTGCTAAGAAGAGACTTCCTTTAAAAGTAAAATACCATAGAAGCGGAAAGTGTCCTCCCTGATAAGCCTGTGGGGACTGCACACTATAATCTGGGATGACACTTGACATACATGCACTATAATCTGGGATGACACTTGACATACATGCACTATAATCTGGGATGACACTTGACATACATGCACTATAATCTGGGATGACACTTGACATACATGCACTATAATCTGGGATGACACTTGACATACATGCACTATAATCTGGGATGACACTTGACATACATGCACTATAATCTGGGATGACACTTGACATACATGCACTATAATCTGGGATGACACTTGACATACATGCACTATAATCTGGGATGACACTTGACATACATGCATTACGCCCGATTTTCCCAGAGCAAGACTAATATTTGTTTGCATAATTTATTAGAATACTTTTAAACATGTTTCATCAATTTCTGGATTTTGTTTACCAGGGAGACACCATTTGATAATGGGCTGATCAATCGCTACCGCAAGGCCCTAGACACAGCAGTAAAGATAGCCACGGTGTACAATGTCCAGCCCATACGAGGTCGCACAGTGATCCTGTGTGACGTTGGACCCAACATGACCGTGCCTTGTACAACGGCCAAGGGTTTTGGCAAACCTAGAACTGTGAGTTCTGTTGTGATATTGTTGCAACGTCGTGTGATTTCACCGCGAATAGTTACATTCAGTAGAAGTCATCATTATTATTGTTGTTTATAATTGTCAGTTAAACATTTGAACATTATTAAAAAGGTTGAATCTGGATTGTGATTTTCTTCACATTAACAGCCAATTTAAAATTACAATAAACAAACGCAAACAAGTTCAGAAATGTTGCTTAAACAAGGGCCTGGGCAAACAAAGTACCGTGAGTTCAGAGCCATCGATTAAGCATTTGAAATGCATTCTGGGAAAACTGGTCTTAATGCATGTGTGTTAAGTGTCGTCCCAGATTAGCCTGTGCAGTAGGGACAGGCTTATCAGGCATGGCACTTTTTGCTAAACTGGATTTTTGAAAAAAAAACTTCCTTTAAACCGAAAATTTCATAAAAGTGGAAGGCAAACTGCACAAGCTAATCTGGGACAATATTTTATGCACAGACTTTACCTGACTGGCAAGCTTAGTTGGTTTAGGGATTAACTTTTTTAAATGCAGTTGTTAGTTACTTGTGTAAAGCGTTGTCATTTAGTTCTGATAAACCAGCTTAGCAATGAAAAGGGTCAGTGGGTAAACTGACTGCCATGATATAACTGTTGAAAACGACAAATAATAATGGTACAAATGAACTATATATTGACCAGCATATAGACAATTCTATGTGTTATAAATCATCCATTAATGTACCCTAAGGGGTACACTAGTAATGCGGTACATAACATAACAAGAGAGGGTTGTTTATTAGACCATAAATAATAATTACACGTATGAGGACATTTTGATTTTGAGTCTTTTATGATTTGTTTGTGTTCATGTTGCAATTGTAAGATGTACCTGTGTTTAAACAACCATGTTTGTAGTCTCTTACATACAATGTATGAAGAAACATAACAGATTTGGTCAGTTGAATACACTTGATTATCATATGTATCCACTACTAATGTACGCACAATTTATTTAGGTGTATAATAACAATAATTTTGGTATTTATTTACATCCTTGTACTTATGTTTAATTATTACCAGAAAATAAACTTTTGGGATGATGCTGTAGTAATTATGTAACAATGGAATGAAAGAGGGAAAATTATAGGTTAAATAATATGGAAGAGGGATAACTGATAAAAAATCCTTCTAAAAGTCTAAGCACATATTTTTTGCAATAGTTTAAAAAAATTATAAGATTATCTTAAGAATTTTTTATAATTTTCATGCTATTTTTCAGATGAGTGTAATGAGTGTCCTGTTGGCTTCATGTGCAAGTAAGGCACATTTATGTGAGAGTGCGCTGGTCTTGTTTGAATGTATCGGATGAATAAAATATCATGGCTCTCTCTCGGAAAACAGGGCTTAATGTACGTGCGTAAAATGTCATTTCAAATTAGCCTGTGCAGACTGCACAGGGACGATACTTTCCGCTTAATTTTTGTTACTTTAAGCAAGTCTCTTCATAGAGAATATCCAGTTTAGACAGAGAGTGTTGTCCCTGTTTAGCCTGTATGGTCTGCACTTGCATTAAGCCCCTTTTTTCCAGACAGAGGCTCATTTATAGTTTATTCTGCATTTTTGTGTACTATTTCAGATGCGTGAAGTGAGTGTCTTGCTAGGCCTGATGTGCAAGTATTCCTGTGAGGAGAGCGTCCTGGTGGCCTTCAGTAGCTCAGAGTCACGTTACATCATCGTGGACCTTGACCCCGGCACCATCCTGGAAAACATGGCCGCCGTTCTAGGAGCGGACCTCTCACAAGGCGTGCCTGGAAAGTTTGAGGAGGGCCTACCTATGGATATCCTGTACGACCATTTACGAGACAGAATTCAGGTATACTTTCTTTCTTTCACCATTTTTGGAATGGTATTTTTGGCTTTGTGTTTTGGGAAAAATTGCACTGTTTTTACTAAAATAAGGGAATTTGTGTTGTTTTTAATGTTATATTTATGACCCCCTTCGAAGAAGAGGGGGTATATTGTTTTGCACATGTCGGTCGGTCCGTCCACCACATGGTTTCCGGATGATAACTCAAGAACGCTTAGGCCTAGGATCGTGAAACTTCATAGGTACATTGATCATGACCGGCAGATGACCCCTATTGATTTTCAGGTCACTAGGTCAAAGGTCAAGGTCACAGTGACTCGAAATAGTAAAATCGTTTCCGGATGATAACCCAAGAAATCTTACGCCTAGGATCATGAAACTTCATAGGTACATTGATCATGACTGGCAAATGACCCCTATTGATTTTCTGGTCACTAGGTCAAAGGTCATGGTCACAGTGACTCGAAACAGTAAAATGGTTTGGGGATGATAACTCAAGAATGCTTACGCCTAAGATCATGAAACTTCATAGAAACATTGATCATGACTGGCAAATGACCCCTATTGATTGTCAGGTCACTAGGTCGAAGGTAAAGGTCACAGTGACTCGAAACAGTAAAATGGTTTCCGGATGATAACTCAAGAATGCTTACGCCTAGGATCATGAAACTTCGGTCAAAGGTCAAGGTCACAAAACGTATTCACACAATGGCTGCCACTACAACTGACAGCCCATATGGGGGACATGCATGTTTTACAAAGTTAACAGCCATTATTTATAATTATTTACTTAGGTAGAGCTAAATTAAAGAGCTGTAAAGGGAAATAAATTAAATGTAGATTCTAAAAAATCTTTTTTCTTAACTTTCAATTGGGAATTTAAGGCCATTATTTTGCAAAAATATATACTTTATGAGATTGGGAGTGGGGCTAATTTGACAAAAGAAAACAATGCTGATGTCAATGAAAGTTAATAAGTTGATTGATTTTAATTGACATTTTCATATTCTGCTGACATTCTATTCATTAGTGTAACTTTCCTAGTTTGCGGATCTTAATTAATCATTCTGAAATTTTAAAGCAAAATTTTAAAGAATGTATGAAAAAAGATTGAATGTCATATTGTTTCAGCTGCATAAAAGAAGCAGAAGGTGTTGTCCCTGATTAGCCTGTGCTGACTGCACGGGCTAATCTGGGATTATACTTTACGCATATGCATTAAGCCATTTTTAATTGCTATGTTTCCCAACGCCAGATTGACAACCTGCTGCTGCTGACGGGTGGCGGTTCCAGTGTACTGGCACAGCGCCGCACAGTGAGCGCCGTCCTTGACCTATACCGGCGCATCGTGAACCCTGACCTTCTCTATGTTAATGTCGGCTTTGCTGGGAAAACATGCGGGTATATGCACTCATATTTTTTTCTTAGACTTGTATTGTCCCCATCAATATTTATGATACAGGTCGAGGGCATCCTGTGCATACTGTACAAAGTTTATGTTAATATCCTACCATGATGTGATAAGGGGTACTAATGCACAAGTTGACAATAATATCTTATAGACACAAAATAATAATTTAGAGAATTAACAAATAATAGAAAAAAAGGGAATAGGATTTTTTTTGCACTCCTGGTTTATTGCAGCTTTCTTTTGGTTCAAAAACATATTTATTTAGGGAGTCATGGGAAACATGGGCTTAATGCATCTGGTATCTGGGTGATGTTTGGGAAACATGGGCTTAATGCATCTGGTATCTGGTTGATGTTTGGGAAACATGGGCTTAATGCATCTGGTATCTGGATGATGTTTGGGAAACATGGGCTTAATGCATCTGGTATCTGGGTGATGTTTGGGAAACATGGGCTTAATGCATCTGGTATCTGGGTGATGTTTGGGAAACATGGGCTTAATGCATCTGGTATCTGGGTGATGTTTCGTTTCAAGGAGGTTTGTTCTACCTATTTACCTGCTGTAGGAGAAAAGAACCTTTCAGCTTGGGATGACACTGAACACACAAGTGTTGAGAGTAAAACAACTGTATCTGTGTAACATTTCTTGTTGAGGTACAGGAGTTTCAATTTCAACTCTTGATATGCATCCCAGTTTCCCACAGTGCACCTCATACGTCTTCACATAAATTCCTTCATAACAAAATTGTTATGCAGTATAGCAATTCAACTTACTTGTATCTGGTACCATGAAACACCATGAAATGTCATGCTGACGACTAAATATTTTACAGTGTTTGTGAAAGTTGCTTCTCTGCTTTCTAGGTTTGACACAGACATCAGGCCAGAGCATACAAACAACATCTACATCACCGGCTTCAGTGACCAGATACTCAGGTTGGTGAAAAACGGAATAGAACACAGCCCTGCTGGGAAAAGATGGCATCAGGCAGTTGGCACAGGCTAATAAGGGATGACACCATCTAGACAGGTTTCTATGCCCCTGGATCAAACTATCAGGGGTATATTGTTTTTGGCCTGTCTATCATTCTGTCCCAAAACCTTGGTTAAAGTTTTTCGATAACTTTTGCAATATTGAAGATAGCAACTTGATATTTGGCATGCACGTGTATCTCATGGAGCTGCACATTTTGAGTGGTGAAAGGTCAAGGTTATCCTTCAGGGTCAAAAGTAAAATATATGGCTTCAAAGCGGCGCAGTAGGGGGCATTGTGTTTCAGGAACACAGCTCTTGTTTTTTTTCATCTCAATATTTGTTTTAGAACAATAACTTAAATTTATTCTGAAAGTTGTTAGATTTTTGAGTGTTTTTCTTATACAGAGCTCCAGATAAGGTTTTATGAAATTCTTAACGTTACTACCAGATTTTCAAAAAGAATTCTTAACTCTGAAATTTTATTCTTAACGTTACTACTAAGTTTTGGAAAATAATTCTAAACTTTTCTAAATGACCTAAAAATAAGACTTATTAATTTCTGAATATAAATTAATAATATTTATTTTCGCGGAAACGAATGTTGTTTACTGGTTTCTATAGATACGATTACGGATGTAACGTTATGTACGGAATGCTTCGGTTGAGTTTGTTAAAACAATGTAATTACGCATTTCTGTACCACGTGATATTACGTCATTCCGCCTTTTGCAAACTGCCTGTGCTTTCGTTTGGATTGTAAACAAACTTAATTTAAATTAAATCTCGAATCATCTGAAATAATGCCGCGTGGAACAAAGCGGAAATTACCGGAAAAAGTGGAAGAGGTTGGAGAGGACGATACCCGGCTCTTACAACCGGACCCAGGTAGAGGCTTTATTGATTTTGAGAAGATAATAAGGGCATCTAAAATCGTTCCTCCTATTAATACACGTAACGTTGAGGGGTGCGGTGTTAGCGGGGAATCAACTCTAAGTTTCCCGGTAATCGAAAATAAACAAGTTCAATCTCTTGCTTCGGCTATTAATCAGGGTCAAAACATGATATAGTTGTCAGGAATTAACGCGCTTATCAAATGATGACTTGGCTGCGCACATGCCAGCTGCATTGAAACAACAAATTTCTAGAGGCGAATATGTCAATTTGGCTTTACTGTTAAAAGGTGCCTTCGAATTATCCGCTTTTTGTAACGGTAGTGTTTTGCAACTTTCGGCAGAGGGCACTCTTGAACAGCGCCCTAAGGAGTGTAGGGATAAAATTCATAACATCGAACGGTGGTCGGACGCTTTCTTGATTTATGCGTCAATCTACCATAGCACGTGACCCGATAAAGTGCAGGAGATTTTGCATTACATGTGGACAATTCGCGAGTGTGCGTCACGTCAGGGGGGATTTGCAGGGCGAGAGTATGATGAACAGTTTCATCTGCGCCAGGCCTTGCACCCTACATCTTGGGCGTCAATCAATAATGATCTTTGGTGGCGATGCGTGCAAACACGGGCCCCTGAGCGACAGGGGACGCCAAAAGCTAATAACTTGTGTCACCACTTTAACGAGGGACACTGCATGTGGCCCAATTGTCGGTTTACACACGCATGTTCAGAATGCGGATCTCGACATCCGGTCATTAACTGTCCTTTACGCCTCCGCCCTATCAGCGTCGCGGGGGCGCCTCGTTTTCAAAGGGGACGGGGATTTCATTGATTTCGACCACGGCCCCAATGGCGCGGGAACAACCGTGGCACCCCAAATAGGTTCTAAATCGAACGCTAATTTTCCCTGTAATCATGACCTACTTAATCTCGCACCATCGCCAGTGAATAGCAAAATATTACGTGAATATTTAACATCGTATAATTCTACAGATCGAAATGACCATTTAAATGGTTTTTACAAATGGGTTTTTCAATGCATTATAACGGACCCAGAGTCAGTAGATTTAGTAAAAACTTAAAGTCTGCAATCGCAAATGTGGACATAATTCAAGATAAGATAAATAAGGAGATTTTGGCGGGGACGTTGGCTGGGCCTTTCAGAGAACAACCTTTTTCTAATTTCATGGTTTCCCAGTTGGCTTGTTGCCAAAAAAGACACCAGGTGAATTTAGGATGATTCATCACCTTTCTTTTCCAGAGGGAAACTCGGTTCATGACTTCATTGATAAAAAATACTCATCCACTCAGTACACAAATTTCGATGAGGCGGTTCACATGGTTCAAGATTTAGGGCGACACTGTAAACTTTTCAAAATGGATCTTAAGATTGCATTTCGCCTACTCCCAGTTCGGCGAGAAGATTTCGAAATACTGGGCATATAGTTTAATGGTATGTTTTATGTGGAAAAAGCATTACCATTCGGAGCTTCAGTCAGTTGCAAAACATTTGAACAGTTTTCCTCATTCCTTGAATTCTGCGTTAAGAGTAAAATGTCATCGGGCAAGCTTATACACTATTTAGACGATTTTCTGGGTGGCGATAAATCTGAGCTAGGTTGCCGCAAGGTGATGGATTCGTTTATCAATTGCATGCACGCGCTAAACGTGCCTTTAGCAACGGAGAAAACAGAAGGGCCAACGGAAATAATCGTGTTCTTAGGCTTAGAATAAGATTCGGCGGAACTAGTAGTCCGCATTCCTAAAATAAAAATCGTTGAGTTACGGGAAAAAATTAACACCATTGTGCAGAAACAAAAAAATTAACCTAAAGCAAATGCAATCGTTAATAAGGTCTCTTAACTTCGTGTGCAGGGCAATCCCAGTCGGCCGCCCGTTTTGATTAATTAACACCACCTGTGGCATAACAAAAGCATTCCACCCCATACGTATAACACGTGCTGTTAGGCATGACCTCGAAATGTGGTTGACATTTTTGCGCGATTACAACGGCGTGTCGGTTTTCCATGACCGATACTGGATATCCAATGTTGACACTGAATTGTTTACACATAGTGCTGGCGGGTCTGGTTTCGGTTTTGGGATTTATTTTAAAGGTCACTGGTGTAACGCTCGTTGGCCTGATTTATGGCGGCAAAAGGGCGTAACTAGTGACATAACTGTTCTCGAATTATTTCCAATTGTAGTTGCACTGTTTCTCTGGGGCGAGGATTTAAAAAAAAAAAAGAAAAAGATTATGTTCAACAATTTTCGATCTGCATATAGTCTAAACAACAACTGGCCCGCGGATCAACATGTTGTTTTCTTTGTAGCCTATTGTTTTGAAAAGGGTCTATCACCTTAATCTATCAAGAGCTACATTTCTGGATTGAGTTATATTCATAAATACATGGGCTAATACGATATAAGTAACATTTTTGTAGTGAAAAAAATGCTTGAGGGCTGTTCTTGCTCGCGACAAACGGTTGATACGTGGGCACCAATCACTCGGAAGGTCTTGACGGTTATTATCTCGCAATTAGCAAAGGTGTGTTATAATGACTTCGAGCGCTCACTATTCAATGCTATGTTTACTCTGGCATATTTTGGTCTGTTCCAAGTCAGTGATTTGGTAGCAACAGCAACATACAGAAATCAGTTGCAAATAGCTGACGTTAGGGTCACGGGGGATAAACAAGCCATACTGGTCACACTCAGGAAACAGAAAACAAATCAGCGCGGTATTCCGGTCACAATTAGGATCCCATACGAGCCGGAGTCTGCGTTGTGTCCAGTTCGGTCGTTTACAGACTACCTCGCAGTACGACCCCATAAAGTCGGTCCATAACCTTAGCGACTATGAATCAACACATTGGCTCGAATGGACTCTGGGTTTCAGGTGTAGTATATCAACCTAATTTAAAGGTTAGGCTTTAAAAATAATAGCAATGCCGCAGGGAAAAAACTTGTATAGCACTTATTGGTATTAAATGTCCGAGATGTATTAAATGTCCGAGTTATGTCCGAGTTAAAAAGTGTGTAATGGTCAAGTGACCATTGGTATTAAATGTCCGTGGTATTAAATGTCCGAGTTAAAAAGTGTGTAATGGTCAAGTGACCATTGGTATTAAATGTCCGAGTTAAAAAGTGCGTAATGGTCAAGTGACCATTGGTAAAGTGTGTAATGGTCAAGTGACCATTGGTACTAAATGTCAGAGTTAAAAAGTGTGTAATGGTCAAGTGGCCATTGGTATAAAAAGTGGTATGATCGCAAGTGTAGCGATCAAGTAAAAGTGTGATAAGTAAAAGTGTGATCGCAGATCAATCGCTGGTGTCGGCTGCGCGCTAAAAAGTTTACCAAGCACGAAATAGTGTCAGTGCCAATCGATTCCGCGACGCCAGGGTTTCTTCGGAGCGATGGTGTGCATCTGTCGGATGTTGGCCTCAAATTGTATTTGGATTGCATTCGCGACGTCATCTTAAAGTTCTGTTAAAGGGCCAATCCAGAATTTGTGGGGGATAAATTTGTGAAATTTATTGTGGCGGAAAATTCTGTTTGCCGGGGGTCGGATGGGCATGCACATTTATACATTTATCCGAATGGACTCTGTGACTACACACGTAGTTTATCATCCTTGTCCTTTCGGGTAATTCCTAGTTATTAAAGTTTAAGCTTAAAAAAAATAAATAAAAAATAGTAGCAATACTGTAGGGTAAAAAACGTTTAGGTGTCAAATCGCTGGTTGAGCGATAAGTTGTATTTTAATGTCTGATTATATATGTAAAAAGGTACAAGTAATATTATCGCAAGTGTGGCGATAAAAGTGTGATCACAAGTGTAGTGATCAAGTAAAAGTGTTATCCCAAGTGCGAAAAAGTGTGATCACAAGTGTAGTGATCAATGTCCGATTAAGTATATTATCGCAAGTGCGAAAAAGTGTGATCACAAGTGTAGTGATCAATGTCTGATTAAGTATGTAAAAAGTACAAAAAGTGTGATAACACAAGTGTAGTGATCAATGTCCGATGTATGTAAAAGATCACAAGTGTAGTGATCAAGTAAGTGTTATCGCAAGTGCGCAAAAGTGTGACTACAAGTGTAGTGATCAATGTCCGATTAAGTAAAAGATTAAAAGATCACAAGTGTAGTGATCAAGTTAGTGTTATTGCAAGTGCGCAAAAGAGTGATCAAAAGAGTGATCACAAGTGTAGTGATCAATGTCCGATTAAGTATGTAAAAGGTACAAAGTATTTTCGCAAGTGCGAAAAAAGTGTGATCACAAGTGTAGTGATCAAGTAAAAGTCTTAGTGTGTCATTTAAAGTGTCATAGCGATTATCATGTAAAAGTGTGATCCAATGGTCAAGCGATTGGTAGAACTAGGTTTAGCCCAGCAAAGAATATGGTTCTTCCTAGTTCGGTCGCTTGATGAGCAATAGCATTTTTATTTCGGGTACGTGGTGTTGCTACTATAACGGTGTTACTTCACCTTTTGTAATTTTAACGTGTGCTCATCCACCTCCGGTAGGCATATTTTCAAAGTAACAGGTTTCCACGAGTGAGTAGCCGATCTTTCGGGGCTAGTGGTTACGACCGGCTGTTTTTTTTTCACTGCGGCCTTTTATATCCCACTTTTTACTCGTATAATATATTAAAGAGATCTGTTAGTGAATACTTTGTGCATTCTATTACATTTTTTTTGATGTTTATTGGGAGGCAAAATATTTTGGAATCGGGTCATTAAACTAGTTAAATGGAGTAATGTGTTGTTTTATCGTTGCAGTCGTAAAATAAATAATAATGGTTATTTTCATGCAAAAAATCAAAATAAACATACTAGCATCTTAATTTAAACGAGTTCAACAGTGTCTATTCAGTATTATACAATTTTATTTTTTTCAAATACCTTCATATGCCCAAACTGTGCTTAGATTGCATGCCTTCGATGAATTTTTACATATTTCACTATTAAAACGGGTCTCCCCTTCAATCTTTTCAATGATTGGCCACGGGAATCGTCCCTTCCACTCGTTCAATGTTTTTTGTTTAAGTTGCATGTGTTTAAACAAACACAATTGGACTTAAATTAAAATGATCAAGCAATAAAAACATTATGACAAAAAGGAGAAACTCTGATTAGAGATTCATTTGTAAAGTTCAAAGGATAGTTAGACATTTGAAAGGTGTAGTAGATGAAATGGGAGAAGTTTGGGTAGAAAAAAAAGTGTTATTTATTTTAAATGTAAGATTTAATTCTGGGAAATCTGAAGATTTATTTCTTTAAAATCGAAGACTTGCCTCCCCTTGGTAGGTTCATAGCCGAGCGAGGTGATGGGGGACAACTCCGCCACATTGAGATGATTGACGAGGCGTTCCAGCTGAGTTCCCTGCCCATGTTGCCTGGCGACAGGCCTGTCCCGCCCAGACTGGCACCAGAACGTCTGCTGCAGCTCCCGTCACACATACCCAGGTACCCAGGGCCAACATTTTGCCCCATTTCCAATCTCAAAAGTTAAGATTTTTCTCATGACTGCCTAAAATTCCTAGTTGAGGGTTTTAAAATGAAATAATGATTTCAAATATTTTTTTCCACATTTATATTATCTCTTTATGCAGCTCTATAAGTTGAACATTATTATTAATAATAATATAATATTGAAACATTCTTAGCTTTAAATTTGTTAGCTAAAAAATAGCAGCACCAATTTCCCAATTTTATTTAAAATAACATGATTCATCCCAATCCAAAATACTTAAGCCCCATTCCTTAAATGGTGGAAAAAAATCTCACTTCTATTTTCTCCCATGAAGATGGCGTACAGCCCGGGTATTTATATCGTCCACATTCCGAGACATGCACGGTGAGAGAGACCTACTGACGAGGTTTGTGTTCCCAGAGTTACGTGCCCTTTGCAAGCAACGCTTCATCAACGTTCACGAGGTTGACCTTCGCTGGGGTGTGACAGAGGAAGAAACCAGGAATGCTAAGTATGTCCATATAGTTCCAGATACTACAAGCAGCGTTTTTGGAAAACAGGGCTTAATGCATGTGCTTAAAGTGTTGTCCCGTTTGTGGGGTCTGCACAGTCTAATATGTGATGGCACTACCCGGGTAACCTAGAAACAAGAGACTTCCTTTAAACAAAGAATACCATAAAAGCTGAAAGTGGGTCCAGGATTAGCCTGTGAAGACTGCACAATTTGATCTGGCATGAAACTTTACGCACATGTCTTATACCAGTTTTCCTATAATGAGGCTTTGTTTTCTTTGTTTTATGATGAGTTTTCTTTGTTGTTTTTTTGTTTGCTAGACAAAGCAAAAGTTGTTCTTGGTGCAAGACATTTTGGGGAGTAATTGTCGCGCGTTTTGGGTCCTTTGTCCACCATCATCAATTTTTTTCTTTCAAGGATTAAATAATAGGCAACAAGGATCACTAATTATGTCTTCTTATTAGGTTATAATACAATGTTTATATAATTGCCAGTATGTATTTTGTTTCTCTTCACAGGACTCTAGAGCTGTGCCTGACAGAGATCCAGAAGTGTCAGTTCTTCCTGGGTATCCTAGGTAACAGGTATGGCTACATGTTTGAAA
This sequence comes from Dreissena polymorpha, assembly GCF_020536995.1. NCBI lineage: Eukaryota > Metazoa > Mollusca > Bivalvia > Myida > Dreissenidae > Dreissena > Dreissena polymorpha. The sequence continues at coordinate 94,171,667 of NC_068362.1, forward strand.
TGTCAACCTATTACTTATACTCAACCCTTTCCCGCTCAGAAGTCGAGTGAAAATGGCTTTTGAAACAAGTATAAAACCAGAATAGTGTGTGAGTACCTCGCAGTCTGTCCAGGTTTATGCTGTTTGCTGCTTATCAGTATCTTAGTATCTTTGGTTTGGGAATAAGTAATTGTCCCCTTCCAGTGAAACCGCTCTGTGTGTCCGTCAGTCAGTCAGTCAGTCAGTCAGTCAGTCAGTCAGTCAGTCTGTCACACTTTTCTGGATCCTGATATACCTTTAAAAGTTCTTAATATTTTTTCATGAAACTTGAAATATGGATAGATGGCAATTTGGAGATAATGCACGTCATTTCATTTTGTTTCTACGTCAAAAATTCTGGTTGCTATGGCAACAAATAAAACAATAAAAATCTGACAATTGTGGAGTTTCACCAGTAGGGGAACCATATTGCTTGACAATAGTCTTGTTTAAACATGGATCTAGTAAGAAAGGTCTTTATTTTCATTTGATTTGTTAAGGTACTACAAACCCATCAAAGTGCGTATCTTAGTGGTTAAGAGTTAGTTGGAGCTTTTTTGCTATTGTGTAATTATTGGCTAATAAATCCAATTATGTCCATCCAACAACATGCATCTGCATACCAAGGGAGAATAGAATTAGATATTATTCTTCAGTCCAATCCCAATGCTTCATGTTTATATTATTGATGTAGTATGATATTATGACCATAAATACAGTTTATTTGTTTGAAATGAATATGAGCCTCCCTCTGTGGAAAGGGGGTTTAATACATGTGCATAAAGTCTTATCCCATAGTAGCCTGTGCAGTCCCCACTGGCTAATAAGCGCTGAAACTTAACGCCTAAATTGGTGTTTTGCTAAGAAGAGTTTTCCCTCAAATGAAAAATACAAGCAGAAAGTCTTGTGTGTTGTCCCTGATTAGCATGTGTGGACTCCACAGGCTAATCAGTGATTACACTTAATGCATATGTTTTTACTAACAGGTACGGCTGGGTACCGGACCAGTACATGGTACCGGACACAGACCAGTTTGCCTGGGTGCAAGACTACCCCACAGGACGGTCCGTGACAGAGCTGGAGATGCAGGCCGGAGCGCTGGGGCTGCTTCCTGGACAGGACATGAGGGCTCGTGCATTCTTCTATATTCGGGACGACACATTCCTCAGGTGCGTTATATTGTCAGAGTGTGTCCAACATATTTCTGTATAAAAGGGCAAAGTCACACTCAGTGTTCTGCGGAGAAAGAATCTAGAAGAGTACATTTGTCCTATCAGCCCTAAAAAATTGGGGACATTCTTAAAATCAATGAGACGCAAAAAGTATAAGTGTGTTAAACAACTAGTATACCTTTTATCCTTCATCTGTGAGCCTTTCTGTCCCTTTCATAAAGCACTGACAGTTTCTTTAGTTATTTGTTTTAGTTGTGTGTTTGTAATTGAATTACGTTTTTGTTAACTATCAACTATGGTAAATGTAACTATTAAATTTGCTAGTCACATCAAGCTAAAGCCAAGAATAATCACGAAGCCAAAGTTCTTAAAATTTTCTTTCGGACTTTTTAACATCCGTTTTATCAGACGGCTCAGGCTGACTTTTTGATGTGGACGGGATGATTTTCAGTTCATGTTGAACAGAAAGAGTCACAGGGCTATCGTGCACCTTCTTAGATGTAGAGGGGGGACTTACTTGCTCCATATCTGAAGTAGCTTCTATCGAACTACTCGATGATTTACTTAAAAAACTTAAATTTGTACTTTTTTTTTTCTTTGGCGACAACATTTTTGGAACTCTTCATTAGGAGGTATGCCTTTATGGAACAAGCGTTTTCATTTGCCGCCAAATGAGTGAGAATGTATCATCCAATAAATACTGGACTATCAAAGCGGTCCCTGAGCAACAAGCACCTGCCATAGCAGGAAATCCGCTAATCTAAGAAACGTTTAATGTGTAAGAATCGCTTTCCGATTTGTACTCAAGTCAAATCAGCCGCGACAAAATTCGCACCAGTTATTATTTTTACGCGACAAATGCAATTTCTGCACAACAATATCGTGGAATCGAGGCCTCGGCAGAACACTGCACACTTATGAAAAGAGTCTTTAGGAAACACTTAATAAAGAAAGCTACATACATGCTGTGTTCATTTTCACATTACATGTTATACACAACTCTTGTTCATGTTTGCATATGTCCTTTGCACCATTTTCAAATTTAGTATGTAAGTTTTGTAGATTTAAGTTTAGTTGATGATGAGGAATAAACAAGGTGAGTGGGAATCATGATTTTCTGTTGATGGAAAGTGTTTGGCGTTTTATCTGAAGCTGTTAACAAAAATTGTTATTTTAGTCTTACATCCAGTAGATTCTACTTAAAACTATTTATTATCCCCCGCCATAGGCGGAGGGCTATTGTTTTGGCGTTGTCCGTCTTTCCCTCTATCCATCTTTCCGACCGTCAGGAGCTATATCTTGAAAGTGCTTTGGCGGATTTCATTAAAACTTAGTCTGAGTATATATATGGATAAGAGGATGATGCATTGTACAATGTACAAATGGCATTGTACACCATCTGTTAATAACAGAATTATGGCCTTTTGTATCTTGAAAAAATGATTTTTTAAGTGTCAAACAAAACACTTTTGTGTCCAGAAGCATATTGGCAGGGTGATATAAATCCAACGAATTTGCTTGTTATAGTGTGAATAGCCACTGACTAATAAATACATTCATAATTTTTTGTCCAGTGTGGAAACAAGGCATTCAAAAAGCTAAGGAAGTTTTTATGAAACAAAATTGTGCAAGGTTTTTCAATCATCAAATCTATTTCACCACAATTGTTTATCAGCTACATACAACATATGGACTAAGTGAATTATATCTCATGCATGTGGATTGCAGTGATGTCCCGAAAGCCTTCCTGGAAGACTTTGTTGACAAGTCTGACTCGAGCCTATCCAACATGGCACAGCTGAAGAATAGGATCCGGACCAGTGGCCTTGAACTGTTTGACAAGTAAGAAACTATTGGCCTACAATTATAGGGGCCTGTAATGTAGTAAAAAGCACTGTTTTATGTGACTTTGGTCATAGAGGTGATTTTCTCAAACACAATTTTTCATTTCATGTGTTCTAAGTGTATGGTATTTTTTAATATCTGTCAATAGAACTAGTATGAAACGCTTTTTTCTATGACTTTTTCATAAAAAATAACAATGTTTAGTTTTTATTGTTTTAACTATCTTTTGAAACTGTGATCATGCACTCATGGATGCAGTTTATTTTGGTGGCAATTTTTATGAAAATCCCATTTAATATCAATCATAAATGATGAAATTATGTATGCAAGTGTCTATTTCACTCATTATTTGTCAAAATTAATAAATATGAAAGGTACAACTGCTTATATTGAATTGTTTAAAAATACAATTCATTCCGAGATTGATGTCTTATTCCAACTTCACATCATATTTTGCATGAAAGAATTTTGAAAACATGTTGTCAAGTGAATGTGAAAATAACAAAGTTAAGCTTTTTGCAAAGATCAAGATATATCGGAGTTTATAAGTATGCCCTATTAAAATATATTTTAAAAAATAACATGTTTCAAGCATAAATTAACAGTTAACTGTGTCTCTCTTTGTTTTCATTTAAACATTTAGTGGCCACTTTAAAGATGCTTACAATGTCAATATTTCAGCTACCCATGTAACTGGGGCGGGGTAGTGGAGGGGAAGCCCATGGTTGCTGGGCTCGACCAGTTTGGAGCCCGAGCTCTTAACAACCTCTGGCTTGGCATACAGAATGAGAACCCGGAGGAGGTAAATATGGATTAGAACACAATTGTCAGTTATCTATGACAATCAATGCATTCATTATCCAAACATTTTACTTGAAAATCACGAAGTTGCCTTATATATAGGCGATTGCCAACTACTATATCTCACAATGTTACAAAACACACAAGGTTAAGCTGTTTAAAGTGTTGATGAATGGATTTAAATCCTTAAATGACTATTTTCCCACTATAAAAATGCAAATTTATTGCGCATATCTTGGAGTCAGCCATTTGAACTGATGAAATTGTAAAAAATATATATAATGCAAATAGATAATGCAAAAATGTTTCTTTATGTGTTCTTTCTCAAATGTTTATTTTAAGGATCCAGCACAAAAAAAATGAGCAGTGCTCTGGGAAAACTGGGCTGAAAGCATGTGCATTAAATGTTGTCCTTGATTAGCATGTGCATTAAATGTGGTCCTTGATTAGCATGTGCATTAAATGTTGTCCTTGATTAGCATGTGCATTAAATGTTGTCCTTGATTAGCATGTGCATTAAATGTTGTCCTTGATTAGCATGTGCATTTAATGTTGTCCTTGATTAGCATGTGCATTAAATGTTGTCCTTGATTAGCATATGCATTTAATGTTGTCCTTGATTAGCATGTGCATTAAATGTTGTCCTTGATTAGCATATGCATTTAATGTTGTCCTTGATTAGCATGTGCATTAAATGTTGTCCTTGATTAGCATGTGCATTAAATGTTGTCCTTGATTAGCATGTGCATTTAATGTTGTCCTTGATTAGCATGTGCATTTAATGTTGTCCTCGATTAGCATGTGCATTAAATGTTGTCCTTGATAAGCATGTGCATTAAATGTTGTCCTTCATGAGCATGTGCATTAAATGTTGTCCTTGATTAGCATGTGCAGTTTGCCAAGGCTAATCAAGGATGACACTTTCTGCTTTTGTGGAATTTTTTGTTAAAAGGAAGTCTCTTGTAAAGAAAATCCAGTTAAAGAAAAAGTGTCGACCCTGATTAGCAATGCAGACTGCACAGACTAACCTGGGACGACACTGTACACAATTGCATTAAGCCCTGTTTTTCCAGATTGTGGCTAAGGTGCATAGTTATTTCACCTCTCAGACTAAAAGCCATCAAAAAATTAAATTGCTACTCATCAGATGTCAACATACTATTGTTTTCTCAGAACAAGGCTGAAAACATAAAACAAGTTCTGACCATAACTCCCTACAGGCGGCCATGTTGGATGAACACACCCACTGCACGGGCCTTCACGACAGTTATGTGCACCAACAGAGGGCGCTGTTTGTTGGACGCACCAAGCTACGTAAGGAGTGCCTCAAACTTCTGTCCGAGATGAAGTCTGGGGTTGTGTGCCTCGCTGGGAAACCAGGCTCCGGGAAATCTGCTCTTTTAGTGAGCTTACCTTTCTTTTTCCTTTTTTTCAGTGTGAACAATTTTGTTTTGGGTGTAGAATATTTTATGCATACATACAAGCATGTCATATACAGAATATTTCATGTACAGCTTCTTGATAGGTGCATAAATATAGTTGTAAACATACATTCGTGTACAATTCATATTGTTTTTGCATTTAAGAAAAAAAACTAGTTCAAGTTGCTTATTTTATTAAAAAAAATGATGGTGCTCTTTAACCCTTTTTTTATTACTTAAGAGCAAATTGAGTATGGCTACATGCAACCACAATAAAACCAGAACACTGTGAGTAACTGGCAGGCTGTTCAGGTTTTATGCTGTACGATGCTCATCAGTAGCTTAGTGATTGAAATGAAGCCTTTAAAACTTAAATCTATTAAGGAAGATCTTTAATATTAATTTGATTTCTAATTGACTACAAAGAAAATGAGTATCCGAGGAGTAAAGGTTTTAAAAAATTGGATGAATGTGTTCTTTAAGCATTTAATAGTTTATTTGCCATGTGCTGTATGGCCCATATTTATGCCCCGACAATTCTTTCTTGTCTTTCCCCTGCAGGCAAGTCTGATACATGAGTACCAGGCTCTCAAGATGTGTGACAGCAGCCTTACGATTCTCACGCACTTTGTGGGTGCTGCGCCGGGGTCCACCAACATCCTCGCAACACTGTGCAGGCTCTGTCACGAACTGAACGCACGCTTTTCCTTGCAGAAGGAAGTACCAGAGGACTTTAAGTAAGCTGGGATTGTTTTATTATTAAATGATTTTCTTTTTGACCTTTTCTCTGGGATAACAGGGCTAAATGCATGTGGGTAAAGTTTCATCCCAGATAAGCCTCTGGAGTCTACACAGACTAATCAGGGATGACACTTTACCCCTGAAGAGGATTTTTGCTAAGAATCGACTTCCTCTTTACGAAAAATACCACAAAAGTTGAATATGTTGTCCCTAAGTAGCCTGTGTGAACTGCACAGGCTAATCAAGGATGACACTTGATGCACATGAATTAAGCCCATTTTTCCAAGAGCGAGGATATCAAATTAATTTCTATTTGTTCGTGTCCTTATATCAATTGTATTTCTAAATATGATGTGTAGCAATTCAGCTTTGATCGTCTCATTCTGAGCTGTGAATAGCCATGTAACTGAATAATACATTTGTTGGATATACAGCAATAATGTTTTTATTTTCTCTTGACTCTGTACATACATTTATAAAATTGAAATGATAATTACATTCATTTTCCTTCTCTGGACTGTGGATTGCTTTTTTTTGTTGCATTTGATTGTTAGAAACAGTAATCTTAAGTGAATATATTTAATTAATATAGATTCTTAATCAGCAAGGTGAAAAAATTCTACCTTTGTGACATTTACTATTACAAGGAAGAGTCTATAAAACACAGACATAATGTTGACAAAATAAATGCTGTCCCAAATAAGCCTTTGTGATACTTTACATAAGTACATTGATAACCTTAAGTACATTAATACATTGTGAACATTAGTACATTGAGTACAATAGTACATTGATTACATTAGTACATTGTGTGCATTAGTACTTTAAGTACATTAGTTCATTGAGTACACTAATACATAAAGTATATTGAGTGCAATAGTACATTCAGTACATTGGTTAATTCAGAATTTTAGTACATTGAGAAAAGTAGTAGATTGAGTACATAAGTACATTTAGTAATTAGTTCATTTAGAACATTGTGTGCATTACTAAATCGAGCACATTAGTACAGAAGTACATGGAGAACATTAGTACATTGAGAACATTGGTACTTTGGGTACATTGGTACATTAGGTACATAAATACATTAGTTCATTGAGTACATTGGATGCATTTAGTACATTAGTTAATCAAGAACATTGGGTACATTTGTACATTGAGTGCAATAGTACATTAAGTACATTAGTTTATTGAAAACATTAGTTAATTGAGCACATTAGTATATTTAGTACATTAGTTCATTGAGAACATTAGTATATTGAGTACATTTAGTTCATTGGTACATAGAGTTAATAAGTTATTAAGAACATTAGTACATTTGGTACACTGAGTACATTGAGTGCAAAAGAACATTGAATGCATCACTACACTTAGCACATTAATAGATAAGTACACGAAGAACATTAATACATTGAGTACATCAGTGCCCTGAATACATACATACATTGAGTACATTAGTACATTAGGTACATTAGTACACTGAGTACATTAGTTAATTGAGTAAATTGGAAACATTAGTACATCAGTTAATTGATTACATTATAACATTAGTACAATGAGGAAAGGATTTGACATGACATGTCTTACCTTTATTTTAAACCCTAATAAAAATAAGGAAATCATATGAAGCAGCATGACTTGTTGTGTATTCCCCAGGAATATTGTGCCACGGTTTGAGGAGATGTTGACAGAAGCTGCCACCTACAGTGGTTCCCCTGTTGTGCTCTTCTTGGATGGATTTGATGGAATGGACCCTGCCCACCTGCCTCATAATCTTGACTGGCTGCCAGAAACAAGTATCAAGGTTGCACTGCACTGAATTTTTGTTTTGGCTAGTCCACTTTTGGAAACCTTGATCTATCTTATTGGTAAAGTTTATGTGGGTATGTGTGTCCAAGCCTTTCCTGACTGTAACTTTGTACTTTTCAATAACTTACCATAAATGTTCAATGTCCATAAACCAAAGTGTCATAAAACACCCATCTCCCTATTTTTAAGTTCAAGGTCACACTAAGAGGTGAAAGGTCAACATTGGCCATATAACAGTTTTTTTCAGACTGTAACTTTGGTATTCTAATGACTTTCTAATATGATGTAAGCTGCGCTTAGGCAAAATGGGACTTCATGCATGTGCGTACAGTTTTGTCCCAGATTAGCCTGTGCAGTCTTTTAAGCTCACCTGAGCACAACGTGCTCATGGTGAGCTTTTGTGATCGCCTTTGGTCCGTCGTGTGTTGTCCGTCATGCGTCGTCCGTTGTCAACATTTTGCCTGGTGAACACTCTAGAGGCCACATTTATTGTCTAATCTTCATGAAATTTGGTCAGAAGATTTGTCATATTGATACCCCGACCGAGTTCGAAACTGGGTCATGCTGGGTTAAAAACTAGGTCACTAGGTCAAAAAAAAGAAAAACCTTGTGAACACTGTAGAAGTCACATTTGATGCCCAATCTTCATGTAACTTTGTCAAAATGTTTGTCTAAATGATATGTTGGTTGAGTTAAAAAATGGTTCTGGTCCGTTGAAAAACATGGCCGCCAGGGGGCGGGGCAGTATTCCTTATTTGGCTTTAGCGAAACCTTGTGAACACTCTAGAAGTCACAATTGCCCAATCATCATGAAACTTGGTCAAAACATTGGTTTTATTGATATCTTGGACGAGTTTGAAAATGGTCCAGATCGGTGAAAAAACATGGCCGCCAGGGGGCGGGGCAGTTTTCCTTATAAGGCTATAGTAAAACCTTGTTAACACTCTAGAGGCCACATTTATTGTTCAATCTTCATGAAATTTGGTCAGAAGATTGGTCTCAATGATATCTTGGATGAGTTTGAAAATGGTTACGTTTGCTTAAAATACATGGCTGCCGAGGGGCGGGGCATTTTTCCTTATATGGCCATATATGGCTATAATAAAACCTTGTGAACACTCTAGAGGCAACATTTATTGTCCAATCTTCATGAAATTTGGTCAGAAGATTGGTCTCAATGATATCTTGGATGAGTTCGAAAATGGTTACGTTTGCTTGAAATACATGGCTGTCAAGGGACACTCGCAAACTATCATAAGGGGACAGTTAAGGACAAGTTGCATAACTCTGGTTGTCATTTTTACGGAATTATGGCCCTTTTTTTACTTTGAATGTATGGTTACATTTTGTGTTTAGATCCACTTTACTTCTAAAGTATCAAGGCTATTGCTTTTAAACTTCAAATACTTTCATGCTATCATGAGGGTACTGTAACTGGCAAGTTGAATTTTACCTTGACCTTTGAATGACCTTGACTCTCAAGGTCAAATTATTAATTTTTCGCTAAAATTGTCATAACTTCTTTATTTATGATTAGATTTGATTGCTACTTTGACAAAACAACTCTTACCTGACATATCACTATAGACTCCACCCAAACCATCCCCCTCCTCCCCCCCTCCGAATCCCCCCTCAATCCCCCCCCATTTTTTTTTTAAATTAAAGATCACCTAATAAATGACTACCACACCCTCAATCTATACCCCCCACCCCCACCCCAAAATTTTTTTTATGCCCCCGGTAGGGTGGCATATAGCAGTTGAACTGTCCGTCAGTATGTCAGTCAGTCTGTCCGTCCGTCCGAAAACAACTTTAACATTGACCATTACTTTTTCACTTTTGAAGATAGCAACTTGATATTTGGCATGCATGTGTATCTCATGGAGCTGCACATTTTGAGTGGTGAAAGGTCAAGGTCATCCATCAAGATCAAATGTCAAATTTATGGTGTCTGTCCGTCCTAAAACTTTAACATTGGCCATACATTTTTCAATATTGAAGATAGCAACTTGATATTTGGCATGCATGTGTATCTCATGGAGCTGAACATTTTGATTGGTGAAAGGTGAAGGTCAAGGTCATCCTTCAAGGTCAAATGTCAAATATATGGCGTCTGTCTGTCCGAAAACTTTAACATTGGCCATACCTTTTTTAATATTGAACAATAGCAACTTGATATTTGGCATGCATCTCATGAAGCTGCACATTTTGAGTGGTGGAAGTTCAAGGTCAAGGTAATCCTTCAAGGTCAATTTTTTTGTTTTTTAATTCAAAGCGGCGTTCTCATGAAGCTGCACATTTTGAGCGGTGGAAGTCCAAGGTCAAGGTCATCCTTCAAGGTCAAGGTCATCCTTCAAGGTCAAAGATAAAAAATAAATAATTCAAAGCGGCGTTCTTATGAAGCTGCACATTTTGAGTGGTGGAAGTTCAATGTCAAGGTCATTATTTAAGGTCAAGGTCATCCTTCAAGGTCAAAGGTAAAAAAGAAAAAAATTTCAAAGGGGCGTTATCATGAAGCTGCACATTTTGAGTGGTGGAAGTTCAAGGTCAAGGTCATTCTTCAAGGTAAAAAAAAAAAAAAATCAAAGCGGCGTTCTCATGAAGCTGCACATTTTGAGTGGTGGAAGTTCAAGGTCATCTTTCAAGGTCAAGGTCATCTTTCAAGGTCTAAGGTAATTTTTTTTTTTCATTTTAAAGCGGCGTTCTCATGAAGCTGCACATTTTGAGTGGTGGAAGTTCTAGGTCAAGGTCATTCTTCAAGGTCAGGGTCATCCATCAAGGTCAAAGGTAAAAAAATTAATATTTCAAAGCGGCGTTATCATGAAGCTGCACATTTTGAGTGGTCGAAGTTCAAGGTCAAGGTCAACCTTCAAGGTCAAGGTCATCCTTCAAGGTCAAAGGTAATAAAAAATATTTCAAAGCGGCTTTCTCATAAAGCTGCACATTTTGAGTGGTGGAAGTTCAAGGTCAAGGTCATCCTTCAAGGTCAAAGGTAAAAAAAAAACATTTTTTTTTTCAAAGCGGCGCAATAGAGGGCATTGTGTTTCTGACAAACACATCTCTTGTTTTTTTTTTAACATGGTTAAAAAACACAAATTTTTATTTTTATTATTTTATTTTTGAAATACCATCCCACCCAATAATCCCCTCCCCCCCCCCCCAAAAAAAAAGTTTTTGTGTGTGCATTTTTTGGCATTTTTGGAAGATAATGTAATAAATGACCACACCCCCACACTGTACACCCCTCTCCACTCCACCCCTCCCTCCTTTGTGATTGAAATTTAGATAGGTCCCTACACCTTTAAAAAGACAAATAGATGAGCGGTCTGCACCTGCAAGGCGGTGCACTTGTTTGTTCTGCTCTAGAATTTGTTAGACCCCATATTGATCATTGCAGTGTGTAACTATTTATCACTCAGCTTACTGACCCTCTCACTGTGCTGTATGCCAAATGTTAATATCAGTGGTCAGTAATAAAAGCTGGTTGAACTGTTTGATATATTTTATTTCACAGTGGGAGTATTTAATGCATGTTTTTAACAATTAACAAAAAATATGTAATTTAAATGGGAACTTCATATCAAAACAAGATTCCATAATGATTCACTCTATATAATCATGTTTAAGATATGTTAACAAATATCAAATGGATACTCTATGAAAACAATAAAGAAATAATTTCAATTATAAGTTTCTGGAGATAAAAAACAGAATCAGAATAACCTTCTAAATCAAGATTCACCTTTCTTATTTGCCGAGTTCATTTATCAAGACTAATCATTTTCAGGCTTTATGTATTTATACAATATTAATGAAATGAAATATAAAATTGATACATTTTCATATTTCTAAATTGTTTAGTGTAAAACAGCCTACTGTTGAATAATATGTTTTTTAAAATGATTCAAGTAAACGGCAATAACTTTACTTAATTGAATTACAACCAGTCAGCAGTGTCATCCTGACCGGAAATAAGCGATTGTGGAATAAATATTTCCCCATTACATAAGTGCTCACAAAGTTACATAACTCGTAACCATCCCGTGACCAGTTCACTTGCGTAAGTAAACGAGATCGCACTACCACACCTGGTTACGACAGTTGAGTTCGAAAATGGTTTGGATCTATAAAAGAAACATGGCTGCCAGGGTGGAGTGGTCTTTCTCCTTATATTTATATAGTAAATAAGCTTGTGAACACTTTTTTGCTTAATCATCATAAAATTTTGTCAAAACATTAGTTATGTGGATGTCTCGGACGAGTTTGGAAATGGTCGTGATAAGTGGAAAAACATGGGCACCAGGCAGTGGGGCAGTTTTCTTTATATGTATTTAGTGAAAACATGTGAACAGTCTAGAAGACATTATCTTCATGAAATTTGGACATATCTTGGAAGAGTTCAAAAATGGTTCAGCTCTGTTAAAAAAAACATGGCCACCAGGGGGCCATTTGTTGTTCATTCTTTATGAAACTTGGTTAGAACATTTGTTTCATTGATATCTTGGGCTGCAAAGAACAGGTCATTTCTTTTTATCTCAGGTGAGCGACTTTGGGTTTTTCAGGCCCTCTTGTTTTAAATTTCTGATTTAAAGGAAGTCCCTTCTTAGCAAAAATCCAGTTCAGACAGAAAGAGTCGTCCCTGATTAGGCTGTGTGGACTGAACTTGCTGAATTTGGATAACGCAAATAAATTAAACCCACTTTTTCAGAGCAGAGCTCATATTGTTTTTATGCCCCCCTTCGAAGAAGAGGGGGTATATTGCTTTGCTCATGTCGGTCTGTCGGTCTGTCGGTCGGTCTGTCGGTCTGACAGTCTGTCGGTCTGTCGGTCCGTCCACCAGGTGGTTGTCAGACGATAAATCAAAAACGCTTGGGCCTAGGATCATGAAACTTCATAGGTACATTGATCATGACTCGCAGATGACCCCCACTGATTTTGAGGTCACTAGGTCAAAGGTCAAGGTCACGGTGACCTGAAATAGTAAAATGGTTTTTGAATGATAACTCAAGAACGCATACGCCTAGGATCATGAAACTTCATGGGTAGATTGATCATGACTTGCAGATGACCCCTATTGATTTTGAGGTCACTAGGTCAAAGGTCAAGGTCACGGTGACCCAAAATAGTAAAATGGTTTCCGGATGATAACTCAAGAACGCATACGCCTAGGATCATGAAACTTCATGGGTAGATTGATCATGACTCGCAGATGACCCCTATTGATTTTTAGGTCACTAGGTCAAAGGTCAAGTTCACGGTGACCCGAAATAGTAAAATGGTTTTCGGATGATAACTCAAGAACGCATACGCCTAGGATCATGAAACTTCATAGGTAGATTGATCAAGACTTGCAGATGACCCCTATTGATTTTGAGGTCACAAGGTCAAAGGTCAAGGTCACGGTGACCCGAAATAGTAAAATGATTTTCGGATGATAACTCAAGAGCGCTTTTGCCTAGGATCATGACACTTCATAGGTACATTGATCTTGACCCGCAGATGACCCCTATTGATTTTCTGGTCACTAGGTCAAAGGTCAAGGTCACAGTGACAAAAATCGTATTCACACAATGGCTGCCACTACAACGGACAGCCCATATGGGGGGCATGCATGTTTTACAAACAGCCCTTGTTTCATCAGAATGTTTCATGGTGATGACCTGTTTTTAGCTCACCTGTCACGAAGTGACATGGTGAGCTTATGTGACTGTGTAATGTCCGGCGTCCGTTGTGCGTGCGTGTGTGTGCGTGCGTGTGTAAGTCCGTCAACAATTTGTTTGTGTAGACAGAAGAGGTCACAGTTTTCATCCAATCTTTATGAAATTTGGTCAGAATGTTTATCTTGATAAAATCTGGGTTGGGATTGTATTTGGGTCATCTGGGGTCAAAAACTAGGTCACTAGGTCGGTCAAATAATAAAAAAACCTTAAGTAGACAATAGAAAAACCTTGTGTTAACAATAGAGGTCACAGTTTTCATCCAATTTTTATGAAATTTGGTCAGAATGGTTATCTTGATGAAATCTGGGTTGGGATTGTTATTGGGTCATCTGGGGTCAAAAACAAGGTCACTAGGTCAAATAATAGAAAAATCTTTTATAGACAATAGAGGTCACAGTTTTCATCCAATCTTTATGAAATTTGGTCAGAATGTTTATCTTGATGAAATCTGGGTTGGGATTGTATTTGGGTCATCTGGGGTCAAAACTAGGTCACTAGGTCAAATAATAGAAAACCCTTGTGTAGACAATACAAAAACCTTGTCTAGACAATAGAGGTCACAGTTTTCATCCAATCTTTATGAAATTTGGTCAGAATGTTTATCTTGATGAAATATGGGTTGGGATTGTATTTGGGTCATCTGGGGTCAAAAACTAGGTCACTAGGTCAAATAATAGAAAAACCTTGTGTAGACAATAGAGGTCACAGTTTTCATCCAATCTTTATGAAATTTGGTCAGAATGTTAATCTTGAAGAAATCTGGGTTGGGATTGTATTTGGGTCATCTGAGGTAAAAAACTAGGTCACTAGGTCAAATAATAGAAAAACCTTAAGTAGACAATATATAAAAGCCTTGTGTAGACAATAGAGGTCACAGTTTTCATCCAATCTTTATGAAATTTGGTCAGAATGTTTATCTTGATAAAATCTGGGTTGGGATTGTATTTGGGTCATCTGGGGTCAAAAACTAGGGCACTAGGTAAAAAATAGAAAAACCTTGTGTAGACAATTAGAGGTCACAGTGTTTTTTTTCATCCAATCTTTATGAAATTTGGTCAGAATGTTTATCTTGATAAAATCTGGGTTGGGATTGTATTTGGGTCATCTGTGGTCAAAAACTAGGTCACTAGGTCTAATAATAGAAAAACCTTGTGTAGACAATAGAAAAACCTTGTGTAGACAATAGAGGTCACAGTTTTCATCAAATCTTTATGAAATTTGGTCAGAATGTTTATCTTGATGAAATCTGGATTGGGATTGTATTTGGGTCATCTGGGGTCAAAAACTAGGTCACTAGGTCAAATAATAGAAAAACCTTGTGTAGACAATAGAGGTCACAGTTTCCATCAGATCTTTATGAAATTTGGGCAGAATGTTTATCTTGATGAAATCTGGATTGGGATAGTATTTGGGTCATCTGGGGTCAGAAACTAGGTCACTATGTCAAATCATAGAAAAGCCTTGTGTATACAATGGAGGTCATAGTTTTCATCTGATCTTAATGGTCAGGTGAGCGATTCAGGGCCATTATGGCCCTCTTGTTTCCTTTTCCTCAGAATGTTGTCATAATAATGACCTGTTTTGTTCTTCAGGATATTGTCTTAGTGATCACTTGTCATTGTTGTTTTTAATGCCCCCTTTCGAAGAAAAGGGGGCATATAGTGATCAGACTGTCCTTCTGTCCGTCCGTCTGTCTGTCTGTCTGTCTGTCCGTCTTTCCGTCACACTTTGCGTTTAGGTTTCAAAAAATGCTCATAACTTCTATGTCCCTTGAGATATAACCTTTATATTTGGTATGCATGTGTATATGGACAAGGCCTTTCCATAAGCACAAATTTTTTAACCCCTGTGACCTTGACCTTGAACTTAGGGTCCACGTTTAGGTTTCAAAATCTGCGTTTAGGTTTCAAAAAATGCTCATAACTTCTATGTCCCTTGAGATATAACCTTCATATTTGGTATGCATGTGTATATGGACAAGGCCTTTCCATACGCACACAAATTTTGACCACTGTGACCTTGACCTTGAACTAAGGGTCCGCGTTTAGGTTTCGAAATCTGCGTTGAGGTTTCGAAAAATGCTCATAACTTCTATGTCCCTTGAGATATAACCTTCATATTTGGTATGCATGTGTATATGGACAAGGCCTCTCCATACGCACACAAATTTTGACCCCTGTGACCTTGACCTTGAAGATAGGGTCCGCGTTTAGGTTTCAAAATCTGCGTTTAGGTTTTGAAATATGCTCATAACTTCTATGTCCCTTCAGATATAACCTTCATATTTGGTATGCATGTGTATATGGACAAGGCCTTTCCATACGCACACAAATTTTGACCCCTGTGACCTTGACCTTGAACTTAGAGTCCGAGTTTAGGTTTTGAAATCTACGTTTAGGTTTTGAAAAAAGCTCATAACTTCTATTAAGCGTTTATAGTGGGCATAAGTCATCCTATGGTGACAGCTCTTGTTTCCTCAGAATGTTGTCATAGTGATGACCTGTTTTTCCTCAGAATGTTATCATATTGATGACCTGTTTTTCCTCAGAATGTTGTCATAGTGATGACCTGTTTTTTCATCAGATTGTTGTCATAGTAATGACCTTTCTTTTTTTAGTGAGGCTGTTTTCGAAGAAAACCCGAGCTATTGTCATAGCCAGCTCGTCCGACGTCCGCCGTAGGCGTCGTTCTAAAACCTTAACATTAGCTCTAAAATCAAAGTGCTTCCACTTACAACCTTGAAACTTCATATGTAGATGCACCTTGATGAGTTCAACATGCCACACTCATTTTTGGGTCACTAGGTAAAAAGGTCAAGGTCACTGTGACCTCTAATATCAAAGTTTAACATAGGCTCTAAAATCAAAGTGCTTCCACCTACAACTTTGAAACTTCATATGTAGTTGCACCATGATGAGTTCTACATGCCACACCCATTTTTGGGTCAATAGGTCAAAAGTCAAGGTCACTGTGACCTCTAATATAAAACTTTAACAAAAACCTTAAAATTGCCTCTAAAATCAAAGTGCTTCCACCTACAACTTTGAAACTTCATATGTAGATGAACCTTGATAAGTTCTACACACCACACCCTTTTTGGGTCACTAGGTCAAAGGTCAAGGTCACTGTGATCTCTAATTTTTTATATATAAAAATCTGACAAGCTTTCACAGCCGAGCGTGGCACCTGTTATGCTGTGCTCTTGTTTCAGAATGTTGTCATAGTGATGGCCTGTTGTTTTTCCTTTGAATGTTGTCATTGTGATGACCTGTCATTGTTGTTTTCGTTAGAATGGTGTCTTAGTTATGACCTGGTTTTTTTTTCTTAAAAATGTTGTTATAGTGATGCCCTGTCATTGTTTTTTTGTCAAAATGTTGTCATATTGATGATATCTTTGTTTTCCCAGAATGTTGTCAAAATAATGACCTTTTTTTCCTCAGAACGTTGTCATAGTGATGACCTGTCAGACAGAGGGCAAGGTGCACAAGTCATTACTGAAACGCAGCCCGAGGGAGCTTGTAGTGGAGGCACTGGACATGTGGGACAAGTCGGAAGTTGTCAGGCGTCACCTGGCCACACACCGTAAGGCCCTCGATGAGTCACCTTTCAACAATCAGGTGACAAAGGCTTTCTGTAAAGTCATTATTGTTTGTGGGACATTAATTTTTATGCCCCCGGTAGGGTGGCATATTGCAGTTGAACTGTCTGTCAGTATGTCAGTCAGTATATCAGTCTGTCCGTCCGTCAAGAAAAAAACTTTAACGTTGGCCATAACTTTTGCAATATTGAAGATAGCAACTTTATATTTGGCATGCATGTGAATCTCATGAAGCTGCACATTTTGAGTGGTGGAAGTTCAAGGTCAATGTTAAAAAAAATAATAATAAATTTCAAAGCCGTGTTCTCATAAAGCTGCACATTTTGAGTGGTGGAAGTTCAAGGTCAAGGTCATCCTTTAAGGTTAAAGGTCAAAAATAAATAAATTCAAAGCGGCGTTTTCATGATGCTGCACATTTTGAGTGGTGGAAGTTCAAGGTCAAGGTCATCCTTCAAGGTAAATAAAATTAAAAAAATAAATTTATTTCAAAGTGGCGCAATGGGGGCATTGCGTTTCTGACGAACACATCTATTGTTGTTGATGTCTTGGGGTAACAGATCGACAAATTTAGCTCAAACACATTGAAAAAGGGTGGGAAAAATTGTTATTTACTCTTCCAAAATCAGAACACTACAAATTTACTTTTAGATTTTGTAACCAGAAAATTCATGCCGATGAATATATATGGTCTTACTTTATTTAACACTTAGTAGTGAAATAAAGGGAAATTGTGTAGTGACACATGTATCGTAGAATCAGTTACTGTGCTAAAATACTTGAGCCTTGCTATGGGAAAACAGGGCTTAATGCATGTGTTGGCCCATATTAGCCTGTGACACTTTAATGTTATCTCTGTTTTAAAGGAAGTATCTTCATTGTTCAAATCAAGTTTAGGTGGAAAGTGTTGTCCATGATTAGCCTTCATAGACTGCACAGGCTAATCTGGTATGACACTTTATGAACATGCATTAAATCCTGTTTTACCAGAGCTAGGCCAAGTACATAATTGTGAATGTATAAAAATACTTGATCAAATAAAACAAGTGTTTGTTTTTCGTGAAATTTAAAGTAAGAGGCTTATGAAAGTTGCATTATTACACTGAGAGAAGCAAATATCTTCTATTTCTGAATCATTGCCCAGTATGTCAGTGTGGCATGATCTCAATCCATATAATGTTTTGCTTTGCTTGTTTGAATTATGATAATTTCTCATATTGAGGAAAACAACTGACCATAATGGATGGGATGATAGTCAGAATCATGTATTGTAATCTAAATTAGAAAAGGTCATATTTAAAAAAATGTATTTCTTTCAGAACATTTCAAAATGTGTTTTAAGTTAAATGTGATGTGACTGTAGTTTTTGTAAAAAAAAGTTTTTATCTTCATTTTTGTCTAGTCCAAACTTTATTATGCTTGAAGGGATGGTACAAACTAAATTGGCTGAATTGCTGATCATGGGCAAGTTCATAGTGGACATTTGAAGTTTGTGCCTTTTATGGATAAAGTGATTTCAAAGTACATATTTGGCCCATATCTTTTCATGCATGATTGGTTTTTGAAATAAATTGGTTCAAATGATCGTCATACATAGAGGCTGTGTCATCTGCAAAACCTTCTGGCTTGCTTATAGGTCAATGTCACAAGGGACACTTGAAGTTTGTGAATTGGTATATTATAGATAAAATAAGTCTAAGATTGAAAAGGTGTCAAAACTTAATGTTGACATCATAATTATTACCACATGAATATTCTGTGGTAAAAACATACACTAGGTCATTTATCCATTGGTCAGTTTGAATTATGACTGGGAAGCTTTCAATCAATGAGATTCACTGGGGAAAAACTTAGCTAAATGCATGTGCGGCCACCCAGACTTATCAGGGACAACACTTTCTGCATCAACTGGATATCCCCTTAGAAGAGACATCCTCTGACAGAAAAATGCAATACAAGCAGAAAAAGGTTATCCCTGATTAACCTATGTTGACTGAGCAGGCTAATCTGGAATGACTTTTAAGCAAATGCATTAATGCCCTCTATTGATTTTACAGATGAAGCTGCTGGTGTCTAAGAAGGAAGCCAATGTCCCACTGTACCTGAGTCTGGCCTGTGAGGAACTCAGAGTCTATGGACTCTTTGATAAGGTATCATTTATAGGAAGCCAATACCCCACTGTACCTGAGTCTGGCCTGTGAGGAACTCAGAGTCTATGGACTCTTTGATAAGGTATCATTTATAGGAAGCCAATACCCCACTGTACCTGAGTCTGGCCTGTGAGGAACTCAGAGTCTATGGACTCTTTGATAAGGTATCATTTATAGGAAGCCAATACCCCACTGTACCTGAGTCTGGCCTGTGAGGAACTCAGAGTCTATGGACTCTTTGATAAGGTATCATTTATAGGAAGCCAATGCCCCACTGTAACTGAGTCTGGCCTGTGAGGAACTCAGAGTATATGGACTCTTTGATAAGGTATCATTTATAGGAAGCCAATGCCCCACTGTACCTGAGTCTGGCCTGTGAGGAACTCAGAGTTTATGGACTCTTTGATAAGGTATCATTTATAGGAAGCCAATGCCCCACTGTACCTGAGTCTGGCCTGTGAGGAACTCAGAGTCTATGGACTCTTTGATAAGGTATCATTTATAAGAAGCCAATGCCCCACTGTACCTGAGTCTGGCCTGTGAGGAACTCAGAGTCTATGGACTCTTTGATAAGGTATCATTTATAGGAAGCCAATGCCCCACTGTACCTGAGTCTGGCCTGTGAGGAACTCAGAGTCTATGGACTCTTTGATAAGGTATCATTTTAAGGAAGCCAATGCCCCACTGTACCTGAGTCTGGCCTGTGAGGAACTCAGAGTCTATGGACTCTTTGATAAAGTATCATTTATAGGAAGCCAATGCCCCACTGTACCTGAGTCTGGCCCGTGAGGAACTCAGAGTCTATGGACTCTTTGATAAGGTATCATTTATAGGAAGCCAATGCCCCACTGTACCTTAGTCTGGCCTGTGAGGAACTCAGATTCTATGGACTCTTTGATAAGGTATAATTTATTCTGTTCAAAACACTCTTCCATTTTACATCTTCGACAGGTTTACATTTTAAGGAGCATATTTCAATGTCTCCATCTTGTCTGTATTTCCATAGTGTGACATCTCTGTTTCTCTGTAGTAAACACTGACCTCTGTCATACAGATCAATGGTCTTTTTGTCTATTTACTAATTGGTAGGGCAAATAGCAATGCTCTACAAATAATAATTATTATTTGAAACATATGGTGCATTATTTGTAATCCAACATGGCGTTTACATTTTGGTTTCTTAACCAAAATACACAAATAGTACTTGCATAAAATGTCTTAAAAAACATCAAATATCAAAAGCATAATTATAAGCTTTGAATGAAACCAAATGTGTTTGGTTTCGAGGTAATGTAGTGAATTATTTTCTCAGTGAATTGAGAAAATATGCACATTTTCATTAATGCAAGCGCTCAAGAAAATAATCATTTTTTCCCTTTCCTGATAAAAATAATTCACTGTACTGGCAGTATAACCCTTACTTTGTGTTGTAGATGACAGCCAAGCTGAAGTCATTGCCACAGACGGTTCCGTTGTTGCTACAGGAAGTGATGTCACGGATAGAGACCGATATTGGCAGGGAGCTTGTGGCCACCTCTTTGTCATTGCTAGTTATTGCTAGAGATGGTAAGAAAGCATCATTTAAAGGAACTTGTTGCACAGTTGGGTCAGGAGCTACTCTGTCTGCTTTAATGTAAGGCAAGTATTCGTTGTCCTACTAGCGTAGGGGACAGCGTAGCTCCAGACCAGACTACGCAATTGTGCTGACTAGCTATGGCATTAGACCCATTTTTGCTTAAAGCGACTCGTATGTTATATTCCGACAAGTGAAATAACACTGATGACTAAAGAAAAGTTGAAAAATATTGTTTTATTTATGGATAATAAACAGTAGCATAACAAATATGCTGTTGAGTTTTAGGGTTCGAGATTTGAGTGCAAAAGTAATAATTAATGTTTTTCCTGGTGCAAATATTTTACAATTGAAGGGATATGTTATTATGCCCCTGAAGGAGGGCATATAGTGATCGCACTGTCCATCTGTCTGTCCGTCCGTCCGTCTGTCTGTCCGTCACACTTTGCTTTTAGGTTTCGAAAAATGCTCATAACTTCTATGGCGCTTCAGATGTAACCTTCATATTTGGTATACATGTGTATATGGACAAGGCCTTTCCATAGCACACTAATTTTGACCCCTTGACCTTGAACTTAGGGTCCGCGTTTATGTTTCGAAATCTGCGTTTAGGTTTCGAAAAATGCTCATAACTTCTATCAAAGCGTTTTTCGGGGCATATGCCATTCTATGGAGACAGCTCTTGTTTCATTTTATTAGCTCCACTGGCCAAAGGCCAGCGGGGCTTATGTCATGGTCCTGTGTCCGTCGTGTGTGCGTCCGTGCGTGCGTTAACTTTTTCTTTAAACATCTTCTTGTCCTAAACTACTCGTCCAAATCTGATGAAATTTCTCAGGAATGTTCCTGTGGTGAACCTCTTTCAAATTTGTTCAAATTATGCCCCTGGGGTCAAATTTGACCCTGCCGCGGGGGGTCAAAAAATTGAAAATTTGCTTATATAAGGCCTATTTTGTGCAAACTTTATAAATCTTCTTGTCCATAACCATTAGGCCTAGGGCTACCAAATTTGGTATGTATTGACATCTTATAGTCCTCTACCAAGTTTGTTCAAATTATGCCCCTGGGGTCAATTTTGATCCTGCCCCAGGGGGTCAAAAAATTGAAAATTTGCTTATATAAGGCCTATTTTGTGCAAACTTTAAAAATCTTCTTGTCCGTAACCATTGGGCCTAGGGCTACCAAATTTGCTATGTAGTGACATCTTTTAGTCCTCTACCAAGTTTGTTCAAATTATGCCCCTGGGGTTAAATTTTACCCTGCCCCGGCGGGTCAAAACATTGAAAATTTGCTTATTTAAGGCCTATTTGTGCAAACTTTAAAAATCTTCTTGTCCATAACCGTATGGCATAGGGCTACAAAATTTGGTATGTAGTGACATCTTATTGTCCTCTACCAAGTTTGTTCAAATTATGCCCCTGGGGTCAAATTTGACCTTGCCCCAGGGGGTTAAAAAATTGAAAATTTGCTTATATAAGGCCTATTTTGTGCAAGCTTTAAAAATCTTCTTGTCCATAACCATTAGGCCTAGGGCTACCAAATTTGGTATGTAGTGACATCTTATAGTCCTCTACCAAGTTTGTTCAAATTATACCCCTGGTGTCAAATTTGACCCTGCCCCGGGGGGTTAAAAAATTGAAAATTTGCTTATATAAGGCCTATTTTGTGCAAACTTTAAAAATCTTCTTTTCCATAACCATTGGGCCTAGGGCTACCAAATTTGCTTTGTAGTGACATCTTATAGTCCTCTACCAAGTTTGTTCAAATTATGCCCCTGGGGTTAAATTTGACCCTGCCCCAGGGGGGTAAAAAATTGAAAATTTGCTTATATAAGGCCTATTTTGTGCAAACTTTAAAAATCTGCTTGTCCATAACCATTGGGCCTAGGGCTACCAAATTTTGTATGTAGTGACATCTTATTGTCCTCTATCAAGTTTGTTCAAATTATGCCCCTGGGGTCTAATTTGACCCTGCCCCGGGAGGTAAAAAAATTGAACATTTGCTTATATAAGGCCTATTTTGTGTAAACTTTAAAAATCTTCTTATCCATAACCATTGGGCCAAGGGCTTCCAAATTTGGTATGTAGTGACATCTTATAGTCCTCTACCAAGTTTGTTCAAATTATGCCCCTGGGGTCAAATTTGACCCTGCCCCTGGGGGTCAAAAAATTGAAAATTTGCTTTTATAAGGCCTATTTTGTGAAAACTTTAAAAATCTTCTCGTCCATAACCAGTCCATAACCATTGGGCCTAGGGCTACCAAATTTGGTAAATAGTGACATCTAATAGTCCTCTACCAAGTTTGTTCAAATTATGCCCCTGGGGTCAAATTGACACTGCCCTGGGGGGTCAAAAAATCGAAAATTTGCTTATATAAGGCCTATTTTGTGCAAACTTTAAAAATCTTCTTGTCCATAACTGTATGGCATAGGGCTACCAAATTTGGTATGTAATGACATCTTATAGTCCTCTACCAAGTTTGTTCAAATTAAGCCCCTGGGATCAAATTTGACCATTCCCCAGGGGTCACAAAATTGAACATATGCTTATATTGGGCCCATTTTGTGCAAACTATAAAAATCTTGTCCATAACCATTGGGCCTATTTCTACCAAATTCGGTAGGTAGTGACATCTAATAGTTCTCTACTTAGTTTGTTCAAATTATGCCCCTAGGAACAAATTTGACCTTGCCCCAGGGGTCACAAAAATGAACATATGCTTAAATAAGGCCTATTTTGTGAAAACTTTAAAAATCTTCTTGTTCTTAATTATAGAGCCTAGGGCTACTAAATTTGGTATGTAGTGATATCTAATAGTCCTCTACCAAATTTGTTCAAATTATTCCCCTGGGCTCAAATTTGACCCGGCCCCGGGGGTCACAAAACTGAACATATGACGTTTACCAGTGGAGATTACTGCGGCCGTTTGGCTGTGACCAACAACAACATCAACATCTTGTAAACATGAGATAAAACCCTGTTATTTAGTGCCATTTTAGGTCAGATGGTGACTGCTTACAAAGGCATTGAAGTAAGAACATGTGTTATGAATGTTTTTCTTATAAACTGAAAAAAGTCGGGTTTTATTTAAATATGTCAAAAGTGACCATATATCCGGATGAAATTTTTTGGATGACATGTTAATTTCATGTCTTTTTTGTAGTGTTAAAACCAGTTTAATAATATATTATTGATTTTAAAAACACAACTTCCATGAACATAATTATTTCAAGGAAAGTCAATATATGATACTGCACGGTAAACTCAAACTTTGTATCCAAGAGAAGGTGTTGAAATTAATGAAGTGCAATGTTCTTAACTATCGTATATGCTGCTTTTTAATAACTAATGATTCATTGTTCCATTTGTGAATAGTGACTGATCATGAATTGTTGAAATGATTGTCAATTGCTCAACAATCCATATATATTTCTGACCATTTTATAATTTTCTTAATACAAGTTATGAATTGATCTTAGAAGTCAAATGTATTACTTAATTAAATACATTTATAAATATAAAGAAATAATCTTTAGATTATCATAATTTTCTCAGGCCTGTTGGTCTTAGGGATGTGTGGGTTGATGAGCAATTTCTCCTTTTATCACAATTATTTCTACCCTACCTGATCATTTCCTTCATATTCCATTTTAATTCAATTGACGTCTGCAACCTCTTTCAAATTGGGAAAGTCCAAAATGTGTTGTTTGGTAAAGGGTTAAGGCATTTTGATTCCTATGGGTCTTGTGAATCTGTTTCAAATCAAATGCGTAGATTTGATCTTCAGCATCTAAAAATATGTGAAATAGAAAGAACGACAATATCTTTTGGAGAGATAAATGTACCTACGTTATAAGCAAAGGACCTGTGCAACAATTCCCGGGCTTTTTTGTCTGTTTAGTTAACACTGCTCACCCTTCCAACTTTATGCGCCCAGTGGGACGAGGGATAGAAAGAGAAAGTCACATGCTTGAGTACATTTCAACCCATGCGCATTACACGTTTTTTTCGCAAAGAAAAAACAGTGGAGCGATACAGGGCCATCATGGCCCTCTTGTATTTCTTGTGTTTATAGTATTATGTTTTTAAATTATAGACCTTTTGTTATATTGCTAATATGTAGTGTTTCAGCTCAGACATTGTTCTCTGTAGACTAAGACAAATAAGTAAATATAAGGCTAATATTAAAATCTTGCATGGTTTATTATGGCATATGTTTATTTGCTGTCTGTGCCAGATTTTGGAATCCCAATCTAACATTTCTGGACTGTTTCAATTAGGGTTCATATCTTCATTTCTGATGCAAATATTTTTAAAATCTTTCTGACAGTTTCGTGTTTTGTGGTTTTGTAATTGCCTGTATATTTCATTGGAAGAATTATTTGAGCCACATCTTCACTCTTCAATTAACACCAAGGCACAAAGAAGGACTTTAATGTAAAATCTTTGTTATTAAATATTTTTAAATATTTTATAATTTTGCCTCTCTGTGGGAAAACAGGCTATAATGCATGTACATAAAATGTGGTTCCATACTAGCCTGTGCAGTCCCCTCATGCTATTCCATACTAGCCTGTGCAGTCCCCTCATGCTATTCAGAGACGGTTCCATACTAGCCTGTGCAGTCCCCTCATGCTATTCAGAGACGGTTCCATACTAGCCTGTGCAGTCCCCTCATGCTATTCAGAGATGGTTCCATACTAGCCTGTGCAGTCCCCTCATGCTATTCAGAGACGGTTCCATACTAGCCTGTGCAGTCCCCTCATGCTATTCAGAGACGGTTCCATACTAGCCTGTGCAGTCCCCTCATGCTATTCAGAGACGGTTCCATACTAGCCTGTGCAGTCCCCTCATGCTATTCAGAGACGGTTCCATACTAGCCTGTGCAGTCCCCTCATGCTATTCAGAGACGGTTCCATACTAGCCTGTGCAGTCCCCTCATGCTATTCAGAGACGGTTCCATACAAGCCTGTGCAGTCCCCTCATGCTATTCAGAGACGGTTCCATACTAGCCTGTGCAGTCCCCACATGCTATTCAGAGACGGTTCCATACAAGCCTGTGCAGTCCCCACATGCTATTCAGAGACGGTTCCATACTAGCCTGAGCAGTCCCCTCATGCTATTCCATACTAGCCTGTGCAGTCCCCTCATGCTATTCCATACTAGCCTGTGCAGTTCCCTCATGCTATTCCATACTAGCCTGTGCAGTCCCCTCATGCTATTCCATACTAGCCTGTGCAGTCCCCTCATGCTATTCCATACTAGCTTGTGCAGTCCCCTCATGCTATTCCATACTAGCCTGTGCAGTCCCCTCATGCTATTCCATACTAGCTTGTGCAGATCCCTCATGCTATTCCATACTAGCCTGTGCAGTTCCCTCATGCTATTCCATACTAGCCTGTGCAGTCCCCTCATGCTATTCCATACTAGCCTGTGCAGTCCCCTCATGCTATTCCATACTAGCTTGTGCAGACCCCTCATGCTATTCCATACTAGCCTGTGCAGTTCCCTCATGCTATTCACTACTAGCCTGTGCAGTTCCCTCATGCTATTCCATACTAGCCTGTGCAGTTCCCTCATGCTATTCCATACTAGCCTGTGCAGTCCCCTCATGCTATTCCATACTAGCCTGTGCAGTTCCCTCATGCTATTCCATACTAGCCTGTGCAGTCCCCTCATGCTATTCAGAGACGGTTCCATACTAGCCTGTGCAGACCCCTCATGCTATTCCATACTAGCCTGTGCAGTCCCCTCATGCTATTCCATACTAGCCTGTGCAGTCCCCTCATGCTATTCCATACTAGCCTGTGCAGACCCCTCATGCTATTCCATACTAGCCTGTGCAGTTCCCTCATGCTATTCCATACTAGCCTGTGCAGTCCCCTCATGCTTTTCAGAGACAACACTTTCTGTCTAGATAGGATTTTTGCTAAGAACACACATGCTCTTCATTTTTTTGATAAATGAAAAAAAGAACTATTAAAGCCGAGAGTGTTTATCCCAGAATGCGGCTCAGTTATGTTACCAATATGAGCTGCATAGTTTCTTTGCTCCTTTTGCAGGCCTTACCATAGGAGAGCTTCACGACCTGATGACTCTGCAAGTGTCGCTTGGCAACGAGAGGCCTAAGGTGATGGACATTGTCAATATAGAGCCTGGACCAGGCAACCGTCTGCCGTCCGTCCGTCTAGCGTTTCTGCAGAGGGCTCTGCAGGGATTTCTCAACTCTGGACAGGAAGAGTGAGTGATCCACATTCTGGGTAAATTGTGCTTAATGCATGTGTTTGAAGTGTCGTCCCCGATTAGCCTGTGAAGTCCACACAGGCTAATCAAGGATGACACTTTCCGCCTACATTGGATTTTTTATTAGAATAGACCTTCTTTAAACAAAATATTCCATAAAGGCGAAAAGTATTTGTCCCTTATTAGCCTGTGCTGACTGTACAGGCTAATCTGGGACAACACTTTACACACATGCATTAAGCCAAGTTTTTCCCAGAACGTGACAGGAGTAAATCTAGGATATGCAGGGTTCTCATCTCAATCGGAGATCTGATATAAATATGAGATATCAGGGTGAAACAAAGTTTTGAAGGGATAAAGAATGGAACTTAATTTAAAATAAATTAATCAAAAGAAAACTTCTGGCATATGTATGTACGATTGTCAGAGGCATTTACCATTTTAATAAGATGTATGCTTGGGATGTGAACAACATGTCAGCCATTATGCAATTCACTAAGAATATTTACATTTCAGTTGACGAGTCTGACTAAGAAAAAAAAAAAGAGAACAAATATGTCCATGCCTTTAAATGCTGCAGGTCTGGTACCCTATCATTGGCTCATGCTGACATAATGAATGCAGTCAGGAACCGGTACTTGAAGGGAGCTGTTGCTGTGGAAACTGAACTATTCCTGCACAGGCTTTTAGCAGGTACTGTGTGCTGGTAACCTTTTCCCACTCAGAAGCAATGTGATAATAGCTTTACCCAACCACTGCAAAACCAGAACAGCCTATGAGTAACTTGCAGTCTGTTCTGGTTTATGCTGTTTCTGCTTATCAGTATCTTAGGGTTGGAAATGAAACATTTACAACTTAAATCTAGAAAAGAACATTCTTTAATGTAATTTTATGTTTTAAACTACAAAAGTGTTGAAATGCAAATCTGACTTGTAAATGGTTCGTTTATGCTGGAAATAAAGGAATTTTTGTATGCCGAGTAGTGATATATTGAAGTACCCTACCTCTGTGACCATGTGATGTTTTTCCATTGTTGTATTGGACCAAGAAAACTAACAGACAATAACTTACAAGCACACGGGCATTGCTGCTTGTCATCTTGGTCCAAGTTTCTCTTAAAATATGCACAGTAACACTTTAATCCGATTCCAGTCTTAACGATTTATTTCATAAACGAGAATTCTCTCCCTTCTGTTTACATTTGTTATAACTCAGTAGTTGATGTCAATATCCGCGAATTGAACTCGCATTATTCATCAAGCCCCCATTTGTATGTTATTTGTGTATTAAGTGTAGTATCTAGTCTTTACCCTCAGTTATTTAAGGAATCCATGTTTGTGTAAATATGTGACGATGTAAGCGTTCGATTATCCGCCATTTTGTATCCATGGCCGATTTTGGGCCGGTCCGTGGCCGTTTTTTAGCTGGTAGCCGATTTATGGCTGCGGCCAATTTTCTGCCAGTTTTCGGCCTCATTTCGGCCACACTTCGAATGTTTTGTTGATTTTCGAGTCAGTCTTGATTTTTCTTGGGGAGAAGCATTAACATCAGCTTGCTCCCGATAAGTGTAAATAGCTAATCCATGTTGTGAATTAATCCGAACAATTAGTAAAGAAAACACTTTTACATGAACATATTTCCGTTATTGCGACTTCACAGAATATTTGTCAACTCATCACGGAACTTAAGAGTATTTATTCCTGACGAAGTATTTTAACTACATGTACATTTGAACACGTACAACTGTGTAAGCTTTGAATACGTCATCACTCTGACGCGAATGCTGAGGTTATTCTAAACTATGTGCATTTTAACGGTAGTGGATTAAAATGAGTTACTTGGAGACACGAAACCTTGCGTGACTTAGTAGCAGATTGGATAGCTTATGAGCAATGCTGGCCACATATGACATAAAACCCATTTTCACATAGCATGTCTCATATATAGAAAGTCATCGGCAAAAAATACTTTTTTATTACTTACTGAGCATGACTACTATTTTAATGTAAAAATACTCAATGGCATATGATGAAAAGAAAATGTGTTTGTTTTAGTGTCACAACTCTCTGAATATCATAATTAGAAAGGTAGACACTTGATACTACACTCATATCCTCTGTATACAGTTTGTGTGTATTATATTGCGCAGATGAGATTGAATTACATTTAATTAATACTATTATTTCTTGTAATGATTTAGTGATGATGTAAAGACCAAATGGTTCTTAGTGTAGAATAAAAGTAAATTACCAATTTAATTTGATATTGCAATTATTAAACATATAGATTTCATTTATATATAGAAAAAATGGAAAGCAAAGACATTTAAAAAGAAGATGAATTTGCTGAGATTTTATTTTTAAAATTGCATGACCTAGACTGTTTAGGTTATTTAACTGGAAAAAGGAACAATGTTCAAATTTCCAGGCTATTTCTACACACAAGCAGACCCAACTCGTAACAGAACCTGGGTAGGAAAGTCCAGGCGAGCCTTTAAAGAACTCACTTACCATCTGGTGAGTTGGTGTTGTAGCCAGTAGTTTTCTTATTTGTAGCATGAAAAGTTAACTTTCTGTCTTCACTTTAGTGGTGTATTAATAAATGGGGGGGGGGGGGGGGTAATTTATATGGAACACCAATAAAGCCCTGCTTTTACTTATCCATTAACAGGCACTTCTTGATTGTACTCTTACCTCGAAGGGTTTTGTAAATACAGTTTATCCACGAATATAATACGCAAAATTTTACCTGCCGATTTTTCCTTCAAGTAGGTGGTGCGTATAATATACGAGTTTAGAGCAGAACAATTTTTTTTCCTGTGCAAATTTTCAACTTAATCGTTGTTATTCGCTTCGCGGCAGCCATTTTGAACTACATGATTACATCAAAGGGGTGCAACAGGGCTCGCTCTGTAGTTCCCCATTTGAGCCATTTGCGAAAATATTGAGAATTTGGCTCAATAATAATCTTATTTGCGAAAATCTAGTTAAATTTCATTGAAAACATCCGCCATTTATATCGGACTGGTTTTCTATATTAGTCTCTTTGTTTTAATGAAAGTGTTCGCAATTCGAACAAACGAAACCCGGTCTGTACCCGATTATGAGACATCGCTTGACCTTAATGTGATTGAAGTGCGCATGGTAGCTGGCCAATCAACATTGAGCTCGCTTACACATGAAATGACGTTGTCGAATGAAACGTGAGAACGGGAGGAGCTATCGGATAATATTGGGTCATTCATGCGCAGACACTGTATACATTTACTTTGAATACACAGTTAATATCGTCGTCTGCCTACAAAATAGCGACTGGACGCTAAGTCGTATAAAGAGATTAGCAAATGAAAAAAACAACTGACAATACCCATAAATAAATATTTCTTAGCTGACCACTATTTATCTTTTTACCGCATATTTACCATATCTGAAGTAAAGAGTGGTAATTAAATAATTAGTTTTATGATGCTAATAAAGTTTATTACACCTTTCTGCCGCTTGCCAAATTAAATTGAAAGGTGATAATTAATTAATTTGTTTTTTACTCCCAAACTAGCCTTAATGACAGCAGCGTATTTTAATTAAAGAGATCATGAAAAACACGAGCGGTTTAATTGTATTTTAAGTTTAATTAAAGTATCGAGTTTGTAACACTTCGGAAAAGTAATTCATCTAGACAACTATAAAAACGGAAGTAACCATTTTGTCTTCTTATTTCTTTATTATTATTATAATTATTATCGTCCTGAATATTGTCAAATTGAATTAAATGTGAAAACAAAAAACAGCTTCTCTGCTTCTTTCTTTTGCAATTATGACTGCTTGACCCGGATGTCAGCAAGGGGCCCGTGTGTTATTGGTAACAATCAATGGTAATATAAACAATAGACAGAGATATTTATTATGCAACTGTCATGACAACAGCACTATAACACATCCCTATCAATATACCAGGGTATTACTGTGAAACAGATAGTTGACATAACCAAATTGATTTGCTATTTTCACAACACAAAAGTATATTGACAATTTTTTTCAGAAATGGCCGATTTCGTACACTGATTTTTTAAGTGCGTATTTTACTCGGATTTTCAATTTTTACCGATAAATTTTGACCAAACTCGGGGATGCGTATTATACATGATGGCGTATTATATTCGTGGAATTACGGTAAGTGCACATACAGTGTCTATTTTAGAAATCCAAAAGTAGAGGGCAACCCCCCCCCCCCCCCTCATTTTGAAAAATAGGGTGGATTATCTCCATATGAGTTAAAATGCACCAATAACCGTTCTAAAACAATGAGTGTATTTGAAGTGCATTATGTAAATGTCTTTAATTTTATTTTGTATTGTGTTTTTTCCTATATTCAGGCAAAAGGTGGTTGTTACTTAGAATTGGAGGAGGTGGTGTGTAACCTACAGTTTGTGCACAACAAGTGTATGTTGGGACTGGCTACTAGTCTAATTGAAGACTACCAGTCTGTAGGTAAGTTGTGTACACCAAGTGTATGTTGGGACTGACTACCAGTCTAATTGAAGACTACCAGTCTGTAGGTAAGTTGTGTACAATAAGTGTATGTTGGGACTGGCTACTAGTCGTCTGTAGGTAAATTGTGTACAACAAGTGTATGTTGAGACTAGCGTCTAGTCTAATTCAAGAATACCAGTCTGTAGGTAAGGAGTGCACAAGAAGTGTATGTTGGGACTGG
Source organism: Dreissena polymorpha (assembly GCF_020536995.1). Taxonomy (NCBI): domain Eukaryota; kingdom Metazoa; phylum Mollusca; class Bivalvia; order Myida; family Dreissenidae; genus Dreissena; species Dreissena polymorpha. Next base: position 94,203,462 of record NC_068362.1, read on the forward strand.
CTACTAGTCTAATTGAAGATTACCAGCTGTAGGTAAGTTGTGTACAAGAAGTGTATGTTGGGACTGGCTACTAGTCTAAGTGAAGACTACCAGTCTGCAGGTAAGTTGTGTACAACAAGTGTATGTTGAGACTGGCTACTAGTCTAATTGAAGACTACCAGTCTGTAGGTAAGTTGTGTACAAGAATTGTATGTTGGGACTGGCTACTAGTCTAAGTGAAGACTACCAGTCTGTAGGTAAGTTGTGTACAAGAAGTGAATGTTGGGACTGGCTAATAGTCTAAGTGAAGACTACCAGTCTGTAGGTAAGTTGTGTACAACAAGTGTATGTTGAGACTGGCTACTAGTCTAATTGAAGACTACCAGCTGTAGGTAAGTTGTGTACAAGAAGTGTATGTTGGGACTGGCTACTAGTCTAATTGAAGACTACCAGTCTGTAGGTAAGTTGTGTACAAGAAGTGTATGTTGAGACTGGCTACTAGTCTAATTGAAGACTACCAGCTGTAGGTAAGTTGTGAACAACAAGTGTATGTTGAGACTGGTTACTAGTCTAATTGAAGACTACCAGCTGTAGGTTAGTTGTGTACAACAAGTGTATGTTGGGACTGGCTACTAGTCTAATTGAAGACTACCAGCTGTAGGTAAGTTGTGTACAAGAAGTGAATGTTGGGACTGGCTACCAGTCTAACTGAAGACTACCAGTCTGTAGGTAAGTTGTGTACAAGAAGTGTATGTTGAGACTAGCGTCAAGTCTAATTCAAGACTACCAGTCTGTAGGTAAGTTGTGTACAACAAGTGTATGTTGAGACTAGCTTCTAGTCTAATTCAAGACTACGGGTCTGTAGGTAAGTTGTGTACAACAAATGTATGTTGAGACTAGCGTCTAGTCTAATTCAAGAATACCAGTCTGTAGGTACCGGTAAGTTGTGTACAACAAGTGTATGTTGGTACTGGCAACCATTCTAATTGAAGACTACCAGCTGTAGGTAAGTTGTGTACAACAAATCTATGTTGGGACTGGCTACTAATTGAAGACTTGTTTGTAGGTAAGTTAGCCAGATTGAACTAATATGTGATGTAAGAAAATGAACTACTGTTTTATGTGATGTCAGATCATGAACTACTATGTGATGTCAGAAAATTAGCTAATCCTTGATGTCAGATCATGAACTTAAATTTATGTCAGAACATGACGATTCAACCAATATGTGATTTGAGAAAATGAGCCAATATGTGGTGTCAGAACATGAACCAATATGTGATGTCAGAACATGAACCAATATGTGATGTCAGAACATGAACCAATATGTGACGTCAGAACATGAACCAATATGTGATGTCAGAACATGAACCAATATGTGATGTCAGAACATGAACCAATATCTGATATCGAAACATGAACCAATTTGTGATGTCAGAACATGGACCAATATCTGATATCAAAACCTGAACCAATATTTGATGTCAGAACATGAACCAATATGTGGTGTCAGAACATAAACCAATATGTGATGTCAGAACATGAACCAATATCCGATATCGAAACATGAACCAATATTTGATGTCAGAACATGAACCAATTTGTGATGTCAGAACATGAACCAATATCTGATATCGAAACCTGAACCAATATTTGAGGTCAGAACATGAACCAATATGTGATGTCAGAAAATGAACTAATCTTTGATGTCAGATCTTACGGTTGACTTGTGTAACTTTAAAATTGGAATATTTACATTGCTTGTTCATCTTATTGTTGAGTTGTGATTTGTATACATTGCTTGTACACGATGTTTCAGAGATCAACATGAAGACAATGGAACGTGAGCAGGCCAAGTTTCTGGAGAAGCCTCGGGTCCGTGATTACAAGTCCTTCATTGCTCGCAATCTGCATGTGCTCTCTAGGTATGTAGTGGCAACATGCTTCATAAACAGTCTGTTGTTGTCCATAGTTTAAAATTGTTACAGATTTAAGATAATTAGTCTTTGTTGTAATGAAAATTAAAGATCTCAATTATAATATTGAATGTCATGACCAGTCAATTATAAAATTCTATTACATATCATTACTAGCCTGGCCGATTTTTCATATCAGAAAGGAATTGGATCAAATTTAAAATAATGATGATAAAAGGTAGCACAAAATTTGAATAATTAAACTATTGATTGCAACTGAAACCGTACTGTAGATTAGATTTATGACACTCTGAGATTTAACACAAGTCATCAAAATACCAAATTTAATAAACGCTTCAATGACAACTTTAATCCAATGCTTAAAAAAATAAAATAACAACAATATGCACTTCCTTTTTTTCATCTATTCATGAAAAATTATTTTAAACAACACTCTTTGCTGGAAACGTTTGTATCGAATACTTTCTATCTGACCAACGATTTACAAAATCCAATGACCAGTCAGAGCGATTTATTTTATTCGTTTTGAAATTTCTAATAATGCATGACAAGCACACATTCTGAAATGCGTTTTGTATTCATTTGATTCTTTAAAAAATATATTATTGTAAAATAAACCACCACATCAGCATTGTTGTCCTTCAAATCCAGAGAGTCTAGCTTAAACTGATGTGTTTTGTCAAAAAAAGTACGTCACAATTCACAATTATCAATTCAGTGAATATAAATTACACAAAGCTGGTTTGGAAATAGAGTTAAGTGAAGGAGCAAAATAGGATGATATGTAATATAAATGATAACACATGGCAGAGCTGTGCTGGACTTCTATATTTAGCCCTAGCTGCATAATTGCCCACTGGCCAAAGGCCCGTTTTGTTGGCAGCAGGCCGTATATAGACGTCTGGCCCTGCTTATCCATGTGTTATTGTCTAAGTATACCTAGAGACTCGTCCGTAAAATGTATGAGCAGGGCTTTGGGAAAATAGGGCTTAATGCATGTTGGTTAAGTGTCATCCAAGATTAGATGGTAAAGTTAACACAGGCTCATCAAGACAGCACTTTCACCTTAACTGGATTTTTGCTTAGAAGAAATTTCTGTTATAAAAGAAACTTCTTTTATACCATGAAAGCAGAAAGTGTCGTCTCTTATAAGCCTGTGCACAGGCTAATCAAGGACAACACTAAACGCACATGCATTAAGCTAGCCTGTGCACAGGCTAATCAAGGACAACACTAAACGCACATGCATTAAGCTAGCCTGTGCACAGGCTAATCAAGGACAACACTAAACGCACATGCATTAAGCCCCGTTTTCACAGGCTAATCAAGGACAACACTAAACACACATGCATTAAGCTAGCCTGTGCACAGGCTAATCAAGGACAACACTAAACACACATGCATTAAGCCCCGTTTTCACAGGCTAATCAAGGACAACACTAAACACACATGCCTTAAGCTAGCCTGTGCACAGGCTAATCAAGGACAACACTAAACGCACATGCATTAAGCCCCGTTTTCACAGGCTAATCAAGGACAACACTAAACACACATGCATCAAGCTAGCCTGTGCACAGGCTAATCAAGGACAACACTAAACACACATGCATTAAGCCCCGTTTTCACAGGCTAATCAAGGACAACACTAAACGCACATGCATTAAGCCCCGTTTTCACAGGCTAATCAAGGACAACACTAAACACACATGCATTAAGCTAGCCTGTGCACAGGCTAATCAAGGACAACACTTAACGCACATGCATTAAGCTAGCCTGTGCACAGGCTAATCAAGGACAACACTAAACACACATGCATTAAGCTAGCCTGTGCACAGGCTAATCAAGGACAACACTTAACGCACATGCATTAAGCCCCGTTTTCACAAGATAATCAAGGACAACACTAAACACACATGCATTAAGCTAGCCTGTGCACAGGCTAATCAAGGACAACACTAAACACACATGCATTAAGCCCCGTTTTCACAGGCTAATCAAGGACAACACTTAACACACATGCATTAAGCCCCGTTTTCACAGGCTAATCAAGGACAACACTAAACGCACATGCATTAAGCCCCATTTTCACAGGCTAATCAAGGACAACACTAAACGCACATGCATTAAGCCCCGTTTTCACAGGCTAATCAAGGACAACACTAAAGGCACATGCATTAAGCCCCGTTTTCACAGGCTAATCAAGGACAACACTAAACGCACATGCATTAAGCCCCGTTTTCACAGGCTAATCAAGGACAACACTAAAGGCACATGCATTAAGCCCCGTTTTCACAGGCTAATCAAGGACAACACTAAACGCACATGCATTAAGCCCCGTTTTCCCTGAGCAAGGCTCATATATAGAGAGCTGTCAGCAGAATATGGTATGATGCTGCCATTACTTATGGACCTGAGCTCTGTTCATGAAAGTCTGCAAGCCTTTGAATTGTCCCATATTTTGTAGGGTTTCAAATGTTTTATTGTATTTTCTTGGTCAAAGATTTTCATAAAGATATCTTTACATACTTTAAATCTGGGTCACATGCGGTCGAAAGCAATATCACTAGGTCAAGTTAAAGAAAATGCATGTGGACACTAGAAACCACGTTTTTTGCAAAATCATCATGAAAGTTTGCTGAAAACATTAAATTTTGTTCTTAACATATCTCTGCTAAGCTTGAAAATGGTTTTGTTCCGTAAAAAACAGTGCCTCTAGGGGTTGGGGTAGTTTACCTTACGATATTGCTGTAGTGGAGTTTGTGAAGCCTCTTAAAGTCACATTCTTTATACAAGTATCATAATCACAATATAGTGAAACTTGCTCAGAATTGCTCTAATGATATCTGAGACGAGAAAAAAATAATTGGAAAGATAACAAATGTTGCTGAGAATAGTTCTGTTTCAAGGGCCTTTGTCCATCTTGTCAAAATACTTGTGAAATGAATCATGATTTGTACAATTATAATTAACATACAAATGAAATCAATGATTTTCCTCCTGGCCTGCAGCAATGTGTATGATACATGTTTTAAATTACACTCTGGAACGACAGTTGGCTATGGTCCACATTCTTAAAACATTAACAAAAAGCTTTAACAAAATAACTATATATTATTGATATCTGTAGCATTATGATTTTGGATATAATCATTACCATATCTAATGCTAATGTGCACTAGTGGCTGCGCTGCTTGCACAAATACAAACACTAATGATCACTTTGGGTTGAATTCAATATTCTACGAAAACTGTAATATCATTATTATTTGTGGGATGTTAATTTGATGATGAATAATTTGTTGAGCAATCCACACATTAAACACAACCTCATTGAAAAGTTTCTCTTGTTTCTTCAAAATCATGTTTTCACGAATATACGTGTCCACAAAAAAGGCGTAAAAAAGCAAACAACTAAATTTCATGCCCACTAACATAAACGAAACATTTGTACAGTATCTAACAAAATGTTGTCTCAAGTTAACCTTCCCTCACTGTATCATGTCCTCTACAGTTACCCGGCTCTGACCTGGCAGCAAGCCTTCAACGAGATTGATGACTCCGCAGTCCTAACAGAAGTCCGCGCGCTCATGGACTCAGCGGATGTGTCGCATGAGATCAAATCCCTTGTTCAGTGGACCAGTAAGCCAGCGATGGAAGACCCTTGCTACCTCATTATTCCCAATCTGCCACAGGTTAGATGAGTTCATTGAAACCTCTTCAAAAATAGTGTCATATGTTTATAGTCTGCAATATTATCCAATTAACACACTTAGATATTGCTTGCTTAGCGTTAACATAATTTTATGATAAGATATTGCACTTGCAAATATTTATGATTGAGATTAACAGAAATTAATCATTTGAGGCATGTTCTGGGAAAACAGGGCTTCATGCATTTGCATAAAGTGTGGTCCCAGTTTAGCCTGCAAAGTCCGCACAGGCTAATCAGGGACCACACTTTTCGCCTAGACTGGATTTTTATGCCCCCCTTCGAAGAAGAGGGGGTATATTGCTTTGCTCATGTCGGTCGGTCGGTCTGTCGGTCTGTCGGTCTGTCCGTCCACCAGGTGGTTGTCAGACGATAACTCAAGAACGCTTGGACCTAGGATCATAAAACTTCATAGGTACATTGATCATGACTCGCAGATGAACCCTATTGATTTTTAGGTCAAAGGTCAAGGTCACGGTGACCCGAAATAGTAAAATGGTTTTTGAATGATAACTCAAGAACGCATACGCCTAGGATCATGAAACTTCATGGGTAGATTGATCATGACTCGCAGATGACCCCTATTGATTTTGAGGTCACTAGGTCAAAGGTCAAGGTCGTGGTGACCCGAAATAGTAAAATGGTTTCAGGATGATAACTCAACCATGCATACGCCTAGGATCATGAAACTTCATGGGTAGATTGATCATGACTCGCAGATGACCCCTATTGATTTTGAGGTCACTAGGTCAAAGGTCAAGGTCACGGTGACCCAAAATAGTAAAATGGTTTTCGGGTGATAACTCAAGAACGCATATACCTAAGATCATGAAACTTCACAGGTAGATTGATCATGACTCGCAGAAGACCCCTATTGATTTTGAGGTCACAAGGTCAAAGGTAAAGGTCACGGTGACCCGAAATAGTAAAATGATTTTCGGATGATAACTCAAGAACGCTTTTGCCTAGGATCATGACACTTCATAGGTACATTGAGCGTGACTCACAGATGACCCCTATTGATTTTCAGGTCACTAGGTCAAAGGTCAAGGTCACAGTGACAAAAAACGTATCACACAATGGCTGCCACTACAACGGACAGCCCATATGGGGGGCATGCATGTTTTACAAACAGCCCTTGTTTTATGTAACATTTAATTCTACATGAGTAGCAAAACATTATGGTAGACTTTAACTAACCTTTCTTTTATAAAAATATGTGTGATGTTTGAAAGGTAGTGGAATATTGCAATAATATGTTACATGATTATTCACTTTGAAATATATAAAGTACTTAACTGTTGAATTTTCTTTCCTTGGATAAGATTTATCATGCTTTTAATCTTGAGACAAACACATAAACATAATAGTTGGCTATTATGTTGAATGTTGTAGTTTGTTAGATATTTATGTCCCCCTTCGAAGAAGAGGGGGTATATTGCTTTGCTCATGTCGGTCGGTCGGTAGGTCGGTCGGTAGGTCGGTCCGTCCACCAGGTGGTTGTCAGACGATTACTCAAGAACGCTTGAGCCTAGGATCATGAAACTTCATAGGTACATTGATCATCACTTGCAGATGACCCCTATTGATTTTGAGGTCACTAGGTCAAAGGTCAAGGTCACTGTGACCCGAAAAAGTAAAATGGTTTCTGGATGATAACTCAAGAACACATACGCCTAGGATCATGAAACTTCATGTGTAGATTGATCATGACTCACAGATGACCCAAATTGATTTTGAGGTCACTAGGACAAAGGTCAAGGTCACGGTGACCCGAAATAGTAAAATGGTTTCCGGATGATAACTCAAGAACGCATACGCCTAGGATCATGAAACTTCATGGGTAGATTGATCATGACTTGCAGATGACCCCTATTGATTTTGAGGTCACTAGGTCAAAGGTCAAGGTCACAGTGACCCGAAATAGTAAAATGATTTTCGGATGATAATTCAAGAACGCATATGCCTAGGATCATGAAACTTTATAGGTAGATTGATCATGACTCGCAGATGACCCCTATTGATGTTCAGGTCACTAGGTCAAAGGTCAAGGTGACCCGAAATAGTAAAATGATTTTCGGATGATAACTCAAGAACGCTTTTGCCTAGGAACATGACACTTCATAGGTACATTGATCCTGACTTGCAGATGACCCCTATTGATTTTCAGGTCACTAGGTCAAAGGTCAAGGTCACAGTGACAAAAGTCGTATTCACACAATGGCTGCCAGTACAACGGACAGCCCATATGGGGGGCATGCATGTTTTACAAACAGCCCTTGTTGTTTAGGTGATACTTCCTTTGAATACAAAATTCCATAAAAGCGAAAAGTGTTGCAATTTGCTCATGCTAATCTGGGATACACTTGACACACTTGCATTAAGCCCATTTGTCCCAGTGTACGCTCATATCCATAATTGTTATTATGTTATTATCAAATGTTTAATTTTTATTCAACTGTTCTTTACAGTGAAATGTCTTAGATATTAACATTGAACAAGTGAACTGAGAACACTGCTATGTTCTTTCCTAGGCAATGACCTGTGTAGCGGTTTCACCGGACAACCAGCTCTTTGCATGTGGAGGATTTGACTGCCTCATTCACCTGTATGACATCAACACCGGCAAGGTCAGAGATCTCAAATGAAACAATCATTATTATTGTTATGTAAATTGTAAAGAATTTTTCTACCTTAACAAAGTTAATACATATGGCGCACCAAAGGGGGTCGAAACTTTAACTTCTGCTGCAGCAGAAAAAAATGCTGCTCGAGCAATGTCTAGAGATGCTGCTCGACCAACAAAACTCCTGCCCGAGCAGCATTTTTTCTGCTGCAGCAGAAAATTCCTGCTCGACCAGCATTTATTTTAAGAATAAGCCATTGAACCAGTCAGCCAATCAAATTTGAGCTTACAAACGAATGACATAAGCTACCTCTACGGAAACGAAATAGACCTGACAATAACTTTAGAAAAACTGCAACAAACTTACAATCTGTGTTTTAATCAATTATTATTAAATTCTAATCCTTTTTTGTAGTTGTTCATAAAATAATAATTAAGCTTTAAAATCTATAAGTCATGTAGGAACATTCAAATTTGGTTGATCAATTGCTCCAACGTTACATGATTCATGCTTATGTGTAATATGAATCTCATTGGCTGATGCCATAATCTAAAAATAAATGCCCACGAGCAGGATTTTTCTGCTGCAGCAGAAAAAAAGCTGCTCCTGAGCAGCATCTAGATGCCTGATTTGCTGCTCCTGAGCAGCATCTAGATGCCTGATTTGCTGCTCCTGAGCAGCATCTAGATGCCTGATTTGCTGCTCCTGAGCAGCATCTAGATGCCTGATTTGCTGCTCGAGCAGCATTTTCTTCCTGCTGCAACAGAAGTTAAAGTTTCAACCCTTTTGGTGCGCCATAAATACAGCTTTGCTACATAAGAATTTTACAGGAATTGTCAAATGTCAGCTAAGTACACAGTGTAATGTACAACCCTTTGTATGGTATCTGGATTAATCTGGATTGCCTAAAACACACAAGATATGTAAATGGATGATATTGGATAATAATGTCTGACATGCCTACGGTAATTTGGTCTTAAAAAAAAAAATATTGGGCATAATTATTTCTTAAATTTCTTAAATTTATTAGTGTAAACTTATTTATTTTATCTCGAAGTAAAAGCCTGTGGCTTTTAAAAGCTCTCAAGTCTGTTTCCTTGGTAGAACCAGTCTGTACTATGTGTCTTTGGGAGAAATCTAAAGAACCCCGCCCCACATTAGGGATTGAACCTGTGACCGCCCAGTCCCCAAGCGGACATTATATTCACTACGCCACGGCTACCTTACTTTGATTGATCGGTCAACCCACAAAATCAATGAAAATTTATGTCCCACCAATAATAACAAATGTACTGTATTTTATAGGACATATTGTAAATTGCAATTGATAGCACAAGGTCCATCAACAGCAAAAAACTAGTTGAACAAGGTTAAAGCAAACATGTCTTTTACAAATTTACTTTTACAGAAAACATGGCCACCAAAAAATGTTTGATTTAAGGGTTGATCTAGAGCAAGCAAACCATTGATGCCCCTTTACCAGATGAATAACACAGAAAGGCTGATAATCTTTGGCAATTTAATAGCTTTACATTTGTTAAAGTTGTTCAAATAATGTCAATGAAGATTTTCATCCGTAAAAACCATGACATTACTATGCTATTTGGAAAATTTCAAAAACCAGTACTTCTTACTCCTGTTATGTAAAAAATGCTTGAGTTATGCCCCTTAAAGCACTTAGCATACTATAACATTCCTATAAAAGGGTTGTTACAACTTGCTTCAAATTACAACATAACGCAACATGGTGGGGCTTTTTGTTATTTTGGGGTATCTAGCTTTGTGAAGATTCTAGGGCTTCACCACAGTGTGGTCTCTGCTATATCCGGGCATCTGAATCGAGCAATGCATTGTCAATATATAACCTTAGCCACCTCTATTTTATTTGAAACATCATGAAATGAGCCTCGGTCTTGAGAACAGGGCTTTATGCATGTGCATAAAGTGTCGCCCCAGTTAGCCTGTGCAGTCCCCACAGGCTAATTAGGGACAACACTTTCTGCCTAATCTGGATATTTGCTAAAAAGAGCCTTCCCTTAAATGAAAATAACCAAACAAGGGGAGAGTGTTGTCCCTGATGTGCCTACTTCACAGTTTAATCTGGGATGACACTTTATGCAACATTAATACCAGTTTTTCCAGAACAAGACTCATATAATGAATTAATGTGTGTGAAAAATTAGGAGATATTTTATAGAGCATTGTGAATTATAACCTTACCCTTTTATAATTTTTGTTTCAAACATAGTGATATGTTGAAGCTTGAATCTCTTACATATTTTTTGCAAACAGGAAGTGCGCAGTTTTCGAGGTCACGCTGACACAATCACTGACGTGTGTTTTGTTGGGAAGAACAAACTGTGCAGTGTTTCCATGGATACCACTGTCAGTGTGTGGGATGTCAATGATGGACATAGGTAGGGGACAGCACTCCTGGGATAATAATAACAATAATTATAATAATAAAATGATATTTATAATAATAGTAATAATTAAATATGAGCATCATTATTGTGAGGCTTTATGCATGTGGGTAAAGTGTTGTTCCAGATAAGCTTGTTTATGCATGTGGGTAAAGTGTTGTTCCTGAGAAGCCTGTTTATGTATGTGGGTTAAGTGTTGTTCCAGATAAGCCTGTTTTTGCATGTGGGTAAAGTGTTGTTCCAGATAAGCCTGTTTATGCATGTGGGTAAAGTGTTGTTCCAGATAAGCCTGTTTATGCATGTGGGTAAAGTGTTGTTCCAGATAAGCCTGTTTTTGCATGTGGGTAAAGTGTTGTTCCAGATAAGCTTGTTTATTCATGTGGGTCAAGTGTTGTTCCAGATAAGCTGTTTATGCATGTGGGTAAAGTGTTGTTCCTAATAAGCCTGTTTATGTATGTGGGTAAAGTGTTGTTTCAGATAAGCCTGTTTATGCATGTGGGTAAAGTGTTGTTCCAGATAAGCTGTTTATGCATGTGGGTAAAGTGTTGTTCCTAATAAGCCTGTTTATGAATGTGGGTAAAGTGTTGTTTCAGATAAGCCTGTTTATGCATGTAGATAAAGTGTTGTTTCAGGTAAGCCTGTTTATGCGTGTGGGTAAAATGTTGTTCCTGATAAGCCTGTTTATGGATGTGGGTAAAGTGTTGTTCCTGAGAAGCCTGTTTATGCATGTGGGTAAAGTGTTGTTCCAGATAAGCCTGTTTATGCATGGGGGTAAAGTGTTGTTCCAGATAAGCCTGTTTATGCATGTGGGTAAAGTGTTGTTCCTGAGAAGCCTGTTTATGCATGTGGTTATAGTGTTGTTCAAGATAAGCCTGTTTATGCATGTGGGTAAAAGTGTTGTTCCTGATAAGCCTGTTTATGCATGTGGGTATAGTGTTTTTCCACATAAGCCTGTTTATGCGTGTGGGTAAAGTGTTGTTCCAAAAAATCCTGTTTATGCATGTGGGTAAAGTGTTTTTCCTGATAAGCCTGTTTATGGATGTGGGTAAAGTGTTGTTCCTGAGAAGCCTGTTTATGCATGTGGGTAAAGTGTTGTTCCTGATAAGCCTGTTTATGTATGTGGGTAAAGTGTTGTTCCAGATAAGCCTGTTTATGCATGTGGGTAAAGTGTTGTTCCAGAAAATCCTAATTTTGCATGTGGGTAAAGTGTTGCTCCAGATAATCCTGTTTATGCATGTGTGTATAGTGTTGTTCCTGAGAAGCCTGTTTTTGCATGTGGGTAAAGTGTTGTTCCAGATAAGCCTGTTTATGCATGTGGGTAAAGTGTTGTTCCAGATAAGCCTGTTTGTGCATGTTGGTAAAGTGTTGTTCCTGGGAAGCCTGTTTGTACATGTTGGTAAAGTGTTGTTCCTGAGAAGCCAATTTATGCATGTGGGTAAAGTGTTGTTCATGATATGCCTGTTAATGCATGTGGGTAAAGTGTTGTTCCAGATAAGCCTGTGTATGCATGTGGGTAAAGTGTTGTTCCTGAGAAGCCTGTTTATGCATGTGGGTAAAGTGTTTTTTCAGAAAAGCCTGTTTATGCTGTGGGTAAAGTGTTGTTCCAGATAAGCCTGGTTATGCATGTGGGTAAAGTGTTGTTCCAGATAAGCCTGTTTATGTTTGTGGGTAAAGTGTTGTTGCAGATAAGCCTGTTTATGCATGTGGGTAAAGTGTTGTTCCAGATAAGCCTGTTTTTGCATGTGGGTAAAGTGTTGTTCCAGATAAGCCCGTTTTTCATGTGGGTAAAGTGTTGTTCCAGATAAGCCTGATTTTGCATGTGGGTAAAGTGTTGTTCCAGAAAAGCCTGTTTTTCATGTGGGTTAAGTGTTTTCCAGATAAGCCTGTTTATGCATGTGGGTAAAGTGTTGTTCCTGAGAAGCCTGTTTATGCATGTGGGTAAAGTGTTGTTCCTGAGAAGCCTGTTTATGCATGTGGGTAAAGTGTTGTTCCTGATAAGCCTGTTTATGCATGTAGGTAAAGTGTTGTTCCAGTAAGTCTGTTTTATGATTTCTGATTTTGGCAAAAGAATTTACATTGGCCATATTCACATGTTGGTCATTTTTCGGTGTTGGTCATTTTCCCATGTTGGTCATTTTTCCATGTTGGTGTTATATTCTTGGATCAGTCAACCCACAATGTCAAGGACAATTGATGTCCCACAAATAATGATTATTGTACAGTATTATTAAAGAAATAAACATTGGGCCATTCCTTGTGATTATGGACAATTCTATTTAAACAAAAATGCTTTGAATGCGTTTAATGCCTTGCACTCCTACATAATATTCTATTCTCCATTTTCAGATTGTTCACACCGAAAGGTCACCAGAGACGTGTGAACTCATGCACGTCGGACGTCCTTGGTAACATCTTGGCTACTGCCTCCTGGGATTGCACCCTCAAGATCTGGGGCATGGGGCGGGGGGACCTGATGTGTGAGTTCAAAGTGGGCAGGTAAGACTTGAGGCATGGGGCGGGGCAACCTGATATGCGAGTTCAAAGTGGGCAGGTATGACTTGGGGCAGGAGGACCTGATGTGTGAGTTTAAAGTGGACAGGTAAGACTTAGGGCATGGGGCAGGGCGACCTGATTTGAGTTCAAAGTGGGCAAGAGAGACTTGTGTGGCAGGTAGGATGTTTACCACTTCTTGCTATTTTGATTACAAAGACCATATAGGGAAACAATTTTATTGTGTTCCTTATGCATCTTTATGTTCATGTTACTGAGGTTAATAAGTATGGATTGTTAATGTGTCAATATAAATAATGTTAACTTAAATAATCTAAATTGCACAGCTAAGAGGTTTCCTATTTGATATTTGAAAGTGTCTAATGTATAGTGGATAGTAAGACAGATTGTTATATTATGGCTATTAGGGGAAAAAAGCCATGCTTTGAGAATGCAAATTCCAATTAGGTTACACGGCCTTAGTGAGCTGGCCTACTGCATGTGCATAAAGTGTAGTCCCAGATTAGCCTGGGAAGTCAGCACAGGCTCAACAGGAACGACACTTTCTGCTTTTATTGTATTTTTTGTTTAAAGGAATTTTCTCCTGAGCCAAAATCCAGTTAAGGGAGTAAATGTTGTCCCTGATTAGCCTGTGCCAACTGCACAGGCTCATCTGGGATGACACTTTATGCACATACATAAAGCCCTGTTTTCTCATAGTGTTGCTTAATTATTTTAGCCCAGTGAATTGTGTGAGCTTCCACCACGAGGGTCAGAAGATCGTGTCAGGTCAGTGGGACAGCACCATCAAGATTTGGGACGTCTTCCACAAGACCAAAATTGCTGTAAGTACCAGTAGCTGTGGTTGTATATGGTAATAAGCAGGCATGATTGTGAAACTTGAAATGTATTTGAGTTGCAATGGCAGCCAATCACCTTTGAGCCTCACTTTGGAAAAAAGGGGACTTAATGCATGTACACACTGGCTAATTAGGGACAACGCTTTCCTTTTGTGTGTGTGTGTGTTTTTTTTTTTAAGAGAAGTTTTGTTTTAGCAAAAATCTAGTCAATGGGTGGATTTCCTCCATGATTAGCCTGTGAAGACTGCACAGGCTAATCTGGGAGAACACTAAGCACATGCAATAAACCAAGTTTTTCCCGGAATGAGTCTCATATAAATAAAACAAACTAATTTAACGTTATTGGAATTCTATTTAATACACCCTATTCAGGTTCTAAGAGGTCACAAGTCATCAGTGAGGGACGTTGCCTATTCCCCCAATGGCCGCCATATTGCCTCTGCAGCGCTGGATGGGGATGTGAAACTGTGGGCCGCAGACAGTGGGGCTCAGGTAGGGATGGTTTCAACACTCAATATTGCTAAACTGTCACATGGATCAACCATATTTTATTGTGTTGCTTTCAAAATTTATTACTTTTATTTAGCATTGCGTCTTGAGCTCATCTACTATTAGTGGAAATACCAGCTTGTACAAAATATTTTAGGTTTAGTGTAAAAGTTTAATTTATTGTTTTAGGAAACTTTATTGCCTAAAGGTTGCCTAATTCAAATTAATTTGCTTAAAATATACCTTTTATAATAATGTATTTGCTTTTAGCTTCTTAATAGCCACAGGTTTGTGGAAACTATCAGCCATTTGATTGTTTTGTATGAATGTATGGGACACATTACGTGGAACTATTGAAGCCGCGTTCTGGGAAAGCTTATTGCACTTTCCCCCTAGACACAATATACGTTCAGAAGAGACTTCCTTTAAACCAAATTTCCACAAAAGTGGAAAGTGTTCTCCCTGATTAGCCTGTGGGGAATGCATTAAGTGGAAAGTGTTCTCCCTGATTAGCCTGTTGGGAATGCATTAAGCCCAGTTTTACCAGAATGATGCTCATTTGGAACATGTTCTAGGTTGGAAATATCAAGGGTCATGCTCTGCCGATCAACAAGCTGACCTTCTCTCCGTCCGGCGGTCAGCTGATCACGGTTAGCGACGACCACAAAGTCAAGGTCAGTAGAGCGTCATTTGACTACATTTTAGTTCTTGTTAGCTGTTGAAAGCATTAACAATAAATTTAATAGAACAGTTTTTGAGATTGTGCAGTCATCATGGGCATTTAGATTCTCCTCATGTTAAATGGCAATTTAATTTTTATAAATAAATGAAATAAATGATTAATGTTATGTAATCTGTATTAAACTTCAACTTGATATTATTATAGCAAAAACCAAAAACTATTCCTTGACAATATGGATCATTTGAAAAATCACTCATTTAAATAATTAATTTGACTCAAATTCAGTATAACTGTCAAAAGCACAATAGCAACCAATACATTTTTGAGAAGCATAAATAACATTTACCCTTTCCCACTCAGAGCAAAAGTGGAAATGGCTATATGCAACCAGCATTAAGACAGAACAGCTTGTGAGTAACTCACAGGCTGTTAAGGTTGTATGCTGTTTGCTGCTTATCATTATCTTAGGGTTGGAAATGAAGCCTTTCACATTAAAATCTAGTAAGAAAGGTTTCTAATTAATTAATATGACTTTCTTGTAGACTATTCAATAAGGTTAAAATGCATATCTGAGTGGCAAAGACTTAAGAATTTTCATTTGTGTATGAGCTCGGCTCTGGAAAAATGGGAGTTAAAACATGTGCGTAAAGTGTTGTCCCAAATTAGCCTGTGCAGCCTGCACCTGCTTATCAGGGCAAATGCTCTCTGCCTAAACGGGATATTTCCGTAGGACTTCCTTCGAAGAAAAAATACAATACAATAAAGTGTAATCTCCCATTAGCCTGTGTGAACTGCACAGACTAATCTTAGATGACACTTTTTACACATGCATATAGCCATTTTCAAAGAACGCTACTCATATTTTTTACCCACCAGGTCTGGTCGGGTCACCTAGGCAAGCCTCTACAAGTGATAGGGGACCAGGAATGTGGACCAGCCGTATCCATAGCAATATCTCCACAGCGTGACATGGTTGCCATCGGTTACCATTCTGGGGTCATAGCCGTACATGACACTGTCTCTGGTAAGGTCCTGTTTGTCTTTAAAAATCGAAGGAATATCCACATAAAAATGTTTTGTGCTGCACTGTGGGAAAACAGTGCTAAATGCAAGTGCAGGAAGTGTATGTGCCTTTTTAGTCTAAAGGTCTAATCAGGGAGGACTATGTTGGCTTTGATGGAATTTTTGTTGAAAAGAAGTCTCTTCTTATAATGAGAATCCAGTCTAGGCCGAATTTCCGAAAGTAGCCTTCCTGACAAATGACGCACACATATGAAGCCGCATTTCCCCATACTGTGGCTAAAATGTATTTTTAACCAAGCGTTATCAGGGCTAATTAATTGTTCTGATATATTAACCACACATTTATATCTATAACCAAACACGGATTGTAAACAAACAATATTTTCTGTACAAGTTTTTCTAAACAACCCAGCTACGGATGATTTCATGTAGTCATAGTGACTTTTTTATGCCCCCGGATCGAATGATCGGGGAAATATTGTTTTTGGCCTGTCTGTCTGTCATTCTGTCTGTCATTCTGTCTGTCATCAAAACTTTAATCTTGGTTAAAGTTTTGCGATAACTTTTGCAATATTGAAGATAGCAACTTGATACTTGGCATGCATGTGTATCTCATGGAGCTGCACATTTTGAATGGTGAAAGGTCAAGGTCATCCTTCAAGGTCAAAGGTTTAATATATGACTTCAAAGTGGCGCAATAGGGGGCATTGTGTTTCTGACAAACACATCTCTTGTTTATTTTTTTATTTTATAGCCTTTGGCTTTTGGATTGGGAAAATAAGCCTGATAAACAGGAATGGAAAATGGGAAAATAAGTATTATAAGCATACATAAAACATTTCATTCTTACAATTGTTTTAATATCAGTCAATTACACATTACATTGTTTAACTGCAATTTTATATTTAAGTATTACTCAAGTTCGTAATTTAGTTTTATGACTTTTATTTGTATCTGGGGAATTTTTTTTTGGCCACTGGGAAACAGCCCAGTATAGATGGTACTTTTTAGCCTAAAATAATCACTGAGTCTTGAATTTCGATGATGGCACAGAGCCAGAGATAATATAAGAAAGGTGTGTTTTTGAAATATTTAACATACATGAGTAACATTACCTTATGGAGAACAGCTTACCATTTGATAACTTTCGTATTTAGGTGCAAAAGTTTGTTCCCGTCAAGTTTACTCGGCGTCTGTGCGTTGTCTGCATTACATCGGCACCAACCATCTGCTGTCTGGATCAGACGACACATTTGCCAAGGTACAATTGTTTAAATGCTGCTCATTTTCCAGCCATATTATAATGTTATTAATTATTTGAATTAATATTGGCTTTGTTATTGCGCAGAAGACAGCCTTATTGGCCTGAGGGCGCAGGCCGAAGGACAATACGGCTGTCTGAAGCTCAATAACAAAGCCAATATTAATTCAACTAATTAATGACAATTTTATTAATTAACTTTATAGTATTATTCAGCAAGAAAAGCTTGAATTTTACTTTCGAATTACAGGTTTTTGCTATTAAATTAAGTAGGAAATTTTGAAAAATAGCAAATTTCTGCTCTATACAACTTTTCCCCTGTTTATATTCCCATGCAAAATGCTTTGAAAATGTTATGTACAACAAGTTACGTTTTTGGACGATTGAACTTTACCGGTACATAAAAAAAGAATGGAAAAGTGTATAACTTTGTGGTTACTAAGCGCGCAACACCTATAATATAAAGTAAAAATCCTTTTTATCCTACAATGTATATATTTCTTTAGTATCGGGGTCTACCGCCCCCAAACCCCGCTTTGTCGATAGTGGTAAACAACTGCGTACCGGTAAAGTTCAATCTAGCTTACCTTTTAAGAGATATCTTGTTAATTGAAAACGAAAATTGAATTTTGTTACAAGAGGAAACAAATGCTCCATGCATTTAATTTCCGATGAATAATTATTATTTCATTAATATTGTAATATGAACGCGATATTACTGATAAAGCATAGAAACAATAGAATTTATATTTAGTATATGACGAAAGATGCATATGACATTACATGATGCAGGAACACAATTTGACAGGTAGCGAAATTATGGAAAATTAACCTGAATAAAATTTCATTCACACTGGATCCACTACCGTTGTTTTTAATACAACTCAGCAAGACAATAAGGATTGAAAACTTACTTATTGCCATTAGGAATTGCATTTTTAATGTGTAAATCCTCCATGATTTCGAATTTGTTTTGTTTTCGGCGTAAATATGCTCAAATATTGTACCTTACTGTTGTGGTTACACTGCACAATCGTTATCGTCGAAAAAGGGAGCTGAATATATTAGGGGCTGAGTGCTTTAAGTAAACTGCAATATTATATTTTTAAAGAATTAAACTTTTGCACCAAAACTGAGCATACAACTTCAAAATGGCGTCCGAAATTGTCGAAATTTTAGATTCTCATATAAGGCCGAGTTTTTCCTGGTTTCTGATTGGCTGAATCTAGTATTGGCCGACCCTTTTCCGTATTGGCCGCGTTTTTCCACATTTGGCCGCCTTTTTCTCGTATAAGGCCAGTTAAGAGCTTATTGGCGAGGCTCAACTCAAATGTGGCGAACAAATTGAACACATTCTGGTCTAATATTATAAAGTTAATTAATAATATTTCGTATGAATATTTGCTCTTTATATTAACTTTACTCACTGCAAATTTTCTTAGCAGGAGCTGTAATTTTGTAACGCTTTTTTAAGAAATTTGGCAGCAAGTAAAGTCAAGATATAGAGCAAATATTAATACAATAGAAACGCTTATCACTTTCTTGGTGATATGGCTGGAAAGTGAGCAGCATTTTAACAATAAAACAAGTAACAAAAGGTATAAAACGGCGACAAAAATCTGTCTTTGCATGGATGTCACCATCTTGTTTGACACGTGGTTACCACTTCCCTTCTGTGTTATGATTATGTGGACATAAAAAAAACACAAAGAGGAATTGATAAAAAAGAACGGTACAAGTTAAAAAAAAATGAATAAGCATTAAGAAGTACTAAAATTTTAGTATTATTATTCCCCGCCATTGGCGGAGGGATATTGTTTTGGCGTTGTCCGTCCGCCTTTCCATCCGTCTTTCCGTCCCTCCGGCACTTTTGTGTCCGGAGCCATATCTTGGAAGTGCTTTGGCGGATTTCATTGAAACGTATAAGAGTATAAATATGGATAAGAGGATGATGCACGCCAAATGGCATTGTACATTATCTGTTAATAAGTGAGTTTTGGCCCTTTGTATCTTGAAAGAATGCTTTTTTGAGTGTCAAATATAACACTTTTGTGTCCAGAAGCATATTGGCGGGGGATATCAATTTAACGAATTTGCTTGTTTAACACAGCTTTTTCTATGTAACGCTCAATGCACATGAATTCTTGACTTGATTATGAAAATTATTAAAAATTTAAACAAAAATGTTTTGAATGATTTTCTGTTGTTTTGATCCAAAGTTTTATGTTTAGTTGATCATAGGTTTATCTGCCCTAAAAAATGCTTGCAGAAAGTAAAGGAATTCTGCTAAGAAATCAGAATAATTTTGTGAAAAACAAACAAACAACAATCTTCTTTTTAAACTCTTTTGCAAGCAAAGCTATCACACCTCTGCCCACTGTCAAAATGTTAAAGGAGCCATCTTGATCTGTGATCCAACAATGTAAATCATTAAACTAATTTAGTGGCATTATGTGAAAACTGGGCTTAATGGATGTGCCTAAAGTGTCTTCTCAGATAAACCTGTGCAATCCACACAGGCTGATCAGAGACAATACTTTCCGCTTTTAAGGAATTTTGTTTAAAGGAATCCTCATCTGAACAAAAAACAAATCTAGACGGAAAGGGTTGTCCCTGATTAGCCTTAGCTTACTTATGCTTATCTGGGACAACACGTTACGGACATGCATTAAACCACATTTTTCTATAATGCGGCTAAATTAGTTTAATGTTTTATAATGTTTCATAAATTTCATATGCTGGTTAAAAATCTTCTTCCTTTTGCTTTCTCCTTATGCAGTAGGTCAAAGCAGTGTATACAATGTTTTGTTTTTCTAAGATCCTGTCTATCAATCTGAGTGACTCCAAAGTGATCACAGGACACCTGAAGGGCATCATGTCCCTCGCTGTTTGCAGAGACTACTTTGCAATCGCCTCCGAAGATTGCACGTGCTCGCTGTATGACAACCCCTTCAAATACACAGGAAAGTGAGTGTTCACCTACAGAATAGATTGATCATGTTTAACATATGTTTTCTTGAAACGCTGCTTTGTTTTTGGGGCACTCTAAACATGGCTGACAGAATGATTGAGTCTGGCTTTTGGAAATAAGGGTTCAATGCATGTGACTATGCAGTCTGCACTGCCTCATCAGGGACGACACTTTTAAACCTGGATTTTTGTTTGGAACATACATTGTACTTCCTTTGAGTGGAAAATTCCATATAAGCAAAAAAGTGTCATCCAAGATTAGCCTGTGCAGACTGCATAGTCAAAGCTGGGACGACAATTTACCCACATGCATTAAGCCAGTTTTCCCACAATAAGGCTAATCTTTGTACTCATAGTACTGGAAAAACGTGTAAACCAGGAGTAGGTTAACTCATTGCTGTTGTATTAATGATATATTTCGAAAACGGTCAAAAAGTAAAACAAACACAAATTAATCTTGTGAAACTGTAATGTAGTTGTCTGTTTTAAGAAATCAATTAAGACTGATTACACTTTGTAATCTTTAAATGCAGTTATCTGTTTTCAGAAATCAATAAATGCTCATTGCACTTTGTAATCTCTAAATGCAGTTATCTGTTTTCAGAAATCAATAAATGCTCATTGCACTTTGTAATCTATAAATGCAGTTATCTGTTTTCAGAAATCAATAAATGCTCATTGCACTTTGTAATCTTTAAATGCAGTTATCTGTTTTCAGAAATCAATAAATGCTCATTGCACTTTGTAATCTATAAATGCAGTTATCTGTTTTCAGAAATCAATAAATGCTCATTGCACTTTGTAATCTCTAAATGCAGTTATCTGTTTTCAGAAATCAATAAATGCTCATTGCACTTTGTAATCTCTAAATGCAGTTATCTGTTTTCAGAAATCAATAAATGCTCATTGCACTTTGTAATCTTTAAATGCAGTTATCTGTTTTCAGAAATCAATAAATGCTCATTGCACTTTGTAATCTCTAAATGCAGTTATCTGTTTTCAGAAATCAATAAATGCTCATTGCACTTTGTAATCTCTAAATGCAGTTATCTGTTTTCAGAAATCAATAAATGCTCATTGCACTTTGTAATCTTTAAACGCAGTTATCTGTTTTCAGAAATCAATAAATGCTCATTGCACTTTGTAATCTCTAAATGCAGTTATCTGTTTTTAGAAATCAATGAATGCTGATTGCTCTTTCTGGTTGCTTGTAGACCCAACTTCAGCAGCGTGAGACGTCTAGTGACCCTTGGCACTCACACAGGGCCTGTAACCAGCTGTAGTTTCAACAAGCTGGGAACCAGGCTGGCAACAGGAAGTAGAGACATGGTGAGTTGTGGGGTTGGGTACCAAGCTAGTATTGAGGTTCTAATGAGCTGCATTGTGGGTAAAATGGGCGAAACGCATTTGTGGAAATTTTCATCCCTGATTGTCTTGTGTGGACGACACTTTCCGCTTTTATGGAATGTTTTGTTTGAAGGAGGTATCTTGTTAACAAAAATCCAGTCTAGACGGAATGTTTGTCTCTGATAAGCATTTGCTGACTGCACAGGCTAATCTTGGATGTCACTTCAGGCACATGCATTAAGCCCAGTTTTCCCATCAGAATGCAGCTGAATGATTTAGTTGTCACATAGCTGAGTTGAGTTAGTTTTAACATAGCTGAGATATTTCCATAAATCAATTCCACGTTATTTCATAAATAAATGTTTTTATTCCATTTATTGATAAAAATTTGCTGTAAAGGTTTTCACAAATTGTTGAAGTAGTAACATCAAAGATGTTTATTTTATAAAAACGGCATACATATATAAAACTAGCTCATTAAGTAGATTTCAAATCTGAGGATTGTGGGTTTGATTCCCAACCCAGCCACATGACTTGTGTGGAGATGTTCATGAAACTATTTCTATGGCCATTCTCCCCCTACCGTTGACTCAAATAGGGCCTTTGCCGGTTACCGTCTCCCCCTACCTCTGACTCAAATAGGGCCTTTGCCGGTTACTGTCTCCCCCTACCTCTGACTCAAATAGAGCCTTTGCCAGTTACTGTCTCCCCATACCTATGACTCAAATAGGGCCTTTGTCGGTTACTGTCTCACCCTACCTCTGACTCAAATAGGGTCTTTGCCAGTTACTGTCTCCCCCTACCTCTGACTCAAATAGGGCTGCTGCCGGTTACTGTCTCCCCTACCTCTGACTCAAATAGGGCCTTTGCCGGTTACCGTCTCCCCCTACCTCTGACTCAAATAGGGCCGCTGCCGGTTACTGTCTCCCCCTCCCTCTGACTCAAATAGAGCCTTTGCCGGTTACTGTCTCCCCGTACCTATGACTCAAATAGGGCCTTTGTCGGTTACTGTCTCACCCTACCTCTGACTCAAATAGGGCCTTTGCCAGTTACTGTCTCCCCCTACCTCTGACTCAAATAGGGCCTTTGCCGGTTACTGTCTCACCCTACCTCTGACTCAAATAGGGCCTCTGCCGGTTACTGTCTCCCCCTACCTCTAACTCAAATAGGGCCGCTGCCGGTTACTGTCTCCCCCTACCTCTGACTCAAATAGGGCGTTGCCGGTTACTGTCTCCCCCTACCTCTGACTCAAATAGGGTCGTTGCCGGTTAATGTCTCCCCCTACCTCTGACTCAAATAGGGCCTTTGCCAGTTACTGTCTCCCCCTACCTCTGACTCAAATAGGGCCTTTGCCGGTTACTGTCTCCCCCTACCTCTGACTCAAATAGGGCTGCTGCCGGTTACTGTCTCCCCCTACCTCTGACTCAAATAGGGTCGCTGCTGGTTGCTGTCTCCCCCTAACTCTGACTCAAATAGGGCCGCTGCCGGTTACTGTCTCCCCCTTCCTCTGACTCAAATCGGGCCGCTGCCGGTTACTGTCTCCCCCTACCTCTGACTCAAATAGGGCTGCTGCCGGTTACTGTCTCCTCCTACCTCTGACTTAAATAGGGCCGCTGCCTGTTACTGTCATAATTAGTATGTGCACTTAGTCCTGTTAAACCAGCTAATCAAGGAAAACTGAGAGTAGGTTAATTAACAGCTAGAATATTACTGAAATAATTTTGAAAACTGCAAATACTGTAAAATCATATAAATTACTTGGCATATAATTTTGTGGTTTTTCAAAAAATGACTTTTTCAAGGACATTTAAATTGTTGAATATTGGAGAGAATTTGCTTTGGTCATTTTTCAATGTGTTTGATTTGAAATTTTGAAAATTGTTCAACTAAGGAAATCAACAAAAATTGATATCCCACAAATAATAATAATTTAAAAGTAACTGTAATACATTTTAAAACAGCAAATACTGCAGATTGTTATATGATTATCCCCCGCCATAGGTGGAGGGATATTGTTTTGGCGTTGTCCGTCCTTCTGTCCGTGCGTCCTTCCGTCCGTCTTTCCGTCTGTCCGGAGCCATATTTTGGAAGTGCTTTGGCGGATTTCATTGAAACTTGGTATGAGTATATATATATGAATAAAAGGGTGATGCATGCCAAATGGCATTGTACACCATATGATAATTACAGAGTTATGGCCCTTTGTATCTTGAAAAAATGCTTTTTTTAGTGTCAAATATAACACGTTTGTGTCCAGAAGCATATTGGCGGGGGATATCAATTCAACGAATTTGCTTGTTCTCATCATGTTTCTTTTTTTTTTCTACAGTCATTGAGGATCTGGGATGTTCTAGACGTTTTGTTAAACCCTGACAGTCCCGTGCCACTACATGTAATACACCAGTGCCATCAGGACTGGATCACAGACTGCCGTTGGTCAAACATGGCGGACACCATAGTTACCAGCGCCAATGACTTCAACCTGAAGGTGAACTTTTGAATTTAAGCTGTGCTCTAGGAAAAAATGGCTTGCGCATTAAGTTTTGTACCAGACAAGCTTGTGCAGTACCCACAGGCTAATCAGGGACAACACTTTCAGCGTTCACAGGATTGTTTAGAAGAGACCTTCTTTAAATGGTAAATACTATAAACCAAAAAGTGTTGTCTCTGAACAGTCTGTACCCACCAACTTTTTACGCACATGCATCATGCTCAGTTTTCTCAGAGCTCATTTGATTATACTGTCAAAACTGAGAACAGCCATCAGTCAAGGGAAATGGCTAAAGTGTCTGTTGTCTACAAGTGACTTCTGTTTTCGGATCACCACTTTTTAGATGGTTGGTAAGTTAGTAGTATTGCTACGTTGTTACCCAACCTGGTCGTTTGCACTTACTGGCCCTGAGGTAGTTGGCAGATTTCTTGTTATTGCTACAGTGAAACATTGTGAACTAGCTATAAGTCATATTTTATTTCAATCTTAATGAAGCATGCTGAGAACATAATGTTCCTACATGTATAATGTATTGATTTACTTGAAAATGGCTCCGATGCTCTGAAGAGCATGGTTGCCATGGGCGAGCAAAATTCTTCTTGTGAACCTTATGATAATATTTATGTTTCATGAAGTACTTTTATTATTTTGAACTCCACCTTCCCAGAAAAGTTTAGTTCCTTTGGGTCTCAGGTGAGCGCCTTAGGGCCCATGGCCCTCTTGTTTCATCCCTTGGTACTCATTTCCCCTCTGGTCATCCTCTGTTTTCCACCCCATACGCTGACAGGTGTGGGATGTGTCCAAGATTGGAAACACGCCCGGGCAGACCCTGAGGGACTCCACCGGACCCAATATTGCCAAGGAGAAATACTGCCTTACCGGCCATTCAGCGTCGGTCAATCAGATTGGCTACAGTGTAAGTGACACATTTTACGGGATAACATTCCACATTACAGTAGTATCTCTATAAAATGTTACTCGTCTTAAAAAAGAAATTGTCTTTTTTTTAATTGAAATTAATCCTATTTAACAAGAAAAACATTTTGATACCAAGATGTAGTACATTTTATTGCAATAAACCCAGCTAAACGTTTTTGACAAATATTAAGCACAAGGGCTCTAGACATCATGATTAAAAGTCAAATGCCATTAAACATATTTATTCCCACCCAAAGTGCCGAGTCTTAGCAATTATGATTTATTATTAATTTAAAACAGCGACTAATGTATGATTAGCAGAAAAGTTGGTTACTGCCCTATCGTTTTCTAATGTATCGAGCTCCGCAGGAATGAAACAATGACTCGGCAAGCCTTGCTGTGTTTTATACTAAGTCTAACCTGATATATTACTCACTGATAGGGCAGTAACCTGTTATTCTCTTAATATTTCTGGCCGATATCCATGTTCACTATGGTGTGTGTTTTCTCTCTCCCAGTATGGGTGTGTGGTGTCGACATGTGCAGACGGCTCTGTGAAGATGTGGTCTCACCGGGGTGTGGAGATCACCACTCTGTATGGGCACACTCAACGGGTGCTGGGGTGTGACATCTATGTCGAGGTGGCGGGCGAAACAGAAGGTAGTTTGAAATATGCCTTGTTCTGCAAAAACTGGGCTTTATGCATGTTCGTAAAGTGTTGTCCCACATTAAGCAGTGCAGTCTGCATAAACTAATCAGGGACGGCAGTTTCCACTTTTATGGAATTTTCAGCTCGTCTGTTTTCTGAGAAAACCCGAGCTATTGTCATAGCCAGCTCGACGTCCGACGTAGGTGTCATGCTAAAACCTTAACATTGGCCATAACTTTTTAAATATTGAAGATAGCAACTTGATATTTGGCATGCATGTGTATCTCATGAAGCTGCACATTTTGAGTGGTAAAATTTCAAGGTGAACATCATCCTTCAAGGTCTAGGGTCGAAAAAACAAAGTCAAGGGAAGTAATAAGCTTTAAATGGACATAGTTATCTGACCTGCCCACGTATATATTTTTAACCAGGTTTTCCGAAGGAAAAAACAGGTTATTAGATTGGCGAATGCGGGCGGGCTGGCTGGCTGGCTGGCGGGCGGGCGGAACAAGCTTGTCCGGGCCATAACTATGTCGTTCATTGTGAGAATTTAAAATCATTTGGCACATTTGTTCACCATCATTGGACGGTGTGTCGCGCGAAATAATTACGTCGATATCTCCAAGGTCAAGGTCACACTTTGAGTTCAAAGGTCAAAAATGGCCATAAATGAGCTTGTCCTGGCCATAACTATGTCATTCATTGTGAGATTTTAAAATCATTTGGCACATTTGTTCACCATCATGGGACGGTGTGTCGCACGAAAGAATCACGTCAATATCTCCAATGTCAAGGTCGCCATGACTAAAAATAGATTTTTTTTTAAAACAAACTTACAAAGGGGGTTAATTTTGTTTGTTCATTTCAAAAGTTCAGTTTGAGTTTTCTCCCTTTATCAGATTTTTTTTTCACAATGAAAACCTGGTTTTGTGACAATTTTGGACCTTGTTGTTAAATAAATCAAAGCGGCGTAGTAGGCGGCATTGTGTTTCTGACAAACACATTGTGGTAAAAGGTCAACGTCAAGGTCATCCTTCAAGATCTACTGTAAAAAATACACATTTAAGGGAAGTTATAAGCTTTAAAGGGAGATAATTATTCAATATTGAACAGAGACACTTTATATATTTGGCATGCATGTGTATCTCATGGAGCTGCACATTTGGTGAAATTACAGTCAGGATAGTGGCTTTTAATTATTTGCTACTAAAAATAGAGATTTGTTAGAGACAATTATTTTCAAGGGAAGTAATTTATATAATTATTAATCTCATATTATATATTTCCTTACCAAGAATTGAAGTTCTTTTCACTGTTACTGTACAGATTAATTATTTTGATTATTTTTAACTCAAATGATTGATTTGTCAAAGTTTTTTTTTAAATGATATAATTATCATTTCTTTCATGTACTTAGTTGTTTATAGTAGTGTTCATTACATACCTGTGGACTTATGTACATAGATACATGATGAACTCTGGCTATGATCTCTTTGATAAACCACAGGCCTTGGTTGTCAGTGATGTCTGACTTGGTCATTTTTGACTGTCTACAGTCAGTGATGTCTGACTTGGTCATTTTTGACTGTCTACAGACCCCCCCCCCCCCCCCCCCTCCGGTTGGATCAATAAGCTTTAAAGGGAGAGGATTTCTATACCTGCCAAATGATAAATAGAAATTTTATTTCAAAGTGGCGCAGTAGGGGGCATTGTGTTTCTGACGAACACATCTCTTGTTGGGTCACTAGGTCAAAGGTCAAGGTCACTGTGACCTCTAAAAAAAAAAATTCTGACAATATTTCTTACTGTTTTAAAACACACTCCATATTTTCTGACTGTTTTAAAGCACACTCCATATTTTATGTCTGGTTTAAAACACACTCAATATTTTATGCCTGGTTAAAAACACACTCCATATGTTATGCCTGGTTTAAAACACACTTCATATTTTATGTCTGGCTTTCTTACTGCTTTAAAACACACTCCATATTTTCTGACTGTTTTAAAACACAATCCATATTTTATGTCTGGTTTAAAACATGCACCTCATTTTCTGACTGGTTTAAAATACACTCCAAATTTTCTGACTGGTTCAAAAACCCATATTTTCTCAGAGTCTACAGAGCTGGACTGGTCGATGGAAGAGCGTGCTGACAAGACTTCCAAGCTGCAACCCAAGCTGGAGAACGTCCTTGTAGCGACCTGCAGTGATGACGGAACAGCGAGACTATGGTACCCCATGCAGGTATGACCTTTGTTTGTCTTCGTTGGGAAAAATAGCAAAATGTTTGGAAAAATGACTGACCCACGGTTTTCAGGAAGTCTGTTCTAAAATGTTAAGTCCCCATTTGCATAATGAATAGCACATATGTTAAGGATTGATAATATTTTGTATCCTACCCATACCTGTCAGCTTCGACTTAGTACTTCTGGATGTCAAAATACGGGATGTCTAAGAATATTGTTTAGATGTGACAAATGAGTCTGGTAAAACTGGGCTAAGGCATGTTCGTAAAGGGTCTTGCCAGATTTGCTTGTGCAGTCCACACAGGCTTATCAGGGACGACACTTTCCCCAGTCGACACCTTTTTTTACTGAATTTTGCATTTAAGGGAGGTCTCTGTTAGAAAACCCTGTGAAATCGTGTTGTCCCAGATAATCATGTTTGGGCTGCATATGCTAATTTAGGACAAGTTTGAGCAGAGCGAGGCTGATCTGAATACGTCTGGGTGTCAAAATACATGATGTCTGAAATATAGGTTAAATAAACTGTTCTCAAGTATCATCCTTTGCTGTGTCTCTTCTATTCAGGCTGTAGCGTAATTCAATGGAATAATAATATACTCAACTGAAAGAACTGTTAGTTGAATTTTATTTTGCTAGTTAACATAAACGCTTTCCAAAGTCCCCAAATTATTCTTATCAATTAGAAAAATGCGAGATCATGTAAATGGGCCTTGTGGCAACAAGAAATTGTGAACCCTATATATCCAGCTGTTTGCTCTATACTGAATCTCCATACTACATGAATAGCAAAGTATACATTGAAACACCAGAAGGAAGTAGGTAAAATAAATGGTGAAATGCATAATTTTAACAGGAAGAGTTCAGCTTACTAACCCAGGAGTGGAAACAAGAAATGACATTTAAGCCTGGGACTTTCCTTTTCATTGTTACTATTTGAGTAATTGTGTGGCTATATTTACTAATAAATAAATTAATAAATTCACAATGAAGCCACATCATGAATTTCTTGTTTTGTAAATTAAAGTTTTTCTCAAATGTTAGATAGAGAAGGTTATTATGTTACAATGCTAATGAGATTGCCTGTCCAGTCTTCCCAGAACAAGGCTCAAATAGACCATGGTAAAGTCTCATCGTTGGCAGTTTCTCTTCAGGCTAACGAGCTGGCCGGCCTTGACAGGTCCCTATGACTACGTTGTCTCTTGATTGTTGAATAATATTATTTCTGAAAATAAAGATAAAATTAATAGACTATGTATCATGGTTTGCAGTTTCTGTTTTATTCAGTTTAATGAGCTGGCCTGCCTGACTGGTCACTCTGACTGTGTCCTCTATCATCCAGGCTAATGAGCTGGCCTGCCTGACTGGTCACTCTGACTGTGTCCTCCATCATCCAGGCTAATGAGCTGGCCTGCCTGACTGGTCACTCTGACAGTGTCCTCTATCATCCAGGCTAATGAGCTGGCCTGCCTGACTGGTCACTCTGACTGTGTCCTCAATTATTCAGGCTAATGAGCTGGCCTGCCTGACTGGTCACTCTGACAGTGTCCTCTATCATCCAGGCTAATGAGCTGGCCTGCCTGACTGGTCACTCTGACTGTGTCCTCTATCATCCAGGCTAATGAGCTGGCCTGCCTGACTGGTCACTCCGACTGCGTCCTCTATCATCCAGGCTAATGAGCTGGCCTGCCTGACTGGTCACTCTGACAGTGTCCTCTATCATCCAGGCTAATGAGCTGGCCTGCCTGACTGGTCACTCTGACTGTGTCCTCAATTATTCAGGCTAATGAGCTGGCCTGCCTGACTGGTCACACTGACAGTGTCCTCTATCATCCAGGCTAATGAGCTGGCCTGCCTGACTGGTCACTCTGACTGTGTCCTCTATCATCCAGGCTCATGAGCTGGCCTGCCTGACTGGTCACTCTGACAGTGTCCTCTAGTATCCAGGCTAATGAGCTGGCCTGCCTGACTGGTCACTCTGACTGTGTCCTCTATTATTCAGGCTAATGGGCTGGCCTGCCTGACTGGTCACTCTGACAGTGTCCTCTATCATCCAGGCTAATGAGCTGGCCTGCCTGACTGGTCACTCTGACTGTGTCCTCTATCATCCAGGCTAATGAGCTGGCCTGCCTGACTGGTCACTCTGACAGTGTCCTCTATCATCCAGGCTAATGAGCTGGCCTGCCTGACTGGTCACTCTGACTGTGTCCTCTATCATCCAGGCTAACAAGCTGGCCTGCCTGACTGGTCATTCTGACTGTGTCCTCTATCATCCAGGCTAATGAGCTGGCCTGCTTGACTGGTCACTCTGACTGTGTCCTCTATCATCCAGGCTAATGAGCTGGCCTGCCTGACTGGTCACTCTGACTGTGTCCTCTATTATCAAGGCTAACAAGCTGGCCTGCCTGACTGGTCATTCTGACCGTGTCCCCTATCATCCGGGCTAATGAGCTGGCCTGCCTGACTGGTCACTCTGACTGGGTCCTCTATTATCCAGGCTAACAAGCTGGCCTGCCTGACTGGTCACTCTGACTGTGTCCTCTATTATCCTGGCTAACGAGCTGGCCTGCCTGACTGGTCACTCTGACTGTGTCCTTTATTATCCAGGCTAACAAGCTGGCCTGCCTGACTGGTCACTCTGACCGTGTCCTCTATCATCCAGGCTAATGAGCTGGCCTGCCTGACTGGTCACTCTGACTGTGTCCTCTATTATCCAGGCTAACAAGCTGGCCTGCCTGACTGGTTACTCTGACCGTGTCTTTTATTATCCAGGCTAACAAGCTGGCCTGCCAGACTGGTCACTCTGACCGTGTCCTCTATCATCCAGGCTAATGAGCTGGCCTGCTTGACTGGTCGCTCTGACCGTGTCCTTTATTATCCAGGCTAACAAGCTGGCCTGCCTGACTGGTCACTCTGACTGTGTCCTCTATTATCCAGGCTAACAAGCTGGCCTGCCTGACTGGTCATTCTGACCATGTCATCTATTATCCAGGCTAATGAGCTGGCCTGCCTGACTGGTCACTCTGACTGTGTCCTCTATTATCCAGGCTAATGAGCTGGCCTGCCTGACTGGTCACTCTGACTGTGTCCTCTATTATCCAGGCTAATGAGCTGGCCTGCCTGACTGGTCACTCTGACCGTGTCCTCTCAGTGTCCACCTCCAGGGCGGGTCAGTTGTGCACAAGTTCCCTTGACAGCAGCCTGCGCATCTGGAAGTACAATAACCAATCACAGCACATCGTACCAGGGCACAACGGGGCCGTGACGTTTGTGTGTGCCTCGGCAGCAGGGAAGGTGCTGTCTGGTAGCAGGTAATGGGGGAAAGAACTTGTATTTTAGCTTCACTCTTGAAAAACGGGACTTAATTTATGCACATAAAGCATCTTCAGATTAGCATGAACAGTCCTATTAGGCTAATCAAGGACTACTGCACTTTCCGCTTTAACTGGATTTTGATAAGAAGAAACTTCCTTTAATTAAAACATTCAATAAAAGCGGAAAGTGTTGTCCCTTATTAGACTCTGCAGACTGCACAGGGAAATCTGGAACGACTTTTAATGCACGTGCATTGAGCACTGTTTTCTGAGAGTGGGGCTCATTACCATTCTTTGTAAGAAGATACTCAGAAGTCCTGTTGCGAAGTCACTGGCCACCAATAACCTGCCAATGATCTTTGTGCATGAATATATCAAAGTACCATTATGGTAAATACATTATTGTTTTCTTACTGAAATCAGAATAACTTGATGTAAGAATAACCCATGAACAAACCTTTGTTTTTTAATTTAGTGTAAAATCTTTAATATTTGTGGGTCATTAATGTCAGTTGGTTTCGTGGGCTGACCGATCCTTAAATGTAACAAAATCACATCAGAAAATGACTGATGCAAATTCTACTTTTTTTCAGTATGCAAAAGACACAAATGTACGTGCTGACAAATGATTTTATAGTATCTGGTAATAAGAGTGTGTAATTTATGATGAGAGAGTTCAAGTAATTTGTGTCGCTATTAATACTCTGTGTGTTCAGTTATCTGTGCTGAAACAAAAGTTTAGTAGGTATATCAACATTTCTTTTCAACTGCTTGATGATATGTTTTAGAGTTAAGCTACTTCATTTTACATAGCGTTTTCTTCTGTTGACAATACTGTTACTGTTATAGTTACTTCATTTTATGTTGACTCCTTACTAATGGCTTTTAACTGATGCATGTTTTCTGTTGTTGACAGGGATGGTACATTCAGACTGTGGAGTAAAGAAGCAGGAAGTGCAGTGTACATCTGTCAAGTTTCACTGAAGGTATTGTGAGGAGCATTTAAAATAATGGATCTGGTTTATAACAAACATGTAAAGAGAGTGCTATTGACTCAATGCCCCCTTATGACTGCTATTGACTCCTGTGTCAGTCTGTTGGTGTTTGATTCCCATGTGCTATTTACTTGTTTGTCCATGTAAGCTATTGGAAAGGCAGTGACTTGTGACTGCTATTGACTCCTGACTGAATCAAGGGATGTGATTCCTGAATGCTATTGACTCCTGACTGAATCAAGGGATGTGACTTGTGACTGCTATTGACTCCTGACTGAATCAAGGGATGTGACTTGTGAATGCTATTGACTCCTGACTGAATCAAGGGATGTGATTCCTGAATGCTATTGACTCCTGACTGAATCAAGGGATGTGATTCCTGAATGCTATTGACTCCTGACTGAATCAAGGAATGTGACTTGTGACTGCTATTGACTCCTGACTGAATCAAGTGATGTGACTTGTGACAGCTATTGACTCCTGACTGAATAAAGGGTTGTGACTTGTGACTGCTATTGACTCCTGACTGAATCAAGGGATGTGACTTGTGACTGCTATTGACTCCTGACTGAATCAAGGGATGTGACTGCTATTGACTCCTGACTGAATCAAGGGATGTGGCTTGTGACTGCTATTGACTCCTGACTGAATCAACGGATGTGACTTGCAACCGCTATTGACTTCTGACTTATTCAAGGGATGTGATTCCTTAATGCTATTGACTCCTGACTGAATCAAGGGATGTGACTTGAGACAGCTATTGACTCCTGACTGAATCAAGGGATGTGACTTGCGACTGCTATTGACTCCTAACTGAATCAAGGGATGTGACATGTGACAGCTATTGACTCCTGACTGAATCAAGGGATGTTACTTGTGACTGCTATTGACTCCTGACTGAATCAAGGGATATGATTCCTGAATGCTATTGACTCCTGACTGAATCAAGGGATGTGACTTGTGACTGCTATTGACTCCTGACTGAATCAAGGGATGTGACAGCTATTGACTCATGACTGAATCAAGGGAGGTGACTTGTGACTGCTATTGACTCCTGACTGAATCAAGGGATGTGATTCCTGAATGCTATTGACTCCTGACTGAATCAAGGGATGTAACTTGTGACAGCTATTGACTCCTGACTGAATCAAGGGATGTGACTTGTGACAGCTATTGACTCCTGACTGAATCAAGGGATGTGACTTGTGACAGCTATTGACTCCTGGCTGAATCAAGGGATGTGACTTGTGACAGCTATTGACTCCTGACTGAATAAAGGGATGTGACTTGTGACAGCTATTGACTCCTCACTGAATCAAGGGATGTGACTTGTGACAGCTATTGACTCTTGACTGAATCAAGGGATGTGACTTGTGACAGCTATTGACTCCTGGCTGAATCAAGGGATGTGACTTGTGACAGCTATTGACTCCTGACTGAATAAAGGGATGTGACTTGTGACAGCTATTGACTCCTGACTGAATCAAGGGATGTGACTTGTGACTGCTATTGACTCCTGACTGAATCAAGGGATGTGACTTGTGACTGCTATTGACTCCTGACTGAATCAAGGGATGTGATACCTGAATACTATTGACTCCTGACTGAATCAAGGGTTGAAACTTGTGACAGCTATTGACTCCTGACTGAATCAAGGGATGTGACTTGTGACAGCTATTGACTCCTAACTGAATCAAGGGATGTGACTTGTGACGGCTATTGACTCCTGACTGAATCAAGGGATGTGACCTGTGACAGCTATTGACTCCTGACTGAATCAAGGGATGTGAACTGTGACAGCTATTGACTCCTGACTGAATCAAAGGATGTGATTCCTGAATGCTATTGACTCCTGACTGAATCAAGGGATGTGATTCCCATACGCTATGTTCTTGTGTCCCTTCTGTAGGCCAGTGGGAAGGCTGTGACCTGTGGCTGCTGGCTGGATGATGACACATGTGTGACCGGCTCTGATGACTGCTCCATTTCCATCTGGCACATCAACAAGGATGGCAGGTGCGTTTTTATACACCCCCTCATGGTATCATGCTTATAATATGACCCTTGCTCTGGAAAAACTGGGCTTAATGCATGTGCTTTAAGTTGTATCTTAGATTAGTCTGTGAAGTCCGCACTGGCTAATGAGAGACAACACTTTCTGCTTTTATGGAATTGTTTGTATAAAGGAAGTATATTTTTACCAAAAATCTATTTAATGTTGAAAATGTTCCCCTGATTAGCCTGTGCCAAATGCACAGGCTAATCTGGGATGACACTTTACACACATGCATTAAACCCTGTTTGGAAACAGCAAGGTTCAGAAACTTTGTAAAAACGAGGCTGGCTCACTTAGTTGGTAAAGGGAAGGATTACACATGGGAGTATTGCAGCCAGGTTATCCCATCCCTGCCATATTACTTGTTTGGAGGTTGATCATCAAATCTTTCCTACAGGTCAATATTTTATGCAGGTGTTAATCTCTGTCCAACCCCTTATTTGTTTATTTAAATAACTGTTTTCAACTTCTGATAAAATGTTTGAGGCTGAACTTAGGGCTGAAAGTATTGAACTTAGTGTGTATTGATGTTACAGTATTTTATCATTTATAGCACCCATGCACTTCCTAAGTGTGGGAGGTGTAAGTATTTACAAAAACTGTTTTTGTGATAAATGACAATTATTAACATTTGTGGTGTTATATAAAGTGTGTTTGTTTTGTTGAAATTGATTTGAGTTTTAAACTGAAAATGTTTACCTCTGAGTTGATTTCAATTTAAATACCTTTATACACTTATATGGATAAAAGGGTACAAACTGACTAGATAAGTAAGTATGGTACATTACATTAGTCAGCCATGTATAAGGCTGAGTTAAGCATGGCAATCTCATTAAATGTGTTATTTAACAGAAAAACAAATATATACATTATCAGAGTGGTTCTGAAGTCAAGCCTGATGACTGAGAGCCCGTTGCTAAGCATAGAGAGTCCCAAGGGCCCTAGCAACCGTGTGTTCTTTACTGCGGAATGGTGTGGAGCTGTTAAGGCCTGGAACCCAGACGGGCAGCTGGCCAGGCTGCAGACAAACTGCGGGTAAACTAGTTATAATTACGCGTTAAAATCTATCTCTGCTCGCCGAATTTCAGGGTCTGTACTTAGTCACTAAATCGTCAGGGGAAGATATAATTGACTATCAATAAGCACAGTTTTGCTTTCAAGATGAGAAAACAAACATTACCGAAATAGTATAGTGTCACGATAAGAGGAAAATTGTTTAATTATCCAACCACAAATGTTTGCCGTACTCGTTCAGCACGTCTGGAAATGGTTCCTGAACGACCGAATAGGAGTGAACTTGTCGGTCGATCGGTCCGTATTAAGTGTCCGCCCTCTAATTCAAGTTGTTTTCATCCGATCTTCACCAAACTTGGTCAGAATTTGTATCTAGATGATGTCTAGGTCAAGTTTGAATATGGGTCATGCTGGGTCAAAAACTAGGTCATGGGGTCAATTAGTGCCTTAAAAACATTCAGCATGTTTTCTGCTCTATAATTCAACTAGTTTTCATCCAATCTTCACCAAACTTGGTCAGAAGTTTTATCTAGATGATCTTTAGGCCAAGTTCGAACATGGGCCATGCTGGGCCAAAAACTAGGTACCCTGGCCACAGTGTGTTTTTTAACATTCAGCATGGTGTCCGCTCTATAATTCAAGTAGTTTTCATCTGATCTTCACTAAACTTGATCAGAAGTTTTATCTAGATGATCTTAAGGCCAAGTTCAAACATGGGCCTTGCCGGGTCAAAAACTAGGTCACGGGGTCACTTAGTGCGTTTAAAACATTGAGCATGGTGTCCGCTCTCTAATTGAAGTAGTCTACTTCTGATCTTCACCAAACTTGGTCAGAAGTTTTATATAGATGATCTCTGGGCTATGTTTGAACATGGGCCATGACAGGCCAGAAACTAGGTCATGGGGTCACAAAATGCTTTTTACACTTTCAGTATGGTGTCCCCTCTCTATTTCAAGTACTTATCATCCGCTCTTAATGAAACTTGGTCAAAAGTTTTATCTAGATGATCTCTAGGCCATGTTCGAACATGGGCCATGCCGGGCCAAAAATTAGGTCAGGGAGTCATTTAGTGCGTTCAACACATTCAGCATGGTGTTCCGTATTTCAAGTACTTTTCATCCGCTCTTCATGTGGGGGTATAGGTCACCTCTTTGACTTAGCTCTAGTTAAACTTTTTATGCCCCCGGATCAAAAGATCGGGGCATATTGTTTTTGGCCTGTCTGTCTGTCAGTCATTCCTTCATTCATTGTGTGTGTCCCAAAACTTTAACCATGGTTAAAGTTTTGCAATAACTTTTGCATTATTGAAGATAGCAACTTGATATTTGGCATGCATGTGTATCTCATGGAGCTGCACATTTTGAATGGTAAAAGGTCAAGGTCATCCTTCAAGGTCAAATTTATTGCTTCAAAGAGACTCAATAGGGGGCATTGTGTTTCTGACAAACACATCTCTTGTTTTTATTAGCTCACCTGAGCACAAAGTGATCGCCTTTTGTCCATCGTGCATCGTGCGTCCGTCGTCAACATTTGCCTTGTGAACACTGTAGAGGCCACATTTATTGTCCGATCTTTATGAAACTTGGTCAGAACATTTGTCCCAATGATACCCCAACCGAGTTCGAAACTGGGTCATGCTGGGTAAAAAACTAGGTCACTAGGTCAAAAAAAAGAAAAACCTTGTGTACACTGTAGAAGTCACATTTGATGCCCAATCTTCATGTAACTTTGTCAAAATGTTTGTCTTAATGATATGTTGGTTGAGTTCAAAAATGGTTTCGGTCCATTGAAAAACATGGCCGCCAGGGGGCGGGGCAGTATTCCTTATATGGCTGTAGAGAAACCTTGTGAACACTCTAGAAGTCACAATTTTTGCCCAATCATCATGAAACTTTATCAAAACATTGGTCTCATTGATATCTCGGACGAGTTCTAAAATGGTCCAGATCGGTGAAAAAACATGGCAGCCAGGGGTCAGGCCAGTTTTCTCTATATGTATATAGTGAAAACATGTTCAAGTCACATTTTTGGTCCAATCTTTATGAAATTTGGTCAGAACATTTGTTTCCTGGATACGACGGTTGAGTTTGAAAATGGTTCGGATCGGTAAAAAAACATGGCCGCCAGGGGGCAGTGCAGTTTTGCTTATATGGCTATAGTTAAACCTTGTTAACACTCAAGGAGTCACATTTATAGTCCAATCTTCATGAAACTTGATCTGAATATTTGTTTTTATGATAGCTAGGCTGAGTTAGAAAATGGTTTCGGTCTGTTGAAAAATATGGCCGCCAGGGTGCGGGGCAGCTTTGCTTATATGGTAATAGTAAAACCTTGTTAACACTCTAGAAGTAACATTTATAGCCCAATCTTTATGGAACTTGGTCCGAAGATTTGTTGTATTGATAGGTTGGCTGAGTTCGAAAATGGTTACGGTTTGTTGAAAAACATGGCCGCCAGGGTAGCGGCAGTTTTCATAATATGACTATATTAAAACCATGTTACCACTCTAGTTGTTATGCGGATGTTGGTGCACAATGATGATGATGATGATTATGATGATTATGATGATGCTGGTAATGGATTCAGAAACATTAACCACAACCCAAATATCTAATTATAATTATTGCATTACTCAAATTAATTATTGCCATTACTTATGATTGTTATCTATATCTTTGCAGAAATTTAACAGTGGTAAAACCAATAAAACAACAAGAAGTGTTGCATATGAATCTTATTTGACTTTTCATTCACTTATCCTAGGCTACTCTCTATAAAACTCATTTATACCTG
Organism: Dreissena polymorpha; assembly: GCF_020536995.1. NCBI lineage: Eukaryota > Metazoa > Mollusca > Bivalvia > Myida > Dreissenidae > Dreissena > Dreissena polymorpha. The sequence continues at coordinate 94,241,733 of NC_068362.1, forward strand.
TGCCTGCATTGTTGCCAGGTGGTAATTGTGTAACACTCCTGGAAATTGACCCCAATTGACTGGGCACTTTCATCAAAGACCTTTGTGTTGATGTCAGATGGAAACCATTCATAAGATAGATGAGACATTACAACTTAAAATGTTTTACCCCTACAATTTTAATTAAGTCAGTAGTGTGTGTGTGATTATGAAAGATTTGTGATTTTAGCAGGTTTTATTGTTGTTTCAATTGGATTTATCAATGCAAGGTGAGTCCTAAAATTGTTTCAGTTGTTTAAAAACACTTTGTCAAAAATGTGAACAATTTGGTAGTAAAAAAACAACAACTTATCACATCTTTTAAGAAGCACAAACAACTGTTTCAAGAAAAGTTGATTTGCATTTGTTTTTGCAAAAATAATGTATTTATGCTACAGATTTGTTGTGCATTTAAATTACAAATAGTTGGATACATGTAGTTGTTTTGATATGATACATTTTCAAATGTAGTGTGTGTTTACTTCTATATTTGCACACAATTATAACTATAAGAAAGATCAAGTGATGTTTTGTACTATAAAAGATCAATATTGAATTGCTAGTAGCTGTACATATTCTCATACTCATTTACTTTTTTATAACTGACTTTGATATATGATAACAATTCAACATATTTTATTTAATTATGCAAAAACTATTTTATAAAAACACAATCTCTTGAACAAATACGGTTGTTTTTAGTATCTAAAAGTGTTCTGGCTAAACAGATTTTATACAGTCATCCCCTATAAGATGCTGAGATGCTTATCTCATGATCTCGAATTTGGACAACAATTTGTTGAAAAATGTACTTCCATTTTCTTTTGCTGATGCTCATTATTAAATTACTGTCCTCATATTACTTTTATCCAAAATAATAGCTTTGTCGCAACAGGTAACAAATGTTGATTTAAAAAATTTTAAACACACACACACAAAACTACTGATAACGCATATATGTATATATCTGCCGAAACAGCAAACCTTTTCTTTTCATAAAACAACGTTAACAACCCTTGTTCCCTTGATACAACGGTTGATTTAAAAAATGGTCTTGATCCATCTAGTAACATGACCGCCAGGGGGCGTCATTTTCCTTATATTTATACACTGAAAAAGCCTGTGAACACTCTAAAAGTCACATTTTAAGGCCAATCATCATGAAACTTGGTCAAAACATTGGTTTTATTGATATGTCGGATGAGTTTGAAAATGGTGGTGATCGGTGGAAAAACATTGCCGCCAGGGGATGGGGCAGTTTTCTCTATATGTTTGTAAGAAGAATTTTCCTTATATATATATATATATTCAAAAAACATCTGGGTATTAAAAACATGGCCGCCAGGGTGGGTGGGGTAATTTTCTATATAGGCCTATTGTGAATACTTTGGAACACCTTATTTTGAAGTCAGTCATACTAATAATTTGGAATATTTGCTGAAGAGTTTTAATCTTTGTTTCTTTCCGTCTAAGTATGTCAGGTGAGTGACCCAGGGCCCTTTGGGGCCTCTTGTTTATATTTCTTGTTATATTAAGTGTTTTTTTTTATTCAGTTTTAGCGATTATAAACCAATTTTGTCGTTGTCTATAGTATACCTGTAGTAATTGGTGACATCATAATCAACTTTTTATAAATTGAGAACTGTGAAATTAAACAAGCTAAACCTTATACTATTGCGTTGTTATAAGTTGTGCAATTAAGGATACAGGATAAATCACTGCTACCTGTTGAGAACAAAAGAAGGTTTCCCACACATATCAAATTTAACCCGATGTTCTAGCAAGCACTATCAATGAGGTTACGCAACAGACAGGTGATAGTGTATTTGACTCTCGATGTCCCGCTATACTTGTTGATCGGCAGTAGTTTTATTTTCCCTTATCTATTAATAGCCTCAGATTTTGAATGATCTGTGCTGCGCAAAAATACCACATGATTAAGATGCAGCAAATAGTGGACTATTTTAATCATTCATAAACATTCTCTTCTGCAACACGTATAATTACAAAAAATATATTGTTTTTTTATACGCTCCATTAAAAAATATTTCATTAACATGATATTCACATTATGCGTTGATTTGTGAATGAATATAGTGGAAGAACTGAAACCTCTGGCAGAAACTCTTTCTCTGCAAGGATGTGGCAGTAATCAAGTTTTGGGTCTCTAACAAATCTGGCTTGCAAAACGTGGTATTAAACTTAGTTGTTTGCAAGCCATGTCCCTATGGTCAGGGGCAAGGTCACACAAATTGTGTTGCACACTGCCATTTAATAGCATAGTGAACACCATTTCTTCCTTAAAATATTTTTTATATGCTTTTTAGCTCATCTATTTTTTGAAAAAAAATTATGAGCTATTGTCATCCACCTTGGCGTCGGCGTCCGGTTAAGTTTTGCGTTTAGGTACACTTTTCTCATAAAGTGTCAATGCTATTGCTTTCAAACTTGGTACACTTACTTACTATCATGAGGGGACGGTGCAGGCAAAGTTAGATAATTTTGGCTTGCATTTTGACAGAATTATGTGCCCTTTTTATACTTAGAAAATTGAAAATTTGGTTAAGTTTTGTGTTTAGGTCCACTTTTTTCCTAAAGTATCAAAGCCATTGCTTTCATACTTGCAACACTTACTAACTATCGTAAGGGGACTGTGCAGGCAAAGTTATGTAACTCTGACTGGCATTTTGACAGAATTATGTGCCCTTTTTATACTTAGAAAATTGAAAATTTGGTTAAGTTTTGTGTTTAGGTCCACTGCACATTTTGAGTGGTGGAAGTTCAAGGTCAAGGTCATCTTTCAAGGTAAAAATAAAATAAAATTCAATGCGGCGTTCTCATGAAGCTGCACATTTTGAGTGGTGGAAGTTCAAGGTCAAGGTCATCCTTCAAGGTCAAGGTCATCCTTCAAGGTCAAAGGTCAATAAAAAATATATAAATTCAAAGCGGCGTTCTCATGAAGCTGCACATTTTGAGTGGTGGAAGTTCAAGGTCAAGGTCATTCTTCAAGGTCAAGGTCATCCTTCAAGGTCAAAGGTCAAAAAAATAATAATTTCAAAGCGGCATTATCATGAAGCTGCACATTTTGAGTGGTGGAAGTTCAAGGTCAAGGTCATCCTTCAAGGTCAAGGTCATCCTTCAAGGTCAAAGGTCAAAAAAATAATATTTCAAAGCAGCCTTCTCATAAAGCTGCACATTTTGAGTGGTGGAAGTTCATGGTCAAGGTCATCCTTCAAGGTCAAAGGTAATTTTTTTTTTTTAAATCAAAGCGGCGCAATAGGGGGCATTGTGTTTCTGACAAACACATCTCTTGTTTTTTTCAAACATGGTTGAAAACCACAAATATTTATTTTTATTATTTTATTTTTGAAATACCGTCCAAGAATCTCCCCCCCCCTAAAAAAAAATATAGTTTTTTTTCCCATTGTTTTTGCATTTTTGGAAGATAATGTAATAAATGACCACACCCCCACACTATACAACCCTCTCCACTCCACCCCTCCCTCCTTTGTGATTGAAATTGAGATAGGTCCCTACACCTTTAAAAAGAAAAATAGATGAGCAACAGCAAGGCGGTGCTCTTGTTTTGGTGGATTACATGAACTTTGATGTCAAGTATATACATGGATAGTTGAATGAGGCACAACAATATTCATTTCTCACTATCTTATATGTAATAACATCACCTTTTCCTATCAACATTTGTTGCTCACTATCTTATATGTAATAACATCACCTTTTCCTATCAACATTTGTTGCTTACAAAATTCTCATTAGTTTCTGGTTGTTTAATGCAGAGCCTTATTTCTGAAAGGCTTATCAATAGATGATTTTTTAAGTGGTTGTTTTCAAAGTTTTATTAAGTAGGGGATATAAATTCAATGAATCTGATTGTTTATATTTTCGCACAGGCCAAGCTGCATGTTGCTGAAAATGCGCTACTTGAGCAACATGACATTGCTGGTGACAACCATGTTGGGATACATGCATGTTATCAATGTACAAGGTCTTGTAGAGGTGAGCATAACCATCACTCTTATTCTAAACACCCCATTAACTTGGTAAAGAGGGCTTTTCTGGAATCACTATGGACTTCTTTCCGTTTGTCTGTCTGTCCATAGACACTGACTTTTCTGAAGTTGTTCTTCAACATCTTTCAACAAACAAACTTTAAACTTTCAGGCATATTTGCACTCCTGAAGGGTGCCATAAACTTTGATCACTGTACATCAGTTTGTGTTACTGCAGTTTTGTTTCTGCTCTATAACTCAACCAGTTTTCATCTGAACGTCACTTAACTTAAAAATGTTTATAAGCAAAAATGGTCTTACTCCTTATGATGATGTTGATGTTGAATAGTGATGATGTTGGTGCTAATGCTGTTGCTAATGATGATAACAGTTGCAATCATATTGATGATGCTGATTCAATTTTATTTTTTCTTCTTCATTTATAGCTCGACTATTATGTATGAAATATATATAGTGGAGCTATTCTACTCACCCCGGCGTTGGCATGAGCGTTAGCGTGAGCGTGCAAATGTTAAAGTTTGCGTACCACCCCAAATATTTCCTATGTCCCTAGACATATTGCTTTAATATTTTGCATGCTTCTTTACCAACATGACCCCAACCTATAAACAAGAGCAGACAACTGTATCAAGCATTTTGTAAGAATTATGGCCCCTTTTTCACTTAGAATATGCATATTATTGATAAATCTATGTTAAAGTTTGCGTACCACCTCAAATATTTTCAATGTCCCTTGACATATTGCTTTCATATTTTGCAAACTTCTTTACCAACATGACCCCAATCTATAAACAAGAGCAGACAACTGTATCAAGCATTTTGTAAGAATTATGGCCCTTTTTTCATTTAGAATATGCATATTATCGATAAATCTATGTTAAAGCTTGCATACCACCTCAAATATTTTCAATGTCCCTTGACATATTGCTTTCATATTTTGCAAACTTCTTTACCAACATGACCCAAATCTATAAACAAGAGCAGACAACTGTATCAAGCATTTTGTAAGAATTATGGCCCTTTTTTGTCTTCGTAACTGAATATTTTGTTAAATTTTGTGTTTAGATCCACTTGACTTCTAAAGTATCAAAGCTTTTGCTTTCAAACTTCAAATATTTTCTTACTATCATGAGGGTACTGTACCTGGCAAGTTCAATTTGACATTGACCTTTGAATGACCTTGACTCTCAAGGTCAAAATAATAAATTTTAGTTAAATTGCCATAACTTCTTTATTTATGATCAGATTTTATTAATACTTTGACAAAACAACACTTACCTGAATACCACAATGGATTCCACCCAAACAATACCCCACGCCCCAACCCAGAATCCCTGCCTCCCCACCCCCCCCCCCAAAAAAAAAAAATAAAAAAATATTTGTTTTTTGCTTTTTTTATTTTTGAAAGATCGTCTAATAAATGACCACACCCCACATTATACCCCCCTCTCTAGTGTTTTTCCAAGGAGGGCAAAGGGGCATGGCGCATTACTTTCAAAAAGGGCATTTTAGCGCGCAGTTTAGGCAAAAAAGGGCTAAAACATTCCCGGAATACCTGAACTACGGGGAAACATGTAATCGCATCAGAAGCAGTTGTGGAAAAAATAACATATTAACAAGCACATTTATTGGTTATAGATGTATTTAACTTACTATGATTTATATTAATATATTTACCTTGCAATGTACATTTAAGTTCCATGCTGTTTCAATAAACTGTACAGCACGACAAACATAATAAAGCAATATATGCATATGAATCTGATTATACCCAGATCCACTAACATATAAATGAAACCATGTTTGTCTTATCCCATTTTTTAACAATAATCTTGACAGATGTTTAAAATAACATTGCGAGTAAATTGATCGCTAACAATATGCATACACTCGTTTCCGTGACATACATCCACCGAGTAGATTACAAATAAATAAATAATGTTGTTGCTATCTAAAACATTTTTATGCATCGTTGATTATCACAGACATTTCATAAATTCCTTCTTAATGTATAATCTCCATCGTTAATTTGATCGTTTACGACGTTATTTGCCATTTTTGCCGAGTCACAATTTAATTCTGTATAGTCCGCCATGTTGATAAAATGTCAAATGATGTAAGCGACAGGCGCGCATAGAAATGTTAAATCGTATACGCGATTCGAATTTTGTTAAATTAGTATACGTCTCAGTAATTATTTTAATAATTAGATCTAATTATCTTAAAGACAAAAACGATAAAGAATAAATTTGTTTGTGATTTTAAGTGTAATTATGCGTAAAAATATATGTTTTGATATAACTGAATAATGCATGCAATGCACAATTGCCACGAGAATAACATCGAGTTTTCATCAAAAGTCTCCGAAGTAATGATTTTATTGTAGATGGTGTACACATTGCCGACCAAAAAGTGAGCTTGGTATAACATAGCCTCCGGCATTATCGATTGATACTGACACGGGGTTATTCACGCATGACTAATTCACAGCTTTGTGACAGTCAGTTTGACTACCTATAAATCGAGCACTGTTATAGATTAAATCTACTCGATTAATGTAGTCAATCAGACGTTGACGTCTCTCGAGTAAATCAAGCTCAGTCGGAGCGTCACAGACAATCAAGGAAGCTGATTTTGCGATCGCAAGGCAATAAAGATGTTATCGAAAAGGGCGCGTGGCGAAATTTTCCTTTGAAAAGAAGGGCGCGTGGCGAAATTTTTCATTTGTCTTTGAAAAGGGCAGAGTGGCGATCCGGAAGGGCGGCGTGGCTTTTCGCCACCCTAAAATGGCCTGGGAAAAACACTACTCTCAACCCCCCCCCCACCCAAAAAGAATATTTTTTAGCTCCACTGGCCAGAGGCCAGCGGAGCTTATGTCATGGTCCTGTGTCCGTCGTGCCTGCGTGCGTGCGTTAACTTTTTCTTTAAACATTTTCTTCTCCTAAACGACTGGTCCAATTCTGATAAAATTTCTCAGGAATGTTCCTGGGGTGAACCTCTTTCAAATTTGTTCAAATTATGCCCTTGGGGTCAAATTTGACCCTGCCCCGGGGGGTCAAAAAATTGAAAATTTGCTTATATAAGGCCTATTTTGTGAAAACTTAAAAAATCTTTTCGTCCATAACCATTGGGCCTAGGGCTACTGAATTTGGTATGTATTGACATCTTATAGTCCTCTACCAAGTTTCTTCAAATAATGCCCCTGGGGTCAAATTTGACCCTGCCCTGGGGGGTCAGAAAATTTGCTTATATGAGGCCTATTTTGTGAAAACTTAAAAAATCTTATCGTCCATAACCATTGGGCCTAGGGCTACAAAATTTGGTATGTAGTGACATCTTATAGTCCTCTACCAAGTTTGTTCAAATTATGCCCCTGGGGTCAAATTTGACCCTGCTCCGGGGGGTCAACAAATTGAAGATTTGCTTATATAAGGCCTATTTTGTGAAAACTTTAAAAATTCTCTTGTCCATAACCATTGGGCCTAGGGCTACCAAATATGGTATGTATTGACATCTTATAGTCCTCTACCAAGTTTCTTCAAATTATGCCCCTGGGGTCAAATTTGACCCTGCCCTGGGGGGTCAAAAAATTGAAAATTTGCTTATATAAGGCCTATTCTGTGCAAACTTTAAAACGCTTCTTGTCCAAACCATATGGCATAGGGCTTCCAAATTTGGTATGTAATGACATCTAATAGTCCTCTACCAAGTTTGTTCAAATTAGGCCCCTCGGATCAAATTTGACAGTTGCCCAGGGGTCACAAAATTGAACATATGCTTATATAGGGCCCATTTTGTGCAAACTTTAAAAATCTTTATGTCCATAACCATTGGGCCTATTTCTACCTAATTCAGTATTTAGTGACATATAATAGTTCTCTACTTAGTTAGTTCAAATTATGCCCCTGGGGACAAATTTGACCCTGCCCTGGGGGTCACAAAAATGAACATATGCTTTATCCTCGATGTATCTAAAATCGCGATGTATGTTGAATCGCGGCCATTTTTGTTTTGATTCGAAATCTCGCGAGAGGTCACGGGTCGGTGATTTTAGTGACGTCACATTTACTACAAAGTGTACTCGATCGTATTTGCTGTCAAAATGAAAACATGAGATTTAAACAGGTATTTATCACTAGGTCTTCGTAGATGTACCAAAATTTAACATTTTTTGTTATACCCATTTATATTACCATGGATATTCAATATTTTCTTTGTTTATCAATAACTTTTTTTTACTTGTTACATGTCGGCTGCAAGTGTTTACGTCCATGAATGAAAGTCACGTGACTGAATTTTTATAGAAAGGCCAAGCATCTCAAAATATATGGGTTTTTGAAACTCACACCTGTAACACCATTTTTTGTTTATTTTAGAAACACCCACAGCCTATAAGGAAAAAATATCGACTTTATTCACCATCTTCTTTGATAAATGCTTTCAAAGCAGTGAAAGATGATGGAATGTCCGTTCTCAGAGCATCCAGGACTTATATGGTGCCAGAAAACACACTCAGGGACAGGGTTTTGGGGAAAGTTGACCCAGAAACAGTTGTAATGGGGAAGGTCCCATTGTTTGATGAGTTTGAAGAGGCCCAAATTGTTAACCATTTCAAAGCCATGGCTGATTTAGGTTATGGTTATACGCAGCAGGAGTGTATTGATGTTGCTTCACAGTTTGCTGTGCAGTTGGGTAAGAGGACAGTTGACACACCCCTCTTCATGATGTGGATGAAAGGGTTTCTAAAGAGATGGCCAGAAATGAGGGTTGTTAAACCAAGAGCACTTGATCATGTGAGGGCCAAAATGGCGAGTGAAAAGATGGTGTCTAACTTCTTTGAAAATTACCAGAAATGTTTACAGAAGCATGATCTCCAAGATAAGCCCCATTTGCTTTACAATATTGATGAGAAGGGTGTATCAATTGATCACAAGCCACCATACATAGTAGCTAGTTCTAACTATCCTGCGCAAGCTGTGACCTCTGACAAAGGTAAAACAGTTACAATCATTGGCGCTGGCAGTGCAAGTGGTACAGCAGTTCCACCATTCTTTGTTTTCCCGGGCAAGCGGATGAACAGTGACTTGTGGAAAGGGGCATCACCAGGAGCCAGTGGAACAATGTCAGAAAGTGGTTGGTCTAACACCCAGGTTTTCATTAAGTATCTGACCAAACACTTCATACAATTTATGCCTGGCAGGTGTGAATCCAAAATTCTGCTGCTTTTAGATGGTCATAGGTCCCATGTATCATTAATTCTGGCAGAGTGGGCAAAGGAGAATGGTATAATTTTGTATGTTTTACCAGCCCACACAAGCCACCTGCTCCAACCTCTAGATGTAGCCTGTTATGGCCTGTTCCAGCGGATGTACCATTCGCGATGCCACAAAATTATCCGTGAGACATCAGCTGCCATCAATCAGTATAATGTTTGTGATATCGTCTGCCACGTTTATCACAAAGCATTGTCAGCAGAAAACCTTCAAGTTGGCTTTCGCAAAACAGGACTGTTCCCCCTAAATAAGGATGCAATTCCCAGGGAAAGTATGTTTCCAGCCCAAGTGTATCATTCAGATGACACTGATGATTCTGATTTAACTGTAGAGGGAGGGCTTCAAATTGGACCTGAAAATGAACACACCAGCACTTTTTTTGAAACTGTAGAACAAAAAATAAGATCAGTAAAAAATAAAAAAGCTAAGAAACCAAGGAAAACGGTGAGCAGACTGGTGTCTGGAAAAGAACTTACCAGTAATGAGGTAATGGAGGCCATAAAAAATCATGAACAAAATCAAAAACCTACCTTGAAAAAATCTCAGGAAACACAAAAAGGTAAGCTCGCAGTAAAAAAAAGTAAGCAAATTGTTGCAACAACAGCACCTAGTCCAGTAGCAGGCCCATCTTGTGTTGACAGAGCAGTGGACTGTTCCAGTAACAGCAGTGACAGTGATGAGGCTTCTGATGAAAAATGTTGTTTGTCACAGATTCCAACCAAAGGAACTGTCCGGCTGTATTTCTCTGGCATTTGTTAAGTGGGTGCAGTGTGATGGTTTAAAAAATGGCATGCCATGCAAGCACTGGACACACCTAACATTCTGCACACCTGTAAGGTGTGTCAGAAGGGGTGACAAAATCCTGTGCTGCCATTGCAATAGCAATGAAGAATAGTTGAAGTCCAACAAACGCTTGTAAATATGTTAAATTGTGTTGAATTGTGTTGAAACATTTTAATTATTGTACAGTTGACACCCTTTATATGACTAATTAACATTACAACCCAATTACTCAATTGTATCGGCCTAAATAATAAACTGTGTGCTTGACGTCAGAGGTCGCGACCTTACATTCATCTGTCAAAATGGCGGACAATGTAAACATGTTGTCAAAAATACTGTTGTTATGGATTAGTTAGCGCGAGTTGCAGGAAATAAATATGCTCCATTTACTAATGTAATATTGGTTTCTTTCAACAAGGTAAGTTATACAATGCTTTAATGTTTGTTTGTTGCTAATTTTAATACAAAACATTAACACCGCGAATCAACATACATCGAGGATATATGTATGGCCTATTTTGTGCAAACTTTAAAAATCTTCTTGTTCATAATTATAGAGCCTAGGGCTACTAAATTTGGTGAGTTGTGATATCTAATAGTCCTCTACCAAATTTGTTCAAATTATTCCCCTGGGCTCAAATTTGACCCTGCCCTGGGCTTCACAAAACTGAACATTTGACGTTTACCAGGGGAGATTACTGCGGCCGTGTGGCTGTGACCAACAACAACAACAACAACATCTTGTAAACATGAGATAAAACCCTGTCATTTAGTGCCATTTTAGATCAGATGGTGACTGTTTACAAAGGAATTGAAGTAAGAAAAAGTGTTATGAATGTTTTTCTTATAAACTGAAAAAAGTCGGGTTTTATTTAAATATGTCGAAAGTGAACATATATCCGGATAGTCCATATAAACGGACTCCCAGAGTCTTTGATAATTTTTGCTATGGCGGCTCTGGCAGTCCATATGCACCCCTTCATAAACATGGGTGCAGTTCAGTGCAGCGAATCCGTGCGCTTCACTAAACAGACGTCATTCGAGACAAATTGAGGAAAATAATGAATAAACTTCACAAAGATGTTAAATTTACCTGAATGGCAACCTACGGATGTTATCCTTTGCATGCACCCTAGAAAAACACGACGATGTTTCAACACGCTTTTCTCGTAGTTGCAATAATTCAACTCTCAGCTAAGGCTGAGAGTTGCAATGCTCTCGCTCTTGTCCATGGGTGCAAACTGTTATCAACAATTCAAAGGTTAATTAACACTGAAACTGCAAGAGCTTATTAAAATTTACCTATCTAAACCACAAACTCATCCAAACGGTAATAATAAGCAAGAAATAATTTATTTGTATTGACTAAGGTTTTGTTTTGTACGCTGTAACCGCCATAATGGAAAATTGACCCAATATAGTTCAGGTCGCATTACACCAATATTTTGTATTGATCTTAGAAGTCAAATGTATAACTTAATTAATTACATTTATAAATACGTGTATAAAGAAATAATCTTTAAATTATCATAATATTCTAAGGCCTGTTGGTCTTAGGGATGTGTGGGTTGTTAATTATATTTTGAGATGATTCTTTACAAAGAAAGATGCTACTATTGTGTTTGTTATAAATGTGTGAAAGGCTCTAAGAAGGAACCACAGATTATTAACCCTTTACCAAACACTTACAAGATTTTACGGGTTTGTAGCTGACAACTTTATAAATAATTGTGATAAAAGGAGAAATTGCTCAAGATGAGCGATTTCTCCTTTTATCACAATTATTTCTACCCTTCCTGATCATTTCCTTCATATTCCATTACAATTTAATTGTCGTCTGCAACCTCTTTCAAATTGGGGAAAGTCCAAAATGTGTCGTTTGGTAAAGGGTTAAGGCATTTTGATTCCTATGGGTCTTGTGAATCTGTTTCAAATCAAATGCGTAGATTTGATCTTCAGCATCTAAAAATATGTGAAATAGAAAGAACGACAATATCTTTTGGAGAGATAAATGTACCTTCGTTATAAGCAAAGGACCTGTGCAACAATTCCCGGGCTTTTTAGTCTGTTTAGTTAACACGGTAGTAACTTTTTCCATGTATAAAAAAGCTCACCCTTCCAACTTTTAAGCACCAAGTGGGACGAGGGATAGAAAGAGAAAGTCACATGCTTGAGTACATTTCTAACCCATGCGCATTGCACGTATTTTTCGCATAAAAAAACAGTGGAGCGATACAGGGCCATCATGGCCCTTTTGTTTCTTTGAAACATGGTTAAAAAAACAAAAATAAATATTAATTTACTTTATTTTTGAAGGACCGTCCAAACTTCCCACCCAAGCTATTGCTATCAAAGTTGAAATAAAATCTTATTAGTTTGTTTTATGTCTTAACAAATGTTCAATAGATTGTGGAAAATATACCTGAACCATTTAGTCTATCAGCCAGATGGGTTGGGGTGTACCACTCAGGGGGGGCAAAACAACACCTATCTTACTTCATTGTATACTCAGTATAAAGAAACAAAATGAGTGATAACAATCTCAGTTGGGCAGCTATAAGTTATTATTGAGCTGTTTCTATGACAACCGTCAGGCTTTGACTAAATAGCTGGTTTAGCTAGTATAATTCTCAAATATTTCTTCAAAATTAGTTCTAGAAAAAAAGTTTGGTGTTAAAATGAAGATTATGATTATTACCTAATATGATCTGCCCTTAAATATGCAAATTAGTACATTTGCATATCTATGAATATTAATGAGATTGCAAAAAAAAGTTCCTAAAAACTAGCAAGCCTCCAGAATAGTAGGGTCAATATATGAAAAAAAATACCTTCAACCACCAAAAAGTTTCTACAAAAGGTATTATTACTGAACCTGGTAGGGTAGAAGCTTCTTTAAAACATATTAAAAGTTTACCACAATTGGACCTCCGGAAAGTTTTTTGTTCGAGATGGCCGCCAAGATGGCCGCCAATACCTATTAATGATCACAACTATGTAACTATACAATCAAATTTTATGAATTTGGTGTCTATTCCTAAGTTTCAAGGGGCAAAGAACACATAAAGATCATCAGACATTGTTTAAGTGTACAATAGTACACACAAATCCAACATGGCGTCCCAAATAGCCGCCAAGATGCCCGCCAAAACCTATTAATGATCATAACTATGTAAATATCCACTCAAATTTGATTATTTTGGTGGACATAAATAGGTTTCAAGGGGCAAAGAACACATTAAGATTATCAGAAATTGTTTAAGTTTACTATATTACACACAAATCCAACATGGCGCCCAAAATGGCCGCCAAGATGGCCATCAAAACTTATTAATGATCATAACTATGTAACTATCCACTCAGATTAGATGATTTTGTTGTCTATACCGAGGTTTCAAGGAGTAAAGAACACATTTCGATTGTCAGACATAGTTTAAGTTTATTATGTTACACAGAAATCTCACATGGCGTCCAATGACACAATACGAAGGACCGCAAGTCCATTACTTTTGACGTGATACTTGTTATGTGAAACCCATAGTTTGGACCTGCAGCAATTTCTGGATTTTGAAAAGAGGATCATTATTCAGCTTCAGGCAACACTGAACTGGCAAGGAATGATGCGTATCTTGCATCAGCAAAGCCAGTACCCTGGGCTGTTGTCAGTCAAATTCTTGCCTATGATTAATATGTACAATGGTACAATGGGGACAAAGCGTGCATTCTGTCAACATAAGTCTTAGTTTGCAACCTTGCCACAACCTTCACACCATTGTAACTTTTGACCAACCCTTGTATTGGAAAGCTGCCGAAATAATCATTGATGCGCCTCAAAGTAGTTGAAAATGTTGTTCAGAATTTGGGATGTTTCATAAACGTATGAATTTGCGGGCAGGGGTGGGCAAAGGATCCCTCATGGAAGAAACCGCTCACAAAAACATACTTGAGGCTGTCTATTGAGTAATGCAATTGTGCACGTTGTGACACGAACAGCTGTCAAGAGGGCTGCATGGGACCATCTTCTTGTTGAAAAGTGCATACACAGCAAGCTTTCAGCAGAAATGGCCAAGGAAGATTCAGACATTCAGATGCTGCTGGATCATGCCAAGGATTTGTACTCTTCCCTTTTGAGGGGCAAAACGACGCTAGCAGATGATATGTTATGCGATTTTGATCAAACTCGAGAGGGCTACAGAGAAGTAGAAACATGAAATTGCCCAGACCTCAAAGATAAGCATAGTATGGCTGAATTATTAGCTTATGATTAACAATTCAAGGGTGTTGATTAAAGCATATCGTACTGGGTATTGGTTAATGTATTAGGCAGTGCCCGATTTGCTATCCATCTTTGCTGCTGCTGGATTCATTACATGCAATCTGCGTATTACTACATATATCTGCAACAAATAAGCAACCTAGAGGAAACGCACCCGGAAGTTTATCGAAAGTTTGGTATTGGTGTTCACGTTGTTTGTAGGAGCCATCAGTGCTGGGCTGGGCTAGCACTTGATCTTGTAATTGAGAAAACATTGATGATGTTTTTATAGAGCACATGTGGTCTAACTCGTGGCAGTGGAATGACTGAGGAAATGCAAACCCCTTGAACCCTATCTGCAACATCCGAGCACAACAGTGCGATGCAGGATTTCACAGACCTGGCCTATACTTCAAGTCCGCAATACAAAGACTCAAGTTAAGCGTGCATCAAAGGGGATTCTTTTGATCTAGAGAAAATGCAGACACAGATTACAACCTGATCACCATACACAGCTGACCCTACTCTCAGAAACATGGTAAATGGGATAGTGGCTGGGTCACATGTGAATGTTCATGCAATTGAGGCTGTTGGGAAAACGATCATAAGAGATATCATAGGAAAGTCGGTCTTTGGTTATAAATTCACGAGAAAATGCAGAGCCAAATCTCTTTGGAATAGCTTGGCGGTTAAGATCGCTTCTGACAGTGCTTTTTATCATGCTCTTCTGTTCCAGCGTTTTCTGGTCGTGTCAAAATATGGAGATCCTTCCCTTGCAGTTGTATTGTCTTATGAACTGAGCTCCCATCCTGCTGTCTTCTTTGAAGCCAAGAACATACTTAGTACAGCAGATAAGCCTCAGAATGCTCAGGCAATTTGAGAGTATTCTGTAGACACATCATGTGAGGCTGTGATGAACTGTAATCATGAAACAGATGCATGATGGTGGCACTTTGCTGCATCGTTAACCATGGAGAAGGGCGACTCATATACCACAATAGCAGAGTCTTATGTAGATCCAGAGAAAGGCAATACGGACAAGCGACACTGGGGTTCGATGTCTACGAAGACGGTGATTATAACAAAGTCAAAACGCACTGGAAACGTGAATCATATTGTGAGTTTCAGCAAAGAGACAGAATGCTCATGTTAAAAAGGAAGACTTTTGTCTCGTGACCGAAACAAAGCCGTCATGATTGCTCTAATCAGCACAACTTTGACTAAAATGGGATGCTATGTTGTTCTGTCTTCAGGGGATGCAGACGTTCAAATTGTTAAATACAGTATAACGATCCCGTCGTAGCACCACAATGTTGGTGAGCGAGGATACATATTTGCTCATCTTGATCCTGCATTACTCCGAAAGGGACAATAAGACCATCTATTGCCGCTTTTATGTAAATAAACAGTCAAAGGAACGCAAGGTGTATAATATTAACCTTTTGAAAGAACTTGTGCTTATTCAGGCTGTAATTAATCTTCAATGATTTTCAGCAATGGTAAAAAAGCAAGTCTACAGAAGTTAGTAAAACCTGATCCTATCATGAAGTCATGTGCTGGTTCATTCTCTCTTCCAGATGTCGTAAATTGGATTTTATGAGTATTCAACTCCTTAGTGATAACCTCAGTTCGATTAAAGTGTTTCTTGTCTCCTAAACTATGGCATTTTACATAACAACCATAACGTTTGAGTAACAAGTTATGGACTTATGGTCCTTCGTATTGTGTTGATGGCCATTGGACGCCGTGTTGGATTTCTGTTTAACATAATTAGCTGACATTTTGTCTGATGATATAAATTTTATATTAATGTGTTGTTTGCTCTTTGAAATATGGGTATATACATCAAATTTATCAAATTTGAGTGGATAGTTGGTGGCCATCTTGGTGGCCATTTTGGACACTGTGTTGGATTATTGAGTAATATAATAAACTTAAACAATGTCTGATGATCTTAATGTGTAATTTGTCCCCTTAAACCTATGTATAGACACCAAAATCGTCACATTTGAGTGGCTAGTAGCATAGTTATGATCATTTTATAGGTTTTGGCGACCATCTTTGCAGCTATCTTGGCGGATATTTAGGACGCCATGTTAAATTTTGGTGTAACATAATTAACTTACACTTTGTCTGATGATAATTATGTGTTCTTTGGCCCCTAAAACCTGGGTATATCATCAAATTCATCAAATTTAAGTTGATAGTTACACAGTTATGATCATAAATAGGTTTTGGTGGCCATCTTGGCGGCTATTTTCGACGCCATGTTGAATTTGTGTGTACTAAATTAAACTTAAACAATTTCTGATCCTCATTATGTGTTCTTTGCCCCTTTAAACCTAGGTATAGACACCAAATTCATCAAATTTGATTGGATAGTTACATAGTTCTGATAATTAATAGGTCTTGGCGGCCATCTTGAAAAAAAACTTTCCGGAGGTCCGATTGTGGTAAACTTTTGATATGTTTTTAAGGACCTTATACCCTACCAGGATCAGTTAAAATAAGTTTTGTAGCAATTGTTTGGGGGTCAAAGTGTATATTAACCCTACTTTGGTTCAATTTCTCCCAGACAATTTATGAAAATTAAGCTGATTGAGGTCCCATCTTCAAAGGAGAAAAAAATACCAAAAGCTGCCAGTACCAGACTGTTATCAACCATTTTCAAATGCTACTGGCATGCATCTTCCCAGATATATAGGTGTAGTTTTGCCCTCCTTACTGGTACACCCCACCTCAATTTCGGGTACTTGGCTGAAGGACTAATTACCTTGACCTTATTGAATAATTTTAACAATTTCCCCATGATGGCTTACGTTATACTGTCAAGCACTTGAATAGTCGAGCGCGCTGTCCTCTGACAGCTCTTGTTATGATATGAAATTTATTTAAAATGATGCTGATGTTCATTTTGACATGAAACACTGTTGTCATTTGGTGATGAATATTGTGTTTGTCTAGTTCTTTGGAGGTCATGGGTTCGATCCCTAATTTTTTTGGTGCATTCTTTAGATCTTCCCTAAAGACATACATTATATTTTCTACCCTAAAACAGTCTTAAAATCTTTTCTAAAAGCCTTAGTTTATAAAAGGCAATTGATATTAAATAAATAGCTTTAAACAAACCAATCTAATTTCATTAGCTACAACTCCATCAAGTCCATGCTCTGACAATTACTCCTCCAGGGCAGCATGAAGGCAGGACTGCTGCCACTGCACACCCTCACGGTTCCCGAGTCTGAGATGGAAATGAACGGGGAACCAGACGAGCAGTCTCAGCCGGCATGGCTTCTTGATGTCACCTCAGACCCGGCAAACTATATCACAGGGGACAATAAGGGTCAGATATCATACCAGGTCAACAACATGCGTGTAGCTACAAAGGTAAGCGTGAACTATATCACAGGGGACAGTAAGGATCATGTATAGTTTATGAGTACTTTGTTAGGCTGTGATTATGCATGCCTTTACCTATGCAAAGAAAGTTTAAGAGGCCATAAATTGGAGTCACTATGTCCATCTAACTATCTGTTTTTATGCCCCCGAAGGAGGGCATATAGTGATTGGACTGTCCCTCCGTTTGTCCGTCTGTCCGTCAGACTTTGTGTTTAGGTTTCCAAAAAATGATCATAATTTATATGTTGCTTCAGATAGCAATTTCATATTTGGCATGCATGTGTATATGGACAAGGCCTTTCCATAGGCACACAAATTTTGACCCCTGTGAACTTGACCTTGAACTTAGGGTCGGCGTTTAGGTTTCGAAATCTGCGTTTAGGTTTCTAGAAAAGCTCATAACTTCTATCAAGCGTTTATAGGGGGCATAAGTCATCCTTTGGTGACACCTCTTGTTCCTTATAAAATCATGGCCATGAAGTGTAGCTGCGAGAAACTCTTTATGTTTCTAGTAAGAAAATCATGGCCATGAAGTGTAGCTGCGAGAAACTCTATGTTTCTAGTAAGCAGTTCTGATGGCAAATCTCTCTTTTATGCTTCTGGTAAGATGGCATATTGCATTCACTGTGCGTCTGTCTTTCCGTCGGTCCGTCCTTCCATCCGCCTGTCTGTCCATCAGGTATTCTGTTTCCCGAGTTTTTCCTGAATCCTTGCAGATACTGACCAGATTTTTATGCTCCCCGAAATATTTTCCGTGGAGTATATAGTTGCCAGTTTGTAGTTCCTTCCTTCCTTCCATCACACTTTTGTTACAGTTTCTCATAGCACCTTCAATACTTTACCGATCTCTTTCATATTTGGCATGTAGGTACCTTGCATGGACCTCTACCTTTTAATTAGGTTTGAAGTCACTGGAGTCATGGTCACCGAGGCTAATAATAGATTTTTCCGTCACACTTTTTTTACTGTTTCTCATAGCACCTTCAATACTTTACCGATCTCTTTCATATTTGGCATGTACATACCTTGCATGGACCTCTACCTTTTGATGGGGTTTGAGGTCACTGGGGTCAAGGTCACCGAGGCAAAAAATATATTTTTTTAGGTGGTTATTAACACATAGATTGACAAAGCGCATCATCGGGGAGCATCCATCAGTTTCACTGATATTCTTGTCTATATGTGAATCCACGTGCATGATTTACAGCTCACGTATAAGTTTTGTATCGGTCCATTGATGTTTGGAGAAGTTACAGGCCTTGGACTGGGAAATTGTTTCTAGTATTCTAGACTTTTTATGCCCTCGATGGAGGGCATATAGTGATCGCACTGTCCGTCTGTCTTTCCGTCACACTTTTGTGTAAAGGTTTCGAAAAATGCTCATAACTTCTATGTTGCTTTAGATGTAACCTTCATATTTGGTATGCATGTGTAAAAAGACAAGGCCTTTCCATACGCACACAAATTTTGACCCCTTTGACCTTTACCTTGAACTGAGGGTCTGCGTTTAGGTTTCGAAATCTTTGTTTAGGTTTGAAAAAAGCGTTTTTCGGGGGCATATGTCTTCCGATGGAGTCAGCTCTTGTTTTTTAATGCTTGCAGATATTAACCTGATTTCTGGTGTGTTAGTCTACCTAAATGACTTACAGACCAAGATTGAGTTTCCTTCCGGTCCATTGATTTTTTTTACTGGCCTTGGACATTTCTCTAAAATAACACTTTTCAGGAATTTTCAATTGAGATATAGCTTCCGTGCGGCTGGAAAGTTGAGTAGGGAGTATTGTATTTCACAAACACATATCTTGTTGATACCTGTTTTGCATTCTTGTATGTTTACACACTGTCTGCTTTTTTTGCATAGCATTGCTGTTTTCTTTAAATGTTTCATTTGCATAAAAATAATTATTTTGTGCAAGCTATATAAATGTGCATATTCACAGCCTTTAAATAAAAATAAATGTGTATAATAGAACAGTACAAAGTTATTTCTCATAGCCAATAATAATATTTCCTGGTGGAATGATATACAGTCCCAACTGGAGAAAATTATTTTGTGCAAGCTATATACATATGCACGATCCCTGCCATTAAATAAAAATGTCTCATAGAACAGTACAGAGTAATTTCTGATACCTAAGAAACTCTGCTTATAATATTTCCTGGTGGCATGATATACAGGCCTAACTGGTGGAATGAAAAAACTATTGTTGTTGCTGTTTTGCTGTATTTGGACAGGATGTACATAACCCATGCTGTAGGAAAGCCGGACTTAATGCATGTGTGTTAAGTGTCAGCCAAGATTAGCCTGTGCTGGCCAGACTTAATGCATGTGTGTTAAGTGTCAGCCAAGATTAGCCTGTGCTGGCCAGACTTAATGCATGTGTGTTAAGTGTCAGCCAAGATTAGCCTGTGCTGGCTGGACGTAATGCATGTGTGTTAAGTGTCAGCCAAGATTAGCCTGTGCTGGCCGGACTTAATGCATGTGTGTTAAGTGTCAGCCAAGATTAGCCTGTGCTGGCCGGACTTAATGCATGTGTGTTAAGTGTCAGTCAAGATTAGCCTGTGCTGGCCGGACTTAATGCATGTGTGTTAAGTGTCAGTCAAGATTAGCCTGTGCTGGCCAGACTTAATGCATGTGTGTTAAATGTCAGCCAAGATTAGCCTGTGCTGGCCGGACTTAATGCATGTGTGTTAAGTGTCAGCCAAGATTAGCCTGTGCTGGCCGGACTTAATGCATGTGTGCTAAGTGTCAGCCAAGATTAGCCTGTGCTGGCTGGACGTAATGCACGTGCGTTAAGTGTCAGCCAAGATTAGCCTGTGCTGGCCGGACTTAATGCATGTGTGTTAAGTGTCAGCCAAGATTAGCCTGTGCTGGCTGGACGTAATGCACGTGCGTTAAGTGTCAGCCAAGATTAGCCTGTGCTGGCCGGACTTAATGCATGTGTGTTAAGTGTCAGCCAAGATTAGCCTGTGCTGGCTGGACGTAATGCACGTGCGTTAAGTGTCAGCCAAGATTAGCCTGTGCTGGCCGGACTTAATGCATGTGTGTTAAGTGTCAGCCAAGATTAGCCTGTGCTGGCTGGACGTAATGCACGTGCGTTAAGTGTCAGCCAAGATTAGCCTGTGCTGGCCGGACTTAATGCATGTGTGTTAAGTGTCAGTCAAGATTAGCCTGTGCTGGCCAGACTTAATGCATGTGTGTTAAATGTCAGCCAAGATTAGCCTGTGCTGGCCGGACTTAATGCATGTGTGTTAAGTGTCAGTCAAGATTAGCCTGTGCTGGCCAGACTTAATGCATGTGTGTTAAGTGTCAGCCAAGATTAGCCTGTGCTGGCCGGACTTAATGCATGTGTGCTAAGTGTCAGCCAAGATTAGCCTGTGCTGGCTGGACTTAATGCATGTGTGTTAAGTGTCAGTCAAGATTAGCCTGTGCTGGCTGGACTTAATGCATGTGTGTTAAGTGTCAGCCAAGATTAGCCTGTGCTGGCCAGACTTAATGCATGTGTGTTAAGTGTCAGCCAAGATTAGCCTGTGCTGGCCAGACTTAATGCATGTGTGTTAAGTGTCAGCCAAGATTAGCCTGTGCTGGCCGGACTTAATGCATGTGTGCTAAGTGTCAGCCAAGATTAGCCTGTTTTGGCCGGACTTAATGCATGTGTGTTAAGTGTCAGCCAAGATTAGCCTGTGCTGTTTTCCCAGAGCAAGGCTAATGTGTTTTGGGGTTTCTTATAAGTGGTATGTTTTTGATCAGGTTCATGCAGGAGATGTTACAAGCGTTCTGGAGACTAAGAATGGAGTTGTTTTCACAGGATCGAAGGATTCTACGATAAAAATATGGGAAAAGACAGAAGAAGTTCTAACACAGGTTTGTAAGATCAATATGAACCACAATTTGGCAGGTGTATGACATCAATATGAGCCACAATATCACAGGTATGTAACATCAATATGAGCCACAATCTCACAGGTATGTAACATCAATATGAGCTACAGTCTCCCATGTTTTTACATCAATATGAGCCACAATCTCGCAGGTGTGTAACATCAATATGAGTCACAATCTCACAGGAGTGTAACATCAATATGAGCCACAATCTCGCAGGTATGTAACATCAATATGAGCCACAATCTCGCAGGTATGTAACATCAATATGAGCCACAATCTCGCAGGTGTGTAACATCAATATGAGCCACAATCTCGCAGGTATGTAACATCAATATGAGCCACAATCTCGCAGGTATGTAACATCAATATGAGCCACAATCTCACAGGTATGTAACATCAATATGAGCCACAATCTCGCAGGTATGTAACATCAATATGAGCCACAATCTCGCAGGTATGTAACATCAATATGAGCCACAATCTCACAGGAGTGTAACATCAATATGAGCCACAATCTAGGAGGTATATTATATCAATATGAGCTACAATCTTGCAGGTGTATAACATCAGTATGAGCCACAATCTCGCAGGTATGTAACATCAAAATGAGCCACACTCTCGCAGGTGTATTATATCAATATGAGCTACAATCTCGCAAGTGTGTAACATCAATATGAGCCACAATCTCACAGGAGTGTAACATCAATATGAGCCACAATCTCGCAGGTGTATTATATCAATACGAACCACAATCTTGCAGATGTATTATATCAATATGAGCTACAATCTCGCATGTGTATAACATCAATATGAGCCACAATCTCGCAGGTGTATTATATAAATATGAGCTACAATCTCACAGGAGTGTTACATCAATATGAGCCACAATCTCGCAGGTGTATTATATCAATGTGAGCTACAATCTTGCAGGTATGTAACATGAATATGAGCTGCAATCTCACAGGAGTGTAACATAAATATGAGCCACAATCTCACAGGTGTATTATATCAATATGAACCACAATCTCGCAGGTGTGTAACATCCATATGAGCCACAATCTCACAGGAGTGTAGCATCAATATGAGCCACAATCTTGCAGGTGTATAACATCAATATGAGCCACAATCTCACAGGTGTATAGCATCAATATGAGCTACAATCTCGCAGGTGTATAACATCAATATGAGCCACAATCTCACAGGTGTATAGCATCAATTTGAGCCACAATCTCACAGGTGTGTAACATAAATATGAGCCACAATCTTGCATGTGTATAACATCAATATGAGCCACAATCTCGCAGGTGTAAGACATCAATGTGAGCCACAATCTCACAGGTGTATAGCATCAATATGAGCCACAATCTCACAGGTGTGTAACATAAATATGAGCCACAATCTCGCATGTGTATAACATCAATATGAGCCACAATCTCGCAGGTGTATTATATCAATATGAGCCACAATCTCACAGGTGTTTAAGATCAATATGAGCCACAATCTCGCAGGTGTATAACATCAATATGAGCCACAATCTCACAGGTGTATAGCATCAATATGAGCCACAATCTCACAGGTGTATAGCATCAATATGAGCCACAATCTCGCAGGTGTATTATATCAATATGAGCCACAATCTCGTAGGTGTATAGCATCAATATGAGCCACAATCTCACAGGTGTATAACATCAATATGAGCCACAATCTCACAGGTGTATAGCATCAATATGAGCCACAATCTCACAGGTGTATAGCATCAATATGAGCCACAATCTCGTAGGTGTATAGCATCAATATGAGC
Source organism: Dreissena polymorpha (assembly GCF_020536995.1). Lineage (NCBI taxonomy): Eukaryota > Metazoa > Mollusca > Bivalvia > Myida > Dreissenidae > Dreissena > Dreissena polymorpha. The sequence continues at coordinate 94,265,179 of NC_068362.1, forward strand.
CACAATCTCACAGGTGTATAACATCAATATGAGCCACAATCTCACAGGTGTATAGCATCAATATGAGCCACAATCTCGTAGGTGTATAGCATCAATATGAGCCACAATCTCACAGGTGTATAACATCAATATGAGCCACTATCTCGCAGGTGTATTATATCAATATGAGCTACAATCTCGCAGGTGTATTATATCAATATGAGCCACAATATGCAGGTGTGTAACATCAATTTGGGCCACAATCTCACAGGAGTGTAACATAAATATGAGCCACAATCTCGCAGGTGTATTATATCAATATGAGCTACAATCTCGCAGGTGTATTATATCAATATGAGCCACAATTTCGCAGGTGTGTAACATCAATATGAGCCACAATCTCGCATGTGTATAACATCAATATGAGCCACAATCTCGCAGGTGTATTATATCAATATGAGCCACAATCTCACAGGTGTTTAAGATCAATATGAGCCACAATCTCGCAGGTGTATAACATCAATATGAGCCACAATCTCACAGGTGTATAGCATCAATATGAGCCACAATCTCACAGGTGTATAGCATCAATATGAGCCACAATCTCGCAGGTGTATTATATCAATATGAGCCACAATCTCGTAGGTGTATAGCATCAATATGAGCCACAATCTCACAGGTGTATAACATCAATATGAGCCACAATCTCACAGGTGTATAGCATCAATATGAGCCACAATCTCACAGGTTTATAGCATCAATATGAGCCACAATCTCGTAGGTGTATAGCATCAATATGAGCCACAATCTCACAGGTGTATAACATCAATATGAGCCACAATCTCACAGGTGTATAGCATCAATATGAGCCACAATCTCGTAGGTGTATAGCATCAATATGAGCCACAATCTCACAGGTGTATAACATCAATATGAGCCACAATCTCACAGGTGTATAGCATCAATATGAGCCACAATCTCACAGGTGTGTAACATAAATATGAGCCACAATCTCACATGTGTATAACATCAATATGAGCCACTATCTCGCAGGTGTATTATATCAATATGAGCTACAATCTCGCAGGTGTATTATATCAATATGAGCCACAATATGCAGGTGTGTAACATCAATTTGGGCCACAATCTCACAGGAGTGTAACATAAATATGAGCCACAATCTCGCAGGTGTATTATATCAATATGAGCTACAATCTCGCAGGTGTATTATATCAATATGAGCCACAATTTCGCAGGTGTGTAACATCAATATGAGCCACAATCTCACAGGAGTGTAACATCAATATGAGCCACACTTGCAGGTGTATTATATCAATATGAGCCACAATCTCGTAGGTGTATAGCATCAATATGAGCCACAATCTCACAGGAGTGTAACATCAATATGAGCCACAATCTCGCAGGTGTATTATATCAATATGAACCACAATCTTGCAGATGTATTATATCAATATGAGCTACAATCTCGCATGTGTATAACATCAATATGAGCCACAATCTCGCAGGTGTATTATATCAATATGAGCCACAATCTTGCAGATGTATTATATCAATGTGAGCTACAATCTTGCAGGTGTATAACATCAATATTAGCCACAATCTCACAGGAGTGTTACATCAATATGAGCCACAATCTCGCATGTGTATTATATCAATGTGAGCTACAATCTTGCAGGTATGTAACATGAATATGAGCTGCAATCTCACAGGAGTGTAACATAAATATGAGCCACAATCTCACAGGTGTATTATATCAATATGAACCACAATCTCGCAGGTGTGTAACATCAATATGAGCCACAATCTCACAGGTGTATAGCATCAATATGAGCTACAATCTCGCAGGTGTATAACATCAATATGAGCCACAATCTCACAGGTGTATAGCATCAATATGAGCCACAATCTCACAGGTGTGTAACATAAATATGAGCCACAATCTCGCATGTGTATAACATCAATATGAGCCACAATCTCGCAGGTGTAAGACATCAATATGAGCCACAATCTCACAGGTGTATAGCATCAATATGAACCACAATCTCACAGGTGTGTAACATAAATATGAGCCACAATCTCGCATGTGTATAACATCAATATGAGCCACAATCTCGCAGGTGTATTATATCAATATGAGCCACAAACTCACAGGTGTTTAAGATCAATATGAGCCACAATCTCGCAGGTGTATAACATCAATATGAGCCACAATCTCACAGGTGTATAGCATCAATATGAGCCACAATCTCACAGGTGTATAGCATCAATATGAGCCACAATCTCGCAGGTGTATTATATCAATATGAGCCACAATCTCACAGGTGTATAGCATCAATATGAGCCACAATCTCGTAGGTGTATAGCATCAATATGAGCCACAATCTCACAGGTGTATAGCATCAATATGAGCCACAATCTCACAGGTGTATAGCATCAATATGAGCCACAATCTTGCAGGTGTATAGCATCAATATGAGCCACAATCTCACAGGTGTATAACATCAATATGAGCCACAATCTCACAGGTGTATAGCATCAATATGAGCCACAATCTCACAGGTGTGTAACATAAATATGAGCCACAATCTCACATGTGTATAACATCAATATGAGCCACTATCTCGCAGGTGTATTATATCAATATGAGCTACAATCTCGCAGGTGTATTATATCAATATGAGCCACAATCTCGCAGGTGTGTAACATCAATTAGGGCCACAATCTCACAGGAGTGTAACATCAATATGAGCCACAATCTCGCAGGTGTATTATATCAATATGAGCTACAATCTCGCAGGTGTATTATATCAATATGAGCCACAATCTCGCAGGTGTGTAACATCAATATGAGCCACAATCTCACAGGAGTGTAACATCAATATGAGCCACAATCTCGCAGGTGTATTATATCAATATGAGCCACAATCTCGTAGGTGTATAGCATCAATATGAGCCACAATCTCGCAGATGTATGACATCAATATTAGCCACAATCTCACAGGTGTATAGCATCAATATGAGCCACAATCTCACAGGTGTATAACATCAATATGAACCACAATCTCACAGGTGTATAGCATCAATATGAGCCACAATCTCGCAGGTGTATTATATCAATATGAGCCACAATCTTGTAGGTGTATAGCATCAATATGAGCCACAATCTCGCAGATGTATAACATCAATATGAGCCACAATCTCACAGGTGTATAGCATCAATATGAGCCACAATCTCACAGGTGTATAACATCAATATGAGCCACAATCTCACAGGTGTATAGCATCAATATGAGCCACAATCTTGCAGGTGTATAACATCAATATGAGCCACAATCTCACAGGTGTATAGCATCAGTATGAGCCACAATCTCGCAGGTGTATTATATCAATATGAGCCACAATCTTGCAGGTGTATAACATCGATATGAGCCACAATCTCACAGGTGTATAGCATCAATATGAGCCACAATCTCACAGGTGTATAACATCAATATGAGCCACAATCTCACAGGTGTATAGCATCAATATGAGCCACAATCTCACATGTGTATAACATCAATATGAGCCACTATCTCGCAGGTGTATTATATCAATATGAGCTACAATCTCGCAGGTGTATTATATCAATATGAGCCACAATCTCGCAGGTGTGTAACATCAATTTAAGCCACAATCTCACAGGAGTGTAACATCAATATGAGCCACAATCTCGCAAGTGTATTATATCAATATGAGCTACAATCTCGCAGGTGTATTATATCAATATGAGCCACAATCCCGCAGATGTATAACATCAATATGAGCCACAATCTCACAGGAGTGTCACATCAATATGAGCCACAATCTCACAGGTATGTAACATCAATATGAGCCACAATCTCACAGGTGTGTAACATCAATATGAGCCACAATCTCACAGGTGTGTAACATCAATATGAGCCACAATCTCACAGGAGTGTAACATCAATACCCGCCACAATCTGGCAGGTATATAACATCAATATGAGCCACAATCTCACAGGTATGTAACATCAATATGAGCCACAATCTCACAGGAGTGTAACATCAATACCCGCCACAATCTGGCAGGTATATAACATCAATATGAGCCACAATCTCACAGGAGTGTAACATCAATATGAGCCACAATCTCACAGGAGTGTAACATCAATGTGAGCCACAATCTCGCATGTGTATACATCAATACCCGCCACAATCTCACAGGTATGTAACATCAATATGAGCCACAATCTCACAGGAGTGTAACATCAATATGAGCCACAATCTTTCAGGTGTGTAACATCAATATGAGCCACAATCTCACAGGTGTATAACATCAATATAAGCCACAATCTGGCAGGTATGTAACATCAATATGAGCCGCGATCTCGTAGGTGTGTTAGATCAATATAAGCCGCGATCTCACAGGTGTGTAAGATAAATATGAGCAGCAACACGCAGGTGTATACGATCAATATGAGCCACAATGTTGCAGGTGTGTAAGATCAATATGAAGGCGATCTCTCAGGTGTGTATCATCAATATGAGCCACGATGTCGCATATGTGTAAGATCAATATTAGCGGCAATCACAAGGGTATGTAACATCAATATGAGCCACAATCTCACAATGGGTACGATCAATATGAGCCATGATGTTGCAGGTATGTAAGATCAATATGAAGGCGATCTCGCAGATATATAATCAATATATGCCACTATCTCACAGGTGTCTAAGATCAATATTAGCGGCAATCTCACAGGTGTCTAAGATCAATATTAGCTGCAATCTCACAGGTGTCTAAGATCAATATTAGCGACGATCACACAGGTGTGTAAGATCAATATTAGCGACGATCTCACAGGTGTCTAAGATCAATATTAGCGGCAATCTCACAGGTGTCTAAGATCAATATTAGCTGCAATCTCACAGGTGTCTAAGATCAATATTAGCGACGATCTCACAGGTGTGTAAGATCAATATTAGCGACGATCTCACAGGTGTGTAAGATCAATATTAGCGGCGATCTCACAGGTGTCTAAGATCAATATGAGCGGCGATCTCACAGGTGTTTAAGGTCAAAACCAGCCGCGATCAAGCACGTGTGTAAGATAAATATTAGCTGCAATTGTGCAGGTGTGTACGATCAATATGAGCCGCGATCTGGGAGGTGTGTAAGATAAACTTGAACCGCGATCTCGTAGGTGTGTTAGATCAATATTAGCCGCGATCTCACAGGTGTGTAAGATAAATATGAGCAGCAACACGCAGGTGTGTACGATCAATATGAGCCACGATGTTGCAGATGTGTAAGATCAATATGAGTGGTGATTTTGCAGATGTGTAACATCAATATGAGCAGCAATCACGAGGGTGTGTAAGATCAATATGATCGGTGATCTCACAGGTGTCTAACATATATATGAGCCGCGATCTTGCAGGTGTGTAAGATCAACATGAGCGGCTATCTCACAGGTGTGTAACATCAATATGAGCATGTGATCTTGCATGTGTTTAAAATCAATATTAGCCGCAATCTTGTAGGTGTATAAGATCAATATTGGCTGCGATCTTGTGGGTGTGTAAGATCAATATTAGCCGCGATTTTGCAGGTGAGTAAGATCAATATTAGCGGCGATCTTGCAGGCTTGTAAGATCAGTATGAGTTGCAATCTCAAAAAATAGAGCTTAATGCATGTGCTTAAAATGTTGTACAAAATAGCCTGTGCAGTTCGCACAGGCTAAACATGGAAGGCACTTTTTGCCTTGAATGGATTTGTATATTTTTATGAACACAACTTTTCTGTTGTGAAAGTGTTTAAATATTTATAAAAAATCTTAATTCATCATTTAAAAATAAACCAGTTTATTAACACATTAGATATTAAAGTAACTTACATAAGTTATGTTAGTCATAAAAAAAGTTTATTATTTTTAGGCAATTTCATGAACCTGTGTTGTTCAAGCATCAAAATTTTGAAAAAAAATCAAATATCATTCAGTTTTACTATTTTAAGTCAAACTGTAATAATAAAAAAAGCCTTACCTTACCTTACCTTAGCAGAAATTTGGTTAAAAAAGCTCGAAACAATATGAGCCACGCTCTTGGAAAAGTGTGTTTCATGTATGACATTTAGTCAAGTCTGAAAGTGTTGCCCCTAGTTAGCCTGTGCAGACTGCTCATGCTTATCTGGGACAACCCTTTATGCACATGTATAAAGCCCGATTTTTCCAGAGCCAGACATGTATATTTCTACTTATTTTAAAGTGCCTATCATTTTCTGAATTTGTTTTTGCAGGTTGGTCAATTTTTCTGTTCAGCCCCTGTGACCTCAATGTGTTTCCTTGACAACCAATCCTCCACTGACATTCCTATTGCCTATGGCGACAAACTTGGATACGTGAACTTCCTGGTCTGGAGGGGATAGGACTATGAAGAGCCTGTGGGGTTGAAATCTGAACTTTATACATAAATTCTTAGAAACATACTAGCTATTTGCCACACACAAACACAAAAACACAAGTAATAATAATTTTAAATGTACCCAATACAAATGGCACAAATGTAATCCATTAAATAATGTAGTTTTTGTTAGTTTGTATTTAAGTTGCACATGTGTTATATCACATTTGATTCAAAATCATCTTCATATTTATGTTGATCATTGATAAACAAAAAACAATTGGGTGGATGCATGGCTATTATTATGGGTAGCGCAATTGTGTTACGAACTATTTGTGTATATCGATTAATTAACAATAAATGAAAATGAATGAAACTATGTATATCATATGTTTGACAATTGTTTGTTACTATAAATGTTATTTGATAAGTTTGACCTATGAACAATATTGAATTTTGCAATTTATGTTAATAGATTACTGTTCATAATAAATAAATGTTTTATTTAAAATTGTGTGTGTGTGTGTTTCTGCTTGTTATTTAAAAAGTTGTACGTATTGTGTATATTATTGATATGGGTGTTATGTGTTGTCCTTTGGTTTGCTTAAAAATTGCGTAAGATATTTGTTTTGGTTGCTATGACTACAGAATAGCTGTTGAAAAGTTAACATTGACACTGAATGACAAGTGAATGTATGTGCACATGAAAAGTTGTTGAATTATGCTTGTGTAATGTTGTTTAGTATGTTTTCAGTTTGTTACTTTGTTTGTGTCATTTGATTGTTCTTAACTTTAACAAAATTCTAGTGTTGTGTCAATATTTACTGTTATGAATATTATTGTTTTATAAACATTAAAAAAAATGCAAAATTAAAAAAAATATTCGAATTATTATATACATTTTACTTATTGAATCAAGGCATATTTGTGTATGATATACATACGTATATACTTTGTTGAGCTGAGCAGGCTCTTGTGTATAAAATGTCTTTATACTGTGTGGTTATAATTTTGATGTTGACTTTTAGCTCCGATTGTTTATTTGTTTGTTTATAAAACATTTATTGTTTCCTTTATAAACAGATGTACAAATCATGTGTGTACATTGACAAGTGCAAATGTGAAATCATTTTTTGTTGCTCAATGCATGGAAACCATGTATGAAAGTATACAAACCTGGAACATTCCACTTTTTCACATTCTTTTATTTGCTAATCAAATAATAAGGATTGTTGCTTACTTGTCCATTATTGTCATATGTTTATATGTTGTTCTTTGCATGTTTTATTCATCCATCTCAAATATTAGAGAGTCAGGATGTATAAAGTTGTTTCAGGCTATATAAAAGGGTTTTCTTTGTAGTGAAAAATTGTCCAGTATCTTACAAAATTTTATAATCAACTTTGCTTGCCTGTAAAAATGATACATAATTAGTTTAATTTTGACGCTGATTTATTGCAGATACTTATATATTGAAAAAGCACATTGTGACAAAATGCTAGTTTAAATTTCTTAATAAATTGAAATATTTTTGTTATTAATTATTAATATTAATAATTATTTTAATAATGATTTTTAATTTACCTAATATTTTCTTAATTATTTAAACAACTGATCCATTACCCCTAGCCCCAATTAGTAGCATAGCAGCTGTCGTTTGTGTAGATGCCCTTAACCTAAACCACAGGGTAATTGATAGAAACATAGTACCGGGGGTACATAAAATTTAATGTGTTGTTACGTCTCTAATGGAACTATGATTGATTCCTGTCATAACAACTGAGGCATGTGTATGCCATTGTCATTCCAGAGCTTGTAACAAGACCTGAAGAGAAAGAGTGACCCAATTCTTCAATTTGGTTGATACAAATTTAATTCAAAACGATTATAAGTCATATTGTCACTCACTAAATTGTGTTACTTGTTAAATTCGTGAAAGTTTTATGAAGAATCAAATATTTCATCTCTCTTCTTCACCTAAAATGAAGAAAAGATTGATAGGTCTTCGATTGAAATATGTGTCCTGCACATCTACGAAATATTCAATGCTGTGATAAAGATGCCATTATTAAGAATAATTTTCAGGGAAATCCGTTTGATATGAATTTCGTATTGTTGAGGCTTTATACATAATTACTTATGTGTTTTTCCTTTTTGTTTTGTTATATTTCATATATAGAAAAATACTGATGTAAGTAAACTTAGCTATTGAAATACCAGTTGCCGTGTATACATTACATATCTATAGTTAATACATCTTTTTTACATTTAATTGTGTAAAGTTGTGAACCACCGCGTGTCCGCTATCTTTGTGTTACCAAAGCTAAGGATGCGTGTTCTAGGAATCCAATATATGTGCAATATATTGTACTATTGTTACGAGTTTCCCTTTCATAACTTATTTCTGTGATATTTTATCGTAATTTATACACACACTTGACATGACGTTTACAAATACATTGCAATATATTTGTACTTGTGTTTGTTATTTATTTCTGTTTGCACAACGGCTGATTCGCCAGACGTCGTCATCGGTAATTGTCAATATTTTTCTTAAAAACCAAAAGTACACGTCTCTTTTAGGAAATTGAACAAAATCGGCATTCCTTTAATTTTTAAACGGTACACTAAAACAATTCTTTAAATTATTTTAATGGTAATAACATGGCCGACAAGTGTGGAAGTATTGTCGTAAAATAATCCACCATACACATTTGGATGGTTTCCTTATTCTGGAATTTTCTTTCTATAGATTACAAGTCAAAATGAGCGAACGTCTCAACGAAAATTATTGTAAATGTATGTCGGGTGTAACAGATATTAATTGCAGAACATTTCTACTTTGTTTATTTAATAATAACATAGTTCCTCAATCGGTTTGGATAAGGAATAGGGAACTGGTTCCTTATTCAAATCGAATAAGGAACTGGAATTTTCATACTAAACAAAATATTAAAATGAACCAAAGGGACCAATAAATCAATGAAAATCATTGTAAATTTAGATTGGGTATCAAAAAACATTAATTGCAGCACATCTCTATTTAAGTTTCATTTAATGATAACATAGTTTCTTATTCGGATTGAAACAGGAATAAGGAACTGGTTCCTTATTCAAATCGAATAAGGAACTGGCATTTTCCTACTAAACAAATTATTAAAATGAACCAAAGAGACCAATAAATCAATTAAAATCATTTTTAATGTAGGTTGGGTATAAAAAACATTATTTGCAGTACATCTCTAATAAGTTTCATTTAATAATAACATGGTTCCTTATTCGTATTGAAAAAGGAATAAGGAACTGGTTGACGCATTGAAATCGCTTTGCATCCTTAATCATATCCCCTTGTAACTGTTTAGGTATTAGAACGGAATGGGATAGCTAAATGATGACTGGTATTCAGCTATCGGAAAGTCTTCTCTAGAAGTTAGGGTCCGAAAAACTTCAAGAACTGTATGAGACATATAAATTTAAAGACATCATACATTAAAAATTGCCAATAATAACGAATATATAGATTTGCTATTCTAAAATGATCCGAATTTAAGTATCCGAAATGATGGCCTCTGAATAAGGAATTGGCGTAAAGTTAGTTCCTTATTCGGAAGCCTGTATTTCGGAAAATCACTTTCGGATATGTTATATTTAGGATGTAGTGTGGGTTATTTAAGCATGATTATCTTATCTGGACGTATTCTGTCACATTTCTTTTTATAATCTTTGTCACTATACACGCTGAAAACAAGTATTTTGAAAAGGATAATTAGGAAATGGTATTGCCTTTCTCAAACATAAATTAAAATTTACCATATAATATAAAATGTCGATGAAAATCATGGTTTATGAAGGTTCGAAGTTAAAAATATTCCGAAATACAGGCTTCCGAATAAGGAACTAACGTTACGCCAATTCCATATTCAGAGGCCATAATTTCGGATATTTAAATTCGGATCATTCTAGAATAGCACAGCTATATATTCGTTTGTATTGGCTATTTTTAATGTATTTTTTATTTTATTTTATATGTCTGAACTTTATATGTTCATGAAGTTTTTTCTGACCCTAACTTCTAGAGAAGACTTTCCGATAGCTGAATACCAGTCATCATTTAGCTATCCCATTCCGTTCTTATACCTAAACAGTTACAAGGGCATATGATTAAGGATGCAAAGCGCTTTCAATGTGTCAACCAGTTTCTTATTCCTTTTTTCAATACGAATAAGGAACTATGTTATCATTAAATGAAACTTATTAGAGATTTACTGCAAACAATGTTTTTATACCCAACCTACATTAAAAATGATTTTCATTGCTTTTATTGGTCTCTTTGGTTCATTTTAATAATTTGTTTAGTGGGAAAATGCTAGTTCCTTATTCGATTTGGATAAGGAATAAGGAACCAGTTCCTTATTCCTGTTTCAATCCGAATAAGGAACTATGTTATAATTAAATGAAACTTAATAGAGATGTGCTGCAATTAATGTGTTTTGATACCCAATCTAAATTTACAATGATTTTCATTGATTTATTGGTCCCTTTGGTTCATTTTAATATTTTGTTTAGTATGAACATTCCAGTTCCTTATTCGATTTGAATAAGGAACCAGTTCCTTATTCCTTATTAAAACCGAATAAGGAACTATGTTATTATTAAATAAAACAAAGTAGAAATGTACTGCAAGTAATATTTGTTACACCCGACATACATTTACAATAATTTTCGTTGAGTTATTCGTTTCGTTGGTTCGTTTTGATTTATAATTTATAGAAAGAAAATTCCAGTTCCTTATTCGATTTACTTAGTAGAAATGCATTGCAATTAGAATTTTACATATACAACCAATATATAAATAATATGTTCATTTATATGTGGCTAATTTTGGATCAATTTCATTGATGTTTAAGTAAGAAAATGCCAGTTCCTTATTCGGCTTGAATTAGGAATAAGGAACTAGTTCCTTTTTCTGTATTCAGCCTCGAATAAGGAACTGGATTATAAATAAAAACAAAACATGTTTCAATGTATAAGATTGCTTTTTTTATCACATACATGTAAAATAATAGTATATGCTTTAGGTTTTGTTGATTTGAAATTAGTATTCGAATTAGGAAATATCGGTTCGGTTTAAACAAGAAATCCTTTGCAATCGCGAAGAAGAAACATGAATATGTAACGTAATACGTAAAGTAAATGTATTCGAGTAATTTTGTTTTGATTTACTTCAGAAATGTTGGCATTATTGTTCTTTAAAACCCTATTAAAGATATGTTACGCGTGAATAAGGAATAAGGAGCACTTCCTTATTCCTTATTCGAAAAAGGAATAAGGAACTAGGAAAAAGGAACCAACTTATCACCCATTCTTTCTAAAGCCTTACCAGAAACAATCAACGTGTATACTAGTATGTCACTATTAATGAGGCAAGTACAACAGGTCTAAATAAAAAATTCGTCGCAAAAAGAAGTATATGCTACAATATAATGTGCATCACTAATTGGCGTGCTCGATAACAATATTTCGTATAGATTGAGATGGCCATTACAGTATACACTGACTGATCCACAAAATAATCTGGCGAACAGATCACTTATATCAAATAATTGAACAATAACGAGCATTTGACTTTTTCATCGACTTAACAATTTTTGATCCAATATATACGTATTTGAGCGTTCGAATTTACCACTTAACATAAGTTTCAGATTGGATGTCAATTTTTCTAGAATACTCGTGGTATATTATAAGAATGTAAACGGGTGTTTACCATTCTCTCGATTTAGCGCAAGTAAGTTTTGACTTATGAGACACCAAGGAAATTAACATCTTTCGCCCGATTTCTATTCATATTTAATTAGCCACTCGGTAGGCGAACGTCTTCAAGGTAACTAACCACTAGGTATCAAAGACGTTTCACAACACTTCCTTACATAAACATTAATAAAGCTGATGTCCGTTTTGCAAAGTCAATGTACAGCATCGAGAGTGTTAACCAGTTGGGTAACACGCTAAAGCTCACACTTAAGTTATAATTAAAAATAAAATAAAATATACGTAAATCTACTAATATGATAAGGGGTAGATCAATGCTTTGCATCAGGTAGATCAATGCTTTGTCAATGTTGTGCAAATATTGAAGAAGTTCCCTCAAATGTCGACAGTTTTTCGTATGAGTTCACTTTTTTCAAAATCCTAGCGCCCGAATTTAATAAATCCAACCTCAGACATGTTCTTTCATTTATTTCCAAATTGAACAATTTGTTCTATGTCTCCATTTCGCCCTTTGACTGTTTACTCAAATTCGATGACTTTATTTTCCGGAATAGGGATCCATTCTTCCGCCGATAATTCCAAATTGCTTATTGGCTTCTTCGCAGCCGCTGCTTTGCTGCGAACAACGCACACAACACATGCAACAACGAGCACGAATAAAACACAGCCTGTGCCACTCAGGAAAAGTGTTATGCCCAGAGCGTTGTTGTTTTTGTCATCTTTAAAAGCGTTTTCACTAAGTGTGTTATTTACTGTACCTGTGACGGAAGAAAACGCAGTTGATGTTGAAATAAAAGCTGTTTTCATCGCGACGGTACTGTTGATGTTATTTGTTAATAAATAATCTTTCCTCGTTATGGAACGTTTGACTTTTAAAGATGGCGTCATTAAAGGCATTGGTGAAAAGGATTTCTCGTTAGTTGCAATGGTACTGTCTTCGTTTTTTACATCCGTTTGCGAAATTTGCTTGATTATCAAAGAATTTGTATAATATTTAGATGTTTCTAAATAAATTGGCGTTGCTTTAAGTGTTGAAAACGTTGTTGTGAGAATCAGCAAAGTTTGAAGAACAAGGGATCTTTGCACAGTACGGGTATCTAAATGTGTGGTTGGCGTTAATGACATTTGTGCAGAGGTAGGTGTTGAACGAAATGAGTAAGTCGCTTTCGTTGATGAACTTATAGTGTGTGTGTCTTGATAATATGTATTAGAATGAGTTGAGGAAATGTCTGGTGTATCATGCAAACAATCAGATATGTCAGTCATTGATGATTTTAGTACGTGAGCTATGTCTTTTGAATGTTCTGACAAACAGGTTTCTCTTGTTGCTTCCAGTTCCTTTAAGCTCCGTGTTGGTTTAATGATCAATGACGATATTACAAGTTTGGTAAATGAAGTAATATCAAATGCTTCGTCCGTTGAAAAAGTTACTTTTGGTGAGATTACATATGTTTTCGAGGTCTTGTTTTCCACCACATAATTAATTGATGTTGATAAATTTGATACAGATGATGCAATTGTTTCAAAAGATGTCGATTTAATAGTTGATGAAGACGTTTCTTTTATATTATCGGCATTGGATTTAAACAAACGTTCATAAAATGCACTTTTCACAATGGTTGCTGAAGAAATAAATGCATTTATTGACTTAATTTGTAAAATTTTTGTTATCCTTACAGATAACAGATTGTCTGAATTTTCATTTTGATCAAACGAGCTTAAATCCTCTTTCACCTGAGATGTTAAGGATGTTAACGTGTTTACTAAACTTGATGATGTTAACGTGTTTACTAAACTTGATAAAGTTGACGAGGTAGTTATCGGTAAAATAAATGATGTGTACATTTGACGATAGGGTGTGTGGTTATGCAATGTTGTAAGTTCATATGTTTCAGTGTCCACAACTAACGTGCTAAAAGGTTCATGCAAAAATGGCGAACCTGTGCGAGCGAGGGCGCTATTAACTGGAGATGTTGTCAAAAATGGCGCATGTGTATGCGATATCGACAAAGCATGGCTGGACGACGCTTGCGAAATATTCTGACTGGAATAGATATGTGTTGATGAGCGTTCAATGTGTGTGATGCCAGGCGAGTTAAGAGCATCGTCACCAGTTGAAGCTCTAAATGTGAAATTCGAAATGATGGTCGATTTAATTGCAGTATCGGTTAATCTGAGAGGCATTTGCTGCATGACTACTGTTGGTAATAAACTCATGGACGTTGATGCTGATGGCTGTGCTGATGTTGGTAATAACGAAATTTCAAATATTGGCGATGACATAATATTACCGTGATGAATATATTGAAATGAACTCAAATAAACAGTACGAATGCTTGATGTACCAGAACCGCGTGCAGAAGGTTCGAAAGTAACTGATGTTGTTATTGAATCCCTTAGGCTTAAATAAGTTATATTAACTAATTCCATTACAAGGTCGATTCCTGAAATAGTCCTCTCAGATGAGATTAACCGGCTGGATTCTGCGTTCAAACTTATCGTTAATTCATTCGTGTTTACAGTTGAAATTAAAACAGACGTGTTACAATCACTGCTATCAGGATCCACGCGTCCTACGTCAGAGGACAACACGTCAGTTTGTTTTGAAGATGTTTTAGACTGATTTATATCTGGAGGATACACATTTGGCGTACTGGGAAATGTCATTGACTGTGTTCTCTGAATAGAAACATCACTGAAATCTTCGCGAGTTTTTTTTGCAGCTATCTCTTCTTTCTGCCATATGATCGACGACACTAAGAACAAAAAGGACGATGGAATATCGGAAATTTGAGAACTCTCCACCGCGCGTTGCACGATGTTTTTGGGCGAATCGCACATTTCACGCAAATGATCAAATATTTCTGAATGGATGTCACACTGTAGGGCTATTGTCCGATTCTTCGTGCATTTCAGGTACGATTGTGACCACACCGTGCCTGGCCAGTGGTAAGCGCCGTCAGACTTATTGAAGTTGACACAAAAGTCATAGTTTATATTCCTATCTGGGTCACAGACGCACAGTGGAACATGAGTGCCGTTTGGACGAGAACAGTTTGAATTCGGATATTCACCTGAAAATTGAGATCTAATCATTAAGGTATTTTCCATAATTTGGCTTTCTAAACAATAAGAGTTGCAAATATGTATGCTTTGATGTTTTACATAGGTTAAGGTTTCTTAATTATTTTATTTATAAATTTGTATCTACAACATATAGTTATACACGCATAATTTACTGCAAAACTTATTTAAATATATTTCGGATTTAAATTACTGATGTCTTACAAATGTTAAGGTTTCAAAATTATGTATGTAGTAGGATAAGTTATAAGGAGAACTTATACTGCCTTGCTATATGAGCTAGCTTTTATAACGACGCGGTAGATTGTCTGCCAGATTTGGAAATGGGAGGTCCGGGTTCAATCCACATTGTGGTCAGGGTATTTTTCTGGCTGGGTTACATTGAATTCCTACCTTTTTTATCCACAACATAAAGCTATCAAATAATTTTTCACTTCAATACACATGACAACGGATTTTTGGGTAAATAATTAAAACAACAGGTTATACATACAAGGTGTGACTGGTGTAAAACGGTCTCCACATGTAACATTTTCGAACGGCTCGCAGCGCCCCCTGTCCTCGGAAAAAAGCTGTGGAAATTCACAGAAGATATCACTGATTGGATGCGCATGCGCGGCGCAAGAATTGTTGATAGCCGTGGAAACATACCATAAATTCACCTCAACTGGTGCCGTTGAACCTATCATTTTGAGAAAGTGTGAAAATGTATGAATGTGTTGGAATTTAAGACAATAAACCATCCAAATATTCTATAATATTAAACTTTTGAAAATGAAATGTTTAAATCTAAAATCCAGAAATTTAGTATCCATTTTTGCGTCAACTAACTACTTTTCTAAAAAAAGAAATACATTGTTTTACGATTTATTTTTTTCATAAAATGTTTTTTTCTTATTGTGTTTTTTTTACAGAGAACGAAAATAAATTAAAATGCATTCTACCTAAATTAGTTAATAGCTAGTAATAAATAATCTTCTTTCTCACACTAAATGGATTGTACCTACCCAAGCAATCCAGCCAAAAGATGAACATGCACGTAAAAATACACAGTTTTTCAATCATATTTATTTTGTGTTAAAATATTGCTCTGCAAATTAAGCTTACGTGTGACACCAGGATTAATTTTGCGAATGAGAGGCGAACTTATCACGTGCTCTTATTGAACGCTGTTTTTCTTAAAGCTTCTGTCTGACAGTGCTTTTAGATATTTATTTGTCGATTTAAATTGTATCAGATGTAAGATTCTACAGCATAAAACAACATGCTAAATTATTAAATACTCATAAATTGTATGTCAAATTTTGTGTGTCACAATTTGTGCTTGAATGTTTTTGCTTGTAAAGGGGCCTTTTCATGTTTTGGTAAATTGACAAAATTAAAAAAAAATGTTGTTTCATATTCGCAAAGTTTCGTTTTAGTTATGATATTTGTGAGGACACAGTAATACTGAACATTTACCATGCTCTAAAATATCCATTATATGCATCTTTTGGCGATTTAAAAACCTGAAAATTATAAAGCGTTGCAACGCGAAACGATTGAATAATTTGGATAGTTATGTTGCTGTCGTTATATTTTGTGAAACTGCGAGGATTGCTTATATATATATATATATATATATAACACACCCTTTATTGTATGAGCACGGATGGCCGAGTGGTCTAAGCGGTAGACTTTTACTCCAGAACTCTAGGGGTTCGAGCCCAGTTGAGGGTTACCTTTTTTTTCTTGTTTTAATTGTATTTTTGTTGTTTTACAGGAGCTTTTTAGATCCAATGTTTACATCTATCAATACAAAGCATCTAATGACAAACTTCAATACATGCCAAAATCTGTGAAAAGGCCCCTTTAAAATGACATTTCAAGTAATATTGGTCAGCCCTTGCTCTGAAATATTTGGTTATTTAGTAATGCGCATATGTCTTTAAATATTGAAAACTACGTCTCATATTTTTTTTTCAATGAACAGATCAATTAAGAATTATCTTGTGCGATTGCATTCATACATTTGTAAATGTAAACAGGATCTCGCCGATATTGTAACATGTTTAGATAAAGCCTTTAAAGATGTAAATCACTTTCACATTTAGGCCTTTTTTGTTTGATAAACGCTT
Organism: Dreissena polymorpha; assembly: GCF_020536995.1. Taxonomy (NCBI): domain Eukaryota; kingdom Metazoa; phylum Mollusca; class Bivalvia; order Myida; family Dreissenidae; genus Dreissena; species Dreissena polymorpha. The sequence goes on from NC_068362.1 coordinate 94,282,555, forward strand.
TTGCGAATAAAACGCCATACTAATTTACGTGCATTCTATGTATGGGTTTTTGGTTATCGTGTGTAAATCATGGGGATTCTTTTCGGACAATTCATCCGATTTCCTAAATAGATTCTTGTCTTTTTGTAATGGGCTTACCACAAGAGTGTGTATCCATTTATATTTTGTTTTTGAATATTTAACGCTGCTAAAGAATGGCTCAAGCAATCATGCATTTGTAATAAATGACAGTAATAAAGAAAAAATATCGTCTTCACACGAATTAGAAAATCCTGTGTTACATATTTGTATTTATATAATATTATTTGATATATATTAACACGCTGCCCTTTCACTAACTACAGACTAGCTTTGTTTCATTTAAAATGGCATTATGTTCTTAAATTGTCCGTTGATATGTACTTATAACACTACACAACCTTATCTAGAGAAAAACATAGAAAATCAATCAAAACGTTGTTGTTTTAAACAGAGATAGAGGACGTTAAAGGAGAAACTAGGACATTGTGATCAGATAACTCGCTCAGACTCGTACAACCGGGAAATCCTGGGGAAAAGTATGGAGAAAAGGGGCTTTAACATTGCAACCGCCAATATATTTAATTCCTTCTCAAATGTGTGCGAAACTTTGAATTTCTTGAAACATACAAAGAAAAAATGCACTTATTTATCAGGAATTATGGATAATGGAAGTGTGGATCGCGTTTCTGTAAAATGCTTAATGCATGCACGGACGTATTTTATAAACAATTACACGAAAATTCCAATGCAACCCTTTTTAGCTTTTATACGCTTTTTTGTTATTATATCACTTACTTTAAAAAGGTTTTAAGTCATTATTATTGCACGAACATTTACTTATATTTCTAAATTAATTAGAATCGGTTTGAATCTTTTTAAAGAAATGTTGTTTTTCAATTTAGCTCTTATATTGTAAGGTTCAACTAAATTAACCCTATACATTTTAGTCAATATTGAAAGTGTGTCTTACTAAAGTGAATTATCATTCAAAAATATTCAATGATGATTTATTTCCATCCATCTGAAAACCTAAACATCCGACGCGGACGTTTGAAAATAATTAACAAAACTCAACTGTGCTTTTGAATAAAAGATTCGATACATTTAACACTTAACTTAATTAATTTAGCAACACACGATATGCTTATATTTTACGTTTATAAAAAAAATGTAATGGCCGATGTAGAGGAGAATCACTGTTCTTTAGTTTTTGCCTTCACTTAATGAAATTGCTGGAATGATTGCTAAAGAAATAATAAAATTCTATAGAGCAATAACGTATTTGTATTAGCAAAAACAAGTACACGACGTTTGACATTTTTTGGTAAACTTAAACAGATTTCAATAATTTATTGTATAATTTTGATGACATACTTTGATATCCCGCGCGATGATGTATCTGAGACGTGTTTGGAGCGCATAAAACTAGAAAAGACTTCTATTGAATTGCAAAGATTTATTGCTCCCACTTTCGTATACACGAACATGCTTTAAGATTATGTTTACGTCCAAATACTCAAAGCAAATATCTCTAAGTCTTTTAATGAAATGAAATGCCGTCGTTGCTACAACATTGTTATTAAATGTTAATTAGTTAACTTCTTGAAAGCTAAATGTATGCCGTTGGAATGCGATGGTATGGAGTTTAAAAAGAGACGTATTGATTTATTTGTTTCCCTAGACGCTTGTCTAGGATGTTATTATCGAACATGCGTATACATGCTGTGCATTATTAAATTCCGTTTAGCCACACTGACGGAAACCAGTTAACATATTACAGTTTGCATTATAGAAAAAAGTAACAGCAGGGAAGTACTCATTGTGGGCAGTTTAAGACATCGCCGATCAATACTCACTTCGTGCTATAAAAAGATGTCGGAAAAGGTCCTTACTCTGGATAGAAGGCGATCTATTGCATACATCAGACTCTGATATAATTATCGCCATTTTGAAAGAGCTACTTCCAATATGGCCGCGCCCATGGTCATTTAAATTTAATTTGACAAATGCAGGAGAAAATGTTTAAATTATTAGAAAGGTCTTTACTTATAACGAAAAACGATATTAATAACGCAAAGTTTAGAACCTTACTTATATGCGGAACCGTTAGACAATGGATTAGTGCCATTTTCAACATGGCTATTCATTTAACATGCATGTTAAATTAAAAAGCAATAACAAAGATTACCATTAAATATCCAAATTTTATATTCATACCATAACACAAGTCTACACGTGCAAACAAACAAACACACACACGCACGCACGCACGCACGCACACACGCACACAACACAAATAATATGAACAGAAGAGACCAATATATCAATGAAAATCATTTTAAATGTAGGTTGGATGTCAACAATATGTATTGGAGTACATTTCTAAATAGTTTTTTGCGTCATGATAACCAGTTTTTTTCGTGGCAAATAGTAACCATGCTCACTAACTTCGGACTGGTTACCACCAAGACCAGCGCTCTTTTGTCGTTTATCACGACCTTTAATCTGGCGGTAATGTTGAAGATCGCCGGATGTACCGTTGGCATCCAAGATGAAGAAGACGTGTTTTCGGAGATAGAAAATATATTTAAATATAAACACTCAAGTAAAGCTGGCATACGCATTTTTTTTAAATTGAAAAACAAAATACGGAAGCATCTCCATGAAACTTTCCAGATTTCTAAAGGCCCCTGAGTCGCTGCTTCCGGTGTAGTCTCGCCTTATGGTGACGTCAGTGACGTCGCACTGACGAGAACGCTGACCAAAATAGTGGCATTCGGTACAAATACAGAGCGGCACTGTTACGATAAGATCGGCGTGAGACTGTTTAACATAGAAGCCATCGCCGTTTTGTGCCGAGGTTTAAGGTCGCCGGATATATCGTTGCTTTGCATGAGCGAGAAAACGCGTTTTCGCACTTAAACAAATCTATTAAGAAAACCCACTTTTACAGCTAGTATGCGCGCATGCATTTGAATTATGAAATAAAATATTGATGCATCTCGATGAAACTTTAAAATCTAATTGAGGCACCTAGACCGCTGCTTCCGATGCGGTCTTGCTTTCACTTTGACAAATTGAAATCGCATTGCATCCTGAAATATCTCTTTGTAACTGTTTAGGTGTAAGAACAGTATTGGATAGCTAAACATGACTAGTATTCAGCTATCGGATAGTCTTCTCCAGAAGTATGGGTCATAAAATACTTCAAGAACTGTATCAGAGATATAAAAAAATATCTTACATTTAAAATATCCCATAATAACGAATATATATCTGCGCTTTTCTAGAATGGTCCGAATTTAAATATCCGAAATTATGGCCTCTTAATAAGGACTTGGCGTTAAGTTAGTTCCTTATTCGGAAGCCTGTATTTCGGACATCACTTTCGGATATGTTATATTTAATATGAAGTAAGGGTTATTTAAGCTTGATTACGTTATATGGACGTATTCCGTCAAATTTCTTTTTATATTCTATTCGACGATGCACGCCGAAAACAAGTATTATGAAGACGATATTAAGGAAATGGTATTACCCTACTCAAACAAAAATTAAAATTAACCAAAGCATACAAAATGTCAATAAAAATCGTGGTTTATGTAGGTTCGATGTTAAAAATATGTATAACAATATATATCTACCTAGTTTTATTAAATAATTACACAGATCCTTATTCAGTGTGAATAAGGAATAAGGAACTGGTTCCTTATTCCTTATTCAAATCGAATAAGAAACTGGCATTTTCATACTAAACAAAATATTACAATGAACCAAAGAGACCCATAAATAAATGAAAATCATTGTAAATATAGGTTAGGTATCAAAAACTTTAATGCAGTACATCTCTTCTAAATTTTATTTAATGATAACCTAGTTCATTATTCGGATTGAAAAATGAATAACTAACTGGTTTTTTATTCCTTATTCAAACCGAATAAGGAACTATGTTATCATTCAATAAATGTACAAAAATGCTCGTTGAGTTATTCTTCTCGTTGTTTTATTTTGATTTATAATTTATAGGACGAACATTCCAGTTTCTTATTCGATTATAATAAGGAATAAGGAACCAGTTCCTTATTCCTTATTCAAACTGAATAAGGAACTGGATTATCATTACTTAAAACATAGTAGAAATGTATTGCATTTAGTATTTTACATATACAACCAATATATAAATAATATGTTCATTTATATGTGGTTAACTTTGGATCAATTTCTTTGATGTTTAAGTAAGAAAATGCCAGTTCCTTATTCGGCTTGAATTAGGAATAAGGATCTGGTTCTTTTTTCCTTATTTAGCCGCGAATATGGAACTGGATTATAAATAAAAACAAACATGTTTAATTGTACAAGACTGCACTTTTATATCACATACATGTAAAATAATTGTAAATGCTTTAGGTTTTGTTGATGTCAAGTTAGTATTCGAATTAGAAAAAATAAGTTCGGTTTGAACAAGAAATCTAATGCAAGCGCGAAGAAGAAACATGAATATGCAACGTAATTCGTAAAGTAAATGTATTCGAGTTATTTTGTTTTGATTTACTGCAGAAATGTTTGCATTATTTTTCTTTACAACCCTGTAACAAATTTGTTACGCGTAAATAAGGAATAGTTCCGTATTCCTTATTCGAATAAGGACTAAGAAACTAGGAAAAAGGAACCAACTTACTCTCCATTATTCACTTTTATATATATATATATATATATATATATATATATATATATATATATATATATATATATATATATATATATATATATATATATATATAAAAGATATGTTAAAACGAGAAACGAGAATTGAAAGATATCTTTTATTTGGATATATAGATAGTGTATAGTAAATAAAGATAACGAAAAATCATTTGCTGACCTAACTTATTATTATTTTTGGAGATTTAATGGAGAAAACAACGTATTTCTTTGAATAATCCATGACGTAGAATTCCCTACCAATAACTTGATAATAATGAAAAGCTGCTATACATTATGCGAAATAAAAATGTATTGACAAGGAGTGCCTCAAGTCAGCCGCTTGTGTGGTCATTGCAAAATGTCTCAACATGTCACTGAAGGCACTTTTCGAAATCCGATTTTATGTTAGAATACATGTGCCACTACCCTTTAGATCAGGTTTAGCCAGTAGCGGTTACACTACACTGTAAAATGCCGGAAATCTATGTTAAGGTACTCTATTCGACGTGCCTTTTTGACGATGCTGCTTCAGCATCGTCTAAGTTATCATACCATGGAAAAATTCTTCACAATGGCGAGCTATGTAAAAGACCGAGCCAGTCTGATTGAGATAGTGTCGATTTTCTAATCGGCATATCTCGCTGATTAGCATTGGTAACATTCTCCAGCAGAGTTGTCGTTCATGCCTCAACATAGGGTACGACTAAAATGCGTATATGACTCATATCGGCGGACATGACTGAAAAGTGCGGATATGAACAGATAATGGCTTTTAAATGTATTTTCCTTTATTTTTCTTATATGAAAATCGTTCTGCGACAAAAATACACGTCTCTAATGTGTAATGTTACGATCGAATGTATTTAAAAGCGTTTTTAATTGGCATTTTAATTTCAGTGACTCCAAATTAAAATCCGCGAATATGAACGACCAGTCAGACCACCGCTTTTATTATATTGCTCTATATTTTGAGGCAGTCTTAACATATTTATCACATATTGTGATATTGCCAATTTTGCGATTTATTGAATGACTATGATACCCTATATCAACATATCACATGGGATTTGCAGATCACCAAGCTGTCCTGAAAACATTAATTACAAAGTCTTTACTCATATTACGGGTTTGTATTATTTCTATATTCTATTTAAGTATTAAATATCATTTTTAAGTCAAATGAACTGTGTCACAGAAAAAGAGACATTAAGGCGATTGTGGCCAGTTTGGATCCAGATCAGCCTGCAGTCGCTTGAAAACTGTTTGCTTAAAAGCGGTTTTCTGACAATAACAAATAGTTCAATTGGATACTGATTAGACTGCCCTTTCCCTGTGACCTGGCTCAAATAATAGTATTGTCATTAATCAAATGATTTTATTTCGAACATAAATCAAGTGTTTGTTCTGGTCCTTCGGGATTAATGACTCCAGCACTTACTTGTTGAGAATTGAATACTGCTTAAGGCAATGCTAGAGGGCGTGAGAGATGTTGCATCTACCATTATCTCTCATGAACTGACTCTATAATACCGAGTCGGCAATATTTGACTTAATTTTTGGTTTGGTTGCTCTGACGAGGGATCGAAAAATTTCAGAATCTTGCTAAAAGCCTAGTGGTAAAGTGTCGTCTTTGATTGCAGGAGGTTGTGCTGCGGGTTTGATCCCAAGAAGCGACATTGAAAACTAGCTAACTTTGTTATCTAAAAGGCTGCTAAACCTGATATACTAAGATAATATGAATTTTCTCTCACATGATGGTCATCAGTTATATTATATAAAAACTCACAGCAGTAGTAAACAATGGGACAATAACTAATGAACGCATCTTTCATTTGACTTTGACACTTTGAGTTTGACATGGCCTAGATTGAAATATGTGACTTGACTTTACCAGCACTCTTGTGACAGAGCTAAAGTGTAAATGTACCAATGAAGATCACATAAACATGCATACCAAATTCGAAGGTTATATCTCAAGGGACATAGAAGTTATCAGCATTTTTCAAAACCTAAACGCAAAGTGTGACGGAAAAACGGACAGACGGACGGACCGACGGACTGACACTCGATCACTTGATGCCCACCTTCGGGGGCATAAAAATATGATACATAATTATGTATCATATTGTTTAGAGGGGATGATTTTCCCTCTGTTGTATCAATGTATTGTTTTACTTCTTTAATCAGTATGTTTAAAGATATATAAACATAGCTCCAGGGTAAGAGCTTCAGGCAATGAATATTTCATCCCCTGATCTCTTTTTCTAATGGATATTTTAGCTAGTTCCTACATTCAATACAGTCAAATATATGTTAAGCAGTATCTGTACACATTGGTAGATTAAATTTGTACATCAAATATTATTTTTAGTGTTAAAAAGATATAGTTCAAATGTTCATACTAGATGAATTAAGAACCTTAGTCAAGCGGTATTTAAACATTTTTAAATGGTAAAATTTTCTGAAATGTATACCCATTTTCTCTTGAGCACTTGCCAGATATAAAATGTATACCATTTAACCACTTTTATATGGAGTCCTGACCAGATCTCAAATGTATATCATGGTTGAATGAAATACTTTAGAAAAAAACTGACGTCCTTTTTCACTTTCATTTTCACAGTCATGGAAAAAGAGCATGCACAACACAGATCAAAAATACTTTTTATTTGTGGATCATCCCATATTTTGATACTCTATGTGCATAAATATCTCCGCAATGTTCTTATACGAATAGCCCAAGAATATTGTTGGTTTTATTGCTCGTTTGCTTTGGAGATGGCTATCCCTGTTGATGCCTGGAACATACCCGTCCACAACCTTTTACAAGAGCGTCTGTTGTTATTTTTATGCCCCCGAAGGAGGGCATATAGTGATCGGACCGTCAGTCTGTCTGTCTTTCCGTCACACTTTGCATTTAGGTTTCGCATTTAGATTTCGAAAATTGCTAATAACTTCTATGTCGCTTCAGATAGCAACTTCATGTTTGGCATGCATGTGTATCTCATGGAGCTGCACATTTTGAGTGATGAAAGGTCAAGGTCATCCTTCAAGGTCAAATATATGGCTTCAAAGGGGCGCAGAAGGGGGCATTGTGTTTCTGACAAACATCTCTTCGTTGATTTTTTTTTTAAAGCAAAGTCATCTCTATTAAGCCTATGCTTATGCTACATGTATGTTGTTCATGATTGTGATGACAGCAATCTTATCTCTTTAAAAGTGGAGTTTATCCACAAATCTTCGAGTTGAATTATATCATTTATCTTGAATAGTCAATTGTTTATGTTAAGCATAACCGTTCTGTGTTTGAAAAAGAAATCAACTTCAGGTGACAAAATAACTAAAAGCTTCTGTAAAATATACCATAAAAGACAGAATTACTTAATTCTTTGCTGTTGTGTTTTATTTATAGTTACTATATAGGCCTCTTCCCAATTTTTCTGGTCAAAAGCCTGCATATCTATTACTGTTCCAATTTTGATCTCACATTTTATACATTCGGTATCCTGTTATATATGTTATTTAAATAAGTTGGACATGTTTCTTAAAAATAGTTAAAAATGTTACTCAAATAAAAATTCAGAACTTTTTGTGCATGACTTGTGTTCATTATAACCAATCATTACTTCAAAGAATGTCAGATATTTAAGCCCCCCTTCGAAGAAGAGGGGGTATATTGTTGTGCACATGTCGGTCTGTCGGTCCGTCCGTCTGTCAACCAGATGGTTTCCGGATGATAACTCAAGAACGCTTAGGCCTAGGATCATGAAACTTCATAGGTACATTGATCATGACCGGCAGATGACCCCTATTGATTTTCAGGTCACTAAGTCAAAGGTCAAGGTCACAGTGACTCGAGATAAACTTTAATTGATGTTTTATAGCCGACCTCTTCAAAAGCATCGTCACACCAGTACTGTCAGTACTTTGATTATAACTATGGCATTCAAAGTCGTTCTTACTGCTGTCATTTGCGATCTTTGGGATAGTTATTTCTCACGTTGCTTCTAGTAAGCTTGCTATCAAATTCCCAATGAATTAATGTAACATGTTCACGTCTATGGTAAGTTAATTGTATTTATTGAAGTTTACTTCTGACATACAAATTAAAAGTAACAAATGTAAAATGTATAATGTTTGTTATTAATTACATTGCATGTAAGTGTTACTTTTTCAAAATCTGACTGCTGATATGCGTGAATTACTAATTTACATTTTTTTATGCGTAACTGTTTTTCTCTCTTTTTTAAATGTTTTCCTTTTTATATAATTTTGGGTTACCCTACGATTAGTAAACTTGCGATGCGATGCACTCTGCCTTTTGACACATACAGATTGGGTCATAAATGTAGCTTCTACAGTGATAACAAGGTTTTTCTCTAAGATTTGTAAGAACGCCATTGAAAAGGATTAGAAATCGGTCTATATATTTTCAAGACAAATAATCTGACCTAGTTTCATCTAAATTAAGTCATAAATGTGGCTTCTTGAGTGATAACAATTGTATTTCTATGATTTTACCAGGCGACCTATTTTGGACGCGCGTGACCAAGATTCGAACTCGGCGTAGATATCGTCAAAATTCAGACAAAGTTTGCACAAATTGGACACATAAGGCTGTGTCTTGAGTGGTTACAAGCTAAACGTTGACGCCAAACGACGACAGACATGAGTACCATAGCTCTCCATGAGCACTGTGTGCTCGTGTGAGATAAATATATCTTTGACGTCGCTTCATATATACCCTTAATGATGGATATCTTACATGAGACAAGATTAAAACATGTACAAAGGACTGACTAATGTACACATTACAAAATCCTTGACCTGTCAAAGGTCGGACACAAATTTCTCAAAGACTCATTATTATTTCAGTGATCCATAAACAATGCAGCGACGTCGTTCGATAATCACATCGAGACGTACCATTTACGCCGTGTTACTTTCAACATTTGAACTTTCCATATTGTCGTCTCACTCATTTTCGCGGGTAACGTAATAATGTTAAGGTACGTTTTTTCAGTTTCATGAGATATTCAAAACATGTTGCAGAATGAGAAAATAACATTCTGAAAACAAAAAGATTACCGGTAATGCATAGTTATATCATATTACTATGCATTACCGGTAATCTTTTTCTTTACATATTACTAATATGTAACACGTAGTTTTTGTCTCGCGCATTCGATTATGAAATCATATTTGAAAGATTTTACAATAAAATACAAAGTTTATTGGTTTTAAGTATTAAAGGTTCCTTAAATTAACGTGTCATTGATAAATGGAAAGTTTGGATAAAACTGCAGTATGAAAATCGCGTATCACAGTATTAAAGTCTACTGTAGCCACGATGTAACGCTAGCAAACAATTTTGGTTACATGCATTTCTACGACAATTGTGCGTATAAATAATTGATGTTTTAATGACTTTGTTGTTTAGGCGTCATTTAATCCGCCAAGACGAAATAACAAGAAAAATCGTGTGTCGCGTATTTACGCGTATAGTTAACGTCCTAGAGTATCTCGCATTTGCGCGTATAGTTAACGTCCTAGAGTATCTCGTATTTGCGCGTATATTTTACGACCTTGTGTATCTCCTATTTGCGCGTATATTTAACGTCCTTGTGAATCTCGTATTTGCGCGTATATTTAACGTCCTTGTGAATCTCGTATGTGCGCGTATATTTTATGTCCTTGTGTATTTCGTATTTGCGCGTATATTTAACGTCCTAGTGTATCTCGTAATATCGCGTATATTTAACGTCCTTGTGTATTTCGCATTTGCGTGTTTATTTAACGTCCTTGTGTATCTCGTATTTGCGCGTATATTTAACGTCCTTGTGTATTTCGCATTTGCGCGTATATTTAACGTCCTAGTGTATCTCGTATTTACGCGTATATTTAACGTCCTTGTGTATCTCGTATTTGCGCGTATATTTAACGTCTTAACGTCCTTGTGTATCTCGTGTTTCTGCGTATATTTAACGCCTTTGTGTGTTTTGGCATCCTTAAAGCCCGCCAATACGCCAAGCGGCGTCATCGCTCCAAAAAAATGAGCTTAGTAGCGAAAGATTGCTATGCTGTGTAGTAGTTCTAGTGAGTATACATGTGTTGTCTTCGTGCTTGCAATAGTCGTTCTGGTGGGTATACATGTGTTGTCTTCGTGCTTGCAATAGTCGTTCTGGTGGGTATACATTTGTTGTTTTCGTGCTTGCAATAGTCGTTCTGGTGGGTATACATGTGATGTCTTCGTGCTTGCAGTAGTCGTTCTGGTGGGTATACATGTGTTGTCTTTGTGCTTGCAGTAGTCGTTCTGGTGGGTATACATGTGTTGTTGTCGTGCTTGCAGTAGTCGTTCTGGTGGGTATACATGTGTTGTCTTCGTGCTTGCAGTAGTCGTTCTCGTGGGTATACACGTGTTGTCTTCGTGTTTGCATTTTATCGTTATGGTGTGTTCGTGTGTTGGAAAGCCTACATTTATGTGTTTGGTATTTATTTATTTGTGATTTTGATTGCAGATGCTGCTATATCTAATGATATTTGAAAATTTGAGGAGTAAAATAGTACATGTAACGTTAAACTACTGTGATACACGACAGCGGCATAACTTGATTGGATCTATTATTAATTTTCATCATACGAAAATAATTAATTATCCATTCTAGACTTACATTAAATTCCAGCTAGAACGTACATAAAACTCGTATTTAACACTATTGAACAATCGTTAAACATTTGTGTTTATTGATAACTAAAACTACAATTTATTTATAAATTATTATACACCTGTAATCTATTTAATGCCCCCAGGTTGTTACACAACAAACCCTTTCACAAACGGGTTAATTGTTGTTGAGGGTCGACCCTCGAACTGACTAGCCTTGTAATCCTGAAGGCCTTGTTTGGACGTGCGCTGCACGACCCTCGAACTGACTAGCCGTGTGATCCTGAAGGCCTTGTTTGGACGTGCGCTGCACGACCCTCGAACTGACTGGCCGTGTGATCCCGAGGGCCTTGTTTGGACGTGCCCTGCACGACCCTCGAACTGACAAGCCGTGTGATCCCGAAGGCCTTGTTTGGACGTGCGCTGCACGATCCTCAAACTGACTAGCCGTGTGATCCTGAAGGCCTTGTTTGGATGTGCGCTGCACGACCCTCGAACTGACTAGCCGTGTGATCCTGAAGGCCTGGTTTGGACGTGCGCTGCACGGCCCTCGAACTGACTAGCCGTGTGATCCTGAAGGCCTTGTTTGGACGTGCGCTGCACGACCCTCGAACTGACTAGTCGTGTGATCCTGAAGGCCTTGTTTGGACGTGCGCTGCACGACCCTCGAACTGACTAGCCGTGTGATCCTGAAGGCCTTGTTTGGACGTGCGCTGCACGACCCTCGAACTGACTAGTCGTGTGATCCTGAAGGCCTTGTTTGGACGTGCGCTGCACGACCCTCGAACTGACTAGCCGTGTGATCCTGAAGGCTTGTTTGGACGTGCGCTGCACGACCCTTGATCTGACTAGCCGTGTGATCCCGAAGACCTTGTTTGGACGTGCGCTGCACGACCCTCGAACTGACTAGCCGTGTGAAACTGAAGGCCTTGTTTGGACGTGCGCTGCACGACCCTCGAACTGACTAGTCGTGTGATCCTGAAGGCCTTGTTTGGACGTGCGCTGCACGATGCTCGAACTGACTAGCCGTGTGATCCTGAAGGCCTTGTTTGGACGTGCGCTGCACGACTCTCGAACTGACTAGCCGTGTGATCCTGAAGGCCTTGTTTGGACGTGCGCTGCACGACCCTCGAACTGACTAGCCGTGTGATCCTGAAGGCCTTGTTTGGACGTGCGCTGCAAGACCCTCGAACTGACTAGCCGTGTGATCCTTAAGGCCTTGTTTGGACGTGCGCTGCACGACTCTCGAACTGACTAGCCGTGTGATCCTGAAGGCCTTGTTTGGACGTGCGCTGCACGACCCTCGAACTGACTAGCCGTGTGATCCTGAAGGCCTTGTTTGGACGTGCGCTGCAAGACCCTCGAACTGACTAGCCGTGTGATCCTGAAGGCCTTGTTTGGACGTGCGCTGCACGACCCTCGAACTGACTAGTCGTGTGATCCTGAAGGCCTTGTTTGGACGTGCGCTGCACGACCCTCGAACTGACTAGCCGTGTGATCCTGAAGGCTTGTTTGGACGTGCGCTGCACGACCCTTGATCTGACTAGCCGTGTGATCCCGAAGACCTTGTTTGGACGTGCGCTGCACGACCCTCGAACTGACTAGCCGTGTGAAACTGAAGGCCTTGTTTGGACGTGCGCTGCACGACCCTCGAACTGACTAGTCGTGTGATCCTGAAGGCCTTGTTTGGACGTGCGCTGCACGATGCTCGAACTGACTAGCCGTGTGATCCTGAAGGCCTTGTTTGGACGTGCGCTGCACGACCCTCGAACTGACTAGCCGTGTGAAACTGAAGGCCTTGTTTGGACGTGCGCTGCACGACCCTCGAACTGACTAGTCGTGTGATCCTGAAGGCCTTGTTTGGACGTGCGCTGCACGATGATCGAACTGACTAGCCGTGTGATCCTGAAGGCCTTGTTTGGACGTGCGCTGCACGACTCTCGAACTGACTAGCCGTGTGATCCTGAAGGCCTTGTTTGGACGTGCGCTGCACGACCCTCGAACTGACTAGCCGTGTGATCCTGAAGGCCTTGTTTGGACTCGCTGCAAGACCCTCGAACTGACTAGCCGTGTGATCCTTAAGGCCTTGTTTGGACGTGCGCTGCACGACCCTCGAACTAACTAGCTGTGTGATCCCGAAGACCTTGTTTGGACGTGTACTTTTAGCAACAAGTGTCAAACATAAAGTTTCATGGATTCGCGTTGTGCACAACAACACGTGTATGGTTTCCTGTTGGCGTTTCTCAAACAGTTTCCCACACTGGAAGTATGCCTAGCCGGTCGACTCTCCGTGAATATGATTTCTTAAAAAAATATGTTCGATGTTACATGACAGCAGTTGTCAGAGTTTCAACAAATAAAGCTTATTTAGCTTGTGCGCTAGCTGTATACATTTGTGACAACGTATGCCTTGAAACCACTCACTGTTCTGAAATATGAATGTAAAGCTCACAAGGTTATAGACATTTAACAACGAAAAAAACATCATCGATATTCATCATACAACCTAGTCACAAGAAGTACAAGTAATAATAGTAATAGAGTTGGTAGCAACTTGTCTAATGTATAACAAGGAACCAACACATCGAGATCTCTGATGGCTTGCAATGTATGTGCATTTTTAGTTTTCCCTTGTCAAAAAACATCTTCCCGCAACACCGATAAGAGGCTTGTCCTTTGTGTTGTCTTACATGACGGCTGAAGCCACTCTTTGACTGGAACTGTCGGCCACACTTAATGCAAAGACGCGTCGTGTTTGAGTTCGATTCCATATTCGCCTGGAAAGTTCGGTTACATATTTGAAAACATAGTGTGTACATTATTTATATCATTAACGTGTTTACATCTTAACATTACATGAAGTATTTGTAGCAAAACCAAGCAAAATAAATCAGCAACCAAGGGTTACATTTCAATTTTGCCATACTTTACGTATTATATTAATGCCTAGGTACCAACCAATTTACACACACACGTACAAGCATATATAACTGCAACATATGTGAATACCGTGACGTACATGAGCTCATCAAAGATAAGTATCAAATGAGCATTTCTGTTTTCCTATAAACGGGACCCCTTTTTCAATCATTTCAAATCTGAAACCCATTTAGATCATGCACAATTCTGGTTCATGAAACTTTATATGACATGTTTCATACGTCTACTCCATACCAGACCGCTATATAAACATAAAAAGAATACTCGTATACGGATTTTAAATATAAATATGTATCTTTTGTATGCAGGAGAGTAATTCAATAAGTGAAACCCAGCAAATATCACAAATTACATATGGCGAAAGGCTCCTGCTAAGAAATTTTGCGGAGTTTAAGTCGATATATAGAGCGAATATTACTGCGAAATAAACGCTCATCACTTTCTTTTTGCTATGGCTGGAAAGTGAGCGGCATTAAGTAATTAAATAACAGTAATAAAGGGTAAAAAATGGCGAAAAATACCTGTTTCGGCACGGACGCCGCCATCTTGACTTCCTTTAGATCATCACGTGATTACCCCCCCCCCCCCCCTGCTATTTCAGATTCTGAATGAAGTTTGATAGGGTTGTAAAATGGATAACCGCAACACCACCTGGCGGTCGCTTTAAATCAAGTTTTGCTCAATATCAAAAATATTTTCCAAATATTCTAAGCGTGAAAGCATGTCAAATTTTAATGCTCACTTACTTAGCTTATTTATATAAAATAGAATAATTCTTATAAAAAATATATTCGATTCACCGAAATAATAAGAGAAACATAAAGTTAATGTTGGTTATTCAGAATGAATATGTTACAAACAAACATTTACAAAACAACAACAGCAACTGTTTACATGTTAAAGTTTGTTTACTTTTAAACAAAACGAATGTCACTCACTGCGCATGTTTTACTGTTGTTATTTTTACTCTTTTTAATAAAGGTATTTTTTTATTATGAACCGAAATTTATACACTATTTTCAAAATACATGGTATAAAAGAAAAGGATACTACTTTTTATAATATCATACTTAAACAAAAAAATCCTACTAAATCTGGTATGGTTTTCTTGTGATGGTAAAAATTTTACATATTGAATAGAAAAATGCTTATACAACGGTAAGTTAGGCATCGATGAACTTTGCTAATAAATACTAAGAAATACACGCTAATGAATACTGCAATTCAACTGGGAGGACCATCTTACTTACTTTTGCCATTTAATACATGAACAGTAAAATTATAATTAAATCACGTAATGAGCCAAAGACGCTAACTTGGTTCATGCAGCTTCTCATATGATTATGTGAATAATTGGGGTGCCTGGACTTCGATCGAGAAATGCAACATTATGAATGTTTTAGTACAAAGGGCGTATTTCCCTACCCGATTCAAAGCTCAAGCTTTTGCTGATTTTGAGCGATAGTCGGAGCGGGCCGCAGTTTAAAGCCACACACCTTAAAATGAAGTAC
Organism: Dreissena polymorpha; assembly: GCF_020536995.1. Classification (NCBI taxonomy): domain Eukaryota; kingdom Metazoa; phylum Mollusca; class Bivalvia; order Myida; family Dreissenidae; genus Dreissena; species Dreissena polymorpha. The sequence goes on from NC_068362.1 coordinate 94,298,395, forward strand.
ATGGCATATTAAATTTAAGTATAAATAAGAAATATATTTATCTATGCTAATTAGTATATATCTGGTGGTTACAAGGTAGAAATCCGTCTCTTTTGCACTTTAAAACTTAAAAATAATCGCGTTTGTCGAAATGGACGTATACGTCTAGAAATCCTTCTTTCGGTTTTAAAAGCGGTACCGTTTAAAAAATAATAAATTACTTGCTAACTAGGCTGTAGATTTCATTTTTAATTTTATCTGTCTCAATTGAAATATATAATGTAATTCATTTCAAGGTGTGTGGCTATAAGTTAGATATGTTTATTTATCTTTTAGGCGCTATCACAGTCACTAGTTTTGATATATTTGGGACTTAGCCAGAGTAAATCAAAGCGCTAGTAAGTTACTCGCTTTAAAAAAGTGGAAACAGTTGACGTTGTCGTACCATTATTTGGTGTCAACGCAACGCTACAAATGTATTAATCTGCACTAAAAGTCCCTGCATCCGCCGGGTGATGTATCGTAATGGTAAATCAAAGCCTTACATACCATATAGTACGTGTATACTGTGTGTGGTATGAATAATGCACAAACAAATTGTGATGTTTGTTATTATTTACCAAATTGGAAATGTTAAATGTAGCGTGCAGTAAAAAAAATATTAACAAGCACACTAAATTGCTGTGTTTCGATTGATGAAGATATGAGTTATGAGATGAGAAATGTTAAAATAGGGTAGAGAACGGGACAATTGAGAGTGAGTGGGGAAAGACGTGAGAGTTAGCTGGTGGAGTGAGAATAGAGCGAAAACAAAGGATTGAAAGAAGGGAGCTGGAATAAAGTGAGAAGCCTGAATAGTTACAGTAGAAAGGAAAAATATGAGAGAGAGAAAGGAGAAGAGAAACAAAAAACGGAAAAAACAAGTGAGCTAGTAGAGAGAAGGGCGCATAGAAAGTGAGAATGTACGTAGCAAAGAAAGTGGTGTGAGAAGAGAAGAGTATACGAAAGACATCGGTCTACCACGACCAGTACCCGATGATGGTGGGCTCTTAGACCCCGAGTAACTCCGTCAAATGGACAGTGTTATGATCCGCAAGAGCGGACTGCACTTTGTGATGTGCACAGTACATGACTTCGAAGTGCTTGGTAACCTTTTGTAGCATTTGGCTATATTTTTCGATTAAGTTTTGGTTTCTCAACAGAAATGTAGAATTTAATTAAGGCATCACGGCAAATTTACTCTTTTGTCACAATTATTGTTTCTGGATAAAAATGCATATTACATATGTACTCAAGCGACATTTGTATGTACCTTTTCTGCTACTTTTAACAGTTTTATTTTTAAAATGTATCTAACTGAACACAATGTTTCAGTTACTATAAATAATGACCATTCAGCCTTTAGTTCTGCGAACAAACGAACCCTTTGTAAACAAAGATACGGTGTGAAATGTCATGTTCACAGTAAACTTAAATACGGTGGTGTCTGTCGTTTTTGACGATGCTTTAGCATCGTCCAAGGTAACATACCATCCAAAAAAAATTCACAATGGCGCCCTATGTAAAAGACCGAGCCAGTCCGATTGAGATAACTCGATTTTTCAGTTACTTCCCTTTTGCATTCGCCACTGCGTAGGAGATTGCTCGTTGATTCTCCTAGCAGAGTTGTTGTTCGTGTTTCAACATTCAACAATGGCCGCCCCCATGAGAGTCTCGATTCAAAACTTTCTTACTGCATAAATTGGCTTGTTTCGCTATTTAGAAGCTGTCATTTAGGATATATGAATGATTTATTCACTAAATCTCCGCTTATGACACCAATAGTTGGAATTCGAAGGATATATACTCGATGTGAATGAAGTACTTTCTGGATCGTAACAGCTTGACACGGCAAAACTGGCATACTGGTATTTTTAGTTATCAATACAAGTCACATTGTGCTTTATAAATTGTATTCGAGCATTTTGCGACTTATTGAATGACTATGATACCCGATATCAACATTTCATCGGGGATTTGCAGATCACCAAGCTGTCCTGAAATTCAACATTGATTTCAAACTCTTTACTGGTTTGTATACTCTTTCGAAGTGTTACTACTTTTGATCATTTTAAAGTTAAATGAACTGTGTCACAGTAAAAGAGACATTAAGGCGATTGTGGCCAGTTTGGATCTAGATCAGCCTGCAGTCGCTTGAAAGCTGTTTGCTTAAAAGCGTTTTTCTGACAATACATAATTTAATTGGATACTGATTTGACTGCGCTTTTCCTGTGACCTGGCTCAAATAATAGAATTGTCATTAATCAAATTATTTATTTCGAACATTAATCAATTGTTTTTCTTGTCCCTCGGGATCAATGACTCCAGCACTTTCCTGTTGAGAATTGAATACTGCTAAAGGCGATGCTAGGGGGCGTGAGAGATGTTGCACCTTCCAGTATCGCTCGATTGTTCATTGTCAGCTCGGGTACTACGTACATGTACCCCGGGTACTCTTAAGTATACTTACATGTATCCCGGGTACGGTAAATATACTAAAATGTACCCGGGAAATTTAACCCTAAATCAGTCGTTGTCGACTATTTTTTTGTAATAATTATATATACACATCAGGGCTTAACACTAACTTTTTTTCAACTAGCCCGTTCGGGCTAGTAAATGCAGAACCTACTAGCCCTGACCAATCTTTCATGTGCCCTGACCCAAGTATTATAAAAACCTTTATAATTATCATGCAACTTGTATTTTCTTGTGCTTGGAGATGCGCAATTATGATTAAATCATTCTTATTAGATTGCCTTACTAATGCTATTGAATTCAATATTCATCTATTTAAGACAACTATTTGTAATCTTCACGCCATTTCTGGAGAAATTTTGTTGTTCTTTTATTTCCTCATACTTTCTCTTACTTTCCTCCTCTTTTCTTTCCGTATCCGAGGAACCCCCATGCCCACCCGTAAAGCCAAACTTAAACAACGACATGAACATTAAAACCTTTTTTACATAGATTGCCGGGTTACCGTCTTACAAGAAATGGTAAGTGAATCTTAGCAAAATAACGTGTTACGGTAGTTGTAACAATTGTACAGGGTTAACTCTCTACTAAAAGCCGGGATCGACCATTAATATTAGTTTTGCTAATTGAATTGCGTAAAAAATATTGTCAAAACACTTCTAATCTAAATAAAGTCTCTATCTTCCTCTAAATGGATTTATTAATCGTCTAAAGGATGGAATAACTTTTCCATAATGACAACAAATTAAAATTATTTAAAATTGATAAATAACTATTAATTTTATAGTTACTTTGTGTTAATGTCGAGTTTTATACCTTCATCATTCCGGACGATCCTGGGCTATCCCGGCTTTTAGTTTCCAACGTATTTTCATTGAGAAAACACGTCACTTCGAGGAAACCAATCAAAACCGTGTCTAGCGGCATTCCGTTTAAAAATAGGTACTGACGTGTTTTACCAGAAAAACCGCCGTGGATTTTCTGAATTGTCGGCCTCTTTTTGATTGCAATCAGGGGGTTCCGAATCTATTTCGAGATACGATCCGTTTGTTGTCTCCGAACTCACTCTGGGATTTAATTGTCATCTGATCGTACTGTATTAAGATTTTTGCATCTTTGAAAAGCTTATTTAAAACGCAGTTTATTGATATAGAACATATAATCCCGCCCAAAATACACACAACCGGTCGGGCATGTTCCTGGGACATTTGTTAGCCCGGACCAAGGTACAGGCAGTGAATGTCGTTCGGACGTGCCTTAGTGTTAAGCCCTGCACATTTATGTCAATTTTCTGTAGAATGGCCTCTATATTCTCGGAACACATACTCAAAAAGCATGTTGATTCAGTGTTTTTTGAAGAGAAGTGTGTTTAAGATAATCGGTTGCGCGTTTTGCGACATCGGATTTTGGGCGGGAATACAACTCGGGTACAGTCTAATATGGACCGAGTACAATTACGTTTATTTACCGTACATGGGGTACATGTAAGTATACTTAGAGTACCCAGGGTACATGTAAGTATACTTAAGAGTACCCGGGGTACATGTAAGTAGTACCGGAGCCGACAATGACCAATCAAGCTCCATTATCCCTCATGAACCGACTCAAAAAACCGAGTCGGCAATATTTGACTTAATTTTTGGTTTGGTTGCCCTCGAGAGATCGAAAATTTCAGAATCTTCCTAAAAGCCCTACGGGTTTGATCCCCAGAAGCGACATTGAAAACTAGCATACTTTGTTATCTAAAAGGCTGCTAAACCTGATATACAATGATAATGTGAATTTTCTCTCACATGATGTTCATCAGTCATATTATATAAAAACTTACAGCAGTAGTAAACAACTGGACAATAATTAATGAACACATCTTTCATTTGTCTTTGACACTTTGATTTTGACATGGCCTAGATTTAAATATGTGACTGGACTTTACCAGCACTCTTGTAACAGAGCGAAAGTTTAAATGTACCATTGAAGATCACCTAAATCCAGATTTGCTATTATAGACATGTGGAAAGTTTTAAGGGTGTGACAAGTAAGCAAAAATTGGTCATTACTTAGAGGCCACAACTGATCTATGACTGTATTAAAACAAGAAAAATCAGTGCCTGATTTAGATTTCCTTAGATAGTTCAATACAAAACTAATTTCATAAGCCTGGTAACAGTTTAACGGTAATGGTACCAATGTGTCACACCAGGGCCTTGAATTTGAAATCTAGGACATGCATTGTCATTTCTTCATGAAATCAGGACACAAAATTGTATTTTAAGTCCTTAATTGACCTGGCTATAGTTCTTATTATTATAAGCTCAATCAGTATATTTATATCATTATTTATGCTTTGTGTTTTGTAAACATATACACAATCATGCAGTTACATGATAGCAATAAATAATATCAAAGCTACCCATACTATAAAAGTCATTGACAAAGCCTATGGTCAAAATGTGAACACATTGAGTGTAATCGCCCTCTCGTGCCAGCAAAAACAACACGTTGACAGGTTGTCATTTTTGACAGTTCTACTTTCACTTTCATTTTGTGATATCAAACTATTAACAATTATGTGGCTGAGAAAAATATCGCCATTGCTTTTTATGCCCCCGGTAGGGTGGCCTATATCAGTTAAACTGTCAGTCAGTCAGTGTGTCAGTCTGTCCGTCCGTCCGAAAACTTTTATGGCCATAACTTTTTTAATATTGAACATAGCAACTTGATATTTGGCATACATGTGCATCTCATGGAGCTGCACATTTTCAGTTGTGAAAGGTGAAGGTGAAGGTCATCCTTCAAGGTCAAATGTCAAATATAAAGCGTCGGTCTGTCTGTCCGAAAACTTTAACATTGGCCATAACTTTTTCAATATTGGCGTGCATGCGTATCTCATAGAGCTGCACATATTGATTGGTGAAAGGTCAAGGTCATCCTTCAAGGTCAAGGTCAAAGGTCAAATTTTGCAATATTGAAGATAGCAACTCCATATTCGGCATGCATGTGTATGTCATGGAGCTGCACATTTTGAGTGGTGAAAGGTCAAGGTCATCCTTCAAGGTCAAAGGTAAAATATATGGCTTCAAAGCTGCGCAGCAGGGGGCATTGTGTTTCACAAATACAGCTCTTGTTTAATATATTTTCTGCACATTTCTTAAATAAACTTACATCAATACACGATTTTCTTTGTTAATTCAATCATTCCTGACAGATTTGTGTACATATTTCGCTTACATTTTGACGTGCGTAGGTAGGACCGCATTACCGCTTCCGAAATGTGTATTCATACTATTGCCTTCGAGGAACTTATCTGATGTTTGACGGAAAGGGCCGAAAATGTGCGAGTGTGGGTCAAGTTCCCCACAGGTACTACTTTCCCGTTCCCCCAATTTTTTTCCGTACATAAAATATTTCGTACCCAATTTTTTTTCGTACCCAATTTTTTTTTTCAATCCCATTTTTTTGTTCGTACCCAAATTTTTTTCGGTCCCATTTTTTTTGTACCCAAATATTTTTTCGTACCCAAATTTGTTTTCATACCCAAATTTTTTTCGCAAAATTTGTGTACCCAATTTTTTTTTTGTACCAACATACACAATTGTGGTGATTGTGGTGATGTAGATAAACTTAACTTGATGCTTTTATATCCTCCTCTCAAAAGCATCGTCACACCAGTACTGTCAGTACTTTGATTTATACTGGGATTTGATGGTAGCGCACTTGCATCGCAATACCTTGTGTAGCAGGTTCGAGGCTGCACTGCGTCTTTACTATATTGGATACAATATCTGAATTATTTATTTTACTAATACATTAAACGATTTTTATATAATTAGACTTAATTAACAAAATAACAATAAAAACTACTCTTCCCTAGTACTACACCCGTGGGGTTAAACCATTTTTCTATAGACTTATTAAGCAAATTTACTCTCGAAAACCATTTCTCACATTAGCGAATTTTGGCCATTTTGGCGCTTGTTTTATGTGTTTATCGTACCTGGTGTGGTGTACATATGCTTGCCATCATTATTCTAGTTATTGTTCTAGTGAAATTTTATTTTCTATCCGTAATGAGTGATGTATTAATTTGTACGCTCATGCTATAGGGCATGTTTTACCGCGGGAGCACGCACTAAAAGCACGTGCCTACCCCCGCCCCCCTAAGGCTGACCCAAAAGCTAAGTCAAATATACTAATTCAAATCATAATGTAATTTAATGTAAAACCTTAAACGTATGTTAATAAATAAGTCAACATTTTGCGCATACAGACCCCAGTGACCATACATTTTCTTAAAGAGCATCCTTATCTGAATGCATTTGAGAAATGAAAAAAGTGTCACGGGATGTACGAGAAAAAATTTGTCACGAATCAAAATTCATTGTTTTTTAACGTTTTTTTTCTGTCTACATGTACTTGTTAATTGATTGTAACCCACACGCGTGCAAGTTGCCCGCTGTAATATCCAATCATAAAACATAACAGTGATTCTTTCCCCGAGAAAAAGGTCAAGAAAGGACTAAAAACGAGTATCATTTACTAAAAACATGTCTTCAAAAAAGTAAATCGGGATGACTTTTCAAGAGTAAACATTCCTTGTAATGAACCATCCACGGCATAATGTGTATTCTTTTGTAATAGGCTATCATAAATACATGTTAACAATCGTCAGTTTGTCCTTTACCATTATAAAGATGTGTAAATACCGTATTTTTGATGTTAACAAGTTTTAAACAAACTGCCTGCCACACTCACTAGTTTTGCACTAATAAATAAATCTTTATTGCGTATTTTAAAACGCGCAACCACTCGGCGTTATAACATGGGAGGCGGAAACCTACAACGGGCGAGGCATGGTATGGTATTGCGCAAGGGGGGGGGGGGGGTTAGAGGGTTAGGGTTAGGGTTAGTGTTAGGGGTCGGGTTAGGGTTTGGGTTAGCCTTAACCCAACCCTAACCCTAACCCGACCCCTAACCCTTACCCTAACCCTTTTTTGGGGTTATCACCCTTTTGTTTTCCGCCTCCCATATAACATCTATTATTTTACGTACATCAAGTTCAATGTGATTTGTACACGTATTTTCTTAATACCTATTTGTACTGAACAAACGCTGGTTATTTTATTTTTATACGATTTCTTCGTTCACCGGTTTATATATACATGTAATGTATACTTTCACTTTTTGAATCCACGCGAAGTAATTTGTGAAGTGCCATACGTTCATTAGTGGACCATTTCCCTGAAACTTCAACATGTATTGTGATCACGAATACTTCCAACTTAAACAACCTCTGTGAACAAGTCCCGTTAATAATAGTGGTATGTATCTTATGTTACAATTTTGCCGATGTTCAGTATCCATTAAAATTAGGGATGGCAAAATTATTCGAATAATCGAATATTCGATTGAATGGTCAGCATTCAAATAATAAAAATGATATTCGCATATTCGCATTTTTTTCCAAACACAATTTCACCAATATTTTAAGACCTGCGAACCGCTTACTAAAAGGCAACCGAAATCAGTTGGGAGTACCATGTTTGACGTGACGTTCTTCGTGTCAAACTGATAACGCGGCCCGTATCCGTGTTAATTGCGCAATGCAATATACACGTTCTAAGAAAGGCCCCGACTGTTGTTTGCCAATGGGGTGCCAATTAACGGTTTCAATTGACTGGCGAATAATTATAAAGTTTTGTGATCACAGTATGTACAGGCATTAAAATGTGTGAATTACTCAAATCGAGCAATGCAATATACTTACTATAAGAAAGGGCCCGAACTGTTGTTTGTCAATTAGGTACCAATTAAGGGCTTCAATTTACTTGCGAATAATAATTTAGTTTTTGTTATCACAGTTTGAACAGACATTTAAATATATGAATTACTCAAAAGTAACAGATGATATAAATTAAACAATCATCAAAGAATCATAATTCAAATCTGAAAATGCCACCAGCCCCTTCTGCAGTATGGAATACTTTACACGGTCTGTGGATAAGAAGACCGCAACGTGTAATGTGTGTAAACTAAGTTTTACATATGCGCGGTCTGCTACAAATCTGTGTAATCATGAAAAAATAAAATTGTATGACACGATTTGTTTCATTCTATTTGTGCCCGATCACAGTATCGGTCATAGTATAAGTCGACAGCGATACAATTATTCGATAGCAACGTTAATAAACAGCCTCGTATTTAGCAAACGGATATAACTTACAAACCAATGGAAATTAACACATAACAAGGTAAAATCAATCCAGCCGTTTTATGCGAATATTCGAATATTCGATTGAATGAATTTGCGAACATTCGAATACCGATATTGGTATTCGATGCCATCCCTAATTAAAATGATTCTATCTTAAATAGTTTGCTTGGAATATGCTTTTACACTTCAAGAAATGTATTAATCTGCACTAAAAGTCTCTGTATCCGCCGGGTGATGTATCGTAATGGTAAATCAAAGCCTTACATACCAGATAGCACGTGTATACTGTGTGTAATATGAATAATGCACAAACAAATTGTGATGTTTGTTATTATTTACCAAATTGGAAATGTAAAATGTAGGGTGCAGTAAAAATTTTTATCAACAAGCCCATTAAATTGCTGTGTTTTGATTGATGAAGATATGAGTTATGAGGTGAGAAGGAGGAAGAGAGAGGAGAGAGGGAGAGGAGAGAGAGAGAGAGAGAGAGAGAGGAGAGAGAGAGAGAGAAGGGAGAGCAGATAGGGAGAGAGAGAGAGGGAGATCGGACGGCTAGAGATCGCTCTCTCTCTAGCGGAGCGCTCTCTCTCTCTCTCGCTGCCGACTTCCCTATTCTCTGTGTTTGAGAGCTTTGTTTTTTGTTTTGGGTTTCCCTCCGCTTTTTGTTTTAGACGATGGACACTAACGCGGATCAAAAATATAATAAAAACACTCTGAACATACGAATAATGTTTGTATTAAGATGAAGAGCTCTAATGCACCCTCTGGCAATAGTCATATTGTCGTTTTACTCTGGAAGACCCGATGACGTGTGGACAGGCATTTTTAAAACTTTATCTTTTCCAATTGATTCCTTAATATAATTAGCATTTGTGAGCAGTAACTGTACTTAAAGCATTTCCTGCCGTTCTTCATTTTGTATGGTATTGATGATTTTTATGGTCCCAAAACATAACTGCATTAATCACTTTTGGAAACGCTTTAATCAAATTAAAATAAATAGCCTTGTTAGGCTTATTAAACAAAATTGGGATTTTTGACGATGCTGCTTCATTTAAGCACAAATGGGTTATTTCCGAGAAGCCACAACTGATATATGACTGTTTTAAAACAAGAAAAATCAGTGCCTGATTTAGATTGCCTTACATAGTTCAATAAAATTAATTTCAGAAGCCTGATAACAGTTTAATGTTAATGTTATCAATGTGTCAGACTAGGGCCTTGATTTTGAAATCAAGGACATGCATGGTCAGATGATGTGATTAAAGATTTTACATTTTTTTCAAATACATACAAATGTAAACATGTACCTGTAACTAATTTAGATGGTATACATAGAAAATGTACAAATTTAGAAGGCATTTGACTTTTCTGCTGGTGCATTGGCACTCCAGGTGGCTGGGTTGCAATGGTATGATGGACTGCTTGGATGTGTAGTTACATTATGTACAGTATATCAAACTGTATTTTTTTTCAAACATGATTGCATCTAGTATACTTTTATTGATAATATTTACAAAATTAATGTATATGAATGATGTGAAATCATTAAATGATACTGAAATCATGACAGTAAATTATACAGATAATTATTTAACATATATTGCTTGATACAATCATGTACATCTATATCAAATAAGATCATACTGTAACTTCAGTGATGAATTTCAGTAAATTAAATTAAATCCAAAATGTATGTCACTCCCATCTCTCTCCCACAGCGCGCATACCTTAAGGTGTGTACCTATCTAGATCCAGATACAGATCGAAAAATATTAAACACAATTATGTATCATGTTGTTTAGAGGGGATGATCCCTCTGTTGTACCAATGTATTGTTTAACTTCTTTAATCAGTGTGTTTAAAGATATATAAACATAGCTCCAGGGTCAAAGCTTCAGGCAATGAATATTTCACCCCCTGATCTTTTTTTCTAATGGATATTTTAACTAGTTCCTACATTCAATACAGTCAAATATATGTTAAGTAGTATCTGTACACATTGGTAGATTAAATTTGTACTTTAAATATTATTTTTAGCTCTACTGGCCAAAGGCCAGCGAGGCTTATGTCATGATCCTGTGTCCGTCGTGCGTGCGTGCGTCCGTGCGTGCGTGCATTAACTTTTCCTTTAAACATCTCCTATACTACTGGTCCAATTCTGATGAAATTTCTCAGGAATGTTTCTGGGGTGAACCTCTTTCAAATTTGTTCAAATTATGCCCCTTTGGTCAAATTTGACCCTGCCCCGGGGGTCACAAAATTGAAAATTTGCTTATATAAGGCCTATTTTGTGAAAACTTCCAAAATCTTCCCGTCCATAACCATTGGGCCTAGGGCTATCAAATTTGGTATGTAGAGACATCTAATAGTCCTCTACCAAATTTGTTCAAATTATGCCCCTGGGGACAAATTTGACCCTGCCCCGGGGGTCACAAAATTGAACATATGCTTATATAGGGTCTATTTTGTGAAAACTTTACAAATCTTTAGGTCCATAACCATTGGGCATAGGGCTACCAAATTTGGTATGTAGTTGCATCTCATAGTCCTCTACCAAGTTTGTTCAAATTATGCCCCTGGGGTCAAGTTTGACCCTGCCCCGAGGGTCACAAAATTGAACATATGCCTTATGAACATATTAAACATATATAAGGCCTTTTTTGTGAAAACTTTAAAACGCTTCTTGTCCATAACCGTATGGCATAGGGCTACCAAATTTGGTATTTAGTGACATGTTATAGTTCTCTTCGTACTTTCTTCAAATTATGCCCCTGGGGTCAAATTTTTAAACTGCCCTGGGGGTCACAAACTTGAATATATGCTTATAAAGAGTTTATTTTGTGAAAACTTTAAAATCTCATTGCCCATATCCATTGGGCCTAGGGCTACCAAATTTGGTATGTAGTGACATCTTATAGTCCTCTACCAAGTTTGCTCAAATTATGCCCCTGGGGTCAAGTTTGACCCTGCCCCGAGGGTCACAAAACTGAACATAATTATGCTTATATAAGGCCTTTTTTGTGAAAACTTTAAAACGCTTCTTGTCCATAACTGTATGGCATAGGGCTACCAACTTTGGTATGTAGTGACATGTATTAGTTCTCTTCTTAGTTTGTTCAATTATGCCCCTGGGGTCAAATTTGAAACTGCCCTGGGGGTCACAAAATTGAATATATGTTTATAAAGGGCTTATTTTGTGAAAACTTTAAATATCTCCTTGTCCATAACCATTTAGCCTAGGGCTACCAAATTTGGTATGTGTTGACATCTTATAGTCCTCTACCAAGTTTGTTCAAATTATACCCCTGGGGTCAAGTTTGACCCTGCCCCAAGGGTCACAAAATTGAGCAAATGCTTATATAAGGCCTATTGTGGGAAAACTTTAAAACGCTTCTTGTCCATAACCGAATGGCATAGGGCTACCAAATTTGGTATGTAGTGACATGTAATAGTTCTCTCCTTAGTTTGTTTAAATTATGCCCCTGGGGTCAAATTTGAAACTGCCCTGGGGGTCACAAAATTGAATTTATGCTTATAAAGGGCTTATTTTGTGAAAACTTTAAAAAATCTCCTTGTCCATAACCATTGGGCCTAGGGCTACCAAATTTGGTATGTAGTGACATCGAATAGTTCTCTACCAAATTTGTTCAAATTATGCCCTGTGGTCAAATTTGACCCTGCCCCGGGGGGTCACAAAATTGAACATAATTATGCTTATATAAGGCCTTTTATGTGAAAACTTTAAAAATGTTCTTGTCCATAACCATCGGGCCTAGGGCTATAGAATTTGGTATGTAGTGACATCTATTAGTCCTCTCCCAAATTTGTTCAAATTTTATCCCTGGGGTCAAATGTGACCCTGCCCAGGGGGGTCACAAAATTGAACATATGCTATAAGGCCTATTTTGTGAAAACTTCAAAAATCTCCTTGTCCATAACCATCTGGCCTATGGCTACCAAATTCGGTATGTAGTGACATCTAATAGTCCTCTAACAAATTCGTTCAAATTATGCACCTGGGGTCAAATTTGACCCTGCCCCGGCGGTCACAAAATTGAAAATTTGCTTATACAAGGCCTATTTTGTGAAAACTTTCAAAATCTTCCAGTCCATAACCATTTGGCCTAGGGCTATCAAATTTGGTATGTAGAGACATCTAGTAGTCCTCTACCAAACTTGTTCAAATTATGCCCCTGGGGTCAAATTTGACCCTGCCCCGGGGGTCACACAAATTGAACATATGCTTATATAGGGTCTATTTTGTGAAAACTTTACAAATCTTTACGTCCATAACCATTGGGCCTAGGGCTACTAAATTTGGTATGTAGTGGCATCTTATAGTCCTCTACCAAGTTTGTTCAAATTATGTCCCTGGGGTCAAGTTTGACCCTGCCCCGAGGGTCACAAAATTGAACATATGCTTATATAAGGCCTTTTTTGTGAAAACTTTAAAAATGTTCTTGTCCATAACCGTATGGCATAGGGCTACCAAATTTGGTATCTAGTGACATGTAATAGTTCTCTTCTTAGTTTCTTCAAATTATGCCCCTGGGGTCAAATTTGAAACTGCCCTGGGGGTCACATAATTGATTTTATGCTTATAAAGTGCTTATTTTGTGAAAACTTTAAAATCTCCTTGTCCATATCCATAGGGCATAGGGCTACCAAATTTGGTATGTAGTGCCATCTTAAAGTCCTCTACCAAGGTTGCTCAAATTATGTCCCTGGGGTCAAGTTTGAATCTGCCCTGAGGGTCACAAAATTGAACATAATAATGCTTATATAAGGCCTATTTTGTGAAAACTTAAAAACGCTTCTTGTCCATAACTGTATGGCATAGGGCTACCAACTTTGGTATGTAGTGACATGTATTAGTTCTCTTCTTAGTTTGTTCAAATTATGCCCCTGGAGTCAAATTTGAAACTGCCCTGGGGGTCACAAAATTGAATATATGCTTATAAAGGGCTTATTTTGTGAAAACTTTAAAAATCTCCTTGTCCATAACCATTGGGCCTAGGGCTACCAAATTTGGTATGTAGTGACATCGTATAGTTCTCTACCAAGTTTGTTCAAATTATGCCCTGTGGTCAAATTTGACCCTGCCCCGGGGGTCACAAAATTGAACATAATTTTGCTTATATAAGGCCTTTTTTGTGAAAACTTTAAAAATGTTCTTGTCCATAACCATCGGGCCTAGGGCTATAGAATTTGGTATGTAGTGACATCTATTAATCTTCTCCCAAATTTGTTCAAATTTTATCCCTGGGGTCAAATGTGACCCTGCCCAGGGGGGTCACAACATTGAACATATGCTATAAGGCCTATTTTGTGAAAACTTCAAAAATCTCCTTGTCCATAACCATCTGGTCTATGGCTACCAAATTCGGTATGTAGTGACATCTAATAGTCCTCTAACAAATTCGTTCAAATTATGCACCTGGGGTCAAATTTGACCCTGCCCCGGCGGTCACAAAATTGAAAATTTGCTTATACAAGGCCTATTTTGTGAAAACTTTACAAATCTTCCAGTCCATAACCATTGGGCCTAGGGCTATCAAATTTGGTATGTAGAGACATCTAGTAGTCCTCTACCAAATTTGTTCAAATTATGCCCCTGGGGTCAAATTTGACCCTGCCCCTGGGGTAACACAAATTGAACATATGCTTATATAGGGTCTATTTTGTGAAAACTTTACAAATCTTTACGTCCATAACCATTGGGCCTAGGGCTACCAAATTTGGTATGTAGTGGCATCTTAAAGTCCTCTACCAAGTTTGTTCAAATTATGTCCCTGGGGTCAAGTTTGACCCTGCCCCGAGGGTCACAAAATTGAACATATGCTTATATAAGGCCTTTTTTGTGAAAACTTTAAAAATGTTCTTGTCCATAACCGTATGACATAGGGCTACCAAATTTGGTATCTAGTGATATGTAATAGTTCTCTTCTTAGTTTCTTCAAATTATGCCCCTGGGGTCAAATTTGAAACTGCCCTGGGGGTCACATAATTGATTTTATGCTTATAAAGTGCTTATTTTGTGAAAATCTTCAAAATCTCCTTGTCCATATCCATAGGGCATAGGGCTACCAAATTTGGTATGTAGTGACATCTTAAAGTCCTCTACCAAGGTTGCTCAAATAATGTCCCTGGGGTCAAGGTTGACCCTGCACCGAGGGTCACAAAATTGAACATAATAATGCTTATATAAGGCCTATTTTGTGAAAACTTTAAAACGCTTCTTGTCCATAACTGTATGGCATAGGGCTGCCAACTTTGGTATGTAGTGACATGTATTAGTTCTCTTCTTAGTTTGTTCAAATTATGCCCCTGGAGTCAAATTTGAAACTGCCCTGGGGGTCACAAAATTGAATATATGCTTATAAAGGGCTTATTTTGTGAAAACTTTAAAAATCTCCTTGTCCATAACCATTGGGCCTAGGGCTACCAAATTTGGTATGTGTAGCGACATCTTATAGTCCTCTACCAAGTTTGTTCAAATTATGCCCCTGGGGTCAAGTTTGACCCTGCCCCAAGGGTCACAAAATTGAACATATGCTTATATAAGGCCTATTGTGGGAAAACTTTAAAACGCTTCTTGTCCATAACCGTATTGCATAGGGCTACCAAATTTGGTATGTAGTGACATGTAATAGTTCTCTTCTTAGTTTGTTTAAATTATGCCCCTGGGGTCAAATTTGAAACAGCCCCGGGGGTCACAAAATTGAATATATGCTTATAAAGGGCTTATTTTGTGAAAACTTAAAAAATCTCCTTGTCCATAACCATTGGGCATAGGGCTACCAAATTTGGTATGTAGTGACATCTTATAGTTCTCTACCAAGTTTGTTCAAATTATGCCCCTCTGGTCAAATTTGACCCTGCCCCGGGGGGTCACAAAATTGAACATAAGTATGCTTATATAAGGCCTTTTTTGTGAAAACTTTTAAAATGTTCTTGTCCATAACCATCGGGCCTAGGGCTATCAAATTTGGTATGTAGTGACATCTATTAGTCCTCTCCCAAATGTGTTCAAATTTTATCCCTTGGGTCAAATGTGGCCCTGCCCCGGGGGTCACAAAATTGAACATATGCTTATATAAGGCCAATTTTGTTAAAACTTCAAAAATCTCCTTGTCCATAACCATCCGGCCTATGGCTATCAAATTCGGTATGTAGTGACATCTAATAGTCCTCTAATAAAATCGTTCAAATTTTATCCCTGGGGTCAAATTTGACCCTTCCCCGGGGGTCACAAATTTAACATATGCTTAATAATGCCTATTTTGTGAAAACTTAAAAAACATTCTTGTCCATAACCATTAGGCCTAGGTCTACACAATTTGGTATGTAGTGACATTGTATAGTCCTCTACTTAGTTTGTTCAAATTATGCCCCAGATGTCATATTTGACCCTGCCCTGGGGGTCCACAAAATCAATTATATTCTCATATAGTGCCTATTTTGTGAAAACTTAAAAAATCTACTTATCCTTAACCATAAGGCATAGGGCTACCAAATTTGATATGTAGTAACATCTAATAGTTCTATACCAAGTTTGTTCAAATTTGACCCTGCCCGGGGGGGGGGGGGGGGGTCACAAAACTGAACATACGCTTATTTGGGGCCTATTTTGTGAAAACTTTAAAACGCTTCTTGTCCATAACCATTGGGCCTAGGGCTACCAAATTTGGTATGTAGTGACATCTAATAAACCTCTACCAAATTTATTCAAATAATGCCTCTGTAGTCAACTTTGACCCTGTCCTAAGGGGTCACACAATTGAATAAACGCTTATAAAGTGCCTATTTTGTCAAATCTTTAAAAATCTTCTAGTCGAAAACCATTTGGACTATGGCTACCAAATTTGGTATGCAGTAATATCTTATTGTCCTCTACCAAGTTTGTTCAAATTATGCCCTTTGGGTAAAATTTGACCCTGACCCGCGGGTCACAAAATTGAACATTATATACGCTTATATCTTGCTTATTTTGGTAAAACTTTTAATATATTCTTGTCGCATTTTGTACGTAGTGAGATACAGTAGTCCTCTACAAAGTTTGCTCAAATTATGCCCCTGTGGTTGAATTTGACCCAGCCCAAGGGGTCACAAAAGTGAACATGTGCTTAAATAGGGCCTATATTTAAGTATTTGCACATGCCGATAATATTTGTTTCAGCTTTTTTTTTCAGCAGTGGAGCGATACAGGACCATCATGGCCCTTTTCAAGCGGTATTTAAACATTTTTAAATGGTAAAATTTTCGGAAATATATGCCCATTTTCTCTTCAGCACTGGCCATATATAAAATGTGTAACATTTAACCACTTTTATATGGAGCCCTGACCTGATCTCAAATGTATATCCCTTTTTCTCTGGCACCCTGGTCATCTCCTGTAGATCACCTAATAAACACCTATCAAAATGGCAAATTATATGCAGAACAGTTCATTATATGCAATGGTTGAATGAAATGCTTCAGAAAAAAATTGACATCATTTTCACATGAAAATTTAACTTTCACAGTCATGGAAAAAGATCCTGCACAACACAGATCAAAAATACTTTTTTTTTGTCGATCACGCCATATCTTAATACTCTATGTGCATAAATAGCTCAAGTCTTCAGCAAAAACAAAATGTTGACAGGTTGTCATTTTTGACAGTTCTACTTTCACTTTCATTGTGATATCAAACTATTAACAATTATGTGGCTGAGAAAAATATCGCCGTTTCTTATTTAACATATTTTCTGTATATTTCTTCAAATAACTAACATCAATACACGATTTTCTTCGTTATTTTAAACATTCCTGACAGGCTACCGCTTTGTTTACATATTTCGCTAACATTTTGACGCGCGTAGGTAGGAACTCATTACCGCTTCCGAAATGTGTATTCATACTATTGCCTTCGAGGCACTCATCCGATGTTTGACGGAAAGGGCCGAGAATGTGCGATTGTGGGTCAAGTTCCCCACGGGTACTACTTCCCCGTACCCCCAATTTTTCCGTACCCAAACTTTTTGTACCCATTTTTTTTCGTACCCAAATTCTTTTTCGTACCCATTTTTTTTTCGTAACCAATTTTTTTTTCGTACTCAAATATATTTTTTCCCAATTTGTTTTCGCACCCAAATTATTTTTTTGGCATAATTTATAGTAACCAATTTTTTTCGTACCCGCAAACACAATAGTTGTGATGTAGATAAACTTAAATTGATGCTTTAATATCCATCCTCTTCAAAAGCATTGTCACACCAGTACTGTTAGTACTTTGATTTTATCATTTAAACCTAAAGTTAACGGGGTAATTGAAAAGTTAATCGACTTACCAAATCGGTTATGATACACATTTTATCGATGGCTACCATAAGGCTATCGGGTGGATGAAATATGGCCGCGTAATACGTGCATGTATGCAGGTCTAATCAAATATACGTATCAATCAGGAAGGGTATTTATGTTCTTATTTTTGAATCGGCTAGGATTATCAAAAGATTCCACGAAATATGAATGGGGATTAGATTATATTTATTGCAGAATAACAAGTTAGAGGATTTGCCAACATAACTGACCAAAACCAGTTTCTTTAGATTTTGCAATACATTTTGTATCTTATTTTTGTAAATCTTAATATTTTGTTGCAACATTTATTATGTACTGTTTTTATTACCTCATTTTTTATTTGTGTTTATACATGTAGTCTATCATCAACTAAAAAATGCATAGTATTAACATCAGGCCGGTCCGTTTGCTTATTACAGTCGTGTATTTATGCAATATTTATATCTGCTAAACACGCAATATTTTTCTTCAAATCTTTATTGACCAAAAGCAAATATCAACAAGCAGTTTAGCATTCTCTTGCCACCTTTGGATGGTCTTATCTAAATAAATACTACATACATATATATAACAGTAACCATAGAACGTAACATTAAAGTGGAAAAGAACATTGTTTTCATTCAACATTAAATGCGAAATAGTATTCGGTTGAAATCTAAGAAAAATCTTAACCATATGACTTTACTAAGTCTCAGTCTGGGAAAACTGGGCATTATGCATGCTCGTAAACTGTCGTCCCATAGCCTGTGCAGTCTTCACAGGCATATCATGGGCAACATTTTCCGCATAAACTGGATTATCGTTAAAAGGTACTTCCTTCAAAAGAAAAATGTCACGAAAGCGGAAAGAATCGCCCCTGATAAGTCGGTGTGGACTGCACAGGCTATTCTGGGACGAGACTTTAAGCACATGCATTAAGCCCGATTTTTCAAGAGCGAGGCTAGTACGACTTTACACAACTAGAATACCAAAAGATTTGTGCATGGAAAATCACGAAATATAAATGAACACAACTAAGAAATCTTGTTGCAAATTACATGTTCCCTCGGGTGCCTTTAAAAGCGCTAAAAGTAGATTTGAGTGATGCAGTAGTGTCAGAATAGCGATGGTCTATGAACAGCCTCATACGTAAATGGGTTTTATGTCATATGCGGTCAGCGTAGCTCCAGACCAGCCTGCGAAGCAAGAGATACGTTGTCCGCTATAAAATCACGCAATTAGCGGACAGGGCAAACCTAGACCAAACTGCGCCATTTTCGCATGACGCGGATCATGTTGATTAAAGCAACTAAGAACAACAATCGAGTTTAAAAGAAAAAAAAATGGACATTATGAAAGAAATGATTATGAGAAGGACAAGATTATGTACGAAATGGGTAGCAAAAATGCACTGAAAACCAGCTTTTAACCTAGACTTGTATCGGCTTTTATATATAAATCAATTAAGGAAAAGCATAACAAGCGCATTAGTACAAAAGAACATGAAGTGTTCTTGTGAAGGTTTCTTGCCTTATTTACAAAAGCAAACTGTTTGTGTAGTAGATCAGTTATTTCCGCGTATTAAGTGATTTAGTATTTTTTCTTATTTGAAACTCAGACGCGTCTTATTTATTAACTATTTAAAATAATAATTAATCAAAATAAACTGTTAGTCCGATGTATTAATGAAATTGACAAAAATATATAAAGACAAAATGATCGGTTGTGTAAATGCCTTCCTGAGTCCTGGAAAAGTTATGGTAACAATCTGAAAACTATTTATATGAGTTTATAAGAGAAATACATTTTAATAACTACTCATATTTATTATAGAGGTATCACAAAAGAAAAAATGCGATGTAGCTATTTTATCCCGCACGTTCGCTCTGTTAGCCCGGGTCGCTCCACTGGCGGTTTCTTACGCAGTTTCGTGGCACAGCGATGTAGATTGCTGGACTCTTTGTACTTTTGCAAAGGTATCGGTCTACAATGAACACACACACACAATGGAATTAACAATTTAAGATCCGTAAATGCTTAAAATCAACGTATACTTCGTTAAAGTAAGTCAACCCATAACCAATAAACATAAACAGTTTTCCGATTAGCAATAGCCAAAACTTCAACGCTATATTTGGTCTGGTATCACTGATTTAACGAGATACACAATGATCGTTTTTATCTTTTAATGGAAAGTATATTCAATTTGTATATTCCGCGACGATATCCGAACATTTAATTTAAATTAAAATTTACCCGAGAACTGTTAAGAATACTTCAACCTACACCGGTACAAACGATAAACTATAAAGACCCCGAAGTATGGCCGGGTGCTTTAAAGCGTATTATCAGTGCCCGGGGTACATTGAATGATGAGTTTTACCTGAGCCTACAACGACCAATTATGCGTCACTTACTTCAAGTTTATCATCAGTTCGACGAGGTCCCCAAGGAAGGGACGATTGCCGTCTCCGCCACCGACTGTTATCTGATACGGAGCGCCGTTATCCAACCCTTCCTTTTTAGCGCCCCAGCCCCACCCACCGCTCCCCTTGTACTTGAACTCGAATGTCTCACTTCCGGCCACCACAAGGACCCTAAATGTTGTCAAGTACAGCGGGACTAAAGGCATGTGCTTTACTGGTATTTTTCGTTTAAAGGAAGTTTTGTATTATTATCATCATACTTTTATTATTATCATTATAAAAACAAAAAAAACACAAACTATTTCTATTACTATTATACTAATTATTATTTTTTATTTTGATTAGGATGATGATTATAATGATGAGGCGGAGGAGGAGGAAGAAGAGGAAGACCAAGATGAAGAAGATGATGAAGAAGGAGAAGACGAAGAAGAAGAAGATGATGATGATGACGATGATGATAATAATAATTATTATAATAATAATAATTATAGTAATTGAAAACCAACTTACTTATTTTCGTCAGGTTTATCGATTATTGATATTGTGTGATAAGGATTGTTCCGGTTGAGTGTCGCCTTTTCGGACTTATCTTCTAGGGATTCTTCTATCTCGACACCGTTGTTGGAATTCAGTGTCACCGATATATTGAATTTCTGGGAATCGAGAAAAGCACGTAAACAAATAAAGACATATTGTTACCCTATGTTATTCTTGGTAATAGTAAAAAACATTCCATGCCTTTCATCAATGCCATTAAATAAATTAAACAAGAGCACCGCCTTGCGGGTGCAAACCGCGAGGTGGAGAGGGGTGTATAGTGTGGGGGTGTGGTCATTTATTACATTATCTTCCAACAATAAGAAATAAAAATGAAAATAAAAAGTTTTAAAAAATTGGGGGGGGGGGGGATTCTTGGGTGGGATAGTTGGACGGTCTTTCAAAAATAATATAATAAAAATAAATATTTTTGTTTTTAACCATGTTTAAAAAAACTTTTTTTTTTGGGGGGGGGGGGTCGGGTGGGGGTGGGGGTGGGGGGGGTATAGTGTGAGGGTGTGGTCATTTATAAGATGATCTTTCAAAATAAATAAAAAATTTTTTGGGGGGGGGATTCTGGGGGCGGGGGGGGGGGGGGGGCATGGGGGATGGTTTGGGTGGATTCTATTGTAGTACGTCAGGTAAGAATTGTTTTGTCAAAGTATCAATCAAATCTGATCATAAATAACGAAGTCATGGCAATTTTAGCAAAATTTCATTATTTGACCTTGAGAGTCAAGGTCATTCAAAGGTCAAGGTAAATTCAACTTGCCAGGTACAGTACCCTCATGATAGTAATGAAAGTATTTGAAGTTTGAAAGCAATAGCCTTGATACTTTTGAAGTAAAGTGGATGTAAACACACAATTTAACCATATATTCAAAGTTACTCAGTAAAAAAGGGTCATAATTCGTCAAAATGACAGCCAGAGTTATGCAACTTGTTCTGTACAGTTCTGTTATGAGTTTGCGAGTGTTCCAAGTCTGAAAGCAATAGCTATGATACTTTAGGAGTAAAGTGGACCAAAACACGAAACTTAACCAACTTTTCAATTTTCTAAGTTTAAAAGGGGCCATAATTCTGTCAAAATGCCAGTCAGAGTTACATAACTTTGCATGCACAGTCCCCTTATGATAGTTAGTAAGTGTCGCAAGTATGAAAGCAATAGTTTTGATACTTTAGGAATAAAGTGGACCCAAACACAAAACTTAACCAAATTTTCAATTTTCTAAGTATAAAAAGGGCACATAATTCTGTCAAAATGCACACCAGAGTTATCTAACTTTGCCTGCCCAGTCTCCTCATGATATTTAGTAAGTGTACCAAGTTTGAAAGCAATAGCTTTGATACTTTATGAGAAAAGTGGACCTAAACACACAACTTAACCGGACGCCGACGCAGACGCCGACGCCAAGGTGATGACAATAGCTCTTTTTTTTCCAAAAAAAAAGATGAGCTAAAAAAATCAAAGTATGAATAATGGTAGCTATATAATGGAGATACTATGTTGGTTGATCGCACGTGTGGTCCGTCCGTTGCAATAGGCCTACACCGCATCGGTTCCTACGAGTTCATTCGATTTGCATTAAAAGTAGCTTAATTTCCATATCGAGTAGCAGCACACCGTGCATTTTCCCGTCTTAAAAGGACAATATCGATACATTTGCACTATAAAAACAGCCTTTAAACTACGTTTTCAATTTTTATTCGATATCCATGAAACCTATCGGGATTCATATTCAACATGAGAAGAAAGTAGCAAATGACAAAACGTTTTCGTTATACGTATAGATGGCCCGGCAGGTAGTATCTTGAATTTGAAAAAGATTGTTATGTTGTGAAATGTCATTTGTTTGTATAGGTTCCTGGATTAAATTTTCCCAAAAAGCGTAACAAGAATATGCCCGAAATAAGTTTTATGCAATCGCGAATATGTTTCGTTTGTACAGTCGAATAACCATTCATGTATAAAAAGACATGTACACTGTTGGGAAATCCTCATTTTTCTGTGTAGATTTGTCCATACGACACATAGACACAATCTGAGGTTCTGCAAGAAATACGACTAAACGTGTCGGTATCGGCGTAAACATTGTCGTTAAGAATTTCATTGATTTCAACAATATTTGATGAATTCATTTTCTGTCATTCCCCCGTTCATATTCATGAGCTGGTTTAAGATCGAGGACATATACTCAATTTACAAAAATGTATATGTCTTTAAACTTTGTAGAATTGCAGATTCCATTAAATGTTCGTGTATTAAATGTCCTATTTGTTTTGACATACAGTTTGTGTCAATACAATTCAATTTCGTAAAATGATTGTGCTGCTATATGTGAATCGATGTGCAGATGTTCAGTAAACTTCATAATTGTGAGGAATTTTATGTTCTTGAAATTTACAATGGCCGCCCGCCGGATTTCCACGACTTAACTTGTCATTTGAGTCATGGTTTCAATTTCAGTAAATTTACACGAATCTTCTCATACTTTGAAGCCTGAGGTACGTGAAAGGATTTTTTGATGAATCGATTCAATGTAGCCGACAGTTAGTCAAAGTTTGTCTTTCTCATACTGTACATCTTTAGGTGGGAATGTATGGCAAGCGGTTCGACGCATAATCCCAAGAAACTAGGTTTCTCATGAGAACCTAGGTTCTCAGAATGAGAACCTAGGTTCTCATGAAAAACCTAGTTTCTTGGGATTATGCGTCGAACTGCTTGCCATTTCCGTGGTTTTCATTTTGAAACCATAGGTTCTCTGAGAACCTAGGTTCTCTGAGAACCTAGGTTTTCAGAGAACCTAGGTTCTCATTAGAACCTAGGTTCTCATTATGAGAACCAAAGTTCTCATGGAACATAGGTTCTCTGAGAACCTAGGTTCTTTGAAAACCTAGGTTCTCTGAGAATCTAGGTTCTTAGAAAACCTATGTTCCATGAGAACATAGGTTCTCTGAGAACCTAGGTTTTCAAAGAACCTAGGTTTTCAGAATTACGCGTCGGACGGCGTAAACTTGTTCGTTTGAAATACGGGACACATATTATTCAGGGCGCAGGATCAATGGGGTTCACATATGATAACACACGGACTGGTCAGAATCAAAACACGCCGTTAAGAACTTTATTTTTGCAGATATCTCAAGTTATGAAATATGTTTGCAAAGTCTTTAGTGTATTAGTTTTCTTGCAGTGTTGCCGATATCTTACGATTGAATAATACATTATTACACATTATCAATAGAGATAAAACTTGTATTTTATACCATAATGATTGCCTACTACATGTATATCACAGACATACTTAAAATAGAAAACTGTACCGTACAGTCGTTTGAGGCCCGAACAAGTGAACTGAATATCTGAAACTCATTTAATGCTGTAACAATGTATTATGTAACGATTGATCTGAATTTGTTTCAATTTTTAGTCTCAAAATAATATTTACAATTAAAGATGTATTTCATAAACAGTTTAATTTTTTATTAACATGTTCAGACCACTGTCGACCGATTACTTTACTAATTTCATTTTTGGGGAGTAACATTCACGGTTTCACGCCTATTTCGTATCATTTTACACATATGCCGCCAGCGTGTACAAAGCAATGGGAGACAACTGGAGGTTAATTATGGCAAGCGGTTCGACGCATAATCCCAAGAAACTAGGTTTCTCATGAGAACCTAGGTTCTCATGAGAACCTAGGTTCTCATGAAACTGAGAAACTAGGTTTATAAAATCCCAAGAAACCAGGTTTCTCATGAGAACCTAGGTTCTCATGAGAACCTAGATTCTCATTTGAAAACCTTAGTTTACGTTTGAGAACCTAGGTTCTCATGAGAAACTAGGTTTTTCATGAAAACCTAGGTTCTCATAGACACATAGAACTAAGGTTCTCATGAGAACCTAGGTTCTCATGAGAACCTTGGTTCTCATTATGAGAACTTAAGTTCTCGTTTGGTATCCTAGGTTTTCACAAGAACCTAGGTTCTCATTTGAAAACCTAGGTTCTCATAAAAACCTAGGTTCTCATGAGAAACCTAGTTTCTTGGGATTATGCGTCGAACCGCTTGCCATAGAAATGCGTTTCAGGATTTTGAAATAAGTTAATGAATGTTATTCTTAATAATTTGTTTATCTTAATATGACAGTGTGTCGCGAGTGCCAAATGACTAACTTCAAGTTCAAGTGAATATGAGAAGAAAAGCTCAATACTCTTTTGGGTAAAAGCTCCCATTCGAGCCTGTGAAACCAATTTGAAAGTCCCAATTAATTCCAAGTATTAGTTAGTGTTTCAATTAGCGTTATAATGCACCGAGAGATATGACATTTAAATTTTCATACCCGTCGTTACTACAATTATTGTATTTACAAATTAGGTCAATGCCAAAAGGAGGTACAGACAAATTATTGGCTGGATAGGGAATGTTCTTAAACATACAAGGAGACGAATTCAAAGAAAGCTCAAACACAATATTGGTCCATTATCAAGATGCAAGATGGATAACAAATAATCCATAGGCGCGTCATACATCAAAAAATGTATAGACGAATTGACAAACATACATTAATGCTGGAAGTGTTAATTTTTAGGCATTTACCCCTTGAACATAAATACTTTTTAAATAACATAATTACGTTTGCAAGTCAATATGGTAACAACTGAGATAACAAACTATTGTACTTATATACGGTGAGAAACTCTGTGAATTAAATGTTGCCATGGTTACGTACATCTTTCCTGCCGTAGTTCAGGACCTGCCCCAGTGCTCCTTCCCCCACCGCAACGTGCAGCACGGAGCCCTGTCCCTACCTCCCCCAGGGACACGGGCGTACTCTGCTCGGTAAACGAGACGCAACTCTGAAAGCACACGGCCGGTATTCACCAAACGATTAATAGACTTAAGGCTAAGAATGCAGAATATTCTTTAAATTAAATTATCAAAATTTCCTACCTTTCCGAGTTAAACTTGACATTCACCACCCCTTTTTACATATGTTTTACTTTTGTTACCCACATGAATGCCATGGATAAGCCAGAGCATTTATACATTTTGAAGTGTTTTGTTCCAGGATCTAAGTATAATCGTTATTCTTAAGTCATGGGTTGGTGAATACGAACCCAGATTTACTTTTCAGTTAAAAAGGAACGAGCTACGAAAACGACTGCACTTTCAATAAAGAGTATCTTCCTCAAAATCATGATCAACAAACACATAATCATCCCCAAGGTCGTCATCATTTTTGTTGTCGTCATTATCAGCACCTTCATCATCGTCACTATCATAGCCACGCGTTTGTATGAGCCTCAGCCTGGGAAAACCGGGCTTCATGCATGTGCGTAAAGCGTCGTCCCAGATAAGCTTGTGCAGTCCCACAAGCTAATCAGGGACGATACTTTAAGCTTAGATTGGATTTTCGTTTGAGATTAAAAAGCGTAAAGTTGCGTCAATACTAAGCCTATGCGGACTGCACAGACTATTCTGGGACGACACTTTACGCACATGCATTAAACTCACTTCTCCCAGATCGAGGCCTATTCATTCGACGCATACCCGTTCCTGGCACTGCCCGAAGCCGGTAGCCAGCGCGTCCTTGACCATCTGTAGTCCCACAGCCTGTTCATTCACCGACAGGCCACCGAAGCAGCCGATAATTGAGCTGTGAATGTAAGAAGAACCGAATGAAGTCACGCTCTTGGAAAGAGTGGCTTGATGTATGAGCGCAAATAGGCGTCCAATATTAGCCCTTGCAGTTCTCCGCCTAAACTGGATTTTCGTTTAGAAGAGACTTCCTTAACACGAACAATTCTATAAGTTTAAAAGCTACGTCTCTGATTAGCCTGTGCGGACTGCACAGGCTTACATTGGACGATACTTTGCGCACTTGCATTAAACCCGGTTTTCTCAGATCGAGGCTCAATCATTTAAACTGAAATTTACATAAAGTTAACAATGAAGAAAAAGACGAAGTATATACCATCGCTAGTTAAACAAACCTTTTGAAGCTACCATCTATGACGGTAGGCTTAAATCATATAAAAGTAAGAAACAACAGTTACAAAGACGCACGTTACAATACTTTTAAATAACCCTTATCTTAAATAATGTAAATTAAACAAGCAAACCCACAGGTATCTGTTCGGATTTTAAAATCGTCATAAACTCATTTGTTTGATAAAAAGACGGCATGATGACAGCCTGATCCTTTTGGAGATGTATTCATAAACAAGGCGATCATACTGCAGAGGTGGCTCTAA
The DNA here is from genome assembly GCF_020536995.1 of Dreissena polymorpha. Classification (NCBI taxonomy): domain Eukaryota; kingdom Metazoa; phylum Mollusca; class Bivalvia; order Myida; family Dreissenidae; genus Dreissena; species Dreissena polymorpha. The sequence goes on from NC_068362.1 coordinate 94,325,652, forward strand.
TGGCCGGAAGTTTGTGACACTTTTTGCAGAACTTTGTTTTCTGTTTTTCTCTAACGTACCTCGGGCAATATTTGTAGTGCGATTTCTGCGGATATTAAATATTCCACTCATGTACAAATACATACAATCAACACCCATTTGGAAACACGAGGACATTTATAAAAATTTCCACTAAAGCACATCAGTAATGACGTCAATCAGTTACTTTAAAAATATACAAATTGCTTCATTTACAAAAACCTTGTCTTATGGTCTACGGTATTTACTAGATATGTTTGCATTGTTCCAAATAGAGGTGGAGCCAATGATGTGGCGCCAGAGATTAGAGGCAGTGCTGCAGAGTGTGCTGCGCTTATATAATTGTTCAAATTACCAGTAGATCTTCATGTTTTGTATTTAAGCAAAACGCTCGTATTAAGCACGAAGCTATTTGTCGGCCCGTCTCCCACTCAACTGAAATCTTGCAACCCGACTTACCTACGGTTGTTCATGGTGCTTCCTAGGACCAGTCCATCCATTTCCGGGACTCTATCCACAGCTTCCGGCTCTGTTGAAACCTCTAGAAGGTCGGGATTTCCATTTATAATAACACTACCACCGCGCCTATTCGCAGTGTTAACCTGGACAAGAGAATTCAAAACAGGGCAAGTGTTAGTTTATGTATGATCCTGCGCGCAGAAATGATAATCAAACGACGAAATAACGTATAAGATTTTATTTGTAATAGCTAGTAGATAAATTATGCGTGAAATATCAATGGTTTAACCAGAAATGTCTGTAAACATCTTTGCGCTACCCCGCAAACTTACGTATATTGTACATGTTTCTAATCACCAACATGTACGAGTTAACCAATTCATTGCTAATGACACAGGTTGGAACTTGGATCTTTTAATGTTAAGGAGGCTAATATACTTGAACTCATTTACTACATGCAATATCGTACTATATTTATTATTAGGTATACAATGTACAGATGGTAGTTATCACAGTTGAAATTCCCCCAAAGGGATGTACAATAATACGGATATAAAGTAGGGCTCCCACGGGTCAAAAAATGTCTTCGGGTCGGGTCGGCGGGTCAAAATTTCAAAGTACGGGTAATTTCGGGTCGGGTATTAAAAAAATCTATATTTTTTATGTAAACTACAATAAAACATGTATTTTCTTTACGGTTAAACATATCAGATACATTTAACAAATAACCGTTGTGAAATAAGACTAAATTACTTCACAAAAAAGTATTCTTTATGTAGAATTAACACATTCTTTATAGTAAAACATTAATTTATTATAAACTGTGCGTGATAAAACCTCAGTTATGGGATATATAAAGGCAAAGTTCAGCAAAATAAACGTACAAATGAGTTGAAATAACCCTTTCAATAATAAAAAACTACTGCTATGATGTGCTTTCTCTATAAGAATGTGGGTGTATCTATTAGAATCAAAATGACTAGAGCAAATAAAGAATATAAGAGATTATGGGAATAGAGGTCTATCTTATTTCGATATGTAGTACTAGTATTATTTTCTTTAAATTAGGCACACAAAATCAAAAGGCTAAAATGCACAATATAGTCTGCTTAAACACAACAAATCCTTCATAACTGTGTTACAATAATTGTGAACAAATGTAACTTGATGTATCAAACTGTAAACAAGATCTTATCTCACCATAGCAAGACTTAATTAAGACGTATATAAGATGGAAGATGACTAGAAAACTGGGGAAAGTAAATACTTTCTTAATTAATTTAAATTATAACAAAACTTCAGCGTAAACAATTCTATACAAGTCAAATCACTAAGTTCATTTTCAAAACCAGCAACATATCAACATTTTCACTTTTCATGCAGGATCTTTGCGCACACACAATGTAACCAGCTGTGGAGATCACGCGCTCACTGGCAACTGAAGTTGCTTGAGTAATTAAATACTTCTTGGCGATGTGTGCTAATTGTGGGCATTTCTCCTTGTTGGAATTCCACCATTGAAGTGGATTTTTTCCAATATGATACTTGGTTCAGCATGGTAACCATTCAGTTCAGTTGATACTTTATCAGAATCAGGAACACTAAAACAACGCTCAGAAAAGATATCCCCAAACAGTTCAGAAAGCGCAGTTTGTTGTTACACCACACAAGAGAGCTTCGGAATGTTGTTGTTATCATCAGAATCTTAAATGGAAAAACGACTGGACAGGTAGCTTCACCACCTCGACAGCAGAACGAGTTTTGTACACAAGTTCAACTTTACAATTTTTACAGTCATGCCCTTGTCGGTATCATAATGTCCTTTTCGTTTTCGGATTTAAAACCGAAATACGCCCATACGGGCGAATCTAACCTGCGTCGATAGTTTTCATTCCTCTTTATTCACTTGATAATCAATACACAAAGATTGACAAAATACTTATAATTACACAGACACATGAGCTTTGAAACACGAGATTTGAAACCACGAAATTATATCAAGGTGCCTGTACCACTTTTTCGGCTATGTGTGGGACAATCGGATGTCAACAAACCATCGCTTCAGGTAACGTTTCTGATAATTTCTTCATTAATTCAAAACCATTTTCAAAAAAACAAAGACGAGAGTCCGGTCATTGTCAAAATACACAACTGTATTAAGTTTGCGCAAAATGAATTTAGTATTTTTTCCAAAAAGTGCAACCGCGCGTTTGAAAAGACACGAATTGAAATGCTATGTGTGGTATATTTTTTATTCAATCTACAAAAACGTTCATTATAATATTGTCGAAGGTTTAAAAAAAAAAGGGCGGACATTGTAATTCTTCATAGAGAAGATACGTATGTTTGCACAAATACTTCTGATTCGGAGTGTGTGCTTAAAAATGCAATAATGCTATATGTGGGGCACGTTTTTGAAATGCTATGTGTTGCATACAAACTAAACTAGAGAATCGAAAGATTGACATAAACATCAATAATATTTTAAGTCTGTCTAAATGACAAAAGTTGGTCAATAAAACATTGTTGGTACTGTTTTGCGTGCTTAAAATATGATACTCACGACGTTCATGTTACTCAAAATTATCATGATGGTCGATAATTTATATTCATATTTTTTACTTGTAGAATGCCATTTGTATGGGAACAGTGTGGTAGAGAGGTCAAAACACAGTCGGGAATCTCCATGGGAACAGTGTGGTAGAGAGGTCAAAACACAGTCGGGAATCTCCATGGGAACAGTGTGGTAGAGAGGTCAAAACACAGTCGGGAATCTCCATGGGAACAGTGTGGTAGAGAGGTCGAAACACAGTCGGGAATCTCCATGGGAACAGTGTGGTAGAGAGGTCAAAACACAGTCGGGAATCTCCATGGGAACAGTGTTGTAGAGAGGTCAAAACACAGTCGGGAATCTCCATGGGAACAGTGTGGTAGAGAGGTCAAAACACAGTCGGGAATCTCCAAAATCAAAGCCACCCACGCACGGGAAGGGAAATATTTCTGTTGCGGCAAACCTTTTCTTGTGAGTTTCTAATTGATTGTTACAAAATGTTAAATTTTCAGTGAATTGTTACTTCCAACTAAGGCACTTGTTTAATACACAAAATCGTAAGGATTGTTTGTGCAAGGTGTCATGTGAATATAATTGTAACAAAATTACAAAAAGTGTTATTGAACTATGGTTGTGTGCTTTTCATCAGGAATGTGTAAACATATTAGACCGTAACGAGAGTTATTAAATAAGCATAAAGAGAAAATACAGCATTATTTAAACAAATAGACAAAAGGATCAATAACTTATTTTTCTGTAAAATCATGTATTCGTATCTTAATCCTATTGAGCTATCTTAACACGCATGACAATTTTTTTTACAGTTTATTTCATGTTTATTTTGTTCTTTTCAGGGAGATTAAAGTGTTTTTGGAAGCACCTTCAAGAGACGTACTGATATCTTGATCAATGAAAAGTTGTTATATATAGTTAATGTTCAAAAGTTTAAAAGACTGTTTGTTTTGTTACCAGATGGTGCAAGTATTGCAGTGAAAGAAAAAAATCAAAGTAAACATTAAATACACATTTGACAATTCAACAAATTGAACAACATGTATTGTTTATTACTTGGTGCGGTGGTAACAAGATCTTGCAGCCCCTTTCATGACCGGGTCGAATGAGTATTTGCATTAAACATCTTACACCATTTTCAGTTATTCAGATTTCATTTGAAATTGAGTTCATGAAGTATTAATACAATTAAATATGTTTGTTGGTATAATAAACCCCCAAAGCCAAGACTTTTTTGCGATGATCATTTGGTACGTGTTAATTAGATCAATTATATGTTTGTATAGCAAGATTTGTTACTTTGCGAATACTGATGTACTTCTTTATGTACTTGGTGCTTTAATTTCTATTGTAACATGTGAATGCTGGTTATAAAGCAATGTTATTATTAATGAAGTGTATATTTTGATATACTTAAGATATTCATATGGAGATGATATTGGAAACTAAATGAACTTAATAGACCACAAACAATCATCATTGGAATTTATATTGTTATTTGTTATGAAACAATTGTTTTATTAACATATATACTCAGATTTTATATTCATCTAATCAATTTCATTAATAACATAAATACAAAACACATAAATATACACAAATATCAATACATACACTTTGTTTTGATTATGCCAAAATACATATTTAATGGTATGTTTGCATAGTTAGTTGAAATAGCTTTCCGTAAACATCACAGAATGAGGCTGGATCCGTCTCTGTCACTGTGGTTTTGATAATTAACTTGCAGCATAACACCTTCCGTGTGGTTTGATGGTGTTCATCTAATTCTAACACAGCTTCGCGCCTTAAAGCGTTACAAATCCTTCGACTAATCCTTGTCAAGTCTGAAAAACAACAGAAGAAAAACCCATTTTAAAGCAAGTGCTTTTACTTTCTTTGTCATTCATTTATTAAAAGAGGACCGAATTTAAATATCAGGAATAAATATCAACCATGACATTTATTTAAAGACAATAAGTAAAAAAAAAGAAAACATTATAGTTCAATATAACGTGTTTGTTAAAAAAGACCATTGGTTGGATAACAATTACGCAGTGCATTTTATTTAAAATTTATGTTCAATTAAACATAAATTGTTTAAACATTACACAATTACTTCAGTATTCCATCATGTAACATTCTGTTAATTTGATATATTTTAAGTACAGACTGAAGTATATGTTTTAGATTCTTACAGAACTGTGTTCAGATTAAATGCAGAACTGACGGGAAAATTATTGCATACCACACATAGTATTTCAAAAATGTGTCCCACACATAGCATTATTGCATTTTTATACAAAGACTCCGAATCAGATGTATATGCGCAAACAAACAATATATGTAGCTTCTCTATGAAGAATTACAATGTCCGCCCTATTTTTTAAACCTTCAACAATATTATAATGAAGCATTTTTGTTCATTGAAAAACAAATATACCACACATAGCATTTCACTTTGTGTGTTTTCAAACACGCGGTTGCACTTTTTGGAAAAAATACTTAATTAATTTTGCGCCAACCTAATACAGTTGTGTATTTTACAATGACCGGGCTCTCGTCTTTTTTTTTATAAAGGTTTTGAATTAATGAAGAAATTATCAGAAACGTACCTGAAGCGATGGTTTGTTGACATCCGATTGTCCCACACATAGCCGAAAAAGTCACGTGGTACAGGCACCTTGTAGGTCACATAACCCCAAACCGGAACTCCTGTTTGCAGGGTTACATGCAGTCAGTTTGATACTTAGCACACATTGTTCAGTGCATGCTGCATAGGATTTGTAAAATACATTGCAAATGGTTGTTTTTGGTATTAATTTGAAGGTATATTTGTAAGCAATAAGAAAAAAAAGCAATTTTTTGTGCTCTACTTTTTCTGTTGATGGTTCCCGGCTTTGAAAGTAGGTCATACTATTTGAGCCCAAAATGGTCGCATCCACATCTGTCAAAACTGTTGTGCCTATTCTAAGGTAAATATCTTGAGTTACAACACATAGAATTTGATGACATGCATTTTTAAAAAAGATTATGCATTTATCTTTCCAATGATGTATGATGATATAGTACTGAAACGCTTGGTCATGGTAAAAATTGATATCGAACTTCAACTATTTTCTATGTAATATAGAAGGAAATTAATTGCGCATGCGTAACCTGTATATTATTTAATCCGGAAGCGAGATGGAAAGTCAGAACGGCACATTTCAAAACGGCCAGAACAAAACGGCAGAGTTGATTTTACGCCGTTCTTTTGAAAACATATTGACCCAACCCGGTACCGTTTGCGAAAACTTTGACCCGGAATCGCGGGTATTTTTTTGACCCGCGGTTTCGGGTATTTTCGGGTACCCGTATGAGCACTAATATAAAGGTACTTGAAATGACTATTTTGTACCGTATGGCCTTTGACCTGTTGACATCATAATTGTTAGGCGTCCCCCTTTCTTCCCATGTAAACATCGTGCCAATGTGCATGATCGTTGGTCAAAGCGTTCTGCATAGATATCGGGCAGCGGACGGACAATCTTACTATCCATCCAGCGGACGGACGGACAGATGAAAAACAACATACCCCGCCTCTTCAAATAGGGGTGGGGTATAATAATCATAAAGGGGGGTATAAAAAGAGAAGAGTCTTTATTTGCGAAAATAACACCGATATTCCCTCTTTACAACCCTTGTCACCTTGAGTGTAAGAGGTTCCCCAAACACGAGCTGTTTGCTGACCAGGCGGGTCTCGATGTTGTTGTGGCTGAGAAGCACGTGAAGTTTCCCGCCAGACACGCGCACGTGAAGTTTGGTCGTCTGATGTGATATGTAGATTTAGAAAAAAAAACAATGAGATGGTCTATATTCAACGGTGAAATATTTTGTCGATTGTTTTGAAATAAAATGACACTTGGAAGTGATTTAAAGAATGTATTTATGTAACTTTCCATATATACCGAAAACTACAGTGGTCCATTGTTTTCACTTATATTCAACCAAGTAAAGTGTTTCTATAAGATTTTCAAATATTAAAACGATGAAGTTCTAAAGTGTCATCAAGAGGCTTACCTAAACTGAAGCACATCGGAAACAGAGAGTACTCAATCAGTATATAACTTTCCGATTCACTCACGTGAGATGACAAGTGCACTTATGAATTTGTTTGTTTGTGAAAATTTTCAACGTTTTCAGCAGAATTTTAATAATATCACCAGTCAGTTTACTCACATGTAAGCTTGTTTTCAAGTACTACTTACTGCACATACCTATATCAGTAACTGACAACTGCATGACTTCAATTAACGAAATAGATTCATCACCAAAAGCCTATTTAGTAGTATTTACCATATATTTAGTCTGGAAGCTTGTCACTTCGCCGTCAGAATACGAAGTGAACTGTAGTTCTAAATCGCGTATAGAGCGCTGCCGGTCTAAATTGTATCGCGCAAATCCAGTTCCATCCAGTATTAAGGACATATCTTCCGGTTGAAACGCTCTGAAAAAGTAATATGCGAGATATCAAAATGAAACTTGCGAGCCAGCATAGTATTTCTGTAATATCTTATTGTTTTTTTTTGCAACCTCACATCGTGATTACGCACACGTTGCGAGATTGCGATGCAAATAGAGTGATTCTGAAATGAATATTGCGATATCGCGTTTTCACGCCCTCACCCTTTTGCATGTTTATACAAGATAGAAACGCGAAAATACGGTTAATGTCTCTTATAAACGAAAATCCAGTTTAGGCGGAAAGTATCGCCCCAGATCAGTCCAAGCATACTGCACAGGCTAATCTGGGACGGCACTTTACACACAAACATTTAGCCCAATTCTCGCAGAAAGAGACCAACTGTTTTCACATACTGTGAATTTTATCATGATTTCGCTCCTGTGTAAGCCAATTATCGAAAGTGCGAAGCAACATGCGGCTCTTCCGAAACACCGTTACAAACAGAAATTAATTTACTGAAATTAGATATTAACTTGTAAGTAGTTACAAATTAAGCAAATTGTAGTCGGCAAAAATATACATAAATGGAGGGAAACAATCATGCAGTATAGAGCTATGAAATAGACACAGGCGCCACAACATAGTTGCCATTTACAAATGAGCCTCGTTCTTGGAGAACTGGACTTAAAGCATGTGCGTAAAGTATCATCAAAGATTAGCCTGTGTAGTCCGTATTGGTATTTTCTTTTAGAAGAGACCTCTTTTTGATAGAAAATTCCATTTAAGCGGAAAGTGTCTTCCTAATATGCGACGACATATTGAGCCTAATGAATTAAGCCCAGTTTTCCCAGAACGAGACTCAAATACGTACACGGAGTTAGAACATGAGCCCGCGACGGCGCCCTCCAAGGCCAGTATCCGGCTGTTCACAGTAAGACCACCCGCGCAGCCCATCGAGCGTTTAGTGTCGCCTAGCAACACGGATGTGGCGCGCGACCAATCTAGGTCATCGAAAAGCTTGGTGGAATTCACGGAGACGCTTGACTCCTGTCCGGAAGTTCCCTTCACTGTTAACTTGTGGGAGGTCGCAAATCTATTGAGATTTATTATCCAAAATAATAATAAGGACACGGAAATACTAAGATAAGGCTTATAACAAGTCGCAAAATGTACATGGTTTATGCGTTGATCCAAAAAATGGAAATTGTATCTTTCTGTTAAATCTATTATTTCCATCTGCTTCGTATAGTAGATACGGGGCTGATGCATTTAATCGTGTATTACGAGAGTGCAATGTAGCTAAAGATTGCACGTAAAGAGTGATACTTTTGAAAATTACCTTAAATGTATATGGCAAGTCTAAACACATACAAATAGAAAAGTATAAAATGTTGCGTATGGCTGAATAGAAGAGTAATTGGTTTAATATAAAAGACTAATGGTAGCAACAAGTAATTGAATACGTGTATATATTGTATAAAGCGAGTAGTTCAAATGATTATACTAGAAACTTAATTTCAATATACTGCTAAATAGCCATTATTAAACGAGTTTTACAACACGAGTTTTATTGATAAATCTAAAGCAGTTAAGCCACCTTTCCAGCATAATTTTGTACCACACGTCTGTTTCGAGTGGACTTCTTCCATCTTCTGTGACGTCATTGCCATCGAACGTCTGCTTTAAGACAGGCAGACGATCTTTCAGATGTACAGACACTGAACCCTGCAATAACGACGACAACAGCATCAGCGATATTATTGCAAACAAATACAACACAAGATTTAAATCTGAAAAATCACGAAACATTAAGCAGGGTGCACGATCACGTGACTTTGTGGGGCTCCCAATTAAATTTTAATGGATTTAAACACACCGGTAAGTGGTGCTTTTTCAAATAGTTCTAACTTTTTAAAACATTTTTTTCTTAAGAATTCAACATGTGCATAAAAGACAGATTTTTTATGCTGCTTATGGCAATGTTAAATTTATCAGAATTACTTTATTTAATAAGCCTGTGTTCTTGTTAAAAAATTCCGTGTGTACTGCACGGTTTTGCTACAAGGAACGTGAATTGTTTTCACCAAATTTCAGACGTATTCAAGGATTTATTCTTATACCTTAAGATACCGGCACACACTGCAAGAAAAACTGTCTTTAATGCACTAAAGATTTGTGCAAATGTTTTTCAATAACTTGAGATATTTGAAAAAAATAAAGTTCTTAACGATGTGTTAACATTATGTCCAGCCCGTGTGTAAACCCATTGATTCTGCACCCATACCAAAAACCTAAGAAAGAAACCCAATAGTGTGTTGAATCAACTTCTTTAAACTATAATATATAAATGAATAAGTCACAAGAATAGTACGCATCTTATGAATGTACGTGTGTATTCGTGGTAATGTCTGGAATATGGACCATGGAACCCAATCTTTCAGGACCAGAGCTTTTCTGAAACACCTTACTAACCACCGTCTTTACTGAACTAATTAGCCACCGTCCGGAATGAACACACTAACCACCGTCCTGAATGAACTTAGTAACCACCGTCTTGAATAAACTAACTAAAAATCGGCCGGAATGACCTGGTTGTATGAACTGTCCTCAATGAACTCACTTACAATTCCTGAATGAACTAGATAACCACCGTCCTGAGTGAACTAACTAACCACCTGAATAAACTAACTACGAACCGTCCAAAAAGAACTAAACAACCGTCTTAAATAAACAAAATTACCACTGCCCTGGATGAAGTAACTACCCACCGCGTTGAATAAACTAACTTACCACCGTTCTGAATGAATTAACTAACAACCGTCTTGAATGAACCAACAAACCACCGTCATGAATGAACTCACTAACCATCGTCCTGAATGAATTTACTAACCACAGTCCTGAATAAATTAACTAAACACATTCCTCAATGAACTAACTAACCACCGTCCTTAATGAACTAACTTAACACCGTGCTGAATGAACTTTCTACCCACCTTGCTGAATGAAATAGCTTACCACCGTCCTGAATGAACTAACTTATCACCGTTCTTAATGAAATAAGTAACCACCGTCCTGAATGAACTAACTCAAAATGGTCCGGAATAACCAAACTTACCTACATCCTGAACGAACTAACTACCCACCGTCCTAAATGAACTTATTAACAACCGTCCTTAATGAACTAACTTATAATCGTCCTGAATGAACTAACTTCCCACCGTGTTGAGTGAACTAACTAACCATTGTCCTGAATGAGCTAACTTACCATCGTCATGAATGAATTCACTAACCACCGTCCTGAATGAATTTACTTACCACCGTCCTAAAAAAATTAACTAACCAAATTCCTGAATGGGACACGTATATAATTCAAAAATTGTTTATTGATTTTTTTCTATATACGCTCCGTAAAAAAACTATTCAATTTAACACGATATTCTACGGAATCCGGATAGTGCCAACTATAATATCGCCCTTCTTTCATCAAAGCCGACAGTCGCGGCGACGCACGATATATTTAACACGATATATCGCCCTCGTGAAGGTAGCCCAAAAGGCGATACATCGTGTTAAATATATCGTGCGTCGCCGCGACTGTCGCGCAAAATAGCGTGCGTCGCCGCGACTGTCGCGAACAATATCTTAAGTCGGCGCGACTGTCGCGCAAAATATCGTGCGTCGCCGCGACTGTCGCGCAAAATATATAGTGTATCGCTTCGTGTGTCGTGTCTCGCGTTCAATGGGCGACGCACGAAACACGAAACGACGCACGATATTTTGCGCGACAGTCGCGGCGACGCGCGACATTTTATTAATGATTAAATATCGCCCAAAGTATCAGAATCTCGTGTATCGAGGTGTAATTTCAGACCGCGACACACGACACACGAAGCGATACTCGATACTTTTCGCGACAGTCGCGGCAACGCACGATATTTTTCAAAACATCGTGTATCGCTTTGTGTGTCTAGTGTCGCCCTTGATGAAAGAAGGGCGAGATTTTAGATGGCACTATCCGGATTCCGTAATATTCACACTATGTGTCTATGTGTGAATAAAATAGAAGATCTGAAACCTCTGGTTTAAATGATACAACTCTTTCTCGGCGCGGATGCAGCAGTTATTAGGTTTATAGTGCCTAACAAAGCTGGCTTGCAAAACGTGGTATTAATCTTAGTTGTTAGCAAGAGAATAACTAAAAATGATGTTTATATAACAGACCGTTTCATTGTAATTGATGGTCATAAGATGACCAGTGACGTCAGAAGGACGGACCATCACGAGCAAGTTTGACGAGAGAGGCGTGTCCTGTACCGCGTACTCCGGAATTGGAAGCCGAAGTTGTCTGTCCTTCGTTAGAGCAACTGAGAGCTGTAAACACAGGTAAGTTATGTGTAAATCTTAACCTATTTTAACCTAGCTCAATTTCATCGAAAGCCTTAGGCTTATTAAAACGCACTCGAGTCTGTAGAACCAGTTCTTGGTGACTTTGTAATGACCGAGGAACGCTCCCACAGACTGAACTCGTGATCTCCCGGTCGCTAGGCGGACACTATATCCACTACGACAGGGCGACCTCAAACAGGAAGTTAAAGAGGATGAACTCGAGACAGAATAACAAGTGCATAGCACAATATAAATTGTGTTCATTTATCGCTATTGTCTACCATTCTGAAGTACAAGGCAAACTTTACTAAATCGTTAAGACGGACTACAAAGAACGCAAATTTTATGAAGATACATTGCTGTGCACTTTATCAGACAAAACCAAGACCGAAGTCTTGTGATATATATTAGTGGGAACAGACACGACCGTTATTCAAGTCAAGCTTCCACTGTCCAAAAAAATAACGTGCACATACAGAAACTATTTCCGAAGTAAACACGTCATGTTTATATACGGCACGGAAGACGCAACATTCTACTTTGTCTCAAAAACTCAACTATTTCACCAACAAGCTTGTTACGACCAAAGTTTGCTTTTGATCTCTAAGTTTGAAATTGACCTTTTATGTAAACTGACGGGTGATGCACGCGACACTCAGTCTCCTTATGGTGGTAATTTTTAAAAAGCATGATGATTAACTAGCAGCCGTGACAAGCCGTTTGGACCTTTCAGCTCTGGATATGACCTTGACCCTTGAGGTAGATAAACACATACGAACTGATTTCTGCTAACGAAGGTCATAAGTGGTGAGCTATTTTAAAATATCATGAGGAATGCAAACCGCAAAGATAAGTCCGAAAAAGCTTTTTGATTGCTAAATTTTACTTTCAAAAGTGTGACCTTGGCATTTGGTAAAGAGAAACCGGTGTTACACTTGACACGTCGTCTTCTGATGGATTAGTTTGTATCAAGTTTTAAAATCCATCTATTTACGGCGCAGTTGTGGATAAGATAGGAATTTTCACGCTAGTTGATGAGCAACAAGTGTTGCACGCGACACGTCGTCCTTTGGTGGTTTTCATTAGTTCCAAGTAATTAAAAAACAATCAACATAATTATGAAAAAGCTATGGCTGAGACAGCAATTTTAAGATGTATTACATATGTATGTCCAAATTTGACCTTTGATCTCTAAATGTGATCTTGACCTTTGAGGTAGGGAGACGGCTGCTTCATGCGAAAAGTCGTCTTATGATAGTGGGTATGAAGGGAAAGTTAAACCTAAATCCATCATAGTATGGGACAATTATGTAAGAGACATGAAACTTTTCCCAGACGGACGGGCAGTGCGACTGCTTTTTACCGCCTTCTTCGAGGGGGTAGGCATAAACAAGAGCTAATAAAATGCTCGATATCGTCATCCAAACACGAGCGGCCCTCCGCCGCCGATGTCACGTGATACCTGCATGGTGGCAGCAATCGTCCGGGCGTGCTCAATCTGCTCCCTCAGGCGAGTGATGTTTCCCCGGATGTGACGGTCGTGGCGATCGACGGCTCCGCATGGGTCCGGGTGTAGCTCAGTCAGGCGTTGAATCTCATTGGCATTGGTGCTCGCTTGCTTCACTAGAGCACAAATGATCACTCTGACATATCCGTTTAACAATTGGAAAACGAAACCTAATGCATGTGCGGACTGCACAGGCTTATAAGGGACGAAACGTTCCGCATGCATCGTACTTTTCGTTTAAAGAAAGTCTCCTCTAAGCAAAAATCCAGTTTATGCAAAGTGTTTCGTACCAGATTAGCCTATGCAGTCCGTACATGCATTAGGTTTCGTTTTTCTCAAGCGTGGCTCAACAAGTTTTCTATTAATACAATATATTGATATGACACTTATACGAAAATACATTAGTTTTATGTTTAAAGCTGCTACATCACGTTCTTAATCGTGGAAAAGGAAATTCTAACTCGTGGTAATAATCATATATAACTCGTGGGAGCAACTTAGTTGACCGTATGAACGAGATCCGAGATAACGATTTAATATACCAACAGAAAACACCGTTTGAAAAGTAAAAAGCGCCAATATATCTTAGCATAGATATTACATCTTTGTGTTTTATGAGATAACGCACTCGTAGGAATGATTGGGGAAGACAAGGTAACGATTAAACAAGATCGTTGGAAAGACCTAGTAAGTCGTGAAATTAGATACCTACCGGTAACTCGTCGGAATGACTTAATAATTTGGGACAAGATATGCAAGTCGTGATATTGGCACACCGAACCCACTAGAATTAGGTAGTTTCGTCGTAAGTAGTTTGTACGCGTGTTCATTCCACAACTTTCAAGTTGTTCGCACGAGTTAGTTATGTCGTTCAAACGACCTTTTAAGTATTCGCACGCGATACTTAGTCGTATTAAAAAAAATCCGACTTCTGTGTCATCTGTCTGGTTTTTAATTAAGCTTGAATCGTTTCAGCTATTATAAACAGGCGTTAAAACGTGTATTCTAATAGGCTACATATCTTGTTTCTATTTTACGCCGTAACGACGAGTAAGTTATCTCGTTCCCGTCAGTTGCTGTGTCGTTATCATGAGTCGTAACCAGGACTAAAAGTGTAATTCCAAGGAGTTGGTTATATCGTTACCACGACTTACTAAGCTGTCACGAGGTCGTTATCGTTGGGACAAGATTGTTGTTGTTGTTGTTGCAACGATATATTAGATAATAAAGAGCCCCGCTAGGGGAAAACGCGGTTAACCCTTTACCACTTTAATACGCATTTAAATACGTCTCATTGGCCAATCAGGGACGAAACGTTCCGCCATGACTGATTTTCTCTAAGAAGAAACTTCATTCAAACGACAAATACCATAAAGGCGGTAAGTGTCGTTCCTGATTAGCCAATGTAGCCTGCACAGGCTTATTGAACAACACTTTACGCACATGAAGTAGGTCGTGTTTACCACTAACGACTCTCAAATAAAAATATGAAATGCAAGCACCTGCGTTGACCGCTTGCTGTACGGCGACTGGATCTGGTGCCTGACCGGAAGTGTCCTGATTTTCAGCGCTATACTTCTGGAATTCGGTCAGCTTCCGTTCCGCCGTCTGTACAGCATTTTTACACTGGGAGTCGATGACAGATGCCTGAGATATCAAACTATTAATATACTTATTAGGTAAAAGTATTTTCATGTGAAATGCATTTCAAAGTTCAATGAAGGCAATGGAATGTAAAAAATAGCATTACTTTATATTACTCTTTGTAAAAAAATAGTAAAGATAGGTACGGCTTTCATTGGCATTTCTGCGTGTGCCGCGTAGAGTTTTTCCTATATTTCAGATAATTTCGCTTGCATAATAATCAATTTATAATCTTATTGTTAACATTTTAATTTTCTTCCACCAAAAATCGTTGTATTTAACGAAAAATCAAGGAAAACGCATTTGCTACTTGCGTTTTCTGTTTCCGTATCATGATTTTGTCAACAAAACTTTTGGCTGACTTCGGTATTTAATGTCACACCGCGAAAAGCATGGCTAACTTGACGAACAATATTTCATTACATGTTTATCCTTTAATTAAAAAATGAGAATAGTAAATGCTGAAACAGTGTATAATTAATCGAATATTTCACTTGCATTATTTCTGTGATGTTGAAACATACTAGTAGTACATTCTATCATTAATGCAGAAGAATAAATTCAATGACGTACCTGTAGGTCGATTCTGTTAGTGATGTCAGCAATGCGGGCATTTGACGTCCTGACGTAATTGGCCTTAACCCTGTACTCTGCCACGGCCGATTTTGCCACCATTGTGAAATTCTCAAGGGCAGAAAACTTGCTGCTCACATTCGACCAAGCATTTGAGAGGTCTGAATAGAAAATTGGCTTATGGTCGATAAATGGTTTTAGTCCGCTAATATTGAATAATTGTATAAAAGGTGGTGCCGATGATTAAAAAAGTTCGTTAAGTTGAGTCGTTCTTACATATTATTATACTACTTATATACCATATATAAAAACAAATTAAATATAATGAGAAATTCAAATATTCGTTTAAAAAAGCCGCCCGCTATAGGCAAACGGGACTTAAAGCATGTGCGTTAAATGAAGTCCCACATTAGCCTGTGCAATTCGCACAGGTTAATCAGGTACGAGACTTTCCGCTTTTATGGTATTTGCCGTTAAAAGGAAGTTTCTTCTTAACAAATACCCAGTTATGGTGGAAAGTGTCGTACCTGATTATCCTGAGCGGACTGCACATGATAATCTGGAGCGACAGTTTAGGCACGTGAATTAAACCCCGTTTTTCTAGTTACTGATGTTGCCATCCCCACCTTGAAGTATCGTTTTCAGGTCACGTGATTGGTTAAACAAACCCCGACTTGTATGAACGTAGCCGGACAGTCGCTTCCGAATTGCTGCATCTAGATCATAAAGTTAACACGTTTCGTATGCAGATAATCACATCATTAATACACTCGCGTTCACTGATTCTCTTTTTTGCACGTACACTTTAAAATATATATAACACTATTTTCTAACGTTTAGCATACAAAAACGCCTGCTTATTCGGAAAACCAGTACGACGTGATGCAATTTAAATCTCAAAGTAACGAAAATCGACAAACATGTGATATTAATATTGTCATACTAATTGCTTCTTGGTTGGCGTCATGGTTTCCGTCGAGGCTCTTGACCGCCGCTCCTCCCGCCGGATACGGCGAGAAATTCCCAAAAGGGTCGCTTATCCCTAGATTGATAAATCCACGGACGTCCGCTGACCTCGCAGTTCGTGTACTGTCCTGTTTAGCGGTACTTGACGGGTTATTGTCATTGACTTCCGGTTGAGTGGTGGTCGCCGTCGAAGGCGCGGATGTCGACAGGGTGTCTGAATTCGCGGCGGTATCGTCGTCAATGAGAAGGATCTCGTCGGGATCGAGTATGAGATCGGCGATGTTAGCGCTAGTTACCACTTCCGGGAGACCGCTTATTCCGGGCTGGCCGAGATCAACAGTAAGAGCGTCAACCTCCCCCGATCCTTCTGGTAAATCTACAATACACAAGTTAAAATGGTAATAATATTAAGATGCTGATAAGTAAAAATAACGGAATATGAATATTTAAACGAGCACTGCTGACAGTAAGGTGCAATGAAACGATGAACTTAAAAAATAACGTTATCGTCATCCTCGTCTTCATCATCACCACCTCTTTCCTTTTTCGTCTAAAAACCAACACATAATAATAATCATCATCAGCAGCAGCAGAAGCATCATCGTCGTCTTCGTCGTCGTCATCGTCACTCTCAGCATCAGTATCGAGAATAAAAACAAATTAACCATTCAACAAAACAGTGTCCTCACCGCAGTCCTTACGACATTTGGTGAAATTCAGTTAAAGGGATATCTTGGAACTGGTCTCATTTTTCTTCGTATTTACTATCAGATGTACCAAACATACCCGCGAACATACAGATAATGTCCTCTAAGTATTTAAAAAAAAATCTTTGTATTCTACGGATGGCTTGGTAAACACGGGTTATTCTTCGTCTCAAATTAAAAACTATCAGACTTGCCTAAGGATTCGAGCCTGATGTAACATATCAAACGCGCTCTGGGAAGACGGTGCTTAATGTCCGTGCTTAAAGTGTGATCCCAGATTAGCATGAGCAGTCCGCACTGTCCGTCTAAATTTGATTTGCACTAAGTAGAGACTTTCTTTAAACGATAAAAGCGGAAAGTGTCGCAGTCCGCACTGGCTAACCAGGGATGACCCTTTACGCACATACGTTATCAATTTCATTACTACCTGTTTCCACTCCGCCCCCACTTGATTCCTCGATGTGTTCGTTACAGTCGGTCATCGTGACATCATCATCTACGTCATCACCCATCCCAGCACCGGAACCCTCCACATGCTCGCAACGCGCCTTACGGAACGTCCGGTCTCCAATAATAACGCGAATCTTGTCGAGGATTCGCGTCAATTCCTTAAAGAAAAAAAACACAAATATACTCAAATTATAATAAATGCGTCTCCCTGGTGGCAATTAAAGAATAGTAAATCAGCCGACACAATAACTGTAGCCCATTAAAAATCAAAATCTTTACAAAGGAACGTACTCAAAATTGTGCTAATATATTCGATAATTAGATTTCAATTGATATATTGAAATTACATAATAAAGTTTATATCGGAATACATTAGGCGTTCCGCTTTAAAGACATTAGTACAAATCTAGCAAATCATAATATATTTACAATATCCGAAATAAAATGGTAAACGTAGACGACATTCTCGAGCACATGTTATATTGAATACATATTTTCGATCAATCGTTGTTTATTAAGAAATAAAACGGCGAGTTAGCTCCTATGACTGAACATACACGAATATTTGGAGCTACAATACGTTTTAGAGGGAGTTTATACGATTTGTATATGTGTTAAATTGTAATGAATTTTTAAAAATATGTTACAATAACACAAAATAGGCAAGAAAAATTATACATTGAAGACGAATTTCATAAAATGCAGCAAAGGGAATTTAGCGCCCAAGCCGATTGTGACGAAGATGTACATATTTTCCTACAATAACCGAAGCATTCGTCTTCTTATTAGGATCGGAGTTAGTGTTCGTGTGTCGTATGAATATATATCGTTGCAGGAAATTAAATTGATCTTTAAAACAAAATTTTGATTCACATCGTACATGCATGATATACATGCTGGCGAATTCGACCGTACAGACATTTTCGATTTCAGAATTAAATATCTGGCTTATTTCGCATTTTTCGACACATGGTCTTCTTAACTTTTATTTTAATTTATATTGAAATATATGTATAATAAGGCTTTTTAACACATTTTATATAAATTCATAAATATTTGACAAAATCGTATAACCTTCCTTTAATTAAACTCCGACGGGGAATGCTCTACTTTATCAAGACAAGACAATGCAAATATTTATTCAGACTTGCACAGTGTACATCGTCTAAACACTAGATATTTCAAAGGCAATTATGTCACAAAGATAAACATAGTAATAGTGTCAACATAAGCAGCATCGAATACGGTTCCGAAAATACTAGGTGAAGTACCTGTTATATATAGAGGATAACTATTTGAAGTTAAGTAACAACATTAGAAATATTATCTCTTAAAATCAGAGCTTCTTTTACACATTTTGCCAATTTAATAAGTTTAAAGCGGTTTGTAGTTTAAATACTTTGAAATTCAATAACGAGGGAGTTAAATCTACTATAACCGGTATTCAGACAGGTATTTTCAAAATTATCGATGAACAGCGTTACAAAGACTGTAAGTTTTTCTATTTAGATTGATAATTGATTATGAACGAAACGGAATTAAAAAATCTTGGTCAGGTGTTTGATTTGAATGTATTCCTTTTTTGAATACAGTGTATTTCCATTTGTTTTTGAAAACTTATTTGTGAATCTATGAATATGTCCATGTAGCCTTTTCCCACTCAGAAGCAAATTGAAAATGGCTGTATGCAACCAGCATAATACCAGAACAACCTGCGAGTAACTCGCAAAATGTTCAGATTTAATGCTGTTTGCAGATCATCATTATCTTATGGTTTGAAATATTTTTCAAAACTTCATTCTTTAAAGAAATGTCTTATATTTTATTTGATTTTCGAAGGGACTTTAAACGGGTCAAAATGCGCATCTGTGCCGGAAAGGGTTTAGAAAGATTCATTTAGACAACAACCTTGACGTCCCTGTGCAGAGTGTTTGATATCGCTTGAATCTGACGTTCAGAACCGGAACTGGCTTTACTCGCCAATATGGCGGCAGCTCTGCGTATCAGGGGAGATAACTGCCTGAAAATAAACACGAAAGATCATTGTCATCATCAATTATTCTTGAACTGTTATGAACAATAAAATGGTCGTTGTCGGATAAAAAACTGTTTTGAAGAACTCCGAGTCATCTTAAATATACTACAAAGTACCCCGGGTACGGAAATACGTTTAAAAGGCACACGGGGTACTTTTGAGTATATTTACCTTACGCCGGTTACTTTGTAATATACAATGACCAATCGAGCGTTAACGGCATTCAAGACTCAATATGAGGTCTTCAGATGGGCGACCTGTTGCGCTAAAACTGTCATTGATACTTTATATATTATATAATACACGTTGTTGTAAAAGGCCAAGAATATGCTGGACATTTCCCCTTTTTCAAATTTGATGAATTTATATATCAGCGACGACACTTTCCGCATAGACTTATCGCGTTTATAAGTGACTTCCCCATCAACGAACAATTTCATAAATGCGGAAACTGTTGTCCCTGACTAGTCTGTGCGGACTGCAAAGACTAATCTGGGACGAGACTGAACCCACATGCAATGAGGCCCATTTTCAAAGAGCGAGGCTCAACACTACATGCACATTCCCTCCAACTCACATTCGAATCATGGTGGCCTCCTTAAGCAGCTCGTCGGCATGCATGCCGGCTTTATCCACCAGCACCCACTTCATCATGCGGCTCTCGTCGAACGTCATATCGGCCACGTGACTTGTGGAGCGGTGCCGCCTGAGGTCACGAATCTCGTGAATAAGGGACATGCTAACCTGCACGTGTATTGATAGAAAACACAAAGTTCTTTTTGTTAGCATTTTTTTTTCCAATTGCACCTTTGTTGACAGAAGAGTACGCTGGCGAATAAGAGGCGTCAGTGAGTGTGGTTTTCAAGCTATTATTCCGGATATATTCTCGTCACTTTTAAAGTAGACATTTCAAAGAGAGATCATGTTGTGGTCACACAAGCAATCGCAGCCGCGATACTTCGAAGAAAAAACACTGGGGTAAGTCACATGATTAGAAGAAAAAACACGTGCCATATATCAAAGATTGTATAAATATTAAAGCGTTAAATCCATGAATAAAACGTTTACTTAATGTTTCCAAAGAGTATAGCTCGGAAAGTGTGCGAACTCCTCATCAACTCATTAATGATATGACCGGTACGCTATTGTCGACATAACTGAATAGCATCTAAATTAGTTCATTTTGTGTTAATTTTATTAGAATTTGTTATTTTATTTTATTAATTCAAACGACGAACTAAACCGCTTCCTCTTGTAAACAATTACGCTGATTACATGTAAAATGACACACTAATATCAGTAACGTTCATGTATTAGTAGATTTCCAAATAGTTCTGCATTTATAACTATATTCATGACTTTTGTGAAGAAACTAACACAAAAAACGGTTACGTTGAAGAGTTGTTATGAAAATATGTTTTGTTGTGAAAAACATCGTGTTCGCAATATATGAGCCGTTATATGTGAACAATGGGGTAACAAATCTAAATTTATTTATTGTATATTAAAAGGTTTTATTTCAGTTCGTACCATCAAGATACTCTTGGTGTCAGCATTGAACGTCGTAGCCTTGGTGACGAGGTGCCTCAGGTCAGCCTCACCCAGAACGCTGCTGTCTCGAACCTGAAACAGTCACGATTTGCACAGCGTTAACACATATCTATAGTGTTGTGTACACCGGCTACATTCCAATCACCCCTGAAATGGGCTCAGAAAGTAGTCTCATCTTTTTCACACTGGTTACATTGCGCTAAGCGCTGAAGATGGCACAAAAAGAAGTCCTATCTCATGCATACAAGCAACATTCTACTCGTCCTAGTAGTAGCTCAGAAATGCCCCATGTTTTGCACAGCAGCTCATATCTACTTATCTTTGAAGTGGGCTTGAAAAGTAATAGAATCTCTTGATCAACGGCTACATTCCACTCACGCTGTAGTGAGCTGAGAAGTAAGTCCCATCGCTTAAGGCTTACATTCCACTCAACCATGTAATAGGCTAAAAAAGTAGTTCGTAGTGCAAGTGTGCGTGGCTAAGTCACATGATTAAACGTCAGAAAAGTTTCGCGCACCTCCATGAACTGTGTCCATTCAGCACTTTGTTTAGCAGTTGCGTACTGATACCATCTTCGCAATATGGAATGAACTAGTTCCAAAGTATGAATGAACAAAATGTATTTGTCAAAATAATTTGTATTGTCAATTTATGTTGAAACCCAGTAGAAACATTGACATGGTTCTTACCGAAAGTCGCCTTGGTCGTGTATCAAGAAGACGCTGGGCGTTCATAACGGTGCGCATGGTGTGGTTAGCATGCCGCTCAAGGTCGTGAATCGCTTTCATTGGGTGCCAGTCGGCAAGCGTCTGACTCATCCGGATGTACTCGGAGTTGACAACTTTCCATTTTCTGAGAGAAATATATTAAGAGGTTCGATGTCGATGTAAGAACATGAAAATGTAATCATAAGCAACGGAACGTAGCATTTAGTAGAATTGAAGATTACATATTTTAAAGACATGTGGCGTTAAAAGGTGAGGTGTATATAATGCTTACTGAACCGTAATTGCTGTCAAGCGATCATGTAATTTGATTTAAATGTAAATGAAATTAAATGTATTATTTATGACTAATAAACATGGCCCACTGGTGCCATACATACTGCATTTAGTATCCAGTCCGCAAAAAAATACTCTGCAGTTCGATTTGAAAAACATAACAAGCAGGCTTGCATATGAACTCGAGCCTGTTATAGCATATGCGCCGCGCTGTGAGTTATTAGGGCATCATGCATGTGCGTAAAGTGTCATCCCGTGCAATCGGCACAAGCTTATCATGGTTTTCCATAAAACCTGAAAGTGTCGTTCCTGATTAACCTGTGCGGACTGCACATGCACTATAAACCTGTGCGAACTGCACATGCGCTATAAACCTGTGCGAACTGCACATGCGCTATAAACCTGTGCGGACTGCACATGCACTATAAACCTGTGCGAACTGCACATGCAGTATAGTATAAACCTGTGCGAACTGCACATGCGCTATAAACCTGTGCGGACTGCACATGCGCTATAAACCTGTGCGGACTGCACATGCACTATAAACTTGTGCGAACTGCACATGCACTATAAACCTGTGCGGACTGCACATGCACTATAAACCTGTGCGAACTGCACATGCACTAAACCTGTGCGAACTGCACATGCACTATAAACCTGTGCGAACTGCACATGCACTAAAAACCTGTGCGAACTGCACATGCAGTATAAACCTGTGCGAACTGCACATGCACTATAAACCTGTGCGAACTGCACATGCGCTATAAACCTGTGCGAACTGCACATGCACTATAAACCTGTGCGAACTGCACATGCACTATAAACCTGTGCGGACTGCACATGCATTATAAACCTGTGCGAACTGCACATGCACTATAAACCTGTGCGAACTGCAAATGCACTATAAACCTGTGCGAACTGCACATGCACTATAAACCTGTGCGGACTGCACATGCGCTATAAACCTGTGCGAACTGCACATGCACTATTAACCTGTGCGGACTGCACATGCACTATAAACCTGTGCGAACTGCACATGCGCTATAAACCTGTGCGAACTGCACATGCACTATAAACCTGTGCGAACTGCACATGCACTATAAACCTGTGCGAACTGCACATGCACTATAAACCTGTGCGAACTGCAAATGCACTATAAACCTGTGCGAACTGCACATGCACTATTAACCTGTGCGGACTGCACATGCACTATAAACCTGTGCGGACTGCACATGCATTATAAAGATTAAACGTGAAACCGTCGTATCTGATACTGAAATATCAGTTAGAAACTTCTGGAATCTCAACTCACTCAATTGATCCTTTGACATGACTTCTTTTATCCTCCGCCTGCTTAAGCTCTTCATGCGCAGCATTTTCGAACTTCCGGCTCTTGTAGCGCATGTCCGCAACCGGTGTGGCGTCATACCGGTAGTTAAGCGGATGTCGCCTCTCGTGGGCGCGCCGATAGATCTGCTTCGTGAGAAGAGCACTTTCAAGCATCACACCTGGAAATGAAATCATATAATGGACAACTTGCGGGTATTCGTTGTTTCATTTCATTTAATAAACGTATTCATGGATATTTAATATATAAGCCTCACTCTTGGATGCATGTGCGTTAAGTGTCGTCCCAGATTGCCATGTGAAGCCCGCACAGGCTTAAAAAGGACGAATCTTTCGGTCTAAAGTGAAATTGCTCTAAGAAAATACATCCTTTAAATGAATAATACAATAATAGCGGAAGTGTCGTCCGTAATTTGCCTGTGCGGACTGCACATATCAATCTGGGACAACACTTTACGCACATGCATAAAGCCCGATTTCCCCAGAACGCGTCTAAATTATAAACCTTAAATATCAAAGTACATTTGTTATATTCATTAAGAAATACAACCAATACAATCAACTCTTATACTAACATATTTATGTAACAACCAATGAGACGTAAACAGTTTTTTGTTTCCATCCACCCGACATACCATATTTTTGCGTGCCGGCCATAAACGTTTTTTTTTTATTCCTTGTTGAGTTTTCCATCATTTTGTTTATGTATTCAAATAAGCCAAATTAACATTCACAAATAAAGGAAGAAAAGTTTCACAGAAACTGAAAAGATTTACTGTATATGTGGTCGTTTTGCTCGGCCAGTGTAGTGAGATGCGCGCGCACTCCGGTCATGTACCGCCATCTTGTGATGTTGTTGATGTTCGAGAAATCGTTCTGGACCTACGCGTAACAGTGGGGTATGTCTTAGTTTTGCATGTCTGAATATTCGAGAGTATAATAATCGTACAGTTTTGTGTTTGTGTGTTCAATCAAAAACATGAAACACACAAAACAGCCTTCTTTAAAGTGTATACAATTCAATAATATAGGCTTTTTGTTTATAAAATTGCACTTCTAGTACAGCTCTTGTCGACACTGTTGAGCTTCTGTCTGTAAAGGATAATGTTAGTCGTGTATTGCGCAAATCGCTCTAATGCCATATGCGGCCAGCGTAGCTAAAGCCCAGCTGTGCATCGATTAGTCTTTTCAGGCTCTACCCTGTCCGCTAATGAGACCACGAAACATTGCGTGACTTTGTAGCACACTGGTCTGAAGTAGTGCTGGTCGCATCATACTGGCAACATACACATTTTCGCATGACGCGACTTGTATTTTCCCAGCGAATATATCCCTTATCATAAAAGTACAGTTAGCAGATTATATCACTACGAGCAACGTTCAGCATTATTTGAGTCGCGTAAGTAAACAACTGGACCTAATGCATATGCGTTAAATTTCGTCCGAGATTAGACTGTACAGTACAATCAGGGACCAAACTTTTCATCTCAAATGGATTATCGTTTCGAAAACACTTCCTTTCAACCAAAAAAAATCTATAAAAGCGAAACGTTTCGTCCCTTATTAGCTGGTGCGGACAGCACAGGCTTATATAAGACGACACTTTACGCATATGCATTAATTAAAATTTTCCCAGCACGCGGCCCTTATTATGACGTCAAGTTTTACGTCATCTTACTCGTGCGAGCTGGTGCTGCACTCTCCGCAGCATGTTCCGCAGGGCGTCAATAATGTCTCGCACAGGGGCGTCCACCATCGGGTGCAGCTTCTGCTCCTGAAACGGCAGACAACATTTTTTAGTTTAAGTTTTCTCCTGAATAAGTAGACGCCAATTTTGTGTTTCAGTTTTCTGATCCTGAAATGACTGACGGCAATGTTGTGTTTATGTTTTCTGCTCCTGAAATAGCTGACGGAATTTTGGGTTTCAGTTTTCTGCTCCTAATTTGTCAGACGACAATTTTGTGACTAAGTGTTCTGCTGCTGTAATGACAAACGACGATTTGTTGAGTTTAAGCCTCATATAACAGTCGTAAAATCAGTGTCTTAACAAGGCTGCTTAGATAATGAAATAAAAATCGTGACTCGCGTTTACTAATTAAGGGTTTTTATCACATAAAAGTGCCTTGTCAGAACAGTATGTCAATCCGTTCTTAATGCATGTGTGTCAAGTGTCATCGAAGATTAGCCTGTGCAGTTCGCAATTAGAAGAGACGAAACGAAAAATACAAATAAAGCGAAAAAGTATCGCTCCTGATTAGCCTGT